>NW_027507758.1:298817388-300017388 GCF_037356315.1 Lithobates pipiens
TAATCATATGAAGTTAAGAACAAGAGCCCCCCCTTTACATCAGAGTCCACATAGTTCCCCTTTTACATCTGAACTCGCAGAGTTCCCTTTCACTGTAATAGGGGACTCTGCAGACTCTGATGTAAGGGAGAACTCTAACATAAGGGATGCTCTAGGAACCCTGATTTAAGGAGGGACCCTGAGAACTCTGATGTACGGAGAAGACTCTGATGTAAAGGGGAAACACTGTGGCCTCTGGTGTAAAGGGGAAATCTGATGTAAGGGGTGCTCTGAGAACCCTGATTTGCCTTAGTGTACTTACTCAGAGGCAGGAGAGAGAAGGGGGGAGACTTCAGTCACAGACAGGGATGGATGGTGAGCTCACTCACCACCTCTCATCCAGATGTATCTGAGGCTGCTGGACTTCAAATTTCTGGCCCCGACTTACTTTCCTATTCTGGGGCTCAGCACCAGGGATTGGAGTGTGGGCAGACACTCCTGTGTATGTTTGGGGGGGATTGTTAGTGCTGGCTTTGGGCAGTGTTAAAGAGTGTAACAGGCACTCTCAGCTTAGACAACTGCATGCAGCAACCCGGCTGGGAGGCCATAGTCCAGTTTAAATAATGTGTCCGGGTTTCAGGCAGTCTGAAACCCGAACGCATGATTCCAAACCCGAACTGTCCGGGTGAATCCTGGACAGGTGGCAACCCTACCCACAGTGCTGCTTCTATCCGATCTCTCCCCTCCACTTTACAGAAGGGAGAGAGGAACCCACGTTTGTTTACAAGTGATCGCTCCATCATTTGACAGAGTGATCGAATCGTAAACGGCTGATGGGTGCACCAAGATAGCTGCCGCTCCAGAGCTAGGCCGAAGCCACGACCTTTCCTAAGGCCGAGACCGCGGATCGCTGCGTGTGCCGATCCGAACAGGGTGACCCATTCGAATCACGGATCAGTGACGATCTGTTGCACCCCTAATATATATATATATATATATATATATATATATATATATATATATATATATATATATATATATATATATAATATATATATATATACATACACACACACACACACACATACACTCACACAGATATACACATATATATAGGCATATATATAAAGGCAGTGTTGGGGCTACAGAAGTACAACTGATGCTGTAATTTTGACAGCTGCGCAGATGATGCATCGCTGATAACGCAAGGTGGCTGTAAAATTCAGAGCATCAGATGAGTCCAGTACACACTGCGTTTGCATAAGTGTATATGTTAATACGCCGGTATTATTTATTTTTTATATTTATTATTATTATGTATTTATTTATTATTATTTTAATTGTTAATTTAATATTTTTAATATTAATTAATATTAATATAAATGAATTATATAATATTAATTAATTCATATTTTTATTGTTATGCTTTTTTAAAATTACTTTGAACTATTTAATATATATATTTATTGTTTTTATATGAATGGTGCATATCTGCATGACAAATAGGGTACTATCATTTCAGAATACACCATTCGCATAAGTATGCACATATGTTATGTATTAATTAGAATGTTTTACAGTTATGGGGTGTCTGTTTATTGGGTAGGGGGATTATATCTTTATTATTAACTTAATATGTGCAGTGTATGTGGAGTGCTTCGTATTTCACTTTGGGATTCTGATACTGAAATCTCCTGAGCTATTGTGAGATTACAGAAACAGAAGCCGTTCAGGGTTCTCAGAGCGTTTGTAGATCACTTCTATTCTCAGTGGGAGAAGTGATCTACATGATATACTAAACTGCCACATGGGTGAGAACAAATATCTCTGAGAAGAGCAGAGAACTCCAGAGATGTAAAATATCAAAATATACTAAACGGACACCCTACACTGTTATACAAGCTGTACACTCACTACTTTACATTGTAGCAAAGTGCAATTTTTCAGTGTTGTCACATGAAAGATATAATAAAATATTTACAAAAATTTGAGGGGTGTACTCACTTTAGTGAGATACTGTATATACTGTTCTTTCTGTCTGGAAACTTGAGAATGTCCATAGCAACCAAAAAGTGTCCCTTTACGCAAAAGCAGTTTAAGACCAACTAAAAACAAAAAAAGAGTGGCATTTTTGAAAAAAAGCAATATATTTTACTTTTTACTATAATAAATATCCCCAAAAAATATATAAAAAACTATTTCTTTCTCAGTTTAGGCCAATATGTATTGTTCTACATATTTTTGGTTTGCGCAAAAGTTATCATGTCTATACAATAGGGGATTGATTTATGGCATTTTTATTATATTTTTTCTTTTATTAGTAATGGCGATGATCTGTTTTATTGATTTTTATCATGACTGTGACATTGCAACGGACAGATCCGACACCTTTGACACTATTTTGGGACCATTGGAATTTATACAGCGATCAGTGCTATAAAAATGCACTGATTATTGTGTAAATGTCACTGGCAGGGAAGAGGTCAAACACTAGGGGGCGATCAAGGGGTTAACTGTGTTCCCTTAGCATGTTCTACCTGTAGGGGGGGTGGGCTCACTAGATCATGACAGAGATCACTGCTCCCGATCACTGAGAGAAGTAGATCCCTGTCATGTCACTAGGGAAATACCTTGTTTACATAGGCATCTCCCCGTTCTGCCTCTCCGTGCCATGATCGCGGGCCACCGATGGATATCGAGTCTGTGGGACCCACGGGCACGCTAGCCACGGATGATGCATCGATGTACGCGTACGTCGTTTTGCGCACCCATGCCACTTTGCAGACGTATATCGGCATGAGCCTTTCAGCAAGTGGTTAAAAATGCTAGTTCTCTTAGCAGAGAAAACATTTTTAGCGTTTTTGGACTCATGTTTAGAAGCGTTTAAGAATGTTTATCATTTTTTCTGCCAGAAAACTCCAATCAAAAATGCAAACCAGAAGGGTATTTTTTTTTCCTGCCTCTAAACGCTGAGCTTAAAATATGCCTCTTTACGTCCTAATGTGCATGGACATTGAGCTTCTTCAACAGGCAAAACAGAAAAAACTCCTGTAGAACTCTAACTTCTAAGCCCTTGTACACACGGTCGGACAAAGTTGTCGGAAAATCCGATCGTACGTAATGAGATGACGTTATTTCATTAGGACGGGACTATGTTCAGGCTAGTAGCCAATAGGTTTGGTCTAGGAATTTGATCCGAGCATGCTCTGGCACTTTGTCCGATCGGAATTCTCTACACACAATCGGACAAAGTCCAATTGGATCATGTTGTCGGAAAGTTTTATAGCCCAGCTCTAAAACTTTGTCCGTTGGATATTCCGACGGAAACAGTCTGATGGAGCCCACACACAGTCGGATTATCCGACAACACAGTCCGATCGGACCTTTTCCGTCGGAATGTCCGACCGTGTGTACAAGGGCTAACTCTAACATCTCTTCTCTGGGACAGGAAGTGAAGAAAGATGTTTCCAATAGTACGTGATAACCCTTCCCTACTTCTAAAACTAAAAATACATCTATACTTAACACTTTAAAAAAAAAAACTGTGAATTCTGGTATGGGTTCTGTCATGCTGCCAGAATGACCTTGGAAATACTAAACAGTGGTAGATTCATAACTACTCATATCATGGGCATGGCAGGAGGATAAGTATAGAGGTTTAAAAAGGTGGTAAATATTTACTAAGTAAAAATGATATTTAGTGCTTGGAAACTACCGGTCTAATTGCGGGTGAACTCTACACTAGTGTTCATATAACAAAAGCTACACGTAAGCATTGTATTCGGTCTGTTACACCCAAAAAAGCATGGTATTGAGTAGATAAGTAATTTGGCTAGTAAAGTCTAAAAAGACAGATGGAAAAACAAGTGACCTGGTTATAAATCAATCACATCATTAATCTGCTTGTTAACAACATGTACTCTATAGGCAAGGTAAAATGTATCTCACTCAACCTCAGTGCATTCAATAATGACTAAAAGAATCTAAAAAGCAACAAAAAATATTCAAAAATAAGACACACTGAGGGCAATGTATCTAAACGGGAGCAGCTAAAATCTGTACCAGATGCGTATGGCAACCTATAAGCCGCCCTCTAGCTTTCATTTTCAAAGCTTAACTGAAAAAAAAATAAGCTTTTTGGTTACCATGGACAACGGCTCCCATTTCTGTCTGCTTCAGTTTTGATAAATTCCCCCCATTAAGATTTATTTCATTTTCCAAAGTGTATATTCCCTTAGCTTAGTAAATAATGTCTGTAATCACAATAAATACCCTGTGCAATGACGAAATAAAAAATAAAAAAGCATTATTGCTGGCACGTGATTTGACGCTTGAAGTAACATAGTTTCACCCCATTCATTAAACTAAGTGAACATACACTTCATAATCTTTTTCCTTTAGTAAATCAACCCTATGTTTTGTTTACAGGTCAGATTTATCCTAAACTAACATTTTGTTTATGGGTGAATGCTAGTGGTTAGTCTAAACCTGTAGTAACGCTTGCTTATTGTTATATTTGCCTTTTGTACTGTCAACTCAGCTTTTCTTTTTTTTAATTTTTGCTTGGATTTGGCAATCTCACCTAAACCAAATTCCAAGGCAAGGGAAGGGTTCATACGTTTCCAGTCCCAGCAAAGTGTCCCAGATAGATCCAGTTATCTCTGCAGTGAGTCTGAGTATTAAGTGCTGACAATCTGGCTCTTGTGTCTGTTGTGAAAAGCAAAGGAGTTAACAGTAGAGGAGTAATTTGCAACAGATTTTTCTCTTGACTTATCTTTTCCATCAAATGGTTGGGAAAAGTTCTTGTTTTGCCACATACAGTCATTTCATCATTGCGCTGATTTACAGACTTAATTAAGGCTTAAAGGAAGAAGAGAGAGTCTTTGGTGCTGTCCCCCTCCTGTTATTCCCTACAATACAGAGTTAGACACTAAGCAGGATTCCCCAAAATGAAACAGTTTTTTTCTTAGTACTAACTTTTCCTTTACAACCTTACCAATAAATCTGCTGCCACTCAGTTTGCACATAGGGTGGACATAAAAGGACCTCCCACTCCTTTTCCTCTCCAGCACTTCCCTAGTTTTAAGCAATATATGCCAAGCAGGGACAGCAGGACCTGTAAATCATTTTAATGAGATGCGATTCACTTGCAGAGATTTTTAGGTAAAACAAATAGCATGGATGGGTGATGATGAGCAAATATCAAACCGAAGGAAATGCTACTATGTGTAGCTGATACTTTTAGCTAATGCTGATAACCCCGGGAAGTATTTTGCAGAGTTGGATGCATACGTTTCCCTTCAGGTGTATTTTTATAAAAAAGGATCTGCTTTAACTGAACCTTTGTCCAGGTATCGATTGCTTTATTGGTTTTGTTCCATTAAAGTTATCGCTGACCAAGCTTTATACATTTTCTTTGCAGTGTAAGAAGAGTTATGACAGATAGACCATTTATCAATGGAATCAAATTTGCACTCTAGACAGATTAAAAAATGCTAAAACCTAATTTAAATTATTTGACTTTGTACCAGCCCTTTTTTTTAACCCTTTGCACAGTAGAACTCTGCATGGGAGATGGAAGGACAATACTAGGAACCAACAGAGTGTGTTCTCTTCAGGGAAGGACTGGGCTTTTGGGAGCAGTACAAATAAGATCTGTTGGGCTTGGGGCCCTGAATGAACATAATTTACCATTCATAAAAGGATAAGAGCAAGATCTACAGTCCGTAACATATGGTGGACATTATGAGGTTAATCGACTAGAGGCAAATAGGCTGTTCACTTTGAAAGAGAATTTGCACTTTTCAAGGGTATTTTGCTTAAGTTCCCTTTCACACGGCTGAGGCTCTGTCTAGATGAGCAAGCGATCTGTCCATGAATCACCTGATTAGAGCAGAGCAGGTGGATGAGTCATTCTTGTCCACTCAGTTTATGCAGAGCAGATACAGACAGAGCCCACTCTGCTCTATGGGCAGCTGGGAGGAAAGGGAATCCACTGTCAGTTTACACCCTACTGCCCTCCGAACCACCTAGACAAAGGGGGATGGGTTCTCATCTGTTTTACTTTTAGGATCGTTTTGAAGGTAGGCAGGTGTAAACAGACATAAGCCCATTTTATTTTTAGGGACTGGATCGGATTGGAGGTAGGCAGAAGAAAACGGATACAAGCCCATTTACACCCACCAGCCAATAGGGGTGAATGGAGGGTCCAATCATGTAAAAAAATAACAGACGGACCTGAATGGGACCTTCAGGTGAAAGAGGCCTTAGCTTTGTGATTGTGGTAAAATTTAACATCACAAAAAATACCCAATCACGTACAAGGAAAAAAAAAATGTTTTTGCTTGCACTTGATTGGATGATGGAAATCAGCAGAGCTTCACCACATTCACTAAGCTAAGGGAAAATTCCCCTGTAAACTGCAAATGCCTTTGCAAAGTGAACAGCCTGTTTGCCTCACTAAATCAAATCCTATATAGTTACATGCTTCTTTTTTAGATCTGTGATTAAAGCGCCTGGCAGAGGCATGTTTTTATGCCTCTGAATGGTTATGTGAACAAATGATAAGAGCTGTAAAGGAAGTGGATACTAGAAGATTTGTCACAATGTCCTTTAGGAACATCCATTTTTTACCATAGTCACCAATCAAGGTGGCACACTTTGTGTAGGACATCTGTCCCTACCATTAGAGGGCTAGAAGGCTGTGTTTCCCTCCAGGCCAAAGTTTCCCAGTCTCTCCTGCCTTTAGTGTACATGTGATGACATTAAACACCCTAACGGGAAGAGAGAGCAGAATAAAGCCTAGTATACATGATGAGATTATCAGACAAATGATCGTCTGTTTTTTTTTGCTTACTGGTCTTCAGATTGAAAATGAAGTGTTTACTAAAGTATGAAAATTCTCGTATGACAGAATAAAAATGTGGAAGTGATATCATGTGTTGTAATATATTTGTATTGTATTTTCAGATAAAAACTGTACTGATTAAACAAAAATAATACAATCTGGTATTGTACGAGAAAAATTATCATGCTTGTCCCTTTGGAAAATTTTGGACGAAAGCTGTGTACTATCAGATTATTGTATGATCGATTCGAAATCTGTATTTTTTGTACCATTTTCTGATCGTGTGTACGGGCCTTAAGGGGTTAGCTTATCAGTTTCCTGTTGCTGCTCCTTCACTTTCCCGTCACAAGTTGGCGGCAGGGAGGTAAACAAGATGTATTCCATAACTCCACCAGAAAATGGTAAGGTCGAAAAGTTGGCTCTGCTGTATTTTAACAGTGATTTTAACCTTTTGCTTAGAGTTTAGCTTTATAAGTGGTGGTTTTCTGTGGATTTAGCATAGCTGTTATTTTTAGGCCTTTTTTAGTTCCCTGCACTTTTTTAAAGTAAAGTAAGTAACGGAATGGTATTGTACCATGTTAGCCATTGTTAGTAGCAAAAATGTGAACATATACGCCTACTGGATGTATTTTGCTGCACAAGCTTTTGAGAATAAATAGTTAAGGAGTACTCTCACCATTGAACAGTATGCCTACATATAGAAATTTATATATATATATATATATTTATATATATATATATATATATATATACATACACACACATATATGTGCTAATGCACTTACGATGCTAACCACACTCTAGCATCTGGCATATGTATGCAATTTGATAAAAGAAAAAGAGAAAGTCAGGGAAAAGGAGCTTGAGTGTTACACCAGTTTGAATGAGTTATCAAGAGTAAAAAACAGATGTACAGGGATGACCAGTACAATGTGTAGATGATATAGTTAGCTGTGAAGTACAAGGTGCTGACTGCTGCACAAAAATGTTATGTCTCCTTCTAGTTACATTCCCTAGTTGAATATAGAATGCACAGTTCACTTTGAGGGAGCCAAACTGAGGAATCTGTAACAAACATTTTTGCAGTGACAGTGACAAGGTCTCTGTGCTGCATAAGTCAGCCAAAAGGAAGAGCTTAGATGAGAATAAAAATGGCCAGACCCATTTGGCGGAGGTCAATAATGTCATCTCTTGAGGAAAGAAAATAAAAGCAAAAGGAGCAAGCTCAAACTCTTGGAATACCTTCTTGGTGGTTTCATGTTAAGTGCTTGCAAGTGTTAATGATTTTTTTTTTGTTTTAAAAAGGTCAACAAAGTATTTCCAGCGCACTCAAACTAAATGTGAGATCTCAGAATACTACAGAGTTTTATAGTTAAGTGAAATACTTTGAAGTTACAATCCTAATTCCACTAAGACTTTTAACAATAAATCTAGCTACTAACCCCTGTCAATTTAAATAGGCCTCTTTAGCTAAATCAATTCCTGGCCTAGCTGGGCATTTTGTTTGTTGCAGATCAAGCTGGATAAAACATAAAGCTGCTCACTGTGAAAATGATTATTTTAACTTGAACTTGTTTAATTAAATGCAAACTTTATAAAATACTCTAGAATCTAAAAAAAAAAAAAAAAAAAAAAAGAGTAAAGAAGCCTGGAGGAAGCAATTTGTATGCTTTACAGATGTTCGACAATGAATAGATGCATTATTTGTCAATGAAAAACTCACCAGTATTCTCATTTACACCCAAAAAAAATCACACCTGCAAGTCTAACCAATCGACAACACTTCAACTTAGAAGGGAATACCTGAGAACCAGCCTTATTGAGGATATAAGGTCATCCTCCACTTTCTGTTCCAGATATACTACAGGAGCTGAACAGAAACCTTTCCAATGTAACAGGAAATCTCTCCAATTTTAACAGGAAATCCTGATTTAGTGAGTTGTCACCAGAACAGGAGTCTCCATTGGACATTTTTCCCTCACTTCCTGTGCTAGTGATTGCTGTAAAATCCTGACTTTTTCATCCCTTTTTGTCCCAGTGACCATGGTCTCCAGGACAAATAGAGAGGATAAATCTCCAATCACGGAAAAAGAGCAACACAAATCTGACAGAGGTTCCTACCTGGGAATGTTGGAAAAACTCAACTGGGACAAAAAAAAAAAAAAATCCGGAATACTTACAATCACAGACATTGTTTTAATGTCTGTCTGTGCTGTCATGTTCCATTGACAACCCTTCCATTTTTTTCGATTACAGTTACAGGGAGTGTGGGAAAATCTCCCAAGAAATTAAAATCTTGAAGAAATGTTAACTGTTCCCCACTTTATCCAATTAAACTTTTCCTTTGAATCCAAGTAAATATGTATTTAATGTTTATACCTCAACAAGAATCAGAAGCTCAACCTGTATATGAAGTTGCTTCATCTTCCAGATTAGACACACATGTAAAATCAGATCTATTAAAAATCTGCATGGTAGGTACCAAGCTGTAAATTATTATTATTATTATATAGGATTTATATAGCGCCAACAATTTACGCAGTGCTTTACAATAAAAAAGGAGACAATACAGTTACAATACAATAAAATACAAGAGGATTAAGAGGGCCCTGCTCAGAAGAACTTACAATCTAATAGATAAAGCTGAACTCCAGCTAAATATACAGATGAAATACCTTAATGGGAGCTTTGTTGCTTGTCAAACAATTCATATTTTTATCCATTTCGTTTGTAGGTTTACACAGATGACATCATATCTCTGCTCACTCTGTCCCTCCTTCTGTCAGCCTGTTCCTTTTACAGTGCCTTGCAAAAGTATTCACCCCGCTTGGCATTTTTCATGTTTTGTTGCCTCACAACCTGGAATTAACATGGATTGTTTGAGGATTTGCATCTTTTAATTTACAGAAAATGCCCACAAATTGGAAGATGTTTTTTTTTTTTATTGTGAAGCAAACAACAAATAGGACAAAATAACAGAAAATGTCGATGTGCATAACTAATTACCCCCCTAAAGTCAATACTTTGTAGAGCCACCTTTTGCGGCTATCACAGCTCCAATTCGCTTTGGATAGGTCACTATGATCTTCCACATCTTACCACTGGGATTTTTGCCCATCCCTCCTTGCAAAACTGCTCCAGCTCCTTCAAGTTGGGTGGTTTGCACTTGTGAACAGCAATCTTTAAGTCTGACCCCAGATTTTCCATGGGATTGAGGTCTGGGCTTTGACTAGGCCATTCTAACACATTTCCCTTTAAACCACTCAAGTGTTGCTTTAGCAGTGTGTTTGGGGTCATTGTCCTGGTGGAAGGTGAACCTCCATCCTAGCCTCAAATCACACACAGAGTGGCACAGGTTTTGCTCAAGAATATCCCTGTATTTAGCATCAGCCATCTTTCCCTCAACTCTGACCAGTTTCCCTGTCCCGAATGCTAAAAGACATCCCCAGAGCATGATGCTGCCACCACCATGTTTCACTGTGGGGATGGTGTTCTTTGGGTGATGTGATATGTTGGGTTTGTTCCAGACATAGCGTTTTCTTTGATGGCCAAAAATATCAATTTCAGTCTTATCAGACCAGAGCACCTTCCTCCATACATTTGGGAATCTCCCACATGCCTTTTCGCAAACTCCATTTGTGCCATTTGTTTTTTTGCTGAAAGTAATGGTTTTCTTCTGGCCACTCTGCCATAAAGCCCAATTCTGTGGAGTGTACGGCTTATTGTCATCCTATGTACAGATACTCCAGTCTCTGCTGTGGAACTCTGCAGCTCCTCCAGGGTTACCTTAGGTCTCCGTACTGCCTCTCTGATTAATGCCCTCCTTGCCTGGTCTGTGAGTTTTGGTGTGTGGCCGTCTCTTGGCAGGTTTGCTGTTGTGCCATGTTCTTTCCATTTGGTTATGATAGATTTGATGGTGCTCCCAGGGATCATCAAAGCTTTGGATATTTTTTTATAACCTAACCCTGACTTGTACGTCTCAACAACATTGTCCCTTACTTGTTTGGAGAGTTCCTTGGTCTTCATGGCAGTGTTTGGTTAGTGGTGCCTCTTGCTTAGGTGTTGCAGCCTGGGGCGTTTCAAAAAGGTGTGTATATGTAATGACAGATCATGTGACACTTCGATTGCACACAGGTGGACATCATTTCACTAATTATGTGACTTCTGGAGGTAATTGGTTGCACCAGAACTTTTTATGGGCTTCATAACAAAGGGGGTGAATACATACACACATGCTAATTATAATTTTTTTATTTAAAAAAAATTGTTTAATGTATATATTTTTCTAATTTTACGTCACTGACTTAGACTACTGTGTTCTGAATCATCACATATAATTCAGATTAAAAAAACATTGAACTAAAGGCTGTAATGTAACAAAATAGGTAAAAAACCAAGGGGGGAGGGGGGGTATGTAGTATACCCAAATGCCTCTCAGATCTGCACCCCTCTCTCCCAGTCTCATTGATCTGTAGTAATTTTATTTTATAAAAAAAAACAGGATAAATTTACATATTTTTCTGCAGACTAAATACCGGGCCTTATATGTAACAAAGATAGATATTTAAGCAGGTAACATGTTACAAGTGTGTTTCTCATCAGTCATCAGTCAGATATGTTTTAATAAGCACCTAAAGTACAGTTTATCTACAGTTGTGGCCACACGTTTTGAGAATGACACAAATATACATTTTCACAAAGTCTGCTGCTTCAGTGTTTTTAGATCTTTTTGTTGGATATTAATATGGTATACTGAAGTATAATTACAAGCATTTCATAACTGTCAAAGGCTTTTATTGACAACTACATTACGTTTATGCAAAGAGTCAATATTTGCAGTGTTGACCCTTCTTTTTTAAGACCTTTGCCCAATTCGCCCTGGTATGCTGTCATTCAACTTCTGGGCCAAAACCTGACTGATGGCAGCCCATACATGCATAAACAATGCTTGGAGTTTGGCAGAATTTGTGTTTTTTTTTTTCTCATTGGGATTAAGTTCTGGGGAGTTTCCTGGCCATGGACCCATAATTTCAGTGTTTTGTTCCCTAAGTCACTTAGTTGTCACTTTTGCCTTATGACAAGGTGCTCCATCATGATGGAAAAGGCATTGTTCTTCACCAAACTGTTCTTGGATGGGTGGGAGAAGTTTCTCTCTGAGAATGTTTTTGTACCATTCTTTATTCATAGCTGTGTTATTAGGCAAAATTGTGAGTGAGCCCATTCCCTTGGCTGAGAAGCAACCCCCTCCCATAAATGGTCTCAGGACGCTTTACTGTTGACGTAACACAGGACTGATGGTAGCACACACCTCCAGACAAGGTTTTTTCCGGATGCCCCAAACAATCAGAAATGGAATACATCAGGGAAAATTACTTTACCCCAGTCCTCAGCAGTCCAATCCCTGTACCTTTTGCAGAATATCAGTCTGTCCCTAATGTTTTTTTTTGGAGCGAAGTAGCTTCTTTGCTGCCCTTCTTGACATCAGTCCATCCTCCAAATACTATCTTCTCACTGTGTGTGCAGATGCACTCACACCTGCCTGCTGCCATTCCTGAGCAAGCTCTGCACTGGTGGTGCCCCTATCCTGCAGCTAAATCAAATGTAGGAGATGGTCCTGGCACTTGCTGGACATTCTTTGGTGCCCTGAAGCCTTCTTCACAAATGCAGTGAAAATGACTTTTATAGGATTAAGTTAATTTTTCATGGCAAAGAGGGACTTTACAATTCATCTGATAAATCTTTATAACATTCTGGAGTATATGCAAATTTCCATCATAAAAACTGAGGCAGCAGACTTTGTTAAAATGAATATTTATCTCATTCTCAAAACTTTTGGCTTTAAGGTCAAAACGTATATTTTTATTGTGGATGAAATCCTCTGCTGTGGCTTTTGTAGTTTTGGCCAACCATTTTCTGTGATGCTCCATTGATTTTTCAATCGAGGGACTACCCACTGAGTGAATTTTGTCCAGTTTATTCAGAACAAGCTTAAAATTGTAGTGTATGGCCAGCTTTTGGCCAGTTGTCACCAAAACAACTGTCCCCATTGGAATATTTTTCCTCTATTCCCCTATTGGAATTTTTTTCCTCTATTCCTCTATTGGAAGGTTTTTTTGTTCTATTCCTATATAGGAAGTTTTTTCTCCATTCCTTTATTGGAAGATTTTTCCTCTAATCTTCTATTGGAAGATGTTTCCTCTATTGGATTTTTTTTCTTCTACTCCTGTTCTGGTGACAACTGAAAATTTGGGATTTTCACATGACGTTCAATTCCACTGCCATGAAGATGCACCAGGAAAGGAAAATTACGGAAAGATGACTATACAATTTTCCCTTTTCCTGGCGCATCATGGCAGCATACAATGGGTTGCAGCTCTGCCCCCATTGTATGCTGCCATGAAGATGCACCAGGAAAGGAAAATTAAGGAAAGGTCAGTATACAATTTTCTGTTCTTTGCTGATTGCACCTTTAACTTTCATTCAGCGGTTACCTTTAATTTATGATTATAGGTATTAGGGATGAAGATTGATTAGAAAAGCTCCAGCCTTAACAAAATCTCAGTTTATGTTCCCTATTACATTTATCAGTGTTCCCTTTCAATCTTTTATGAACATAGTCAAATTGAACCTAAGCGTCTTTAAAGAGAGCAAGGTTTTCCCAAACAACTCAAAGAAAAAAAAAACACACAATTTTACAAAATATTGCAATTAATATCTTTATATATCTGAAAAGCACATTGACAAGCTAGTGCAAATGCACTTAATTGGGTACATTTGTCAAAATTATGTTTATATGCACACTGACCAATTGAAGGTTTTTCCCAGTTGTTGGACATTAAATGCCATACTGGTTTCATAATGTAGAAATTTTTCTGTTTGTATTGTTTGGATCTCATTTGTCGTTTTAGCAGGTGCATGCGACTTGACGTTATTTTTACCCAAGTATCTTTATACAAACAGCTTGTGAATTTACAGCTTTCCAACAGTTCAAATGGTGGCAGTCATAAGATTACTACTGGATCTCCTTTCAAGATAAAAAAAATGTCTGGTCACTTTAGCCCTTCATGTGCACTTAGAAGTCAAAAGGGCAGAAACCTTGGTGAACTGGGTTCAGTGTAACATAGTCTGCTGCTCACATTTGTTTACTGTAGTGAGAACCAGCCAGCAATATCTACTTCTGACTACCTGGAATTCCTGAGCCAGTTTGTGTCTGGAACAGTAGCATTGCTAAATGTTTATTATTTTTACATCAAATACATGCTTACATTAAAAAGATTAAGTACTAAGGAGCTGAACTTTTGTCATCGGAGGTGGTATAAAGAAATCCTGTATATTCCTAGTTCAATTTTTTTATATATTGCACATAATTAAACTATAAACAGATTCTTTCCCGAGTAGTATTATAATCCCATTATATCAGTCTGTATGATATTTTGGATTCGCTCCTTTATTTATTAGATGTATTTATAACAGTAAGGATAAACTTCAGGTTCAGGTTGAACATGAGTTTGACCGGAAGCCAGTCTGTTCACAATGTGGTGAACAAACTGGACATATTTATGCTGTTTGCCCACTCACCCAAACACAGCCAATCAAATTTATTTATTGGATGTATTTATAACAGTAAGGATAAACTTCACGTTCAGGTTGAACATGAGTTTGACCCAAGCCCAGTCTGTTCACAATGTGGTGAACAAACTGGACATATTTATACTGTTGCCCACTCACCCAAACCTCCAGCTGATATAGCTAGAGGTCTGTCATTCAGCAGTAGTATCAATACCAACTTTAAATAATAGATCCCTATCGGCTTCTGTTTGAAAATTGTGATGGCAGGTCTGCATTGATATGGGCATCAGGATTGACATGAATCCCCATCACTAGACGATGTAATTGACACTGGGGGGACTTTTTTTTAAATTGTTTTACACTTTATTTAAATAAAGGCAGTTTTCTATGGATTAGGAGTTTTTATTTATGGTTTCCCTTTTTTTTGAGTGTGGATAACAAGAGGTACTACGTGCCCTATACGATTTCATATGGGGGATGGGTATTGTGGAGCCCCTTATTCTAAAGGGGGTTTCCAGATTCCAATAAGTCCCTCCACCAATGAGTGTTTGGGGAAGGAAGTCCAGGTCCCCATCAACATGGGGTCAAGATGCCTTGCAGGGAGGGGGGAGTGGCCTATCACTTTAAGAACAAAATAATTAAGGGGAGTTCCCCTTGCAATTTGAACCAGACCAGGCCCGGGAGTGGGACAAAAAATAGGCCTGAGCATTTGAGCAGTCCATTTTGTTTTTCAAGCCAAATTACAAATAATGACTACTACCAGTTTCTCAATGTCTTTTAGTTATATTTAGCCTGCTTTAGTCACTGTGAGTAGGGAAGGTGATTCCCACGTACTTACTGTGAGAGGAGGAGAACATTTTAACTGAGCATTCAGGTGCTCAGCCTTCATTTGCTGCATGCTTAACCTGGGTTGGCAACACCAAGTATTGTACCCAAACACAGCCAATCAACTAGCATTTTTATGTAGAGGTTAGTAAAGGCAGCCTCACAAATCTCTCAGTACAGATTTCCTTTCATGTTCCAAAACAATGTTGCATTCAATGACCAAAACATAAATGATGCAATCCAAGCACTCTGTCATTGTAAAATACAGCTGGTGACCCCTCACTGTGTACACACTGACAGAACTCAGAGTGTGCGGTCACTTCGCAGAAAACCTGTACCTTTTTCAGCAATCATCACTTTCTCTCTTCTCTTCCAGTGATGTCATTGCACTCACCTTGACAGGCAAGTCACACCTAAATTCCGACCCGTGGATAGCCATTGGCCGGGAGGCTGAGACATTTGCCTCTCTGTTACATGTGACCACTGCTAACCGGAAAGAGAGATTGTTTGCTCCCGCTTTTGGCTGCAGCAGTGTCAGGGAACATGGCGGCTGGTATGTGGCATTGCTTCCTGGCAGGAGATTGTGGTGCTGTTTGCTGGGGATCTATGAGAGAGTGCAGTGTGGCCCAGGTGACTAGGCCTGGGAGGAGGAAAGCTGTCAGACGGTGGTGGGCTGCAATTTCGGCCATGTTAGGACATGCAGCCCTGGCCCAATGGTTAAGTGCCCGGTGTGCCCTATGGCCAGTCCAGGCCTGAACCAGACCCTTGTCCAAGCATGCCCAGGAAAGAGGATTCAGCAAGTGGGTAGTTCACCCTCCAAGCCTTACCAAGTGTGTGTGTGTGTGTGTGTGTGTGTGTGTGTGTGTGTGTGTGTGTGTGTGTGTGTGTGTGTGTGTGTGTGTGTGTGTAAAACCTTCCTTCCTTGCAGAGCACTATGTCCCCCATGTAACAAGATTTGGCTCATATAGACTTCAGTGAGGTTCAGTGCTATGTTTGGGTTTAGCAGATTTTTTCCCGGTTTCTCTGATCCTCCTGTGAATCAAACCTTGTCTGGTTGCTCATTACTAGTAAACAAAGATCGAGGCCATCTTCCAAATATGGGGAAAGATTATTTTGATAATGTAAGTGATCATTTATAACCAGAAAGAAAGATTTTAATCCAGCCATTTATATAGATCATTAAACTTGATTCTGGGAACTTGTGATGATAGTTAGACCTGGCACATGTATGATTTATGTACACCAGTAATGAATTACCAATAAATGTCAAAAGTCTCAGAAGAAAAACATTGTTTCAGTGGCAAATGTACAAAAGAAGTCAGTAGCACAAACGTTAAACTGTTGATCTTCAATGAGTGTAGTTTCTTTGTAGCACCATCCTGTTTATGAAATCCAGGCTTTTATATACATTTGATAATTATCATTTAAGGGAGATGTTCAAATATTTGTTCACTAGAGTGAATTGCTCTTTAACCTTAAAAGGTTGTACAGAAAGTAGGAAAGTATTGATCACAACAGAATGTTTTATGTGGTTTATTGATGTTACTGTCTGTAACACTGACACATTTATCATTTGACAATTTTATTTCATTTTTATTTTAGTTTTTTTCTGGAAATATTTTTGTTGGCTCTTTAAGGAGATATTACATATCCTCAAAGGCTTGGAAAAGCAAATTTAGCATATCATAAACATGTAATAATTTTAAAGGATGTGCAAAGATCGCCAAATAGCTGAATTAAACAATTTAAAATCTTAAAAACAATGAACAACTAGAAAAAAACTAAATAAGCTCAGTTTGCAATAAACACAAGGAGGTTGATGTACTAAAGGCAAATAGGTTGTTCACTGCAAGGAAAGTAACCCCAGAGCTTGATGAATGAGGTGAAGCTCTGCTGACTTTCAGCATTCAACCATTTGCAATTAAAAATGCCTTTTTGTACATTTTTCTTGCATATGATTGGGTATGCTTTGCAAAGTGAAGGACGCACTAATTGCATATCGCAGAAGGAATATTTTAGTATTGCAAAAGGTCTCTTTACAAAAAGAGTAGTTAAGCAGCAGAATGTTTTGTTGTATGAGGTAGTAACAGATAAAAAAACCTTCTGTGCGCAGCAGCCCTCCTTAGCCCCCCTAATTCTTACCTGAGCCCATCTGGATCCAGCGATGTTGCAGGAGAGACTCGGCTGCCCGGGACTCTCCCTCCTGATTGGCTGAGACAGCAGTGTGGTGCCATTGGCTCCCGCTGCTGTCAATGAAAGTCAGTGAGCCAATGAGGAGAGAGAGGAAGCAGGGCTAAACCACAGCTCTGTGTCTGAATGGACACACAGAGCTGTGGCTCGGCTCGGGTGCCCCCATAGCAAGCTGCTTGCTGTGGGAGCACTCAGCAGGAGGGAGGGGCCATAGCATACTCCTGCCCATACCATAACCCCACCACCACCATAACCCCACCACTCACCCACAAGACGCTATACACGCTGTCTGCCATGTGCCTTGTACAAAACCGGGATTCATTCGTGAAGAGAACACCTCTCCAAAGTGCCAGATGCCATTGAATGTAAGCATTTGCCCACTCAAGTTGGTTACGAGGATGAACTGCAGCCAGGTTGAGACCCTGATGAGGATGACGAGCATGCAGATGAGCTTCCCTGAGACGGTTTCTGACAGTTTGTGCAGAAATTCTTTGGTTATGCAAACCGTTTGTTGCAGCAGCTGTCCGGGTGGCTCGTCTCAGACAATCTTGGAGGTAAAGATGCTGGATTTGGAGGTCCTGGGCTGGTGTGGTTACACATGGTCTGCGGTTGTGGATCAGTTGTATGTACTGCCAAATTCTCTGAAACGGCTTTTGGAGATGGCTTATGGTAGGCAAATGAACATTCAATTCAAGGGCAACAGCTATGGTGGACATTCCTGCAGTCAGCATGCCAATTGCACACTCCCTCAAAACTTGCGACATCTGTGGAATTGTGCTGTGTGATAAAACTGCACATTTTAGAGTGACCTCTTATTGTGGCCAGTCTAAGGCACACCTGTGCAATAATCATGCTGTCTAATCAGCATCTTGATATGCCACACCTGTGAGGTGGATGGATTATCTCGGGAAAGGAGAAATGCTCACTAACACAGATTTAGACAGATTTGTGAACAATATTTGAAATGAGAAATTATTTGAATATGAGAAATAGGTCTTTTGTGTACATAGAAAAAGTCATCGATCATAGAGTTCAGCTCATGATAAATAGGGGCAAACACAAAGGTGTTGCGTTTATAATTTTGCTTAGTGTAAATAAAAAAAAACTGAGATGACTTTAGTATCACTTTAAAGGTTAAAGTGGTTGTAAACCCAGATTAACCACTTCAATACAGGGCACTTTCGCCCCCTTCCTTCCCAGCCCAATTTTCAGCTTTCATCGCTCTAGCGCTTTCAGTGACAATTGCGCGGTCATGCTACGCTGTACCCAAATTACATTTTTATCATTTTGTTCGCACAAATAGAGATTTATTTTGGTGGTATTTATTCACGACTCCGTTTTTTATTTTTTGCGATATAAGCGCAAAAAAGCGGAAATTTGGAAAAAAAACAATATTTTCTTTTTTCTATTTTAAAAGAAATCCAATAAAATCAAATTTTGTCATAAATTTAAGCCAAAATGTATTCTGCTACATGTTTTTGGTAAAAAAAATTCCGTTAAGTGTATAATAATTGGTTTGTGTGATCACGGACATATGTACGCAAATGATCATGTACATATGTGTGCAGGTGATCACGTACATATGTGTGCAGATAATCATTGGGACATGTGATTTTAGTGGGACATATGTGGGGGACATGTTTTTATTATTAGGGACATGTGTTTTTATTTTTTGGGGACATGTATGTTTTGGGGACATGTGTGTTATGGGGACATATGTGGGGACTGTGTTTACACTGTGTCGTGTGTTGTGTGTTTACACTAGACTGAAGATCAGTGAGTAAAAAGCTGTAAAAAACAGCTCATACTCACTGATCATCAGCCGGCTGCAGCAATCTGCTCTCCTCTCCTCAGCGATGACTTCTGTGTGAGGAGAGGAGGAGCCGATTGCCTAGCAACCGGCTGTTTGTTTACATCACATGACGGCCGTGATTGGACACGCCCGTCATGTGATCAGGAGGGTCAATCACAGAGCCCTCCTGCCGATCTGAGATGCGCGCGCGATCCCGCTCCTCCTGATGGACGTTCCTGAATGTCCTATCAGGAGTAGACGGCTCCCACCCGGCCGTATATGTGCATTGGCCGGGTGGGAAGTGGTTAAAAAAAAAAAAAACCTGTAAGACAAAGGCATATTGAGCTAGTATGCATCCCATACTAGCTCATTATAAAAAACTTACCTTAGAACGATGCTCTTGCAGCGGTCCCAGCACACCGCTGTGACTGGAGACATGTCGGTAAAGGAACAGCAGCTGAAGAGAGGGCACAAGCAAGCAGTTTCTTCAGTGTGAATGTGCCGATGATGTTGGCACATGCAGATACAGTGAATATCTCCTAAACTATGCAAGTATAGGACAAATTCACGGTACCTACAGGTAAGCCTTATTACAGACTTATCTGTAGGTAAAAGTGGTTGTACAGGGTTTACAACCACTTTAACATAGGAATGGGGTGACTTTGTGCGGTCAGTAAGTACTATTTTATTTGTATTGGCAACAGTTGCCCATGGATTTTGTTTGTCAACCTCTGGGCCAAAACAGCAGGGTCTGTGATAGGTTGAGAATCATGGCCATTCATTTTTGTTTCACAAACTGTAACTATGTAACAATATGAGTTAAAATACTAAAGTGCCTATAGCAATACATTTCAGTTGGAAATTTTCTAGTATGCACAAAATTATGCTTTTCATTAGTTGGCATAGATATGAACCACTGGGACCATTTTTGCAACACCTCCCCTAATGACCATAAATCTTTGTGCCTACATATACGTGTATATTTCATATAAAAGAGATATGTGCATTTGTGTAAACAAAATGTACATTTTCTCATTGATTTGTTGTTTGAGCTCACAAAAAAAGTGGTATTCTTTGCCCAAATTCATGGCTTCCCATTATTTCTAAAATTGTCTCTACTTTCACAGAAGCTAATTGACGTTTCTACAGCCATCAAAACCTCAATGTTATATAGTCCTGATTAAAGTAGAGACAGAAAGAAAGGATCCACTATAAGATAGCATTGCTGCAAAATATACAACAGAGCCAATATGGAAAAGATATTTATAGCATCTTAATATAGTTGGAAACTTGCAATAGTAGTTTATTGGCATGTGCCATCTTTTTTTAGAGATCCCGATTTTCAGGGCTAATGTCTATTGTTTACATGTTCCCCTAAATAGGCCCCCTTATATAGGGCTATGTGGGCCATACTACATATGATCTAAGTCAAGATGAAAGTCTTCTTTTCAAAGGACCTTCAGTAATGAATATCCATTTCACCCAAAAATACTTCTACACCTGGTGAGTATCGGCAAGATATAAGGATACATTACCCTGGCCTTTAGTGCTTTAAATCAAGTGACCCTCGTGTTACTTCAGCTCTTTCTCCAAGACTGCTGTGAGGCCTTGTGAGGTCAATCCTCAGTAGATGTCACTAAACTAACATTAACTGGCATTAGTTTCTGCAGCTGACCTTCAAAGTTCATAAGCTACTCCAGCCAAACTGCTTTACCATTTATCATTGTGGAGCAAGTGGACATTTCAGCTGGCTGAGGATGACAGAGAACTGTGATGAACTTTACTACTACATTACCTCCTAACTCAACCATGTTTGCCCAGGACTAATCTTAGAGGATTCCTCAAACACTGTATTGGCCCAGGGGTAGACATGGAGTAGCCAAGTGTGTGAAGAGGTCAAGCCATCAGAGCATCTAAGTACACACACAGGGGAAGAGTGTTTTCCATTAACAGAAAGCTAATAGATTATTTTAGTTCAGGGCTCTGTAGTAGGCTACGGCACAAGTTTTGTGAACACATTTAATCATTAAAAGCATATCCAAACCCAAGCACAAAAATGTAATATATTTCAGCTTATGAGTCCCAAGATTTAGTGGTTGTATTATTTTTTTTAGTTTCTGGTTTCCTTTATTTTAATCACTAAATTCCGCCAATAACAAACTTACCGTCCTTGGAGAGCAACACTCACTCACTGGACTGTATCTATGGAGAAGCAGTGTTGTCACCCTAGGATAGGACAGTAATAACATCCCCCTCTCCTCCTAATATAGAGGGCCGGGGTGAAATTCTGTAGTCTTCAAAGACAGCTGAGAAAAATGTAACTGACAAGAGTACAGCACAGGCAAACAATACTGGAAATGATCAGTTTTCAAGAATTAACAGCCATTTTCTGCACATATCATCAAATGTAACAAAACACATTTCTAATTACATATTAAACAGACCAAAAGGGAGCAGAGCAGTTTATTGCTAGGGCTTACACACCCTTTAACACATACATATATATATACTATATACACACACACACACATATATATATACACACACACACACACACACACATATATATATATCTATATATCTATATCTATCTATATATATATATATATATATATATATATATATATATATATATATATATATATATATATATAAACACACATATTATATATACAGGATATATATATATATTCAAAATACAGGTGAATGTGTTTTTTTTTTCAACCTATTCCAAATGCTCTACTAGTAAAGTTTACAGTGTATACAGTATATGCACTTTTATCATATATACTAATCAAACTACTGCAAACTACAACAAAATGCCATGTAATACCTGTAATGTAACAAAACAAGGTACAAATGATAATTACATGATTACAAATTAAAGGAAACTATGATCTACAAATTAAGTGACAGAGGCTAAATGTGTAATTTACCTTACAGATTTCCAACATTGGTAACCAATTTCATTTCATTCGTTTCTATTTGAATTAATACATTTAAAAAAAATCCTTGAAGATTTGTCTCTAATGTTGCAGACTTTCCTCAGTCATTTACAGTATTATTTATAAAGTATCTGATTATTGCAAGTATAAATCTGACAAGGTGTAGTCTGCATAATGAAAATGTAGTAAAAATTTACTATAAACATTGTGATATTTATGCTTTCTTTAGTCTTTTCAAAATGCAAAAAAAAACTTGTCTAATACCATTTAGAATCAGTTTTATCCGACTAGTGTAGGTAAGCAATACCTAAAACTGGAAAAGTGTGTTACAATGGCTGGATCCAAGCTAAAGGCAAGCTCAAGCCAGGTATTTTCTAAGATCACGATAAGCTACAATGCAAAGCAGAAGCTTAGAAAAATGGAACCTTGCAACCTTTAGGTTATCTGTTCAAACAAAGCCATTTGGAAACAACTGTTAAACTGACAACTGGCAGCCAGATATGTGGTGGTCTTTTGTTTTCTTTAACCCTTATGCTGCTGGATTGCTTAACAACACATTGGATTTTTAACATATTGTGTTTCTAGTCAGATGTGGAGCCAGTTAAAGTAAAAAGTGTAAAGAAAGTGTTCTCCAAATGCTTTTGCCCTGAAATCCCTGGACATTTCCTTTACTATTTAAGAAGCATTTTACTAGCTCAGCTGTGCAGTGAGTATGTTTGAGCTCAGATACATCTGTTAGGGGCATGCTGATTGAAGTGCAAAGTCAAACATGCCACCTTGATACCGAAACTATAGTCTGCAGGAATGGTGTGAGTTCATGTAGGGAAAGTGTGACCATAAATGATCACCTACTGCTTTTCAGATAAAAAATGCTCCAATCTTTCTTTCCTTGATCACTTAGAAAATCCAGGTTGAGAGACTTGGCTTTGTGAGGATTGGTAATTTGGTTCCGACTCAATGCCAGATTATTGAATATGGAAGAAGCTTAGCGACTGCGCCGAGTATGAGTAAGCGTATTTGCTAAGTGTTGACAGATTAATCTATAGTTAGCCACAGTGTTAAGTCGAGTGGGTTTCTGTAGTGCATAACATCAGTAGCCTCAATTCTCAGGGAAAGCCACCTTGCATTGGGATGCTGGCACCCACAAAGCATTGGGGGTCTGTTACAACTACTTTAAACCTTTGGGGGTCTTAACTGAAAAAAGCTGTAAGAGTCTGAAAGAATGCACAGGATTTATAAAGTCTTTGGCTGTACCTAAAGAGCCATCTGTGAGTTCTCTGCCTAATTGAATATATGTCTTTTGCTAGTTTGTAAATTGAATTTGGATAAACCTGCCTATACATGAGCTAGATTAAATTTGTGGAGTGTAGGCAGGGCTGGCCCAATACATAGTGCTGCCTGGGTCCAAGAATGAATGAAATCCCCCCCCCCCCCAAAAAAAAAATGACACCCGCCAAAAGGCTCCTACATCCATTATTTTATATCATGTTAATTAAAACTAAATTAAAATTTATTAGGAAGTCTGAATTACATGCAACAGCACCTTGTCTATATGCAAAATTATATGACATACCATTATGTTCAATTCCAAGGGGCAGGCTAGGGTAGTATATAGACAGGCCAGGGTAGAATAGGGGGCATTCTAGGGTAGTATATTGACAGGCTAGGGCATTGTAGGGGCAGGCTAGGGTAGTATATGGACAGGCTAGGGTAGTATACAGACAGGCTAGGGTGGCATATGGACAGGCTAGGGTAGCATATGGACAGGCTAGGACAGTATAGGGGCAGCCTAAGGTAGTATATAGACAGGCTAGGGCAGTATAGGGGTAGGCTAGGTAGTACAATGGCAAGCTAGGGCTGTATAGTGATTTTTGAGCATGGCAGGTTATGCAACATTTGGCTGTCCAGCAGATCAGCAGATCAGCAGCTATTAGAAATAATGATGAAAACCCTTTGTGTCCTGCCACACAAACCTAACTTATATTACCTCTCTATTTCTCTCTCCCAGTGCTCCCACATTCTTTGGTGCCTAGCCTCACACATGCACCAGAGAAGACAAAGGCGGGTCAGCCACGAGGCCGGCTGCACCCCCCTCATCTAATTCCACCCAATAGAAATGCAAGCCTTGCAAGCTGTGCCCAAACATCGGCTGCTGGTGGAGCTGGTGGGGAAGGGATCCTTTATTACTCTCTGTCTCCTGTGGGTACCCCACCAGCACACACACCTGAGCTCTTCATGTGTGCCTGGGTGTTTAATAACCAGTGTTTGACTGTGTGTGGGCACCCTTGCGCCCGGGAACTGTGAGTATGCGTGTTAAGGACAGCAGGGTGACCTTTTAACAGGGCAGCTGAGCACAGGGAAACTGGGCAGCTGAGCAGATGTCACCCTGCCCCCAGCCCAGTTCACCCCTGGATGACACACACAACTGCTGAGAATAAATCAATTTGCTGCCCCTCTCAAAGTTCTGCCTGGGTCCAATTGACCCAGCGGGACCCATGGTAAGGCCGGCCCTGAGTGTAGGGGTACAGACAGCTCCTTCACAAAAGCCTCTTGGATGGTTAAAACGTAGAATGAAAAACCTTCCAAACAGATATATCTACATGAGTAAATGCACATAATGCACTGCTGCTATTGGGGGTTATTTACGAAAGGCAAATCCACTTTGCACTACAAGTGCACTTGGAAGTGCAGTTGCTGTAGATCTCATGCAAAAACTCCAACAGCAGAGAGCAATTGCTTTAACCACTAGCCGACCATGCCATAGCCAAATGCAGGGCACAGGCAGCGCGCTCTGGGATTGCAGTGTCCTTTGAACACTCCTGATGACAGATTGAGGTAAAGAGCCAATCAATGGCTCTGTTTACATCCATGATCAGCTGTGATTGGACACAGCTGATCACAAATGTAAACAGAAGCCGATTATCGGCACTCCTTTTCGCACACTGACAGCGTAAGTAGAGGAAACGAGGGCCAATAACCAGCTTGTGTAAAAGGCACATGTACACTGATAATCAGGGCACTGATTATCAGTGTCCTGGTTATCAGTGCAGCCCCAACAATGCCAATCAGTGCCTACCACTGCTGCCAATCATTTCCGCCAATTCTGCCAATCAGTGCCTATCAGTGCCTCCTCATCAATGTCACCTATCAGTGCCTTCTATCAGTGCCACTTATCAGTGCTACCTATCGTTGCCACCTATCAGTGCCCATCAGTGCAGTCTCATCAGTACCTCCTCATTAGTGCCCATCAGTGCTGCCTCTTCAGTGCCTATCAGTGCAGACTAACAAAAATAACAAACTATGAAAGTTTTTTTTTTTCAAGATTGTTGGACTTTATATGTTTATTTAGCAAAAAATCTAAAACCCAGTGGTGATTACATACCACCAAAAGAAAGCTATATGCATGGCCACTGAAAATTGGTCTGGGCAGGAAGGGGGTAAAAGAGTCCAGCGAGCAAGTGGTTAAACTATCCCAATCATTGTTTTCACTTTTCTGTTGACCTCCATAATATATGATCACTTTATTCATTTCCTATATTCCAACTTTAAGTCCACTTTCACACTGTGTGGTTTTTAGGCGCTTTAGCGTTGGTAATAGCCTCTGCTAAGTGCCTGTAAACGCCTTCCATTCATTCAAGTGTGACTTTTCACACTTGGGCGGTGCACTTGTGGGACGCTAGGAAAAGTCCTGTAAGCAGCATCTTTGTTTTTAGTGCTCCCAAAACGCCCTGCCCATAGGAATGAATGGGCAGCACTTCCGAATCGTGTTAAAAGTGCTTTGAAAGCAATGCAACGTGTGAGTTTTTAACCCCTTCTTTGGGGTTAAAAGCACCCCGCTAGCGGCCTAAAACGAGTGTGAATGGAGTCAATAGGTATTGTTCTACTGAATCAACAGCATTTAAAGTGTATCTATAACACAAATCTTCATTTGTTTGTTTTGGATGCAGTAGGGATAGATTAGAACCTCTGTCAAGTTCTAATCGTTGTCAGTGACTTCATTAGATTCACCCTTTGTATTTATTCTGGTGACCATTATCCCTTGGACAAAAGGTGACAGGAAAACCTTAAATTTACAAATATCAACAAAACAAGAGATGAGGCCAAATATTTAGCTTTCCTGAATTAAATTTACTGAAATCATTTACTGTTATTAGAAATTAAATTTCTCCGAAAAACATTTTCTATCCTGCTTCTTCAAATTTTCTTGTCGCTGTGGTTAAAAACAAATATTAGTTTGACTTAACTAATCATTTTAAAATCAAATTAATGTTCTTAACACAATAATTTTCAAATTAAATTCTACCAGTGTGTGGCCAGCTTTACAATGGAGGCCCTGTTCCAGTTACAACTGTCTAGATAAATAGATTTTTAAGTGAAAAAGCTAAGGAAAAGTCTCAGAATAATTCTCAGAATATTCTCAGAACATTCAAATGTCATTCTAAAGATTTCATCTGCATTTAACATTTGATTTTGGAATGAATGTATGAAAACCACATACACTGTTAGAAATAATTAGTTCAAGAAATATTTTCCATCCTGCTCTTTTTAAAGAGGAAGTAAACCCCTTCAAACCACTTTGACCTACAGGTAAGCCTAGATTAAGGCTTACCTGTAGGTCCAAGCAATATCTCCTAAACCTATATGGTTTAGGAGATATTTGCCCGAAAATGGGCACCGCTGTCTACGGCGCATGCGCCGTAGACAGCGGCGCGCAGGCGCACTAAATGCGGCAAATCCAAGAATGGATTTGCCTAATTTGTCGACTCCCGTGCGCATGCGCGGGAGTGACGTCATCGCGGCTTCGCCGAATGGCAGAGGCGGAGCAGCGAGACGCGACTCCCGTGCGCATGCGTGGGAGTGACGTCATCGCGGCTTCGCCGCTGTCATTGGTCGGAGCTGCGAGACGCCACCAGCAAGATGGATGCGGCGGACTACAGGGATCAGCGGCGACTCCGCTGGCTCCTGTGTCAGGTAAGTGACACATAATGAGCTACTATGCGATGCATAGTAGTCCATTATGCTTTACCTTTGCAGGGAAAAAAAGAGGAAGTAAACCCATCAGGGTTTACTTCCTCTTTAATTTTCTAGTCACTGCGGTCGAAATTGAACTTTGATTTGACAACACTAATGGTTAGAAAAATGAATGAACTTTTTTAAAGCATTCTAAATTCTACCCCTCTAAAGCTGGATTAAGATAGCAATTCTCTTCACTTTGTAGAGATTTATCTCTTCTTGTTGTCTGTCCAGGAGAGGAAGATATAGGCCTCAACAGGACAGATACAGCAAACAAAAAACTGAAAGTGGTTTTAACCCTTTCCTGTCCTATCCAAAACTTTGCAAAAGATGGCTATACATGCGCTTTAACAATGTATCTATATCCATAAAGTGCAGTTCTGGACAACAGGTAAAATAAGCCATTGAGCCACTAATACTGTGCTGTGCTAAAAATCTGAAAATTAACCCAACTTCTCTGTTACCTGGGCATACCTGGACTTCTCTCCACCTGGACTTACCAGGCCATCTAGCAGGCTCAGTAGGAAGGCAGCAGGAATTCCTACTGAGCCTGCTAGCACAGAACTAAAGGAGCCTGTAGTTCCTCTTTCATTTCTTTCTGAATCAGCACACTTCCAAGGCATGTTTTATCCTGGTTAACAGCTGTAAAATAAATGTCATACATATATATATATATATATATATATATATATATATATATATATATATATATAATTTCATGAACATTTTTTTTTTTTTTGTGTAGCAGTGCTTGGATGCAAAGCTAAAGTAAGTCAGCTGTGTGCATATTAAAACGTAATTTTCAGTTATGACCGGACTGTACCCTTAAAGAAAAACTGTACATTCAATACAGTTATAATTTAAATAGTTCCCTCTCCCCCCAGCACCCACCACTGAAATTCTACACATTTTATGCATTAAGATAAAAGCCTTCTGTGTGTAGCATCCTCCCCAACACCCCCTAATACTTACCTGAGCCCCATCTCTGTCCAGCGATATCCACAAATCCGTCGGACATTCAGGAATCTCCCCCCCCCCCCGATTGACTGAGTTGGCTCCCGTGGCTGTCAATCAAAGTCAGTTAGCCAATCAGGAGAGAGAGGGGGCAGAGCTGGATGGCAGCTCCATGTGTGAATGGACACAAAGAGCTGCAGCTTGGCTTGGGTGCCCCCATATCAAGCTGTTTGCTGTGGGGCATTTGACAGGAGTGAGGGTTCCGGAGCAGTAAAGAAGGACCCAAGAAAAGGAGGATCTAGGCTGCCCTGTGAAAAACCATTAGGCTGGGTTCACACCAGTGCGAACTGGATGTGGGTTTCCTCACATCCAGGAGATTGTGACCTACTCTCTATGGAGCCGGTTCCCACATTTCTGGAGTGGCTCCAGTGTGAAATGCACAGGAGTCCTGCATGTCTTCTGGTCTGTTTCAGGTCCGAATTCAGCCAAAAATTTGGACTGAAATCGGACCTGAAACGGTGAATGAAGAGGCACCAGACCTCCTGCTGTGAGCCGTTCCGTTCCTCAATGTGAACCCAGCTTTACACAGAGCAGGTAAGTATAACATGTTTATTCTTGAAATTTTTTTAAAACAAGACTTTAAATTACTCTAAATATCAGGAGCCCCATTGTACCTTAAAAAAAGTTCATATTTCTTATTGACGTCAATGCATGCGACTAAAATGGCAACATTTTATAAAAGTATCGGGGAGCGAAAAACTTTCAATTTCCCTCATTCCTAATTTCTACTATGTGGCCACAAAGCCTCCTCACAAAAAGTTTCCTAGCTTGGCCACACATTTACAGTACTGCTGATGTTTAATAAACAGACATTCACCCGTCCAAGGATCTAGCTCCATCTTCACCCCGACTGGTTTTTCATCAGTCTTCTGGCTTGTTACCTGGTGCCAGCATGTTAACTGTGGGAAACTGGCTGTGACTCCAAAGCCGGCTTCCCACTATGCTGCGCTGCATACTCTGAATGGTCCCACAGTCTCCTGAACCTGTGATAAGTTCCAGAAGGCTGGAGGGAAGGAAGAGTGGAACTTCCACTTTTTGTTAAAGATCCAATTTAAGAGTACCTTTAAAGGCTAAGTTCACCTTCTTTTTTTCTAAATTCCAACTCCCTTATGTACCAATAGAGCATTTATGTACTTATTTTGCAAATAAATTTTATTCTACACAGGCTTACCTCACTGTCTTCAAAGCTGTTTAAAAACACGTAACTATTACTTCTGCCTTACTTCCTGGGCAGACTTTAGGTCATAACACAGGAAGGAGTTGACCAGCTAAGGGTAGATGATGCAGGGTGTGTGCTAATGAGATCAGCTGGTCAACTCCTTCCTGTGTCATGACCTAAAGTCTGCCCAGAAAGTGAGGCAGAAGTAACTGAGCAGTGTTTTTAAACAGCTATGAAGAGAGTGAGGTAAGCCTGTGTAGAATTAATGAAAAGCTGTTTTATTTTTGCAAAGTAGGCACATGAATGCTATATTGGTACATAGGGGAGCTGTAATTTAGAAAAAAAGATGAACTTAGCCTTAAAAAGCAAATACAAAATGTACATTCGGTTTTTTTAGTATTGCAACGTCTTGTGATAACTGTCAAGTGGCTCATGTGATTTGGAAAATTCTTCAACAGTAAAATGTGATTAGGAATATACAAGATTTTTATGGAAATTTTATCTAAATACTGGATTAAGTGGACCTGACCGAGGTGGGTTACTCATATCTTGTTACAATGTTTGGGAATATACAGAGCAATTCCAAGAATGAAATGTGAATCAGCCATAACACTCTGACCTCGGTGGGTCTTTGGTCTATATTGTCAGACATCTATATATGTAAATCAAAAGCACATGTACCTGTAATGAAACATATGGCTGTTACAACAAGACAGACATGTATTACTCACACTTGAGTAAGCACAAACCAGGCATCTTGTAGGCGCAAAGTTTTTTCTTTTGTGCATATGGCTATCATTTTTCAAAAAAGGAACCAAACAATAGGGATATTTCCTGCTAGCTAATGGAAGATGTTACTATTTGAAACATATTAAAGGTGGTTTTAGTGCAATAAATGCCATGCAGGTTTTTGTGTGCTGAAAAGCAATAGTTCAGGTGTTGAGTTTTTGTATTTTGAAAGTCATTGGAGTAGACAACTACAAAAGTGTGATACCTTGCACATTTGGAGATATAAGGGTTACTCTATACAGGCTATGGATTTATAAACAAGTCAGAACTAAAGTATGCAGGTTAGAGTTGTTCTTCATATAACCCTAAAAATCAGGGTAGCAATGTCTTGGCCTGCTGGACTTTTAAATGCCACTCAACTTCAACGAGCAATCCGGGATGTTTACATGAGAAAATAGACACCATGGAGTTGGTTTACAAAAGAGGCAGAGCATGTTAACTTTGAAAAGTGAATGTTAAAGAAATTCTATGGTCACGGTTTCATTTATTAGTCCTCCCCACTCCACTGCTGCCATTTTTTATGTGAAAGCGCTTAATAAACTGCTTTAATGTAAGTTTGATAATCTTTTTTAATAAATTGAGTTGTTTTACGGAATTACGCTATATGGCCCCATTCTTTCATCCCATATGTTCATCTCGGGGAGATTGACCTGTTCTGTGATCGGTGGATACTGGTTTCGTGTGTAATTTTGGTTTGGAAGAGATTTCCATCATCGAGTCCCAGGTTCCAGTGCTTGTTGGCTTGAGTGATCTACAGTCGCCTTAGACTAAAGCGCGATTGACCCTTGGAGCATATGTTCGCTTGGGTCAGAGATATTCGGTAAGCCTACATCTGTTTAAGGTGGTAGTATCGGCACAAGGGTGTTTTCACTCTACAACCCTGAGGATTGGAGGACATACATACCTCTTTATTGCACCAAGGGGGATTTTGATCGTTCTTTGGGAAAGCACTGTGTTGAGTTCACTAAGGGACACTTATTTTTATTTTTGTTTTTCCTTTCTTCATATATATGTTCACATTGAAATTGTCGAATTACTATTTGTGTTATTTGTTAATAACTGTGATAACTTATATTAGGTAAATTATACAGGTCATACATGTGATAGACACATTTGACCTGTACACATACGTTTTTCATTTTAGAGCAACACTTTTTCTTTACTAGTGAGCACTTTCTATGGGTCCCCAAATGGGTGAAGTAAGCCCCGTCCACATTCTCACCTCCTTTAGTAAATCATGCTCACAGGTCTACATTTGAGTATACAATCACTTCAACAACATCCGTAGTGAATAAGACCAACTCATTTCAGATTCGACTATGGCCGTATTCACTGAAGAAGAAAAATTAAGTGTCTGTCCTTTCAAAACTAACATTTCAATTATAGGTGGAAGCTGGTTTAATTTTTCTAGTGTCAGTTCTTTTTGGGCATGTTAACAATCAAGAAAACACCTATTATTTATCAATCTGCCAGTGAAGTATTAAACTACTTAGCTAAATACTGCAGCCGGTGTTTTAGTGCAGCTGCTGGTGACTGGGCTTTCTGCATAAGAAAGCAGGCTACTTGACTCATGTAATTGCAGGGTTGTAATACTCCTGTTGAGCAGAAAGGTCTGTGGCCTGCTGACTATTAGAAAGAGAAACCAGACTTCCATTCAGACCACCATTTGAGTGTAGACAGAACCATGGAGAGTAGCATAAGGAGAAAGGTGATGCATAACCAAACATGCTGTCACCTTCATTTGCACATGAAAATAAGACAACTGAGTAGCATTATACTCTTGTCAGGATCAAACTGAAAGATACAAGGTCACCGTAAATCTTAGATAAAGCATAGTGTTGCTTTTTTTTTTCTCTCTTTTTTTTTTTTTTTTTTATAAAAAGAGTACTTTATACAGACATCTTAGTTTCTTTCCGAAAAAAAAACCAACTCACTTTGTATTATAGGCGACAAGTCACTCAGTACCTTATATTACAACTGATAAGTTTGAACTCTCTCTACATGTTGTACTATCAATCAAAAATCTTTTCATTTTTACACTTTTACAATAAAATGCATGTACAGAATTAGAGCATCTGAGCACCACAAACTAAAAACGTTATTTAATCCATTTTTAAAATTTAAAACAAACTCGCCCATCGATCCATGTCTCCATGTTCTATTTTGTTGACAAATCAATTTGAAAAACACCACCAAGTCATTGCCATCTTGAGTAAGGGCAGGTAATTCATTTAACATTTAATTCCTGGAATCCATCTGCCCTTTGCCCAGGCATGCAGGCTGAAGGATGTGCTTAGCTGAGAAAGCCCCTCCTCCAGATGAAAAAAAGCCATAAAGATTCATGGAATGTATGACATCATTTTGGCCTAGGCCAGAAACTAAGAAGCAACTAAAGAAATGTAAAAAAAAACAAAAAAAGTTATAAATTACAAATAAATATAATATACTTTTCTATTTATTTACTAATACAGACTGCATGCCAGCTGCCCCATGTCACACGTGCGCTGCCGGTAACCAGCTCCCGCTGTGATTGGACATAGTGGGAGCCAATCAGCGGGTCTGCCAGACCCTGATGTCCGCTGGGACCTGCCGATCATTCCCGACAGAGGCAGAACAGCAGTCTGCCTATGTAAACAAGGCAGATCGCTGTTCTGTGACAAGGAAAAACAGAGATCCTGTACTTCTGATAAGCAGGGACACAGATCTCTGTCTTCCCATAGTTCAAGCACCCCCCACACAGTTAGCAAGAACTCCCTAGGGAGACATTTAACCCTTTGATCGCCCCTAATGGGAACCCCTTTCTTGTTAATGTCATTAGTACAGTAACAGTGCATTTTTTTAGCACTGATCACTGTATTGATGTCACTGGTCCCCAAAAAGTGTCACTTAGTGTCTAAATTTGTCTGCTGCAATATTGCAGTCCTGCTATAAGTTGCTGATCGCCACCATTACTAGTAATAAATAAATAAATAAATAGAAATTCAATAAAAATATCCCATAGTTTGTAGACGCTATAACTTTTGTGCAAACCAATCAATATACACTTATTGGGATTTGTTTTCTACCAAAAACATGTAGCATAATACATATTGGCCTAAATTTATGAAGAAAATTGATTTTTTTAATTTTTATTATTGGATATGTTTTATAGCAGAAAGTAAAAAATATTGTTTTTTTTTCAAAATTGTTGGTTGTTTTTTGTTTATAGCGCAAATAATAAAAATCACAGAGTTGATCAAATACCACCAAAAGAAAGCTCTAATTTTGGGGAAAAAAGGACATCCATTTTATTTGGGTATAGCGTTGCACGGCTGTGCAATTGTCAGTTAAACGAATTCAGTGCTGTATCGCAAAAAATGGCCTGACATGAAGGGGGGGTAAACCTCCCCAAGCTGAAGTGGTTAATTTCTAAGGTAGCTTCATCAGACCATGTGACAATGGCCAATTCTTCTTGGCATCTAAGTTACAAAATGTGATTAAAGGGATGATCAATGACTAGCCATTTTATTGTATAAAAAATAAGGCTTGTGCACAGCCTGCATAAGGGCAATGGTGCTATAAGAGTATTGGGAATATGTTACATTTCCAAGGAGCAATTTCAATGGTCAATAAAGTATGTGGGATTGCCACTTTTATGCCCAAAAGGATTCTTGTACATTTTTTGTTTGGTTTACAGCACATGACACTTCATTATAGGTGATAAACAAAGTAGCCACTCTTTTAAATTACCACCGCAACAAGCTGCCCGATGGCCTGCATCTTTCCAGCTTCAGGCTTGGGGAAAAGGAACAAAATAAAGCCGTAAAAATACCTTCCACTTTCACAAAGGTTTCTCATGAATATTTTATAGCAGTCGCTGACCATAAACAAAGGAGTGTTCACCTTTCTGCCACACCCTACCAGTGCCCCACCAACAGGTGTAGATGACAAGTTTTAAAATGGCTGTAGTGTGTCTTTCATTTCATTCAAAACCCTCTTCAGGAGATGTTTACAGCTCTGCCCTGCCTATTTATTAAGGAGCCCAATTTGATGTTTGGACTGTAAATTACAAGTGAGACTGAAAACGTCGACAGTAAACTGCTATCTTTAGATGTTCAATTTGTAACAGACAGTATCATTACCCAGATATTTTCATTATTACAGGAACTGCTAAATGTGCTCATGTTTTTACTGTTCTTGCTTATTAAATCGTAGTTTGGGAGATGCCCATGGCATTGTGATTTCCACAAGACCAAAGAAAAGCAAACAAGAAAAAAAAAACAGTCAAGGACGGTATTATCATTGTTGTAGGATTAGTGTGCATGCACATTTTTGTTTCATATATATTTGAAAAATATTTATTTTATTTAAATAGGCTCTTAGGGAACACTGTACATTTGTCTTTATAATTTATTTTATTGTTCATCACATTGCATTCCTCTTAGCCCTCTATACATGCATTAAGACCCCTTTCACACTGGGGCATTTTTCTGGCGTTCTTCAGGCGCTGTAGCATTAAAAAAAGCGCCTGTAAAGCGCTTGAAAGAAGCCTCATCTGCAATCCCAATGTGAAAGCCCAAGTGCTTTAAGAGCCCTTTCACACTGCCAGCGCCCGAAAAACGTTCGTAAAGCACCGCTTAAACGAGTGGCGCTTTACCAGCATTTTTCGAGTGCTTGTGGGGCGCTTTTAACCCCTGCTAGTGGCCAAATAAAGGGTTAAAAGCGCCCACAAAGCGCCACTGCCAAAAGCGCTTTGCAAGCGCTTTTCAGGCGTTTTGCAGGCGCTTCCCATTGATTTCAATGGGAAGGGCCGCTTTAGGAGCGGTGTATTCACCACTCCAAAAGCTCTGCAAAGAAGCTGCTTGCAGGACTTTTTTTGATGACCTGCCAGCGCAGCGCCTCAGTGTGAAAGCATTTGGGGTTTCACATTGGGATTGCAGTTGCGGCTTCTTTCAGGCACTTTTTTTTTAAGCTAAAGCCCCTGAAAAACGCCCCAGTGAGAAAGGGATCTCAGTGTGGCTTGCACATTGGGATTGCAGATGAGGCTTTTTTCAAGCGCTTTACAGGCACTTTTTTTTAACGCAAAAATGCCTGAAAAAAGCCCCAGTGTGAAAGGGGTCTAAAAGCATATCTGAAACATATCAAAAAGCTGCGTAAACTGTTGGCGCTATATAAATCCTGTATAATAATAATAATAATATCACAATCCAATGTCAAATATAAAGCATAGTACACGCGATGAGATTATCGGACGAATAATCGTCTGTTTTTTTTTTTTTTTGCATGCTAGTCTCCATATTGAAAATGGATAGGTTATTAAAGTAAGAAAATTCTTGTACGACAGAATAAAAATTGGTAAGTGATGTAATGTATTTGTAATGTAATGTAATGTGATGTAATGTGTTTGTGAAAACTGTACTGATTAAAAAAAATTGTATAATCTGGTAACTTACTAGAAAAAAAAGTTGTGTTCGTCCCTTTGGAAAATTTCGGACAGAAGCGTGTGTACTAATGTTCAGATTATCATACGATCACTTCAAAAGCGGTATTTTTTTTGTATGATATTCTGATCGTGTGTATGGGGCTTAAGACATTTTTGCTGAACCATGCTTGGTTTGACTTTCTTCTGAGTGTGTCATCCATATGCACTAACTCCTATTCATGTATTGTATTCCTATGATTTATTATTAACCAGTTGTTCCTTTCTTAGTAATTAATGGCCATTGATAAGAGAATACATGCAATCTTATCTAGTATGGACAAAATGGGGAAGCCTAATCAGCACCTGCTATGTCTGGAAATCACAAGTTAAAGCAAAAGAGAGTGATGATTTGGTCACACTTGAGTCACTGCACTTTCAGTACATTAGTACCGCTGTCCGTTCAACAGAAGCTGTTCCAACAACCGGCTTCTGTTGAATGGCCACGGTGGAAAAATGGCATTCAATCACCCAAAGGCTGCAAGCACTGATCAACGTATTCTAGTGGTGCTGGTGGGGAGGGGTCAGGTTTCCCCCAAACATGGTTGCGTTGATGTGGGGATCAGTCAGGTTTTTTTTTTTTTGAACGGAAAAAATAAACTGAATGTGTATACCAGGGGTGTCCAAACTTTTTTCAAAGTGGGCCGGATTTGATGAAGTGAACATGCCTGAGGGCCGACCATTTTGCCTGACATTCTTTGAACCATTGAAAATTCGGTCTAAGTGTGTCCATCCGAGCACTAATACACAGCCCAACAAGAATTCTCTTGCCTTTGTCGCACTCGTTCCCAACACACAGACGAATGCTCTGCACTTTAGGGGGCACCGTTAATTCTTAATGGTACCCCACACATTGGAAAATGTAGGGTGCTTTTGGTGCAGTGCAATAAAAAAAAAAAACACACACAGACACATGTGCGCACACGCGCACACACACATACAGACACATGTGCACACACACACACACACATACAGACACATGTGCACACACACACACACATGTGCACACACACACATACAGACACATGTGCACACACACACATACAGACACATGTGCACACACACACACACACATACAGACACATAGGCACACACACACACACATACAGACACATGTGCACACACACATACAGACACATGTGCGCACACACACACATACAGACACATGTGCACACACACACACACATACAGACACATGTGCACACACACATACAGACACATGTGCACACACACAGACACATGTGCACACACACAGACACATGTGCACACACACACATACAGACACATGTGCACACACACATACAGACACATGTGCGCACACACACACATACAGACACATGTGCACACACACACACATACAGACACATGTGCACATACACATACAGACACATGTGCACACACACATACAGACACATGTGCACACACACAGACACATGTGCACACATACAGACACATGTGCACACACACATACAGACACATGTGCACACACACATACAGATACATGTGCACACACACATACAGACACATGTGCACACACACATACAGACACATGTGCACACACACATACAGACACATGTGCACACACACATACAGACACATGTGCGCACACACACACAGACACATGTGCACACACACACACACACACACATACAGACACATGTGCACACACACATACAGACACATGTGCACACACACATACAGACACATGTGCACACACACACATACAGACACATGTGCACACACACAGACACATGTGCACACACACACATACAGACACATGTGCACACACACATACAGACACATGTGCACACACACACATACAGACACGTGCACACACACATACAGACACATGTGCGCACACACACACAGACACATGTGCACACACACACACATACAGACACATGTGCACACACACATACAGACACATGTGCACACACACATACAGACACATGTGCACACACACAGACACATGTGCACTCACACAGACACATGTGCACTCACACAGACACATGTGCACTCACACACATACAGACACATGTGCACACACACATACAGACACATGTGCACATACACACACACATACAGACATACATGCACACAAATACAGACACATGCATACACATACATACATACACACACATGAATAAAGGCCTTTTTAACAGGAATCTAGCTTGTAGTACAGTACCTTTGCAGCTTCCTCATTCAGCTGGGTACTGCACTGTAGGGGGAAGCAGAGAGCACAGCACAATCCTCTGCACTTTACTTTCACTTTTGAAGCTCACGGAGCTTCTCACAGTGCCGGGGATCGGCTGATCTGACAGCCCTGCTCCCATGGCACAATAAATTGAGAAAGAGCAGGCGGGCCGTTCAAAACCGGACCGCGGGCCGGACTTTGGACATGCCTGGTGTATACCAAGCTTTAAAGTGGCACTAACAAAAATTATATTATTGTTAGTGTGTATATTGCTAACTCAAAAAGTACCTTCTTTTGCTCTCAACCTCCTCCAAATCTCCAAATTCCTTTTTTTATTGTTGCTCTGAGCCGACTTCCTGTTAGAAGCTGGCTCAATGGTCCCAATCTATGTAGGAATGCAACCGCCCTCTCTCTTGCTCACTACTGAGATGGACTAGGGACTATGGGATGTGTAATGAGCACAAAGCAGTGCACACAACCACAACTAACATGTACTACTCATTCCAAACAAACATAAGTGAGAGGTAAAAGGAGAGGATATTACAAGGAAGCAGAAAAACACAGTAAGAGACAATTTCATATAAAGTAGAGTACAGGACCAGTAAGTAATGGATGTGCATGAATTGTTTGGGAGAATGAGGATATTGTTTAATATAATTTAAGAGACTCTACTTTAACGCGTATATCCCTTTTTGCAACCAAATTAGGATAACACCTAACATGTCACGTAATATGGGATAACATGTTTGTTACATGTTGTTATTCACAGAGCATAGCAAAACAAATGTAAAAATATCTACTTACCCTTTTACAGTGCCTTGAAAAAGTATTCACACCCCTTGAAATTGTCCACATTTTGTCATGTTACAACCAAAAATGTTAATGTATTTTATTTGGGATTTTATGTGATAGACCAACACAAAGTGGCACATAATTGTGAATTGGAAGGAAAATGATAAATGGTTTTCAAAAATTGTACAAATAAATATGTGAAAAGTATGGCGTGCATTTGCATTCAGCCCCCCTGAGTCAATTCTTTGTAGAAACATCTTTCACTGCAATTACAGCTGCAAGTCTTTTTGGGGATGTCTCTCTACCAGCTTTGCACATCTAGAGAGTGACATTTTTGCCCATTCTTCTTTGCAAAATAGCTCAAGTTCTGTCAGATTGAATGGAGAGTGTCTGAACAGCAATTTTCAAGTTTTGCCACAGATTATCAATTGAATTTAGGTCTGGACTTTGACTAGGCCATTATAACACATGGATATGCTTTGATCTAAACCATTCCATTGTAGCTCTGGCTGTATGTTTAGGGTCGTTGTCCTGCTGGAGGGTGAACCTTCGCCCCATTCTCAAGTCTTTTGCAGACTCTAATAGGTTGTGTTCTAGGATTGCCCTGTGTTTTGCTCCATCCATCTTCCCATCAACTCTGACCAGCTCCCCTGTCCCTGCTGAAGAAAAGCATACCTACAACATGATACTGCAATCACCATGTTTCATAGTGGGGATGGTGTGTTCAGGGTGATGTGCATTGTTAGTTTTCCACCACACATAGCAATTTTCTTTTAGGCCAAAAATGTTTAATGTTGGTCTCATTTGACCAGAGCACCTTCTTCCACATGTTTGCTGTGTCCCCCACATGGCTTCTCGCAAACTGCAAATGGGACTTCTTAAGGCTTTCTTTCAACAATGGCTTTCTGCTTGCCACTCTTCCATAAAGGCCAGAGGAGTGCATGTGGAATGCACAACTAATAGTTGTCCTGTGGACAGATTCACCCACCCAAGCTGTGGATCTCTGCATTCCAACGAACTTACCATGGTGAGCCTATTTTTATTGAATGTCTTGTAAGTGTTTTTAATCCTTTTGGGCTATTAAAGTCTTTTATAGATCGCTTAGAGGCGCCTTTTTTGTTTTTTAATCCTTACCAGAGCTTGCTTCCCTCATTGAGTGCTGCCAAAGTGTTTTAAGACACCACCTTGCCTGTATTGTATTCATCTCTATTGTGGACATTGCTTCTGGTCAGTTATGTTATCCAGAGCGCCCTACAATTTTTTATCTTGTTCATAATAGAGCAATACCATTTCCTGAAGGGATTACTAGTTGGTTATAGTGAAGAAGTTGACATTGGCTAACGCCTCAGCCGTTTGCTTCAGAGGCTGATGAGATCTGCCACCATGCTTTCCCTCTGGACTTTAAAATGGTTGCCATCGCATGTCTCTATTTAGTGCATCACATGCATGATGACATTGCTGCGCATGCGCAGTGTCATCATGTGCGTACGTGACATAGAGGCACACGGTGGCGGCTATTTTAAAGTCCAGAGGAAAAGCATGGTGGCAGATCTGATTCTTAACGAGTCAGGCATTAGCTAATGTCAACTTCTCCACCATGAACAACTAGTGATCCCTTCAGGAGATGGTACTGCTCTATTATGGATGTCATACAAACTGGCCCTAAAGGATATCAAAGGCAACAGGACATGAAAATCATACATATGACTATTGTGGATGTTGGACTTACAATAGATTATTTCTTGATCTATAAGAACTACCTGTGACGCCCTGGGAACAGTTGTAGCCCCTAGTACGGTGCTTGCTCCACTACTGTGACACTCTTTACAGTGAGAGGGAGAATCTCAAAGCACACAGTGACACACTTTGATAGGGCTATACAGGCATGATCCTCTGCGGATTCCATATAGCAGTATCCCCAAAGCTTTGATTAATCAGCCTCCACCAGACCACTGAACCTTCCCTATACCATCTGGGTCAATACAGTTTTTGCTGTTGGAATCTTCCATCCATCATCACACGCTCATTATGGATTTCTTTCATCTCAAATTTTTGATATCCAAGTTGCAGCTATACAATACCTAAAACATTAATCTAAGAGACTTTACAAGAGCACTCCCTTGGATAATCACCTGTTCAGGATTACTAAATACCGTTATCCCCATTCACTGGCACCACTTATAAGGGGGGGGGGGGGAGAATATAAAGATATCTTTTTGGTCATAGGTGTACAGTAGTTACTAGGTGGACATTTTTTAACAGAGTGACTTTGTGCTATGTGGTACCATTTTAATAATGTGTTTTCGCCGCCTTTTTGATACCAATAAACTTTATTCTAGTTGATCTAGTGAGTTGAAGCCAATTTTTGATATTGATACAAGAGGTGGTTGAGCTGAATCAGGTTTTTTACTCTCAGCATTTGAGCTATCAAAAACTTCCTCTACATCTACATATTTCCTAATAAGGTAAGAAATATTTTAAAGTGATTTTAGGCACGCTCTGTGAAAAGGAACACATAACAGATTTCAAAAGTGGTAATACCCTTCAAGAGCTAAGACAAATCCATTCATTTTCGTAAAGACTATTGTTTGAATAAAATAAATTGATTTGCAGTTGGTTAGATAAAAGAGAGACTTGCTCTTCAAAAACAAACCAATTATTCAGAAACAAAGAGAAAGTTTCCTTTTAACCAGAAAACATGCACTTTTTATTGTGGGACAGAAAATAAGGTTTATTGTGCCCATAGTGCATAATAAGAAAGAAATCCAACTGAAAAAAAGTTAAATAGAGTCTAATGCCTAGTACATATGGGCAAATGTTGGTAGACATCGGCCTGTTCAATAAAAACTGTCTGACATTCGGCTTGTATGTATGTCAGCCAGTCCGACAGAAGCTGGCCATTTGGCTAGCTTCTGTCAGTCGAGCATGCTGGAAAACCATCAGCCGTCCGTCTCCTGATCAGCGCTCTCAGCCAATAGCTGAGAGTACTGATTGGAGTGTTCTGGGAGGGGGCCGTCAGCCTGTCAGAACACAACAGCTCAGTGGGGGAGATTGGTGTACTAACGTCAGATCGTTAGTACAGCTTCTCCGACTGGAGCTGTCAGTTTTTCTATTAGTGTGTACCGGGCTTTATATCATGTGATTTTTATAAATCTAACTAAGCATAAAATGACTCCTACCCCCTCCTAACTCCTATATTAACTCCTCTGTAGAAGGAAAATGCTTATACTGCCTTTTATGCTAAGAGTGCCCTGGTCCCTTCGAATGATCAGCTCCCTTCAGGGGACAGGAGGGACACCCGACAGCAGACGGCCCATGATAAACCAATAGGTAACATAACTGTACAGGCATTCTATCTGTTGTCAGAGATCTTTCCTATCCCCTGAAGCCAGACTCTGGGAACACATGACCAAACCAGAGCCATATAAGAATAGGTAAGTATATGCAATTTCTTTTTTCTACACTGGTGCCTGTAAAGCATCAGTGGATCGCGCGTGCAATGTCCTGCAGACACTGCTCCTTCTGACAGCTCTCTGCACATACCTCTGTATGAGCAGCCAGTTACTTAGCTGTAGGAAGTGTAAATGAACTATGAGGGCACTGATTAATGCCCTCATAATTAAGTACAAGCCATCGGCCACAGTGGCAGATGAGACATGTAGTTCATCCATTCACAGATCTTTGTGAATAAATGAATGACATGGCTGTGTGGGTAGAGACCCGCACAGCTGCACTGTTTCTAAAATGTGACAGTTGGTGTGGGGAGAAGAACCTCCATAGCCAAAACAGGAAGTGAAAAGAAAGTCGTCATCAGGGTTACCAGAACTAGTGTTCCTTTTGGAAGATTTTACCTCTATTGCTGTTCCGAGGGCAACCCCGAAAATCAGGATATTCTTTGTGACTTTCACTTTTGATTATAATGTTAAACAGGATAAATAGTGAGGGTGATTCTCTCTCATAGGGACAAGGACTTCAATAAAATCCACACAGGTGTTCTAATCCCTCTCCACTCTATTCACAACTAAAACAAAGTTTTGCCTTTAGTTATACTTTAAATCAGAATGGGTCTCCTCTGCTTTGCATATTAGGTCTCCTCTGCTTTGCATACTGAACCTACAGTCACACGCCTAATGTCATTGAAGGTTCACAGCAACCCTTTCACAGCCAAGACCAAATTTTGTTTCATGTCAATGGCTACTTACAAAATATACAGAAAAGATTTGGATGATATATCTTTGGCAGTATTTGGCATTGATTAATTTTTTTCCTTGAAATGTTGTATTTCTTTGAAATTTCTTTAAAGTGTTATGTGTTTGATGCATAATAACTGTGTTAAGTGGAAGATTTCATGATGTCCAAGCAACTAATAAGAATTTTTGTTTGATTTTGACTCTAAAACTACACTTGGGAAACTAATTGTTGTCACGGGCAATCATAATTTTTTCTTATAACATACATTTTATATATCAACCTCAAGGAGTAGAATTATTTTTGTACCTTTTAAACAGTGGTAGAAGAAAGTCTAACTAATAGTAAAACAAAAACAACTCAGTGTATTGAAAGGTGTCAATATCTTCTCTATGCATTACCTTTTTTTTGTTAGTTTTAGTCAATATTTGCTAATAGTTAAGGACAACACTTTTCTGCTGCAAAGTTAAAGACCTTTTAGTGGCATTAGTCTCACAGTAACATTAATTAGCCCAGACAAAGGTTGTCTAATTCTCTTTGACAAGCAGTTAGAATGGTTTGCTAAAAGATTAGGCATCAGGTTCAATATTTGCCCGTTTCTGCGTTTGTTATTTCTTTCCATGTAACTTGCAAGAGCCTAAATCCACAACTTCCTGAATATCTAGATAGCTGGATTTCATTCTTTTCTAAAGAATTCACAGAAAGAAAGTAGCCCCAAAACAAATATATCCATGGAATAGTTTCTAGTGAAAAAACAAGTTAACAAAGCCAAAGTTCAAAGGTCTATGTGGCTAAATCATGGTGACCCCCTTTCCCTTTCTTCAGTGCCTGAAGGTTTGCTGTAGCAACACCTTAAGGACCTTTGATCTAAATTTCAACAGTAGAAATATACAAACACACACTCCTATATTAAATACTCACAGGTGTACATTCCTAAAAGAACGGGCTGCCTTACTACGGCTCTTTGTGAGAGTGAAAACTAACACCTTCCAAAACACATCACTCTGGCACTTCCGAATTTACCTGTGCTAGTTCTCATAACCAAAGAAAGGGTGAAATCAATAAAAAAAATTACAAATACACTAAAGTGATAACAGATGACTCTAACTGCATGAAATTAGATAGATTTAAAATGTTTTTCAGCCAGGACTTTAGCCCTAGTAGTTTGTTCTATCCCTGCCCAAGTAGAAGACCACTCCTTCCACTTAAGGCTTGTTGAAGTTATTACCCTTCTATTGGCATTCCCCATGTAATTTTAACATACAGAAAGGTTATCTCAAAAAGAATACCTTCAAATGCAAATTTTTCATTTAATATGCACATCCCCTAGATACTGTAGTACCTGTCCGATGAGTTATCCTTAGAGTAATACATTTGGTACAGTACTATTATCATTATCTAAAGAGGACCTATTCTAATGTAAAGCTATGTTAACTGCTTTGATGAAATTCATCTTTTGTTTCCCTGCAGGTTCAGGTTATCACAAAGTTTAAGTGGCAACTCACTCTATGTATGGGTGCCATTAGACCAAAAGCAAAGGCACTTAAAGTGATTGTAAAGGATATTTTTTTAATTTAAAATAAAAAAAGATATCATACTGTACTTACCTACTCTGTGACAATGGCATTGCACAGAGCAGTCCCTTACCTCCCTTTTCTAGAGACCCCCGTCAGCGCTGTCTGCTCCTTCTCTCTTCCGAGTGCCCCATAGCAAGTGATGTGCTGAGGGGGCACCTGTGTGGGTGCATTCCCGAGCCAGGCTGCGTGCGTTCATAGACATACACAACCTGGCTAGGCCATGCCCCCTACTCCATCCTCAGAGGTTTTGACTGATATTTGAAAGGGCAGCAATGAGGATGGGGGGATGCAGGTAGGTAGGTAGGGATGGGAGGAGGTGTGAATAGGACATGTATAGGAAGTTTTTCTATCTTAATCCGCAGAATGCATTTGTTTGCTTTAGAGTTTCAAACTACTTTAAACTGGGCATTTGGATAAAATAAATAAATAAACAAAAAAAAATGATTTGTTTGCAAAAACTAAGTAAAAAAAGGAATGAAGGTTACTTATCACAATCTTTGTCTTCCAGCCCATTCACATAGGTGGTGATGTCACATTCCCTTCCCGCAGCCTCCTGGATTGTAAACCTTGTGAAAATATTTGACATTACCCAAACAGACCAGAAGCCTGAGTCTATGGTAAGTCATTTTTTTCCAGCTTTGGGAATAGTCAGATATATGTATAACAGTGGTGTATTTAGAGCAGTTGGGTGGGTACACTGCACCCCAGGAACATTCACTGACAGGAAGCACTCTAATTGCAAGCATTGGCAGACATTTGCAATGGAAGCCCTACTTTGAACACTACATACAACCTAGGCTCAATTTTAAGAGTATGGTGCAGGGATAACAGTAGGGAGTCGGATAGCATGCAGATTATTTGATGTTCCTAAACAAAAACACCTAAAATGGATTGATAGTCTGTGCTTACGCTACCTTAAAGTATTTTTAAACCAAAGAACAAGAATGTAATATATTGCAGCTTACAATTCCTTAAATATGGTGGCTGCATTTGTTTTCCTTTCATTCCTTGCTTTTTTCACTTGGTGATCCATCTAATAACACACTCCCTGTTTTAAGGTGACAATGTTCGATCACTGTACTGTATCTAAGGAGGATCAGGGTCATCACCCAAGGACAGGATGTGTGTTGAGACTAAAAAATTACCTTCCCCTCTCCTCTTTCTAGTAACATAGGGGGAGGTGTTGAGGTTGGAACTGTGTTGTGTCTTTGTCCACCTCCACCCTTACATTGTCATGGATGTGGGACAGCAGTCACTGGCTCATGCTCTTTTAAGACTGATCAGCTGATAATTATCTATGAGTGACACAAAAAGCATTTGTCAACTGGTGGAATGATTAATTAGGCAGGCTAGAAACCATAGTTCTGTTCCTCTTTATTCCTGGTTCCTGGAAAGTCTGCCCACTCATACCTCTGGCCTCTCTCCCTTTCCGTTGAAAAAAACATGTTCAAACTAAGAGAAGCATACATGTTTATGTAAAGATATTTACCCTGAGAGCAGTCAGATTATTCCTGCTCGTCAAAAGAGTTTTTAGATCCTTGGGGCAACCATACACATGGTTCACAGAAAGACAAACAATGATTGGTTCATAGATGTTAAAACATTTTTTATAGCAGACCTGCTGTGGTTGTTTTATATTATTACTTTGGGTTTAAGTTATGTTAAGTTAAGTCAGCTCAGACGTAAATAGGGCTTAGTACAGTACTTTTCCAAAAAATGGAGGAAAAATCTGGAAAAAGGTACTAATTAATAGCAATAAGAATGCAATAAGAATGCATTTTCACTAATCTATAGTAAACTGCAGTCCGGTTGGTTACAATTACTGCACGTGACCACTGAACGTTCTTATTCCGTTAATTTTGAGTTGTCTTTTGGCTTGCTATATATACTGGAATCACTATATGTTACCCTACATTTTGTATTAAAGCAAAAAAAATAAAAACTGTATTTACTAAACAATTGTGTCAACTTTCCCTTTTGTCCCTTTTTTCATTGCTCTATCCTATAGAAGCAGAATGGTACTTGGATAATGGGAATGGTTACAAGCTTGTGTATTTCTACAGAGAACCAAATATCAGCATGGAAAGTAAACACACCCGTGAGCCATCTGGTAACCTGCAGGCATTTTGAGATTAGTGGAGGGCAGCTTCAGAGCCCAAACAACACCTATTGTTACTACCCTCTTTACAAGGATAAAAGAAGGGCCGTTACCTGCTTTTGCTTTGGTAAAATCTTTGTAGAGGCATGTTTTATTTCTGTTAGGTATAATGTGCTTCCCCTGTCCTTTTACCCTATATGTTTAAAGGCCAGCTTCCAAATAGGAAATAAATCTTAGGAAATAGTAAAGTTGTTCTCAAAGCTTTACTTCAAGAATGTATATATATACAGCAATGCATTTGTTAAAAAAAAAAAAAAAATCATTAAGTATATTTTTAAATACTGCTAGTGCAAGTACCTGAATTTGACTTGATTTCAGATTTTTGTTTGCCCCTTCACTGCATCACTCAAACTGAGATTGAGTTTTTTTGCTTCGAAATACCTTCAAATACAATTTTCTTGTAGTCAAAATGGGCTTCCTTTTCTCCCACACCAGTTCTATATGCCGGCATCGATAAGTAATGTAATGACCACATCACTCATTGCAAGTGCCCTCACACAGACTTGTAGCGTGGAGGAGGAAAGGGGGCCTCTCTGATCAGGTCTGTTGGCAGTGTTGTTGAACTCTGTTGCCTGTTTCTGAGGAGGCAAACCCTGAGATAGAAATAGAAGACAAAAAAACAAAACAATACCAGCTTGCTAGAGAAAGTTGCTGCACATGACTTTGAAACATGTTGTGGGACATGGGCCTTGTCATTTCTTAGTCATTTATTTTGACTCCCTTTAACGGTTGGACTTGACAGTAATAATTTCTTTTGTAATGACTCTTGGACTTTGGTGAAGTATAATTATTATGACCTTTCACATGGCTTACCCTGTGGTTTATCTTTTGTAAGCCAAAGCTGAAGTTAATATCTGATTATCCGAGTCTGCACCTTCACTGGTGCTTTATGGAGACTTTACTATGGCAGGGCAGACTATACTTTCCAGATGTTTATACCAAAATAAAATAGGGCACAATGCTGTCTACAGTTGGGAAGTAGCTATGCAGACAGTGTTGTACTTTAGCATCATCATGGTACATATGCACAGGTGATGTTACTCTATAGTGACAGTAGATATCTAGGTATTATCCTTGACATCAATATATATCAGCTGACTCTAATGCCCCGTACACACGTTCTGATTATCAGACCACAAAAGTCGCTTTTGGACAGATCGTTCGACAATCTGATCGTTAGTACACAGCTTTCGACAGCCGATCACGACAGTCCGTCCAACCAAATCCAAAGGGACAAACAGGAAAACTTTGGTTGGATGACAGCCCATCGTACGACAATCGTGTAGTCAGTACAGTATGCGTCTGATAAAAGTCATTCGACAAACACCACGCATGATCAGAAACACAAAAATAAACCAGGACAAACGGGTCACACGTATTTGACATCATTTAAAATACGTAGCTATGTACAACTGAGATTTTTCCAGAATTGTACGACAAAAATCTTACACACATTTTGCACTGTTGTATTCGATCTTAGTTGTATGCAACAAAATGTGAACGATCTGTCTTACGATAATAGGAACGTGTGTACGGGGCATAAGGCTTCATGTACACTGACCTACATTTAACACGGGCAAAAAAGCAAAATGCAGCAAAATCACAGCATAAAAGTGCTGTGATTTTGATGCAATTTTGCCACATTTAGCATTTTCCCACGGCCAGCGGTCAAAATGTTTCTATCTTGAATGCAATTCTTTCGTATTCACTAGAGGGAGGTTGAAGTTCAACTAAACGCGGGAACTCCTAAAATCTGCTGAAAGCTTATGTGTACATTGACATATAGGCTCTGGAGTTGAGTTTCGGGACTTTCAGAACTTTGGCAAAAAAAACACCAAAACCTCCTAAACTCAAGTTTAGGAGCTACTATTGTAGGGTAGTGTAGGCTGCTACAAATGTTGGTAGTAGTGAATTGTGTCATGTGTGGCTATTTCTCCTCTAATGACTATCAATCATATAGATAAGTCAATACTATTAATGTAAATAAGATCCTTTATTATGTGTTATGAACAGATATACATAAGGAAGTATGAATTTAAGTTCATCCTAGTTTCAAGTAGGAGTAGGAGTTTCAAGTTTTTAAGTTAGGAAGTGTTTGCCTGAAAATATCCAGTTTCTAAAGGATTGCCATATTGGATATTGGTTCTACTTATACTTTGAAAGGTGGAATTCACTTTGGGTCCCCCACAGAGATACTTACCTTGAATCTTTCGTTTTTTTTTTTTTTTGCTAAATTGATGTTTCTACATTGAATTTGGTAGATTGACTTTATATTTAAAATGCTGTGTTTGTCTTCTTTATAACACACTATATCCACTGAACTAGACCATATGGATCGTGTTCTTCAACCATCTTCATTGTTTTGATGTTCATCTCTGATGCACAAATTGTGATATATCATGCAATATTCCCATTGCACACATTCCTAGAAAAAGCAGTAGAGTAAGCAAGTGCTGCAACAGAAATGAACTGGAGACTGGTGACACAATAGACCGAATTATATATCGTTAATACAAAGCGGATTGTCAAAACCACCATCCAAACATTTAGTTGAAATGGTCATATCACAGCAGTAAGGTGCATTTCAGTGCTGTGCAGGACCTCTTCGTCAGGCATGTGATAACGAGTCGGCCATGTATTGCAGAGGTGTTCTGCTTATGTTTTTTCACCTTTCAATTTCACCCGGACATTCTCTTTAATGTCCTTGTTAGATATTTTGATTTAGCAAATCTCCAAAGTAGAGCTACTGTAGGCTTGCAATAGTTAGAGTCAATGGGTGAGTCAACAGCTACAATTAACCAGTTTGGGGTTGATTGACCCTTTCAAATCACTAGGTATAAAGTATATATATTTGTATAAATAGAATATATGTCTGGTTGCTCTAGATTTTCATAAGCTGTGCTGAAGGCCTTGTACTCGTGCTATTTACTTTTTTTTATATATACCATAGCGTATTTCCTGCTTCTATTACTGTAAACAGTCTAGTGCCTAATTTACTGGCTGGCTTCTTCCTCTATGCCTTGAAATGATTTCTTTTCTCAATGTAACTATTAGAGGTCTGTGGTTTAATAGTTTCCTCTACAGTTTTTAGATGCCAGCATAGAGACATGTTTGAAGATTTCAAACACCCTTTTTTTTCTTTACATGACAGGAAACAAAGCAGATTAGGATAATATATGCTACACACTTCAATAAGGCATCTGAACTTCTAGATTCTTTAAGTAAGAACGTTTTATGCTGATCTCTCCATGATTTTGCTCAGGAAGGAGACTGGAAAACCTTGCAACCTCTATGTAAATGAAGTCTTGTACTGTAAATGTATTCCACCATAATGTTTAGTGCCAGTGGTATATCTCATAACAGTCATTTTTGTTGCACTGCAAAGTGCACAGAAAGCCATGTGTTGAGTGTAACTTTGAATGTTGCTGATTGGTATAGAAAAATCAAGAGCTATTAAAGCGACCCAATTGCTGTTTAAAAACATTTCAAGAAAGCCATACATGCAAATGAAGACACACTCACCTTTCTCGCTGCCCATGCAGCCAGACACCTCTCCAAACCATATTCCAGGGGTATTGATTTTAATGTTTATTTACAGCTCTCACTTCTTTGTTCCAATTTCCCCTATTACAGGATATAGTAGACCCTCCAGCAGGTGAAGATAGTGAAAGCTGCAGGGGATATGGGAATTTGACACTCATGGAAGTGTCAGATCACCCCCTCCTGCCCATGATCCAAATCTCTATTCTCACCACCCGCAATGCTGCCAACTTCCTTCCTCTCCCTCCCACCATCTGCTATGGGCACACAGAGGGATCACATTAAGATGGGGATCAGGGTGAAGGGTCTGGTAAATATGACTGATACTGATCACTCATTTCTTTCATTTTCTAACTGAAGCATAAACTATGTTTACTATGCTTCAGTTTATGAGTGAACAGGGGCCTCTGTACAGACCACTTCTTGTTCATTCATTTCCAGTGAAGCTGAGGCTGCAGAGAAAGGATTGAAGATCTATGTCCTCAATTCCTTTCTCTGTCTGAAAAAAAGAGGTATCAGGGGTCTGTTTAGAGACCCAATATTTCAGCCAAGCCCCAAACAGCATTGTTAAAAAAAAATCAAAAAATAATAAAACATTTGTAAATAAAATGATAATAAAAAATTGGAAACAATAATTAAAAAAATTGTAAAAAATAAGAACAAAGTTGTAAATAATAATATAAAAAATGAAGGGCTCATTTACATGGGTTCTCTCGCTTACAGTGTGAATGAGCCATTTGCTCATGCAGCTGGAGCTGCCTGTTACTCCATGGCACCCTTCCTCAAACTTTTCAACACAGAGGAACCCTCGAAAAAACGTTCCTATCTAGGGGAAGCCATGTTATAATTGACTATATCTACAACTAATGTTACACATAAATTGTGATGATCAGTGTGAAGAATGCTCCCTACCCTTACCCCCTTACACATAGTGAAAAAGATCATTGGTGTCAGTGGGAACTTATCTGAGAGGCAGAAATTGCTCATTGCTTAAGGAACCCCTAGCAACCTCTGGAGAAAGCCTGGTTGAGAAACCCTGCTCTATGGGGATGCAGGAGCTATATGAATACAGCTGCAGGTTCTAATTTGACAGGTCCAAAGACATACAGGTAGGTTAATTGGCTTCTGTCCAAAATTGGCCCTAGTATATGAATGGGGACCTTGGATTGTGGGCTCCTTGAGGGTAGGGACCGATGTGAGTGTGCAATGTACAGGGATAGGGACAATTGTAGACACCAACTCAGGTTGAACTGGATGGACTGGTGTCTTTATTCAACCTTATTAAATATGAAACTATGAAACTATGAGGTGTGCATGTCCGGGTGAGTGGCCCTGAATGCACACTGTCTGCATTTGGGACCGTACACCTACACCCACACTCCTGTCAAATTAGAACCTGTGGTTGTGTTCATACAGCTGCTACATCCCCATAGCGTAACTTATGCTGGCCATACACTATACGAAAAATCGGGCTAACCCGATTTCGAAAAACGAGCATTCGGTCGCGAGTGCAAACGATGGTGCCATCATGTAATGACCGATAAATCTTTCAGTGGACATAAATAAATACATTTTATGTTCGTTTTTTTACATATACCTAGAGCAGACAGGTCGGACGGGAAACGCATTAACCTTTCAATTTATCGTTCGTTCGGCAGAAAATTTCCAAAACTTGTCCTTCGTTCTTTCAGCTCAAAAACATCCAAACGATTATCGATTTTGTGCCCATTAACTGGCCTGCACACAGCTCCAGCCACATAAAAAAAATGCTAATTCATGCTGTGAAAGGGTGGCAATGGAATGGCTGTCATAATTTCTAATTACAGCCATGTTTATAGAACCAGTTGAAGATGACCCCCTTCCTGTGCATTTTCAATTTTTGACACGTTTTTGAAAAACACACAAAGAAAATAAATTGTTTACACAACATTGTAATTGAATAAGCTATTTCTAACACACAGTATGTGCATACTTAGAATTACACCCAAAAACACATTCTGGTATTCCTCCAAAATCACAGAGGGCATGCACAAGCAGCACAAAGGGAAGGCCATTTTAAAATCCTTAGGTGAAAATGAGCTACTCCTTTATATACAACAGCCAGACAGCATGTGGTTAAAGAGCATGCTTTGATACACCAGGCAGTGTGTGTGTGGTTGGCAAAGCCTTCATTGCATTACAAAAATGTAAGCGAAAAAAGGGTCCCCGGATCACTGATTTACTCACAAAAGGGACTGTGTTGACTGATGCACTATAGCTATGCCTGGAATAAATAAAAAAATTACATCTGTATGCATTTCAGGTCTTAAGCGCTTGCCGACCATACAATGTATGTCGGCACAATGGCACGGCTGGGCAAACAGGCGTACAGGTACATATCCTTTAAATTGCTGTATTGTGGGCACCGTGTACTCCGTTGGCTCCCATTGTGGGCACCGTGACCATGCCTGCGGGTCCCGGGGACTCGATGTCCGCCGGAGGCCCACAATCGTATCACCGAGTGGCAGAACAGGGAGATGCCTATGTAAACAAAGCATTTCCCTGTTCTGCCTAGCAACATGACAGAGATCACTGTCATCGGGAGCAGTGATCTCTGTCGTGTTCTAGTGAGACAATCCCCCCCACAGTTAGAATCACTCCCTAGGACACTTAACACTTAACCCCTTGATTTCCCCCTTGTGTTTAACCCCTTCCCTGCCAGTGTCATTTACACAATAATCAGTGCATTTTTATAGCACTGATCGCTGTATAAATGACAATGTTCCCAAAATAGTGTCAAAAGTGTCCAATGTGTCGGCCATAATGTCACAGTCATGATAAAATTTGCAGATCGGCGCCATTACTAATAAAAAACATTTATAATAAAAATGCTATAAATCTATCCCCTATTTTGTAGCTGCTATAATTTTTGCGCAAACCAATTAATATACGTTTATTGCGATTTTTGTTACCAAAAATATATAGGAGATTACATATCGGCCTAAACTGAGAAAGCAACTTGTTTTTTTGTATATTTTTTGGGGATATTTATTATAGCAAAAAGTAAAATATATTTTTTTGTTTATAGCGCAAAAAATAAAAACAGCAGAGGTGATCAAATACCACCAAAAGAAAGCTTTATTTGTGGGAAAAGAAGTACGTCAATTTTGTCTGGGTGCAACGTCACATGACTGCGCAAATGTCAGTTAAAGGGGCGCAGTGCCAAATCTCAAAAAGTGCTCTGGTCAGGAAGGGGGTAAATCCTTCCGGGGCTGAAGTGGTTAAAGAAACTGGGGTTGATTTACTAAAACTGGAGAGTGCAAAATCTAGTGCAGCTCTGCATACAAACCAATCAGCTTCCAGGTTATTTTATCAAACCTTATTGAACAAGCTGAAGTTAGAAGCTGATTGGCTACCATACACAGCTACACTCTCTAGTTTTAGTAAATCAACCCTACTTTGTCATGGGGAAAAAAACTCAACTGCTGCAGGTTCAAATTAGAGGCATCAGTTCTGTTTTTTCTTTTTCCATAACAGGTTCCCTTTATATGAGGCATTGTAACCTTCCACGAACACTCTTGTGTGTTGTTTTTCTTATTGTAGACTAATGAACACAGATGTTAATCAAGGGCAAGAGATGACTGCACATCCTCAACCGCTTCAATACTGGGCACTTTTACCCCCTTCCTGCCCAGGCAAATTTTCAGCTTTCAGCACTCTCACATTTTGAATGACAATTGCGTGGTCATGCGACACTGTATCCAAATTGTAAGTAAGTAAGTGTAATCTTTTATTTTTTTTCACACAAATAGAGCTTTTTTTTGGTGGTATTTAATCATGGCTGTTTTTTTTATTTTTTGCTAAAAAAACTAAAAAGACCAAAAATGTTAAAAAAAAAGTTTTTCTTAGTTTCAGTCAGAAAATTTTGTAAATAAGTAATTTTTCTGTTTCACTGATGTGTGCTGATGAAGCGGCACTGATAGTCTGCACTGATGGGCACTGATGACGCGGCACTTATGGGCACCGATAAGATGGTATTGAAGGACACTGATGAGGTGGCACTGATGAGGAGGCACTAATATGCTGCACTGATAGGTGGTACTGATGAGCTCTGATAGGTGGTACTGTTGGGCACTTATGGGTGGCACTGATAGGCAGCATTTATAGGCAATGATAGGCTGCATAGATTGGCAGCACTTATGGGTGGCACTGATGGGCACTGAAAGGCAGAACTAACTGGCATTACTGATGGGCAAAGATTGACATCACTAATGGGCACAAATTGGCATCACTGGTGGGCACAGATTGGTGTCACTGATGGGCACAGATAGGCATCAAAGATGGTCACTGACTGGCATCACTGCTGGGCACTGCTGGGGCTGCACTGATAATCAGGGCATTGATGATCAGTGCCCTGACTACCTGTCCCCTGCGAGGAGATGCTGCTGATCATCTCTCCTCTCCTCACACGCTATCAGTGTGAGACGAGGAGAGATAATTACCGGCACTTCCGTGTTTACATATGATCGACTGTTGGACAATTCACGTCATTTTACAATACGGCAGCAGGAGGTGGTTAAATGTCACCCGAGTGTTCTCTTAGAATGTTGTATAACATAACTCATTTTTAGAAACCTCACGCACTCAAGGGCTGGCTTACACCAGATACAGTCAGTACATTTTTTTCTCCATGGATTGAACATGGATTCCAATGGCCCTAGTTCACACTAGTGCAGTGCGTTCCAGTGCAGTCAACAAAAGTAGTGCATTTTTTGGTGTACAGAATGCATCTGGAACATTGCAAACTGCATCACAAATGCACCAGAACAAACAACAATGCAAAAAGTACTAAAAATGCATAGGTCTGAATCCAGCCTAAGATATTATTTCTTGGGTTTAGATAATTGAATTCTCAGTGAGGATGGATTCACACCTATGCATTTTTAGTGCTTTTTGTATTTCGCAGGTTTGCACTACAGAACTTGTTCCATAGGAAACCATGTTAAATGGACTGTAGTGCAAATCTGCAAAATGCAAAAAGCACTAAAAATGCATACTGTAGGTGTGAATCCAGCCTTATACTGGAATATACTACCAGTATTGCAACTAATGTGGATATATACCTAATGCAGAGAAAGTTTTTCTTTTTTTCCTCCATTACTTTAGTGTGTTTATACTTTTGGGGGTGTGTTTTCTGTAGCCTAGTTTTCTGACTGTTGAATACAAAACATGGTGTTTTGCTGACGGAGAGGGAAAGATTTTGTGGGCCTCTTTCGTAATTCCTTCACACTCTTCCCCTGCAGCTGAAAGGTTTGCTTAAATACATGTAATAGAGATACATGACATCTTTTCTAAATATAGCCAGTTACGGCTAATCTCCCCAGTGGCCCCTTGTGAACGATATGTTATTCCAGGCTAGCGCCCATGCGTGTGTCAAGCGGAGGGTACACCTTGTGCACTCAATAAGCAGTCCAAGGCCTGAGTAATTACCCAAGCAAATGTTTGTCTAGCTTTCAAAGCCCTTGGAAATGCAAGCGGGAGGTAGGATGCCAATTCTGGAACAGCTGTCTGCTCAAGAGAATCGGTTACACAGAAAGAAAACAGAAGGGGTGATCTGTTACACTAAGATATAAGAATCTATGACACAACACTTTTATTATAGTAGAATTCCAGTGCGTCTATAAAAGTGCAAGGTTTCCAGGCTGCTGCGTCATTGATATGAATCACCAGAATGGTGCGTGAGCATGCTGAATCTGAAAATTTCACAAGCAGCTTGGGATATGCTGACACGTTGTTTGTGCCAATTCTACTCTAAAAGGGAATAGATAATTGAAATATCCAGATAGTTTAACATGGTCAGTTATCATTTTATTTTAAATGATTCGAAATAAATTTGAGGCAAACAGATCATTTCTTTGAAACTTCTTTAAATGATGGATGATGAACATTTTTTTGTTTAATTTGTATGCTAAATAATTGCTTTATGGGAACCTCAAGTTTGAGAAGCCAGCACAAAAACATCTCTTTTTTTTAACAACTCCATAATAAATTGACATGTGATACGAACTGATGAAAGGTGAAATCTGGAGGTTACTGCACTTTGAACTTCTTTAAAGTGAACCTGTCACCACAAGGTGACTTTACTCAAAGATAAGACTCTGTAATTACCTTTCCGGTGGCCCGCTTGTTGAATTCCTGCTTCTCTACTGGCTGCAGTAGGATGATTCAACCAGTTGGGTTGAAACTCGTTATCCCAAACACACATTGTGGTTTTTTTTTCCATTGTCTGTAATGTCTTGTAGTGAAGTATGAGCTGGCGGAAGAAACCACTGCCTGTAGCAAGGGAACAGGTATCCTTCACATCTAGAGGTTTGGAGAACCTGCTGTGGTCTAGCATTTTATCAAACAGGTTTCTTAAAAGATGGCTGTAGAGTGATATCTTATACAGAACTGGCTTTAGGGACACTTAGGTACAGGGACACTTTTAAAGTGGAAGTAAACCCATCAATTTAAACAGTTAAAAAAAAAAAGGCATGCCGGGAATGCTAACTGCACATTGGCTGTGCTCTCAGCCAAACTATCAAACCATCCAATGGCTGGTGTCATAACGAATCACATGTGCAGCACCATAGCAGATGAAGATTAAACAGAGGCAAAGATGGCAGCTTCCTTGGCTGAAAACGATAGGGGAGTTTACTTCCACTTTAATTAAACCTTTTCTTGGCCATGCAGCCACGGATCTTCCTAACAGCACATTCTCACCTTCCCCTTTTCCACCTCTCACACCATCGGCCAGGGACCAGGAAAAAGATTGTCCTAAGCTACAAATCCATTTGTAGGAGCTTGAACAGGACTAGTACCTCCATCCAAATTCCACCTGGAAACAATGGGCCAACCATGAGACTCCAGCACTCCCATGTGACTTACATGCTCACTCATGCTCAGAAGTGTCAGGTTTTTCACGCCGGATGGCTGGTTGGAGCAGCGGGAGAGTGAAAGAAAGGAGAATATTTGCTGCTTGGAAGAGAGTATCTTAGTGAACATTTGTATTTGCATGGGCAAAGGAAAGGCTTACTTAATATTCCAGGCAACAAGTGTAAGCATTCAGCAAACTACTTTTGCTATTCAGTAAACAAAGCAATTCTCTGCTGTGCATTTAATTTTTATCATTAAAAAAACAGTCACTGGGCATTGTAAAAGTCATAAGATTAGTCTGCTGCAGGCTTGAGAAAACATGTTCCCAGTCTCTTTTCCCTTAGTTATCAGCCTGCAACATTCTACCTTGGAGCAAGGAGAGAGGCTGCAGCAGGGGGTTGATTAGTATTAGACATGTGTGAACAGGATTTATTTGGTTATATCATCTCAGCCCACAAAGTAGATGATGGCCCTGGATGAGGCCTGCAGATAGTTCCATGTGTTCAATAATTTCCATAGAGAAAAGCAGATAATGGCATTGTCTGGGGGAGTACAGTGAGAGGTAATACATACAGCAGGTAAAATAAGTATTGAACACGTCACCATTTTTCTAGGTAAATATATTTCTAATGCCGCGTACACACAACCAGACTTCCAGGTAGACTAGGTCCGACGGTCTTCCCGACCAACTTTTCAGCTGAGTTCCGACGGACTTCCGAATGAACGGACCTGGCCACACTTGAATGGACTAAGTCCGTTTGAAAGTCTATTCGCTTTGAATGTGATGACGTAAGACTGGACTAAAAAAGGAAGTTCAATAGCCGGTAGCCAATAGCTTCCCTTGCGTCTAATTTGGTCCGTCGGACCAGCATACAGACGAATGGTTTTCCCTATAGAAATTGAGTCTGTTAGACAGATTTGACACATGTTCTATTTCTAGATCGGTCTGATTTTTATAACGAAAAATTATCGGATTAGCCCACACGCGATCGGATTGTCCGACGGACTGATCCCGTCAGACCTAGTCTGCCAGAAAGTCCAGTCGTGTGTATTCGGCATATAGGTGCTATTGACATGAAATGTTCACCACATGTCCGTAACAACTCAAGCAATCCATACATACAAAGAAACCAAAACAAATAAGTTTAGAAATTCAGCTATGGAATCACACGGGGAAAAAAGTATTGAACACATGAAAAAAGGGAGGTGTAAAAAGGCATGGAAAGCCAAGACGATAGCTGAAATCTATCAGAAATTAGAAAGCAATCCTGCCCCTTGTCAGTGCAAATTAATATCAGCTGGTTCTGTCTCAACTGATGGACCATAAAAAGATGTCTCATTACCAAGATGTCACACAAGAAACATCTCATGATGGGTAAAAGCAAAGAGCTCTCTCAAGACAGTCGCAAACTAATTGTTGCAAAACATACTGATGGCATTGGTAACAGAAGTATTTCTAAACTTCTCATTGTTCCAGTGGGCACTATTGGGGCCATAATCAGAAAGTGGAAAAAAAATATTTCACCATAAATCTCCCATGACCATGTGCTGCTTGCAAGATTTCTGACAGAGGATTGAAAAGAATTATAAATGAATATGATGGCTGTGAAGAACGTCTAAGACCCCTTTCACACTGGAGAGCTTTTCAGGCATTTTAGCACTAAAAATAGCTCCTGAATAGCGCCTCTCATGCCTCCTCAGTGTGAAAGTCTGAGCGCAGAAAAAAAAAGTCCTGCAAGCAGCATCTTTGGGGTGGTGCGGGGGTGGTGCAGGAGTGGTGTGTACACCGCTCCCAAAATGCCCTGCCATTGAAATGAATGTGTGTTGTTACAACACGGGTGCTTTGATCCCTTTCTTCAGCCACTAGGGGTTAAAAGCTATCTGCTAGCAGACAAAAAGCCCCAATATAACAGCGGTAAAGTGATACTAAAATTAGTGGCACTTTACCGCTAACACCGGCACCACCGCAGTGTAAAAGGGGTCTTATGCCACGTACACACTATCAGAATTTGGTCGGAAAAAGCTCTGATGGTTTTCCCAATGGAATTCTGACTGGATTTATGCTCAAGCTGTCTTGCATACACACGGTCACACCAAATTCTGACCCTCAAGAACGTGGTGACATACAACACGTACGACGGGACTAGAAAAAGGAAGTTCAATACCCAGTAGCCAATAGCTTCCATGTCATAGTTGAATCTGAGCATGCGTGAGTTTGCACGTCGAAATTGCATACACACAATCGGAATTTCCTATAGAAAGTTTTTCCGTCTGAAAAATTTAGAACATGCTCTCAAATATTTGCTGGCAGGAATTTGCCCAGGTAAATTCCAATGGAGCATACACATGGTCGCATTTTCCGGTGAAAAGCTCCCATCTGTCTTTTGTTGGCTAAAATTTCGATCGTGTGTACGTGGCATTCGTGTGAGAGTGTTATAAATAGTGGCCAAATTGCTGTTGGCATTGTTCAGTTCTATACCACCACTGACTACATTTTCAGTCAAAGTCACGACAGGAAATTTAATCAAAGCCTCTAGAAATAAGACTATTTTTTTAGTGGTTGAAATATTAATTAACATCCTATTTAATCAAAGGTTTATAGCAAGCTTATTAATAGATATCCTAAAAGACTGCAGTCACAAGATTATTTAAAAAAAATCTTGTGTGCTTAGAAGAAAAGAATAAAACAATTTTTTGGTCAAAGCAAACAACAGCATGGTATCCCTTTATATCACCCTCCCATCTCTCAGTTATCAGCTGTTAAAAGACCAAGTAAATCTTTTTCAAATTTCTGCCTGAAATGCACAGGGTTTTCTGTGTGCCCCCCCCCAAAAAAAAACTTTGGGGTTGATTTACTAAATCTGGAGAATGCAAAATCGAGTGCAGCTCTGCATAGGAATCAATCAGCTAAAGTTTGGTGTTTTTTTATTTTTTGCGAAGATTAATTGAACAAACTAGAGTTTTAGTGAATCAACCATTTTGTTTTCATGTTCTCTTGTTATATTAAGTTACATTTCTCTCCTATCTGCTGATTCTTGATTTTGCTCTGCACACCCACATATTTTTATTTTATTTTTTGCCCAGTTGGTAGCTGTCACTGTAGCTGACAGACATGCATCTTGTGCAGCTCATAGGATCATTGGGGAAGAAACAATTGTAGCCAGGTGCTTGGCTAGAGAGACATAGAGTGACTTAGGATATTGTGCTGCAGTGCTCTCTGTGCTCCCAATGGATTTTCAGCTGAAAGGGTTAACACTACCTCACCTCCATCCAGCATGAGGACCTGACAAGCAGAAGGAGCTAAGGAGACTTGATGGTGGGCAGCACTGAATCATGGGAGGTGTAGTGCAGGGGAAGGATCATTCTATAACAATCAATAGACTATAGAACTGCAATTCCTAATGAGAGCCACGTTTAAAGAGAGAGAGAGCTGTATTTTCTGAGGCTGAATAGTGAGAAACTTTATCTTTGTTGCTAGGAGTCCGAGTTGTGCACATCGCTGTTCCTGTGTGCACATCAATCTGCTATAACCCTGTGGGCATGTGCTAAGGAGTTCATTTGCTCCAGGCAGTTCCAGACGTGAGCTGACATCTGAACAGTGGGATGCCTGTTGTTACCGCACTGGGATGGGTGAGAGGACACTGTTGCCATTAACCTGTTGCTGCCTGCAGATATTGAGCACAGAGGGACTGCCCATATAACTAGCAGAATTATTTACTGCAAGCAGACTTTACTGGGACTGTACTCATGTGCATCACTGTAAAGATTGGACCCCAATGCTAGCCGGCTGAAGAACTAGGAATAAAGAATGCTCAGTCAGGTAGCAGCTTCACAATAACTTTGTCTATTATCCATAGTAAGAATTACCTCTTTAGGGAGTCTTAAATGACTTTTAATGACAGGGAACAGACGATCAGTGACAGGCTCACTAGGAAGCATGAGGAGAGGTTTGTTTACACTTACCTCTCCTTGTTCTTCAGCTCTGTGACCCGATCGCAGGACACCGGTGGTGATCGGGTCCACGGGTCCCGTGGCCACTGTCATGGAGCTCAGGACCAGGTCGTGAGTGCACCGCCACGCACGACCCACGGCTGGGCACCTAAAAGGCAATCTACCTGTACGTCCTTGTGCCCAGCCGTGCCATTCTGCCGACGTATATCGGCGTGAGGCAGTCCTTAAAGGGTTAATATGAAGATATACTGAAATAGTAAATGTCTTACTATCTTAGAGAAGATTATGCTCTTATCTCTTCTGGAGAAATGCTATTTCAGTCCCTTTTCAGTGCAGACTATATATTTGAAGGCCTAGGTACCCAATCTTGTGATCTCGGCCTAACCTCCCTGGCGGTATGATTATTTCAGATTTTTGGTGATGAAAGCGGTACCATTATTTTTCATGGAAATTTGGCGTTTTATATTGTAGGCCTGTAATTCTTAGGAATTACTCACTTAAATCTGTCCAAACCAGAGTCTAGTAGACATCCCATGTATGATAAAATTTGAAAAACAAAATCATAAATTAAAATATAATAAATAACTATAAATAATTATAACAAATAATAATATAATAACAATAAAAATTATTCAATAATGTAATCAAATCAAAAACACTGAAATTTGCTTAGTTGCAGAATTGTCACTGTCATTACTTTTCAGTATTTGATGACGGATCTCCCCACAAATCATTATCACTCAATTCTGCGAGTGATTCTAATTTATTATCACTGTTTTCTATCTGGTCTAAAACCACTTTTGATGTAAAGGGACAGTTTTGGTTGTTATGGACAATCTCCAGTTTCCAGGCAGAAAGAACAGAACAGTTTTTATAATATAAAACTGCATGCAGGACACTGGACAAACCACTAGGGAACAAAAGGGAGGTGAAATAATTTCATACAGCAATGTAATCTGTAAGATTACATTATACTGTATGTATAGTGTGTGTTTTTTCTTTTTTAATTTGGCGCTGTTCTCCGTCCCCGTGCTCGCAGGGAACGGAGCTCGGCTCTGTGATCACACAGCGGGGGGACATTGCTGGATCCAGGGGATAAGGTATGCACAGTCTTCCTGGATCTGGCTCGGGGTTACCGCTTTTGGTTCTGAAATTCTACCCCGAGCCACACTCAGGAATACCGCCAGGGAGGTTAAAGCAAGGATCCACCAATCTTCACTCAAATCCTTCACTTCATTGTTCTTTATGTGTCCAAATGCATAGCATTTCTCTTGCAGCAGCCAGTGGAGCCACCCTTGCATGCCAATACTAGAGCTGTGTCTCCCTACACTGTGTGCATCAACAGAAACCCACAGCCCTGTAGGCTAGGGTGGCAAGACGCTCTCCTGCTCCTCCCTTCTCCTTTCCCCTCCCTTCTTTAAAGAAGAAGTAAATCCTGATGGGTTTTACTTCCTCTTTTGCTACCAGCATAGTCTGCAAATTAAAACTAATTACTAGTCCATTATGTGACACTTACCTGCAAAAGAATCCAGCGATGTCCCCTGTGTAGGCAGCATCTATCTTCAATCCCCTCTTACTTCCGGGGCGTGGACTCTGGCTCTGTGATTCACCAGAGCCTCATGACATCACTCCCGCGCATGCACACAGTAACGGCACACGCTAGGGAAGAAATGGCACGGAGTTTAGTTTTTTCCGCGGGCGTGCGCCGTTCACTTTATCGGTGGACTACAAGTGAAATATCTCCTACATGCCACACGTTTAAGAAATATTTCCACTAACTATAGATAAGCCTTATTCTAGGCTTGCCTATAGGTAGAAGTCCCAAAAAAGGGTTTACAACCACTTTAAGCTAACATATTGACTGAAAGACTGCCTGTCTACTGTTAAATCTATCCTGTGGAGTGGGAAAAGCCAGGGAAATAGCTTTGAGAAAGCAATTGCAAACCACAAGTGCTGGGGAAAGGATTTTAACAAATAGTTTACTGGTGAATGACTATTTTTTTTGCGCTCAAGGTGTTAAAATGAAAAGAATGCCTGAGGAAGGAGCACGCATGTCCGAACGCGTGCAACGAACGTCATCACAGCGCGACCCCGCACGACCAACGAACGGACCTCCCTGACGCTGCGACACCGGGCAGTGAGACGCTGGGAACCACCGGCGCCACCGGACGAAAGAAACAGCTGAAAGAGGAACCGCTTCTCCTCGGGAGCCCTGTGATGTCCCCCAAAAGCTTTTTCTACACGTAAAACGTGATGTGCCTGAAACATTCCGATAGAGAGTGAGTGTACTACTTTACAAATAAATACCTGTGATCTAAAATACTGCACTTAGGTTGGCGCTGTTTTTCTTCTGTTTGTATATCTTTTAAAGGTGCCTTCTACCCTTGAACATGCTGCCTACCTGCTTGTGCTAAGAAATCCTCCTTTTCCTATGGCTATCCTTATAACTATTGACTATTGACTATAAACTATGATTCTGTATCAAAACCTGCCAGCTACCTATTGACTATCATCTGCCATATTCACTAAGAACTGCAAAATTCTGTGGATCAGCAGATTTGAAACCCTAAATCTGTTATACACCAAAAACCACAGCAGATACCCCCATTTCCCCATCCCATTCTTCTCCCCTCCGTTTTTTCAGTTTTTCCCCACAAACCTTCCCCCTTCCCCCCCCCCCCCCTCCCCCCATCCTGGACATATATAATCCAGCAGCGCAATGCACAAAAAAACATTTTTGGTTTACTCTGTATATAAACGTTAAAGGTTTAATACTATGTAAGTTATTGATGTATTCTGTCTTGTTAGTAAGTACCATCTCCAATGTAGCCCAATGAAGAACACCATGGATGTTTTATTGTTTTACAGAACTTTCAAAGCTAGTCTGTGTTTCAGAGAAATAGAGATAATTGGAACCTGGGGAGAATAGCAGTTTTAAAACTGTTTAGCACTGTCAAAATTCAATGTTATTTTTTTTTATCTGCTATATTTATACACGTGCCGAAGAAGGTTACTGCGTTGTGTGGGATTGCTACATACTCAATAAGGCATGTGCTCAGCATTAATAGAAGTCCAGAGATATTCTGTTAACAGGGCACTTTAAAATGTTTGAGCTGGCACCAGGCCAGACTTCTTGAACATCAGAAGGCTTACTGAAAGCAAAACAATCACAGAGAAGGGGAAGCAATGTGTGCAGACTGAGTACAGTATTTCAACATGTACATTTCACTTTCAAGAGAACATCTCAAATGCTAGAGCTTACATCAACAGATCAAATTGCCAGGGGCTCCATGTCTATTCTTCTTATAGAATAATCTTAGTTAAGATTGACATTGTCTACTTTACTGCTTGTATATATATATATATATATATATATATATATATATATATATATATATATATATATATATATATATATATATTATATTATATATAAAATATATATAAAATCGGATGGAATGTATGCAGGCGTACATCATTGATGCGGACCAACTAGTGAGGGCAAATAAATTTGGGCAGAAGCGATCGGTGGGTTGGAATGTGCGCAGGCTAAACACAACTTCCAGGAGGAAATGTATATAAGGGAGAGTTGGTGTCCGTGTGGCCAATCCCTAGGAAGAAGTCGGTATGATGAAACATGTTGGGGGCGTGACCACACGACATAGATTTCATTGATATCAAACGGTACCGATCAGAGTGGTTTGGAAACGGCCGGAGCAGGTCAAAGCGTGTTGGAGTGGAAGTTAGACTGCTCGGTACTCGTATACCTTCCCAACGAACAGTGATCACGGAGTGGGTGAGAATTGAGGCACACTTCAGATCCGCCGCGGCTGTAGCGCACCATCACAAGTTGTTTGTACACAGTTTGCTGTGAGAGATTTTGTTTTGCTGGCACCAAGTTTTAAAACATGTGAGTGGAAACATTGAAGTGTGATTGTGGAATTTTTTTAATAAATCAGTTTACAGTATCACGCTATGTGGACCACTTTTTTTGTTTATTTTTCACATATGGATATGCTTGGTTGGAAGTAATCATGGTACTTACCCAGGTGGGGTGTACTTGCTCTTTTGCCAAACACGAGAGTGGGAGGCATCATCAGTTGGTGAGTGATTTTTCATTGTGAGAGGAATCAGAGACACATCGGTGTGGTAGAAGATTGAAGGATTGGATGAATATTCACTTCTTTTCTTGCACTTTATCAATGGACTTTATTTATATAGCACGTCATCACGGGGTGTTATATGTTTAATGTTGATATTTTTTTAGATCACTAATGGTATCAGGCGCTACTTAAATTATTTCCTATTATTTGCAGTACACAATGTTTAGGTATAATTTATTTTGTTTCTCAGTTACATACATTTCAAGACGTTTAGACCCCTTTCACACTGCCAGCGTTTTTCAGGCGCTACAGCGCTAAAAATAGTGCCTGTATAGCGCTTGAAAAAAAGCACCTCCTGGAGCGGTGCGTTGGCAGGGCATCACAAAAAGTCCTGCCAGCAGCTTCTTTGGAGCGGTGAAGGAGTGGTGAACTCACAGCTCCTCCACTGCTCCTCCACCGCTCCTCCACCGCTGCTCCCCATTTGAAATCAATTTGGCAGCATTGCGATACCACCGTTAAAATGCCACTCCGGCTGTGTTTTGCAGGTGGATTTAACCCCTTTAACGACGGTAAAGTGTCTCTGTGTGGAAGCTGTCTTGGTTAACGTTATACCACAGTCCTACCTGCTACCATTTGTATTGGAACTCACATGTGGATCACAGTTATTTTCTACTTACTACAATCACTTTGTACTTTCAAAGCACAAAATGGGATAATCTTATATATTGCGATAGTCACATGATCAGTGGATGAGAGACACCACACACCACTAGTTCAACGGGTAAAGAGAAATGTGAACGACCTCAGCCATGAACACCTCCTGAAGCAGGGGAGGAGAAGAGTTTATGGCTGAGGCCACTCACATTTCTCTTCACCTGTCTCTCATCCCCACTGCTTTCTGGATTAAGAATAAGACGACCTGCACCCGTATATCACTTTGACACACCAGATTTACCAGAGCACCTATAAGTGATATAGGGTTTTGCAAGTCACATGATTAGTCTCAGTGTTGTAATAAGTAAAAACTACTGGGAACAGCAAAGAGCAAATCAACTTAGCAGGAAATTTCATTTTCTAGGAAGTTCCACACACCAACATTGTGGAAATTGCCCCCCACACAAAGAAACTAGGTTCTTTTTTTTCGGATTTTTCTGAAATCATAGAAAGGCCTCTACAACTAAGCCCAATTGGGGTGAAATGCATCAGAAGGGCATGGCCTAAGGTGGGGACTGTATTTTGGAAACCATGTACATATAAGTACTACAGTGTGATTACAACAGGGTTTTGCCTTCACTATTTTGTAACACATGCTGAGCAGGATGAACAGTGAGAGCCAGCACCTGACGCCACAGCAGGATCTAAGGAGCAGTTCAGCAGAAGTTTGAGCAGTGAATTTTTTTTTTGTGCTAAAAACCTGACAGGTCTTACACATGTTACTAAACCCACAACAGTAAAATCAGTCTACATATGCAGTAAGGTATGCTTGTGATACTCTCTGTGGAACCTAAGGGGTTAATTGTGTAAAAGGGTTGTTTTATCCTGTCTTCTCGGATTCCCCCCTTCTTTTACTGTCCCCAATCCATTTCCTGACAATACAGAGCCTTGGGGGCAACATGCTCAGTTTGGTGTGTATTGTTAGAGAGTTTTTTTTTTTGAGGGTGCATGTTATCGGCACAGGGCCAATCAGCACTTTCTAGACAGAGGTCAGGGGTCCTGCAGCCTCATAAGACAATCAGGGGAGAATGAAAACTCCTCCTACAAGCTTAAACCAGACACTGTTTGAAGTCACAAGGCTGCTACATACTGCTTATGAGAAAATGTATTTAGCAGTTTATATTTACTAAAATATTTGAATTTCCATGTTTTGTGTACTGTGGAATGCAGGGTCTTGTGTTTACTAACATTTTAATATCCCACTCTGCTCTATCCAAAACGAAAAAAACTAAGTTTTACCTTTAGTTATGCATTAAGGTTAGTACTGTACCTACCTACCTGTATCTACAATGCTATCCATTGCTATTGGATTATTATTTATTTTATGATTTTATTATTATGCCTTGCAAAAGTATTCACCCCCCTTGGATTTTTAAGTTTTGGTACATTACAGCCTTTAGTTCAATGTTTATGTGATGTGAATGATATGTGATGGATCAGAACACAATAGTCTAAGCCCTTGTACACACGGTCGGACATTCCGATGGACAAGGTTCGATAGGACCGTGTTGTTGGATAATCTGACAGTGTGTGGGCTCCATCGGACTGTTTCCGTCGGAGTATCCAACGGACCAAGTTTTCCAGCTGGGCTATAAAATTTTCCGACAACATGATCCGATCGGACTTTGTCCGATCATGTGTAGAGAATTCCAATCGGACAAAGTGCCACGCATGCTCAGATCAAATTCCTAGACCAAAGCTATTGGCTACTAGCCTGAACGTAGTCCCGTCCTAACGAAATAACGTCATCGCGTTAAGTACGATCAGATTTTCTTACAACTTTGTCCAACTGTGTGTATGCAACAGTTTCGGACAAAATCTGTCTGACAAAATCCGACGGATTTGGTTGTCGGAATGTCCGACCGTGTGTACAAGGGCTAAGTTGGTGAAGTAAAATTAGAAAAATATATACATAAAACTATTTTTTCAGAAACAGAAAAACTGATAATTTGCATGTGCGTATGTATTCACCCCCTTTGTTATGAAGCCCATAAAAAGCTCTGGTGCAACCAATTACCTTCAGAGATAACATAATTAGTGAAATGATGTCCACCTGTGTGCAATCTAAGTGTCACATGATCTGTCATTACATATGCACACCTTTTTTGAAAGGCCCCAGAGGCTGCAACACCTAAGCAAGATGCACCACTACCATGAAGACCAAGGAACTCTCCAAACAAGTAAGGGACAATGTTGTTGAGAAGTACAAATCAGGGTTAGGTTATACAAAAAATATCCAAATCTTTGATGATCCCTAGGAGCACCATCAAATCTATCATAACATGGCACAACAGCAAACCTGCCAAGAGAAGGCCGCACACCAAAACTTGCAGACCGGGCAAGGAGAGAATTAATCAGAGAGGCAGCACAGAGACCTAAGGTAACCCTGGAGGAGCTGCAGAGTTCCACAGCAGAGACTGATGTATCTGTACATAGGACGACAATAAGCCGTACGCTCCATAGAGTTGGGCTTTATGGCCGAGTGGCCAGAAGAAAGCCATTACTTTCAGCAATAAACAAAATGGTACGTTTTGAGTTTGCAAAAAGGCATGTGGGAATCTCCCACACTGTATGGAGGAAGGTGCTCTGGTCTGATGAGACTAAAATATAACTTTTTGGCCATCAAAGAAAATGCTATGTCTGGTGCAAACCCAACACATCCCATCACCCAAAGAACACCAACAGTGAAGCATGATGGTGGCAGCACCCATGCTGTGGGGATGTTTTTCAGCAGTCGGGATTGGGAAACTAGTCAGAGTTGAGGGAAAGATGGATGGTGCTAAATACAGGGATATTCTTGAGCAAAACCTGTCCCACTCTGTGTGTGATTTGAGGCTAGGACTGAGGTTCACCTTCCAGCAGGACAATGACCCCAAACACACTGCTAAAGCAACACTTGAGTGGTTTAAGGGGAAACATGTAAATGTGTTGGAATGGCCTAGTCAAAGGCTAGACCTCAATCCAATAGAAATTCTGTGGTCAGACTTAAAGATTGCTGTTCACAAGCGCCAACCATCCAACTTGAAGGAGCTGGAACAGTTTTGCAAGGAGGAATGGGCAAAGATCCCAGTGGTAAGATGTGGTAAGCTCATAGAGACTTATCCAAAGTGACTAGGAGCTGTGATAGCCGCAAAAGGTCGCTCTACAAGTATTGACTTTAGGGAGGTGAATAATTATGCACATTTACTTTTTCTGTTATTTTTTCCTATTTGTTGTTTGCTTCACAATAAAAAAAAAACATTTTCAAAGTTGCGGGCATGTTCTGTAAATTAAATGATGCAAATCCTCAAACAATCCATGTTAATTCCAGGTTGTGAGGCAACAGAACACGAAAAATGCCGGGGGGTGAATACTTTTGCAAGGCACTGTATCTTTCAATGGCATTACTCCCTCACATAATTAAGAAAAAAAGGCCAATGGGTAAGTTACACATTATTATTATTAACCACTAGGCGTCCGTGCTATAGCCGAAAGACGGCTGTAGCACGAATGCCAATTGCCGGGAGGCCGTCCCTGGACATCTTCCTGTTTACTTCCACATTGTGCGCTCCCACGAGTGCGCATTGGGGAGGTTCTGTGCTGGCCGTGTCCCCTGGACACAGTCAGTCACAGATCGCTGTAAATGGCCAATCACAGCGGCCATTTACAGTGCGATCGGCGTGCCCAATGAGAGATGATCTCATATGTAAACATATGAAATCATCTCTCATCGCCAGCTTTCCCTCCTCACACATACAGCGTGTGAGGAGGGAGAGATGGATGGCTGAAGCAGCCGTAAGCAGATAAAAAATAAATAAATAAAGGTCCACAATGTCACTGCTACCTGTCCCCACTGCAATCTGTCCCTAGTGCCACCTGTCCCCAGTGTGCCACCTGTCCCCAGTGTGCCACCTGTCCCCAGTGCCACCTGTCAATGCCATCTGTTCCCAGTGCCACCTGTCAGTGCCATCTGTTCCCAGTGCCACCTGTCAGTGCCATCTGTCCCCAGTGCCACCTGTCCCCAGTGCCAGCTGTCAGTGCCATTTGCCCCAGTGCCATCTGTCCCCAGTGCCACGTATAAGTACCATCTGTCATCAGTGCCACGTATAAGTGCCATCTGTCATCAGTGCCACATCAGTGCTACGTGTCATCAGTGCCACATATTAGTGCCATCTGTAATTAGTGCCATGTATCAGTGACATCTGTCATCAGTGCCACCTGTCAGTGTCACGTGCCATCTGTTATAAGTGTCAAGTGTCATCAATGCCACGTATCAGTGCCATCTGTCATCAGTGTCACATGTCAATGACACATATTAGTGCCATCTGTCATCAGTGCCACTTATTAGTGCCACGTGTCATCAGTGCCACTTATAAGTTCTATCTGTTATCAGTGCCACATATTAGTGCCATCTGTCATCAGTGTCACGTGTCATCAGTGCCACGTATTAGTGGCATCTGTCATCAGTGTCACGTGTCATCAGTGCCACGTATCAGTGCCATCTGTCATCAGTGCCACATCTGTGTCACATGTCATTGTCCTGGTGCTCAAGGGCCTTCAAAAGTGTAATAGTTAGTCAACAAGTTAGATGTGTAATTTATGCTCCTAGAACACCCAACGGTGCTCCCTGCATGTTGGGCCTCTCTGAGTGGCCAGGCTGTGGAAAAGTCCCACACATGTGGTATCGTAATACTCAGGAGGAGTAGCAGAATTTATTTTGGGGTGTCATCTGTGGTATACACATGCCAAGTAAGAGAAATAACCCATTACAATGAAAATTTTGTGAAAAAAAAAATCTTAATTTTGCAAAGAATTGTGGGAAAAAAATGACAACATCAAAAAGCTCACCATACCTCTTACTAAATACCTTGGAATGACTACTTTCAAAAAAGGGGTCATTTGGGGGGTATTTGTACTTTGCTGGCTTGTTAGGGTCGCAAGAAATGAGAGATAGGCCACCAGTACATCAGATGTGACCAATTTTGTATGATTTGCACCACAACTTGTAGACTCTATATCTTTCACAAAGACCAAATAATATCCACTAATTTGGGTTATTTTTACCAAAGATATGTAGCAGTATAAATTGTGGCCAAAATTCATGAAAAAAATAATAATTTGCAAAATTTTATCACAGAAACAAAGAAAAATGCGTTTTTTTTCAAAATTTTCTGTATTTTTCATTTATAGCGCAAATAATAAAAAACCCAGAGGTGATCAAATACTACCAAAAGAAAGCTCTATTAGTGGGAAAAAAAGGACAAAAAAAATAATTTGGGTATAGTGTTACATGACTGAGTAATTGTCATTCAAAGTGTGAGAGCACTGAAAGCTGAAAATTGGTCTGGTCACGAGGGGGGTTTAAGTGCCCAGTTGTCAAGTGGTTAATAATAACAATAATAATAATAATTAGGTCAGAAAAAGTACTCTCTAAGAAACAAAAATGTTCAACATAAATTAGATGCCATAGAAACCTAAAACCTAAAATATGTACACAGTATAACAAACAGCAAACATTTAGCAAACAGAAGACCTGAGGATCTTTTCATTTTTTCTGTGATGCAAATTATATCTGCAGCCTAGACATTCAGCAGATAAGATTGGGGAATGGAATACACCTACACAAAGATCAGCAATTTAATGTCATACTTCCTATATGCTCAGTTTTCTGCTGATCCGACATAGAGAGGCACAAAGGTATTTCATGAACCACAACTGAAGAGCAGAAGAAAGGAACTCAAACCATTCAGACATTTGTCAAAACCATAACAACACTTTGATTTTGTCTAACAAAACCACAATGCATTTTATGAAGGTGATGAATTCTTTTTTCTTCAGAAATATGCTACATTATACTTTATGTACTACAGGGTAGAGTACATTGTCATCCAGCCTGTGATATTACATTTATAGCATAACGGAACATGGCCACTTTATGAACGGATCACTTTTTCTAGCTGAAATGAGGAATGACACAAATGACACAAATGACATGTGTAGTTCCTATGTGCTCTCTATTTCCATCTTTTCCATGACAAGCAGACTCTTTAGTAAAGCAGTGCAAAGCAGATTTGCAAATCACTAACTCATACCAACCTGATTTATTTTTAAAGATGTCAACTCATTGATTGTTCAGTTCCGTTGGGTTCTGGTTGGGAACTAAAAATCAAAAATAGTTCACTTAGCTTTTAAGTAAAATATAAGTCCGTTTTTTTTTATTTATTTAAAAATGTAACCCAGATTAATTTAGTTTACTAAGCTAACTGAACTTTAAAGTATATATAAATCCAAACACAACAAATGTTTCCTGCTTTAAAACATTATATTATCATTTCAAATCATTTTTAACCTTTGTTTAGGCCTCATTCACACAGGCGTACCATAGGGTAAGGACTGTGTTCTATTCATGTCAATTAGGATGCAGCGGCTGCACAGACACAGCCTCTACTCCTAATTTCACAGCCATGGGAGTGCGGACACTGACCTGTACGCAAACAGTGTGCACTCATTTTAACGAGGCCTAAATCTGTGCTTCCCTTAGCATAATCGCCAGTGATCATGTCATGAAAACTGCCCCGAGAAATGACATGTAGCCACCAATGTAGCACAAGCATAAACAGGAAGAAGCTACAGGTCAGCAACAATGATGTGCAGCAAAGGCTGAAAAAAATTAAAACACGTACACGAACATGGGTGAGCATTGCTGCCAAATAGTACGTATGGAAATGTGGGCAAGCAAGCCCCCCCGCGTCCAGGGCCTGCGTAGAATTTTCCTGTTAAATCTGTCCTGATGCGATTGCTACAGAAATGAAGCTGTTAGGGAATCTAATTGTTGGAAGAGGGTTCTGGGTATCTAGACCAAGGGAGTGCCTCAGAGTATACAATAGTACTGGGAGTAGTTTCATTTTAATTAAATTAATTTTCCCTATAAGTGTTAGTGGGAGATTTGACCAAGCCTTCAGTTTAGATTTACACCATTGCAGTATCGGGGAAAGATTGAGCTTACTGAAATCCTGGGTATTGGGAGAGATATTGATCCCTAGGTATCTAATGGTATTTGCCCATTGTAATGGTAAATTGGAATTACTCTGCTGTCTCGCCCCTGGATCTATGGGAAGAATGAGTGACTTGCTCCAGTTGGTGTGGAGGCCAGAAAGAGTAGCAAAGCGGTCCAAAACCTGGAGCGCCACTAAAAGTGAGGGGCCAGGATCTCGCAGGAAGAGGATTAACCCCCCTGACGGTATTCCCGAGTCTGACTCGGGGTGGATTTTTTATACCAAAATCGGTATCCCCGAGTCAGACTCGGGACAGCGTCGCTGGATCCAGGAGGAGGCTTCCTTACCTTCTCCTTCGAATCCAGCGATGTCTCCCCGCTGTACGAGCGAGCCGTGCCTCGCTCGATCTATCACATCGGCGATCTCCGTGCCCTGCGAGCGTTGCGACGCACGGGCACGGAGATCGGCGCCAAATTCAAAAAGTGAAATAAACAGTATACATACAGTATAATGTAATCTTACAGATTACATTGCTGTATGTAAATATTTCACATCCCCTTTGTCCCTAGTGGTCTGCCCAGTGTCCTGCATGCAGTTTTATATAATAAAAACTGTTCTTTATGCCTGGAAACTGGAGATTGTCCATAGCAACCAAAACTGTCACTGTACATCAAAAATGATTTTAGACCAGCTAGAAAACAGCGATAATAAATTAGAATGACTCGCAGAATTGAGCGATAGTGATTTGTGGGGAGATCCGTCATCAAATACTGAAAAGTAATGACAGTGACAATTCTGCAACTCGGCAAATTTCAGTGTTTTTGATTAGATTACATTATTGAATAATTTTTATTATTGTTATATTATTATTTGGTACAATTATTTATAATTATTTATTATATTATAATTTATGATTTAATTTTTCAAACTTTATCATACCTGGGATGTCTGCTAGACTCTGGTTTGGACAGATTTAAGAGAGTTATTCCTAAGAATTGCAGGACTACAATATAAAACGCCAAATTTTCATGCAAAATAATGGTACCGCTTTTAGCACCTAAAATCCGAAATAATGGTACCGCCAGGGAGGTTAAGTCATCCGCATATAATGCTAGTTTCTCAACTATTGATGCGTCCCGGATCCCAGACACCTCCTCCGACTTCCTCAGGGCCTCTGCCAGAGGCTCCATCGCTAGGGCAAACAGTGCAGGGGAGAGAGGGCACCCCTGCCTTGTCCCCCTCCTAATTGGGAAGGAGGGTGAAAGTTTACCATTCAGTTTAATATAGGCTGGGGGGGATTTGTAGAGTAGACTGATCCATTTCCGGAAGGTCGGGCCAAAGCCGAAACCCTCAAGAACCTGCATCATATATGACCATCTGACCGTATCAAATGCCTTCTCTATGTCAAGAGATACCAAGACCCGAGAGGCATTCTCCTCAGCCGGGAGCTGGAGATGGGTGAAGACTCATCTAAGATTTATGTCCGTGGACTTGCCAGGCATAAAACCAGTCTGGTCTATGTTGCCAAGGGATGCTAGCACCTGCAGAATCGTATTGGCGAGCACTTTAGTGAGTATCTTAAGGTCATAATTCAGTAGGGAGATGGGCCTATAGGATGAACAGCAGAGGGGGTCTTTTCCCGGTTTGGGTAGCAATACAATGTGTACCTGATACATGCTGTTTGGCAACTCTCCGGTCTCCAGGCACTCCACAAAAAGTGGAGTGACTGGACCCAGACCCGGGGATTTGTTGTTAGGTAGGGAGTATATCGCACCCTCTATCTCCTGGCGAGTCAGGGGCTTATCCAGTGTGTCCCTGTCCTCTTCAGAGAGAGAAGGCAAATTGATTCCCCCCAAAACATCAAGTATGGCGTCGGTAGAAGTAAGATTTTGGTCTTCATATAATTTTCTATAGAAGAGTTGGAATTCTTTTAGCATGCCCTCAGGATCTGTAATTTGATCACCCATACAAGTCTGAATCCTAGGAATCACCGTTTAGAGTGAGGGTTCTGCTACCAGGTTGGCCAACAATTTCCCATTCTTATTCCCTGACTCGAAAAGTTTGGCGACAAACTTCCTCGTGTCAGACTGCACCAGCGAGGTGTAATGGAGCCTCAAGTCTCTTCTCGCCTGGGCTAGGGAGGAATCGTTTTCAGACGAAGGATTCGCTGTAAAACGTCCCATCGTTGCATTTTCATTCTGCTCTAATTGGGTGGTCTGTGCTGCAAAGCTGGATCTCACTGCCTTTATAGAGGAGACATACTCCCCTCGCGCATGAGCCTTACCTGCCTCCCAGACCACATCAAGGGAGGCCGAACCCTCGATGAGTGCCCGATATTCGGTAAGTTTTGGTCCTACTATTTCTTGAATTTGAGGATTGTCTATCCAATGTGACGCTAGCGCAAATAAATATATTTTGTTTGAGAAACATATGTACCTCTCTCGCAATGCTCTACACAATTTTGCTGCAATATGGTCTAGTTGGATGATGCAATGGGCCTGCTTATTACTCTTTGTTGAGAATGTTGTACTTATTGCTACTTGTGGGATGTCTATTAATTTGCAAGTATGATAGAGGTATAAAGGCAGGGCTGCTGTTAAAAATCATGGGGCCCATTTGGCGGGGGGGGGGGGGGGCGGGGGGGCAGTGCTTGGATGAAATATCAGGGGTCTAATAGAGAAAGGATCTGAGGACATAGATTCTCCAGTTTTTTTCTCTGTAGCCTCAGTTGCACTGAAGATGAATAAGCAGAACACATAGGCTCCTGTTCATTCATAAACTGAAGCATAGTAAACACAGTTTACCATGCTCAGTTATCAAAGGACACAGTAGCGATCGGTAGTGATTGTTCACTGTGTCCAATTCATAAAAGCAAGGGGCCAGTAAATGACATATTTACCGGCCCCTTCCCCTACTCTCTATCCACCTGTGCACCTACAGAAAGTGGCAGGAGAGGGAAGTTGGCAACGCTGCAGGGGGGGGGGTAAGGGGGGGCCTTGGTTCACAGGTGGGAATCCGATGTGGGCAGCACTGGGAGGGGGATCGTTGGTGGGACGGGAGGACAATTACAGAACAATGTTTCTCCCTCCACCTGAAAGCTGGTGGCAGGGAAAGAGGGAGAAACCAACATTTAGCTGCTGGAGGAAGAGACACATACACAGTGCATCATTCTTCAATTGTCCTCCTGTCCTGCTGCAAAGATCCCCCTGCTATCTGGACCCCCTACAGGAGGCCTGGTTGTACCTCCCATCAATGACCCTGTGTACAGGTGATGTATCTCTCTATTTTTAGTTCTCTTATTTTGTGTAACTGTTTGTCTCTATGCCATTCTGTACTTGTAGAGAATATTTTTTTTAAATTGAATTAAAAAAAACAAATGTTAATGCCAAAAAAACACCGCCCACTGGCCAGATTTTAAAATGAAACCATTGTGTATGTTAGTATATGATTAACCTTTTTTTCTTTTGCTTGCTTTGCTTACTGGAATCAACTTGTCTGTGGTGTAAACCTTGAAACCAAACACAACCATTACAGTAAAGCCGATCTTTCAGCAAAAAGTGTAACCAGACTGCTACTATTCATCTCTCATTACACTCACACCTATTAGAGAAGTTAATTTGAGAGCTGACACCTCTATGGCAAGTATATACAACAAAATGTGCTGGAGGTCCTGTAGCTAAATACACGAACAGCCACTCTACCTTCTTCTCTGCTTAAAGTGTATGTAAGGACAAAAAAAACCCAAAAAAAACATATGCAGTGCATCTCTGCAATCATTCACCATATTTTTTCCCTTGATAGACCTGTCCAAAAATGCACTCAGTACTTAGGCAGCCTATAGATGATTACATTTTGTTTCCTTCCACCATGACTATAGCCATCGGCAGTAATCGCATTTATAAAAATTGGACAGGCTGGTTGTACCCAAGTTGTTCGATGGATCAACTTGGGTACATCAGCCTGCCCATACATGAATCAAAATTTGTCTGGTCCCTGCTGAAATGGACAAATTTAACCACTTGCCGACCGCCGCACGACGATGTACGTCGGCAGAATGGCACGGGAAGGCATATGGGCGTATATATAAGTCCCTGCCTTCCCGCGGGTGGGGGGCCCGACCGGGCCCCCCCCCGGTGCCTGCGGCGGTCGGCATTTGTTCGGGAGCGATCCGGGATGAGGGGGCGGCCATTCATTCATGGCCACCCCCTCGCGATTGCTCCCGACGAATAGAAATGCTCCGTGACATCACTTCCTCTCCTCACAGGAGAGGAAGTGATGTAATCTCTCCTCCGTGTCGGTATTTTTCGTTCCGGCACCAAGGAGAGAGGATCGGTGAGTTGCACCAACACACCACACGTACAGTAGAACATGCCAGGCACACTCACACCCCCCCTTTACCCCCCGATCACCCCCCCAATTACCCCTGCCCCCCCCAGTCACAGTGACACCAATTGCATTTTTTTTTTTTTTTTTGCATTGGTGTCATTTGTGACTGTAATAACTGTTAGGGCAGTTAGGGTTAGCCCCCTTTAGTTCTAATGTGCCCCCCTAACCCCCCCAATAAAGGTTTAACCCCGTGATCACCCCCCGTCGCCAGTGTCACTAAGGCTGGGTTCACATTGCAGCGGTTTATGAGAACGGATGTGATTCGCACCGCACTGCAGTGCAAATCACATCCGATCTCTGTGCGATTCGAGTTCAGCCATACAGATAGTATGGCTGAATTCGCGCCGCACCCGTCGCAAATTCGCACGGGACCCTTTTTTTGGTCCGCAGCAGAATCGGATCGCATGGGTGTTCACACCATGCGATCCGAGTTTGCAGATCGCACTGCGATATGCAAACTGATCTGGGGGTGTCATTAACATTTCACTGACACTCCCAGCAGTTCGCATAGGGCAGTGTGAACTGCCGCCGGGAGGCATGCGATGCGGGAACCCGCCGCGGATTCGTGGCGTTCCTGCATCGCTCCAGTGTGAACCCAGCCTAATAAGCGATCATTTTTCTGATCGCTGTATTAGTGTCACAGGTGACGCTAGTTAGGCAGGTAGGTATTTAGGTTCGCCGTAACTTTTTATAGCGCCAGGGACCCCTATATACTACCGCATAAAGCCCCCTGATTGCCCCCTAGTTAACCCTTTCACCAGTGATCACCATATAACTGTTACAGGTGACGCTGGTTGGTTAGTTATTTTTTTTATAGTTTCAGGGCACCCGCCATTTATTACCTAATAAAGGTTTAACCCCCTGATCACCCGGTGGGTGTCATTTGTGACTGGAATAACTGTTAGGGCAGTTAGGGTTAGCCCCCTTTAGTTCTAAGGTACCCCCCTAACCCCCCCAATAAAGGTTTAACCCCGTGATCCCCCCCTGTCGCCAGTGTCACTAAGGCTGGGTTCACATTGCAGCGGTTTGAGAACGGATGTGATTCGCATCGCACTGCAGTGCAAATCACATCCGATCTCTGTGCGATTCGAGTTCAGCCATTCGCCGCACCCGCCGCACCCGCCACACCCGCCGCACCCGCCGCAAATTCGCACGGGACCCTTTTTTTGGCCCGCAGCAGAATCGGATCGCATGGGTGTTCACACCATGCGATCCGAGTTTGCAGATCGCACTGCGATATGCGAACTGATCTGGGGGTGTCATTAACATTTCATTGACACTCCCAGCAGTTCGCATAGGGCAGTGTGAACTGCCCCCGGGAGGCATGCGATGTGGGAACCCGCCGCGGATTTGTGGCGTTCCTGCATCGCTCCCGTGTGAACCCAGCCTAATAAGCGATCGTTTTTCTGATCGCTGTATTAGTGTCACAGGTGACGCTAGTTAGGCAGGTAGGTATTTAGGTTCGCTGCAGCTTTTTATAGCGCCAGGGACCCCCATATACTACCGCATAAAGCCCCCTGATTGCCCCCTAGTTAACCCTTTCACCAGTGATCACCATATAACGGTTACAGGTGACGCTGGTTGGTTAGTTATTTTTTTATAGTTTCAGGGCACCCGCCATTTATTACCTAGTCTCACTAGTGTACCCCTAAATTTAGGGGTGTCTACTTTCCAAAATGGGGTCATTTAGGGGGCGTTTGTGCCATCTTGGCATTTTATGGCCTTCAAAACTGTAACGCCCTTAGAAAGCCTGAAGGCGGTGCTTGGTTTTCGGGGCCCCGTACGCGGCTAGGCTCCCAAAAAGTCCCACATATGTGGTATCCCCGTACTCAGGAGAAGCAGCAGAATTTATTTTGGGGTGTCATTTCCCATATGCCCATGGCATGCGTGAGCAATATATCATTTAGTGACAACTTTGTGAAAAAAATAAATAAATAAAAAAGTTTGTAATTTTCCCGCAACTTGTGGCAAAATATTAAATATTCCATGGACTCAACATACCTCTCAGCAAATAGCTTGGGGTGTCTACTTTCTAAAATGGGGTCATTTGTGGGGGTTTTGTGCCATCTTGGCATTTTATGGCCTTCAAAACTGTAATAGGTAGTGAGGAGTGAAGTCAAATATTTACGCCCTTAGAAAACCTGAAGGCGGTTCTTGGCTTTCGGGGCCCCGTACGCGGCTAGGCTCCCAAAAAATCCCACACATGTGGTATCCCCGTACTCAGGAGAAGCAGCAGAATTTATTTTGGGGTGTCATTTCACATATGCCCATGGCATGTGTGAGCAATATATCATTTAGTGACAACTTTGTGAAAAAAAAATAAAAAAAAATTAAAGTTTGTAATTTTCCCGCAACTTGTGGCAAAATATAAAATATTCCATGGACTCAACATGCCTCTCAGCAAATATCTTGGGGTGTCTACTTTCTAAAATGGGGTCATTTGTGGGGGTTTTGTGCCATCTTGGCATTTTATGGCCTTCAAAACTGTAATAGGTAGTGAGGAGTGAAGTCAAATATTTACGCCCTTAGAAAACCTGAAGGCGGTTCTTGGCTTTCGGGGCCCCGTACGCGGCTAGGCTCCCAAAAAATCCCACACATGTGGTATCCCCGTACTCAGGAGAAGCAGCAGAATTTATTTTGGGGTGTCATTTCACATATGCCCATAGCATGTGTGAGCAATATATCATTTAGTGACAACTTTCAATCGCTTGAGGCAAAAAAATAAAATATTCAATGGGCTCAACATGCCACTTATCAATTTCCTTAGGGGGTCTACTTTCCAAAATGGGGTCATTTGGGGGGGTTTTGTACTGCCCTGCCATTTTAGCACCTCAAGAAATGAGATAGGCAGTCGTAAACTAAAAGCTGCGTAAATTCCAGAAAACGTACCTTAGTTTGTAGATGTGATAAATATACAGTTATTGACTTTTTTTTTACCAAAGACATGTGGCTGAATACATTTTGGCCTAAATGTATGACTAAAATTGAGTTTATTGGATTTTTCTAATAACAAAAAGTAGAAAATATCATTTTTTTTCAAAATTTGCGGTCTTTTTCCATTTATATCGCAAAAAATAAAAATCGCAGAGGCAATCAAATACCATCAAAAGAAAGCTCTATTTGTGGGAAGAAAAGGACGCAAATTTTGTTTGGGTACAACATTGCATGACCACGCAATTACCAGTTAAAGCAGCGCAGTGCCAAATTGTAAAAAGACCTCTGGTCATTTACCAGCAAAATGGTCCGGTCTGAAAGTGGTTAAATCCACAGTTCCTTGAAAAAGTATTCATACCCCACTGAAATTTTACACATTTTGTCATGTTACAACCAAAAATGTAAATGTGAAGTGGAAGGAAAATGATAAATGTTTTTTCAATTTTTTTTACAAATAAATATGTGAAAAGTGCGGTGTGCATTAGTATTCAGCCCCTCTGAGTCAATACTTTGTAGAACCACCTTTCCCTGCAATTACAGCTGCAAATCTTTTTGGGTACATCTCTACCAGCTTTGCATATCTAGAGAGTGACATTTTTGCCCATTCTTCTTTTCAAAATAGCTCAAGCTTTGTCAGATTGGATGGAGAGTGTCTGTGAACAGCAATTTTCAAGTCTTGCCACAGATTCTCAATTGGATTTAGGTCTGGACTTTGACTGGGTTATTCTAACACATGAAGATGCTTTGATGTAAACCATTGCATTGTAGCTCTGGTTGTATGTTAGGGTCGTTGTCCTGCTGGAAGGTGCCAATCAACTCTGACACTTCCCTGTCCCTGCTGAATAAAGGCATCTCCAAAACATGATGCTGCCACCACCATGTTTCATGGTGGGGATGGTGTGTTTAAGGTTATGTGTAGTGTTCGTTTTCCGCCACACATATATAAAGAGTGTAATGCCTCAAAGAGGGTTAGAAATTTAAGATATGAATTGGTATCCTCTTCCTAGTTACATTAATTCAAAGAGGGGCAGGTTGACAAGGACTACTCCGTGTAAATTACCATGCAACACCTATGGTGGTTATAGGATTATCTGGAGACCCAGTAATTGAACACAGATAATTAAAAAGTAATACATAGATTTTTATTTAGAAAAACATTACATTTTATTTTTAGGCCAAAATGTTCAGTATTTATGAGTATTTAATATTTTGCATAACTGATTTGCATTTTTTGAGTATTTAATATTTTGCATAACTGATTTGCATTTTTTGATTTCACCTTCATGTCTCCTAAGAAAGTTTACTTCAATGAAACGCCTTGAGATGTGCCCCTCATCCTTCACCACAATATTATAGTGACCTTGACACAAAGTTCATTACCTCCAACATAGGAGAGTAGATATTATCTGTGATATATGTTGACTATGTTATTGGTTATATGTTTGGGGGGGGGGGGGATTTGTGCTGCACATAAGGTATTATTCATATGCAAATCTTATTTTCTCAAGTTGCATTATATATGCACTTGGATATGATGCATTTTATATAACTTGTTTTGGCTAAGCTTATAATAAAATTACTTGATTTTATATTTTAGGTATTTTTGCATTTATTTCTGTAGTGATAGCAACTCAAATGTCCCACACCTGTTTCATTTTTTTCCAAATATACATAGGAGGGATGTGCTGCTCTGTATACCCATAAACACCTTTTAGAGGCCCATGTTTTGAAAATTATTTTGTAATACTTTTAAAATGTTTCAGAGATCCACCAAAAATCATTTATGGCTAGACTATAGATTTCAATAGAATTGTTGTAATGTAATTGTAAGTTATTTTGTCAAACGTCAAATGTAAGTAAAATGTAAGTTATTTGTTTTTTTTTAAGGCAGGGCAGATCCGATCTACACCTGACTCACTGTTTGGATCACCTGATTCCAGTTTCCATCTTCTCAAAATTATTTTAAGAAGTTACATTTTTTGATCTTTTTAACAATTGTTTTTTGTAAGTTCTTTATTTGTCAAGTTATACTCCATTTGCAATCAGGCACAGCAGCACATTACAATTTCTTGATACTGTGGAAAATTGTGTACAAGTCAATATAATGGTAAAACGATAAAAAGAAATAACAGTGTCCTGTGTGGTTTACGAGTTTGTGTCTAGTTTATGCGGCATACCAATAGAGTTATGGGGTGGGTAAAGTGGTGTGAAATGCTTTTTGTTCTAAGGGTGTATCAGGAATGAAAAAGAAGGTTTGAATATTGATTATTTGGTACAGCTTGATATTAAAGTAAGGTGTAAGATGTAGGAAGCCTTGGGGAAAAGTGGCAATTGAGAGGATTGTGGAGTCTAGGTAAAGAAATAGGGGAGAGGGAGAAGTAAGGCATTCTTGCACAGCCCGCATTTGAGGTCAGTCTATTCTTTAGATAGGAGAGTTTTGTGAATGTGACATTTGCCAGTAAAACTATGTACAGGCATACCCCACTTTTAAGTACACAATGGTGATTATTTACTAAAGCTGGAAAGTGAAAAATCAGCCTCACTTCTGCATAGAAACCAATGAGCTTCTAACCCCATATTGTTCAATTAAGCTTTGATAATAAAACCTGGAAACGCATTGGGGAGTAGTGATGGCCGAACGGTTCGCCCGGCGGTCGTTTCGCGGCGAATTTCCGACTTTCGCCGTCCGCGGGTTCGAACGCCTTTTTCCGTCGTTCGCCCCGGCGGACTTACGTGTTTAATGTATACAAGAACTTTAACCTTTCGTGACACGTTTATCATGTGTTACAGGACAACCAATTGAGACATGACAGCTCATGGACACTTGGACATTCCCCCTAACCTATAAATACACCCGATCCGGTGGCCATTTTACATTCTTTCTTCTGTCACTGTAGGGAAAGGATCCTGTGTGGAGTAGGGACAGAGAAAACGCTAGCTATTTGGTACACAAAAGTTCTTTTCAGGACTGGTATAGGTGTTAGGTCAGCAGCCTGAGTTTCTTTTGTCAGTTTAGATAAAGGGACAGAGCGCTGTATGCTGCTATTTTAGGGACAGCTCAGCCAGATTAGTCTTTCTTCATCATCATCATCATCATCATCATTAGCTGTTACTATCAGGTCCACAAAAGAGCTGTTCCAGCTAATCGTTCCAGCCTACTCTTTTTTGCCAATTTGTATAGGGACAGGCAGGAAGCAGTGTGTCAGGCAGTGAGGATAATTTTAAAGACTTGCTGTTACTATTAGTTCCACAAAGGTTCTTTTCAGGACTGGTATCAGTGGTACGGTAATAGGCTTGTACACGTATAATATTCTTTCTTCCAAATATAGAAAGAATATTATACTTGACTGCTGCCCTTCTGCTGCAGTCTGCTAATCATTCACAACTCACTTGTTCCACAAAGCTCTTTATCAGGACTGGTAACTTGGTCTGTCTAGGGTGCTACGGTACATAGGCTTGGGTGCGGTACAGTCTGCTGTTCTGTAAGGACCGCTATCGGTCCACAATACATAGGGTTGCCGTGCACTACTGCTGACCGCTGCCCTATACTGCAGCAGTCCTTCAGCGGTATAGGGACTGACGCACAGTCTGCTAAACACTAATACACAACCTGCTTGGTCCACAAAAGTTCTTATAAGGACTGGTAACTTGGTATAGGGTGCTACGGTACATAGGCCTGAGTGCAGTACAGTCTGCTGTTCTGTAAGGACCGCTATCGGTCCACAATACATAGGGTTGCCGTGCACTACTGCTGACCGCTGCCCTATACTGCAGCAGTCCTTCATTGGTATAGGGACTGACGTACAGTCTGCTAATCACTAACACACAACCTGCTTGGTCCACAAAAGTTCTTATAAGGACTGGTAACTTGGTATAGGGTGCTACGGTACATAGGCCTGAGTGCAGTACAGTCTGCTGTTCTGTAAGGACCGCTATCGGTCCACAATACATAGGGTTGCCGTGCACTACTGCTGACCGCTGCCCTATACTGCAGCAGTCCTTCATTGGTATAGGGACTGACGTACAGTCTGCTAATCACTAACACACAACCTGCTTGGTCCACAAAAGTTCTTATAAGGACTGGTAACTTGGTATAGGGTGCTACGGTACATAGGCCTGAGTGCGTTACAGTCTGCTGTTCTGTAAGGACCGCTATCGGTCCACAATACATAGGGTTGCCGTGCACTACTGCTGACCGCTGCCCTATACTGCAGCAGTCCTTCAGCGGTATAGGGACTGACGCACAGTCTGCTAAACACTAACACACAACCTGCTTGGTCCACAAAAGTTTTTATAAGGACTGGTAACTTGGTATAGGGTGCTACGGTACATAGGCCTGAGTGCAGTACAGTCTGCTGTTCTGTAAGGACCGCTATCGGTCCACAATACATAGGGTTGCCGTGCACTACTGCTGACCGCTGCCCTATACTGCAGCAGTCCTTCATTGGTATAGGGACTGACGTACAGTCTGCTAATCACTAACACACAACCTGCTTGGTCCACAAAAGTTCTTATAAGGACTGGTAACTTGGTATAGGGTGCTACGGTACATAGGCCTGAGTGCGTTACAGTCTGCTGTTCTGTAAGGACCGCTATCGGTCCACAATACATAGGGTTGCCGTGCACTACTGCTGACCGCTGCCCTATACTGCAGCAGTCCTTCATTGGTATAGGGACTGACGTACAGTCTGCTAATCACTAACACACAACCTGCTTGTTCCACAAAAGTTCTTATAAGGACTGGTAACTTGGTATAGGGTGCTACGGTACATAGGCTTGAGTGCGGTACAGTCTGCTGTTCTGTAAGGACCGCTATCGGTCCACAATAGATAGGGTTGACGTGCACCACTGCTGACCGCTGCCCTATACTGCAGCAGTCCTTCAGCGGTATAGGGACTGACGTACAGTCTGCTAAACACTAATACACAACCTGCTTGGTCCACAAAAGTTCTTATAAGGACTGGTAACTTGGTATAGGGTGCTACGGTACATAGGCTTGAGTGCGGTACAGTCTGCTGTTCTGTAAGGACCGCTATCGGTCCACAATAGATAGGGTTGACGTGCACCACTGCTGACCGCTGCCCTATACTGCAGCAGTCCTTCAGCGGTATAGGGACTGACGTACAGTCTGCTAAACACTAATACACAACCTGCTTGGTCCACAAAAGTTCTTATAAGGACTGGTAACTTGGTATAGGGTGCTACGGTACATAGGCTTGAGTGCGGTACAGTCTGCTGTTCTGTAAGGACCGCTATCGGTCCACAATAGATAGGGTTGACGTGCACCACTGCTGACCGCTGCCCTATACTGCAGCAGTCCTTCAGCGGTATAGGGACTGACGTACAGTCTGCTAAACACTAATACACAACCTGCTTGGTCCACAAAAGTTCTTATAAGGACTGGTAACTTGGTATAGGGTGCTACGGTACATAGGCTTGAGTGCGGTACAGTCTGCTGTTCTGTAAGGACCGCTATCGGTCCACAATAGATAGGGTTGACGTGCACCACTGCTGACCGCTCACCTATACTGCAGCAGTCCTTCAGCGGTATAGGGACTGACGTACAGTCTGCTAATCACTAACACACAACCTGCTTGTTCCACAAAAGTTCTTATAAGGACTGGTAACTTGGTATAGGGTGCTACGGTACATAGGCTTGAGTGCGGTACAGTCTGCTGTTCTGTAAGGACCGCTATCGGTCCACAATAGATAGGGTTGACGTGCACCACTGCTGACCGCTGCCCTATACTGCAGCAGTCCTTCAGCGGTATAGGGACTGACGTACAGTCTGCTAAACACTAATACACAACCTGCTTGGTCCACAAAAGTTCTTATAAGGACTGGTAACTTGGTATAGGGTGCTACGGTACATAGGCTTGAGTGCGGTACAGTCTGCTGTTCTGTAAGGACCGCTATCGGTCCACAATAGATAGGGTTGACGTGCACCACTGCTGACCGCTGCCCTATACTGCAGCAGTCCTTCAGCGGTATAGGGACTGACGTACAGTCTGCTAAACACTAATACACAACCTGCTTGGTCCACAAAAGTTCTTATAAGGACTGGTAACTTGGTATAGGGTGCTACGGTACATAGGCTTGAGTGCGGTACAGTCTGCTGTTCTGTAAGGACCGCTATCGGTCCACAATAGATAGGGTTGACGTGCACCACTGCTGACCGCTCACCTATACTGCAGCAGTCCTTCAGCGGTATAGGGACTAAGAGTTTTGTCACAGGGTCATTTAAAAAATGACATGCAGAGGAAGAGGCAGGCCCTTCCGCAGGGGTGGTAGGGGTAGGGCAGGAGCAACAGGCTTGAGCCAAAGTGGGAAGTTGCAGAAGGTGCGTTCAATTACTTTAAAGGATGCACCAGACTTGGTTGAGTGGCTCGCTCAGCCTTACTCTTCTGCACCCTCCTCATCCTCTCGATCTGCACCCTCTTCTTCACTCTCTGCTATGTGCACCCCCAAAGACACTACCACCAACAACACGACCACCACCACCACCACCACATACCTTCCGCTTGAGTCACTGGAATTATTTTCCGATCCATATCAAGAGGACATTTCTGATGCGCAGCCACTCTTGGTATTGGATCAGGAAGAGGAGGTAGCAACAAGCGCTACTCAGCAGTCTGACGCCAGTACCCAGATCAGCCCAAGGAGGAGGTTGGTCCCCGGTGTTGCTGCCTACTCTACTTATAGCGGTGGGGAAGGTGACGTTGATGATGACGTGTCTAGTGATGTCACGTGGGTGCCCACAAGAGAGGAAGAGGAGGGGAGTTCAGAGGGAGATATGGACCAGCAGATAGGGAGGAGAAGCAGCAATGACTTACATTGCACAGCAGGGACAAAGCAGACTGCAAATGTATCAGGAGCGAGTCATCGACCATGTACGGTCACATCTGGCGCTCCCAGGACACCGGCACATGGCTCCGCAGTGTGGGCTTTTTTTAACGTGTCCGCTGCTGACAATAGCGTTGCCATCTGCAATCTTTGCAGTCAACGCGTTAGTCGCGGTAAGCCCAATACTCACCTAGGGACGACCGCCTTAAGAAGGCACATGAGCAGCCATCACCGAGCCCAGTGGGAGCAACGGAACACACAAAGCCACACTGCAGGCTCTCACCGTCCAGCCTCGTCTTCTACTTCTCCTTCTCCTCTCTCCTCACAATTGTCCTCCACTCCACCTTCCATCACGCCAAGCTCACATTTTTCTGCAAAAAGGCAGGCTTCCGTGGGCCTAATGTTTGAGCGTAAAAAAATGATGACGCCGGATAACCCTCTTGCCCAACGGTTGGCGGCTGGCTTGTCAGAACTCATAGCCCGCCAACTACTGCCATATAAACTGGTGGACTCGGAGGCCTTTCGCAAATTTGTGGCCATTGGAACACCACAATGGAAGGTCCCAGGAAGGAAGTATTTCTCAGAGAAGGGCATCCCAGAGCTATATGGCCATGTTCAGCGGCAAGTGAATGTATCTCTGGCACACAGTGTCGGTGCCAAGATACATCTGACCACAGACACGTGGTCTAGCAAACACGGGCAGGGAAGGTATATCAGTTTTACTGCCCACTGGGTGAACCTTCTGACGGCCGTCAAGCATGTAACCCGTGGCACCCGTGTAGATTTGGTTTTACCGCCACGGATTGCATGCAGGCCTGACTCTTCTTCTCCTCCTCCTACTCCATCCTCCTCCCTCTCCTCCTCAGCTGCCTCCTCCTTTTCCGCTGCTAGCGTCTCTTCCACTGCACCGCCCAAGCTCCCCAGAACCTATTCCACATGCCAGGTGAGACGTTGCCATGCCGTGCTGCGTCTGTTGTGCCTGGAAGCAAAGAGCCACACTGGCCCGGCACTCCTTTCAGCTTTGCGTTCACAGGCAGATGAGTGGCTAACACCGCTCAATTTGACAGTTGGTAAAGTGGTGTGTGACAACGGTGCCAATCTGCTTAGCGCATTGAAACAGGGCAAAATCACGCACGTGCCGTGCATGGCACACGTCTTAAACTTGGTCGTGCAGCGATTCCTTGTCAAATACCCTGGGGTCCAGGACATCTTGCGGCAGGCAAGGAAAATCTCGGCCCATTTCAGAAGATCTTACACGGCCATGGCTCGCCTTGCTGACATTCAGCGGCGACACCATCTGCCGGTCAGACGTCTTATTTGCGATTGCCCGACGCGATGGAACTCAACCTTCTATATGCTTGATAGGCTGCTCCAGCAGAAACGTGCAGTTAACGTCTACCTGTATGAACTCTGCGAAAGAAACGGTTCTGGGGAGCTGGGTTTTTTTTCACCGCGCCAGTGGCTGCTCATGCGCGACACATGCAGACTTCTGCGGCCATTTGAGGAGATCACCAAACTGGTCAGTCGCAGCCATGGCGCCATCAGTGACATGGTACCTTATGCCTTCTTTCTGGAGCGTGCATTGCGTCGTGTCATTGATCAGGCTGTGGAGGAGCAGGAGCGGGAAGATGAGGAAGTCGCAATGCTGGATGAATTCCCAGGGGGGGCTACTCTATCTGAGACAAGTCAACAACAGGAGTCTGATGAGGAGTCAGAGGAGGATGGTGCCGGGGCGGATGAGCAGGAGCAAGAAGAGCATGCTTTAAACCTTTCTGGGATCCCTGTTGTGCGAGGATGGGGAGAGGAGAATGAAGAGGACGACATTATCCTGGATGATGAGCAGGAGCCAGGCCACCACACTGCTTCCACTTTAGTGCAAATGGGGGCCTTCATGCTCCAGTGTTTTAATAGGGACCCCCGTATAAAAAGCATGAGGGTCAAGGACCAGTACTGGGTGGCAACGTACTTAGACCCCCGGTACAAACACAAAATGGCGGAAATGTTACCGCCGTCGCAGAGGGCTGTCAGAATGCAGCACTTCCAGGCCTTGCTTCGAGAAATGCTGCATTCTGCTTTTGCGTGCGCTGGCAGAGGAGCAATTCCCACTCCCAGAGAAGGATTTGCGGGTACCAATCCAACAGCGCCTGCAAGAAGAGGCCGGTTTGAAGATGTGTTGGTGACTTCGGATATGAGGTCATTCTTTCAGCCGACCCATCGACAGGTGTCATCCGGATCCAGCATCAGGGAACGCCTAGACCGTCAGGTGTCCGACTACATTGGGTTAACGGCCGATGTGGACGCTCTGAGGAGTGATGAACCCCTAGACTACTGGGTGGGCAGGCTTGACCTCTGGCCAGAGCTTGCCCAATTTGCAATCGAACTGTTGGCTTGCCCCTCATCCAGTGTCCTGTCCGAAAGGACGTTCAGCGCAGCAGGGGGGATTGTGACCGATAAGCGTACTCGCCTAGCTCACCACAGTGTTAACTACCTCACATTTCTAAAAATGAATGAGGCATGGATCTCGGAGGAATTCAACACATGTGATCAGTAGACCATGTATATGTCTATAAACAATTTTTGGAATCAAGCACACAGACCTTCTTAATTCATTTGGCTCACTTCCCTGACCCAAAAAAGCACACCGTACTATATGCCCCTACCCTCCTCTTTGAAGAGGTTGAGCGGTGTCATATTTCTACTGGGGCTGCTTATTATGAGGGGTTCCCACCATCCCTGTGCTGTGCTGACTTCCTCCTGGGTGTTCTTATTATGAGGGGCTCCCACCATCCCTGTGCTGTGCTGACTTCCTCCTGGGGGTTCTTATTATGAGGGGATCACACCATCCCTGTGCTGTGCTGACTTCCTCCTGGGGCTGCTTACGGTGCTGCTGTCAGCGCTGTATGTCACGGAGCTGCTGTCAGCGCTGTATGTCACGGAGCTGCTGTCAGCGCTGTATGTCACGGAGCTGCTGTCAGCGCTGTATGTCACGGAGCTGCTGTCAGCGCTGTATGTCACGGAGCTGCTGTCAGCGCTGTATGTCACGGAGCTGCTGTCAGCGCTGTATGTCACGGAGCTGCTGTCAGCGCTGTATGTCACGGAGCTGCTGTCAGCGCTGTATGTCACGGAGCTGCTGTCAGCGCTGTATGTCACGGAGCTGCTGTCAGCGCTGTATGTCACGGTGCTGCTGTCAGCGCTGTATGTCACGGAGCTGCTGTCAGCGCTGTATGTCACGGAGCTGCTGTCAGTGCTGTATGTCACGGAGCTGCTGTCAGCGCTGTATGTCACGGAGCTGCTGTCAGCGCTGTATGTCACGGAGCTGCTGTCAGCGCTGTATGTCACGGTGCTGCTGTCAGCGCTGTATGTCACGGAGCTGCTGTCAGCGCTGTATGTCACGGAGCTGCTGTCAGCGCTGTATGTCACGGAGCTGCTGTCAGCGCTGTATGTCACGGAGCTGCTGTCAGCGCTGTATGTCACGGAGCTGCTGTCAGCGCTGTATGTCACGGTGCTGATGTCAGTGCTCTGTATTACGGTGCTGCTGTCAGTGCTCTGTATCTCCTGCACCCTCTTGTTTGCCTACCCTGGTCCCTGACCTTCCCTCTCCTCCATTGCCTTCATTAGCTCCATAGTCCTGAATTGTCAGAACAATTTCCCAAATAAAAAAAAAATGCTTGTAGTTATCGATCCCAAATTCACCTCATACATGTATTATGCTATTGTCCAGGTGGTGGGACTACGTGCTACCCCCTAATAATTACCCCGTGGCCGCAAATTCGACCTAAAGGTTTGCGAAATTCGCCTCCCATTGAAGTCAATGGAGCCCGCGGCGAACGGTCGTTTTCGCGAACGTTTGTGTCCGTTCGCGTTTCGCGTTCGCGAAACGTCCCGTCGGAAGTTCGTCCATCACTATTGGGGAGCCTGATTTTGCACTTTCCAGTAAATAAATCCCACTGTGTACTTAAAAGTGGGGTATGCCTGTATTCTAGTCTCTGTCTCCATAGTTATGGGAGGCTGTGGCAATATCCTCCATGGTTTTTATTTCTTGCACAGTAGTTAACCATTGACTTAATGATAGAGGTGCTTACATGGAATACAAACCCTGGCTGCATTAATCAAGTGGATCAGTAGGGTTTTTTTATATTATCTCCTAGGGAGGGGGTTAGATGCAGGAGGAATGTAGCTGGGTTATTACCCAGTCTACTTATAGATAACCAATCTCACATCAGAGTAGGAGCTTTGAAGCAAGAGGTGTTCCATGGATATATGGAGCATAGTGCCCAGCTCTTATTGGCATCTTCAGCTTTGCAAGATTGAAGAAGGAAACATCTTCTATAGTGTGGTTGGGACCCTGTACCACTCAGAGTAGGATGAAGGAGGGGGTGAGCTGACCTAAGCCAACCAAAACAAAGCGTGTCTAAATGGGTCTGACCTTATGTAGAGGTGCTCAAATGGTGTTCAGTGGGGTTCTGTGTGTCTCTCCAGAGAGAGGGTCAGAAGTGGCATTTCTTATTAAGTATGTTTACCCAACCATTTGAGGCCTCCCAAAGAGACCTCAACTGCTTCATGTTACAGTTTGACCCAGGACTTACTATGAGGGATTCTGCACCAATCCAACATCTTGGACATGTGAACCACCCGGTAATACCTTATGGAGTCTAAGAAGTCTTTGTTTAGCATTTTGTTTTATTTCTTTAATCGTTTTAAGTCATGTGTATTTTTATCCAGGTTACCTTTTACATGTAAGTTTTCAGCTACCTATCCTTTACGTCACACATAAACATTTACATTTGAATAATTAGGTCAGTTTATCTCTGTAAGGTAGATCAGGAAGTGATTCGTAATATACCACTGACACACACAGATTAATAATCAAGTATATTACATCTAAACTGTATCTGCGTGGGAATTACAGCATTGCGTAAATGCATTCTAAAAATATTTGCATTAACCATTGTTTCAGCAAAATTTTATGACCAGCCTACTGGCTATGCCAACATTCCCTTTTTTCTTTTAGTCAGATTGTTTTTAAAGATCATCACAATTGCAAAAAACATCTTATGCCATAATGCTGTTTTCTGAAAGATCTAAATCTGAGCAAATTATCTTGATCATTTGTCAGCAGATGACTTATATAAGTATAGTTTCCATTTTATAATCACAGTTTGCATTTAAATCTTTAGCCAAGTTTGCGTCATTATACAATACACCAAGTACGGCGTATTCACTAATTACTGTCAGCCTAACTTTACATACTATTAAAATGATAATAGTATGTTAACAAATTAGAGAATATGAAGACTCCTGGGCACCGAATGCCCTCATATGTTTTTAGCATGTTCTTAAGCCCTGTTCCATGTATTTGTTAAAATGTAACACTTAACAGCAGACTTTATTTTTTTTTAAATTGTGGATGTAGTTGGAAAGATTTATTTTACAGGTAATCATGAAAAAGACTACACATTCCCTTTTAAACTAAATACTTGCTTGTTTTTCAGTTAAATAGCTAATTTACCTGTGATTAGTGCAGTTCTTTAGAGATGCTATAGTAATCTGTATATCCAGGTTATTGAAGGTGAAAGAAAGGGAACAGGCATAGCAGACTGCTGTCTTGCTGTGACTAGGAGACAGGTTGTCAGGTATGCCATTGTTACTCTCAAAGCCATTTGGAAAGTGTAGTTAATTGTAAAAATTCATTGTATAGGTTTACTTGTGCCTGTAGACTTTCAGTGGGTCCTTCAAGGCAATGTTTATATTAGATTAGTTCAGGACTGCACACATCCCAGGGGCAAGGTAACCAAGACACCTTTACCAGTTACAGTTTCTTCTGATGTCTCTGGAGGTAAATGACCCTAGTCATTTAAATCAGTTGTAAACCGCTGAAGAATAAAGAAAAAAAACCTGTAAGACAATGGCATAAAGTGCTAGTATGCACCGCATACTAGCACATTATAAAATACTTACCTTAGAACGAAGCCCTTCCAGCGGCGCCCCATCACCAATGTGACGGTTTACATCTTCCCATTCGTGGCTCCAGTGCTGTGAGTGGGATTAGCTGCATAAAGTGTTTATTACCCTAAAAAAAATGGATCCTATTCCTTTAAAGCAAGTTATACAGCACAGTGCTGTGTAATTTGGCCCCCTGTATCACCTGAAATACCTGGCTGATCCTGCCTGGTTCTGCCCTCCCCCCCTGTAAACTGACCACGGTTTATTATGTCTGGTAAGCCCTAACCCAGTGCTGTGTAATTTGGCCCCCTGTATCACCTGAAATACCTGGCTGATCCTGCCTGGTTCTGCCCTCCCCCCCTGTAAACTGACCACGGTTTATTATGTCTGGTAAGCCCTAACCCAGTGGTCAGTTTACTTGCCTCCACCTTTCGCAGCTCTCCTCTGTCCTCCTCTGTCCTCCTTTCCTGACCTGCCTTAAGCTGGCCACACATTATACAATTTTCTTGTACAGTTTCTTTACAATTTCCTTTAGATTTACAGTCAACTATTATGTAGTGCAAGGGCCTGTCTTATTGGATACAAATTGAAAGTATTGTTTAGGTTTGACCTCATATTATATGGTCTTTGATAAATCTAAAGGAAAATTGTACAAGAAAATTGTGTAATATATGGCCAGCCTTAAAGCGGATGTAAACTGTAACATATACCCAGTGACGTGTACAGCCTCAGATGATACACTAGGATGAAACAAATCTCCCTACATTTTTTCTTCCTGTTCAGCAGTGGGAATGAAGTCTTGGCATACACTGTGTAACAGCCGATTGGAGGAAAGGCGCACACCCCCACTCCACATAGGGAGAGGAAGGAAGGAATGTGCAGAGCTGTGCTGTGAATAGACCAGCTCTCTGCGAATCTATTTATAGCAGCCACCCCGAGACAAATTTTATCCTGGTTTTATCTCGGTTGTCAGAGAATTTGTCAGAAGTTATCATGCTGATAACAGAAAAACAAAGCAGCAAAAATACACAGCACTTAGGGCTTTGGAGAGAGATAAGTAAACAGTACAAATATATGTGCCTAGGTCAAATTTCATGAGTCAGGTTTACATCCACTTTAAGCCCCATACACATGGGACGAATGTCGAGAGACAACAGGCGGTGCAAAAAAAAAAAAAAAGTCTGATATTCGACCCGTATGTATATCAGTCTGTCTGGCCTGTTTGGCCGGCTTCTGTCAGATGTGCACACTGGAAATCCAGCATACGACCGACTCCTGATCAGTGCTCTCACCCAATAGCAGAGAGCGCTTATCAGAGTGTTCTGGCGGGGGGCTGTCCCCCAGTCAGAACACAACAGCTCAGCAGGGGAGATCGCTGGACTAACCTTGCATGGTTAATAGAGCTGCTCTGACCAAAGCTGACAATTTTTTTTCTGAGCATTTTTTTTTTAACAGTGTGCACCCGGCTTTAGCCTTCTTTCGTTTTTCAGAGAAACTTTTTTTTATGATCTTTTCACTTTTGATCCCACTGCATAAAAGCTGGATAGTATATCTGCAAGGAACAATGGCAGCAGATAACCTTCATCACTTTGGTGTGGATTGGCTGAGTTGAAAACACTTTTGAAGGTGGCAATATTGTCATCACAGTAGATAACAAAATGCAAAGGCTGGATAAGGAAATTGCCCAACTGTTGACATCACATTACTAAACACATAGTAAGTTGTATCAGGAAGAGCCCAGTCCATCATTTCACCATATTCAGAGTGCCTTGAGTCACTGAGAGAGTTTCACTTGGAACAAGCATCCTCCTAATTAAATTAATCCTGCTAATGTGTAATTTTTTAAATCATGTTATTTGTATGTGCTTTTTGTGACTCTAGCCCAAATAGGAGAAGTTCACTGTTATAGTTACATACCTTTAACTACAGATGTTACAGTTTATTATAAAAAAAAAAAAGTATGTCACTGCACATCAAAGATAAATCTCATCTTATTTTTTTTTTATAGCAAATCAGTGATCCACAAACACAATTAACGAAATTCAATAAATAAATAAATGTGTGCAGCGTTAAATAAAAATTATAATTACCATGAATAATCCATATATCAAAATTTACACAGTGTGCAAAACATAAATCATGTAAACAAAAATAAAAGTTTCAAAATAATTTATTGTGAGTCCATTTATCCACACATGTGATACTTCAGTGAAAAACTTAAATGCGAATGACATGCTATCGTGACATCAAGTGGGCCTCTCCCTCAAACGCTACCTCAAAAATATACAATTTGTGTATATGCTCACCAGCAATGTGGACCTCTTAATCACAGGAGGTCTAAACCAGAAAGAACGCGGAACCCCTTTTCCCAGGCTCAAGGATGATTCCTCCTGACTGGTTCCCAGCACTTCAGATCACCTTTCCACACTCCATAGAGTCTCCCTCTCCCTCTCTCTACAAACACATCTATTCCTCTCAGTTTTTTATAAATTTTATATATAGTGAAAACATAATATATACTTGCAAACGTAGAAGAAAATGCAGCATAAAAATATTTACACCATAGCCATAAGATGCAATCCTATTTTCAGCTAGTATAGATCCACATAAAGCAATTCAGCTGGAGCATGATGGTGTCACAAGCGTAACTCCACCTTATGCGTTACGCCTCCTAGGGACAGGACTTCATCAGAGGATAGACTCATCCCCTGATGACTTCCCATCTCACTCCTGAACCAAAATAGAGTTGGGCTGGAAGCTGCTCAGGCACTCACAAGAAGTTATGTACTCTATGAATGAGTACAAAGCTACCTCTGATTGGCTGAGGCAGTGGTCGTGACATCAACCGCCTGCCTTAGCCAATCAGGGGAAGCTTTGTATTCATTCATAAAATACAAAGCTTCCTGTGAATGGCTGAGCAGCACTCAGCCCGATTCTATTTTGTTCCAGGAGTGAGACGCGAAGTCCTCATCCCACTGCCGAAAAACAGCGCTGTATACAGTTTGAATAGAGTTCATACAGTGCTGATGGCAAGGGCACCAGTTAATGCAGTAAATAGTATGTTTTTGGGCCAGCTCCGTCCGATCAAACTATTTAAAGAGACATTAATCAATTGAATGTATCCTTTCATAGCAAATGGTGTTTGTGGGAATCGATTCCCACAACATTTCCTCTCACGGCTAAAGGCAAAGATACTGTTATGTAGGTAGATTTGATGACCTCACATCTTGCTCAATAAAATCAGACATGCCTTGTCCTGCCATTGATTGCTGCCCTGAGACTGAGTGACTCCACTTATATAATAGAGGGCCAAGTTGAAAAGTATCATGCAGAATGTTTTTTTTTCATAAGGTAATGGCCAAGGTACATCTTTATTGAAAAGCTTGACCTCCCCCTGTGAATGACAACAGGTTAAAATAACGAATCCCCTTTAATTGTATAACCATTTTAAAATGCAAATGTTGGGCTATTACCCCCAGGGGTGGCACTCACTGTTTTACACTTTCTTCAAAGTGCATTTGCATTATAACACAATTATCTGTGTCACCCTATGCAATGTTTGTTTACTGTAAATGACAAGTCAGGAAACCGCTTCATTCATTGCTGTGCTGAAAGTCAGCATAGCTGTGCGTATTGTGTTCATAGGCAGGCTCAAATGGAAGAAGCTATCATTAATTACAAATATGTATTGGTAAGTATTACATAGTAATATACACTCTATATGTATAGTATATATTTTATATGCTATACACTCTCTTTCAACATATTGTTTGTACAGCCTTTTAAAAGTCTTAAATGGGAAGGCGTTCAGAAGTTTAGCTGAAGATCTGACTGCCAAATATAAATTAATATTACAGTGCTTTAGAGAATAAAACTGCTTACCTTTCCGACACTGACACCACCAGTTCTCTGTGTATTGAAGGGGTACTAGTGTATTAAGAATCTTCAGAGTCCAAAACATCTGAAAGTGCTGGATTCCTGATCCCACACTGAGGGTTGTAGTTTGAGCCACTGGCACTTACATCACTACTTCCTCCCAGTGTTGCCAACCTACCAGATTGAAATTTACTGATACAACGCGCAAAATTTACTGGCACAGCCAAGTTTTTACTAGCATTTCCAAAAGTTCCAAAATTTAATTTGCAAAGTGCAAATTAGAGTATTTAGGCTGCAAACATATACAATATGCAATTAGCATTATGATTTAAGGTAGATAATAAGGCAAAAAAACATATTTCTTATTTTATTTTTGATATAGTAAGTAAGTAGCTCAGGGACAGGACTCAGGAGGGCAAGAAATTAGAATGGGCGGCACACACATAAAATTGACTCTCACAGTGACACTGACAGCAGTGTGCAGCAGCACAGATGAGGATGAGATCTTACTGACATGACACGTCCCCTCCTGAGTCACAGTGACAGTCTATTTCTAAACCAAGTGGTCCCTTCAGTCCACTTTATTCTAAACAGCGCTAACGGTCCCAGCCTGTCTTGCTCCCATACCGCATACACAAGGCTCTGGTCTCTCTCTGCTTGTTTCCATTGCACCACCTCTGCCAGAGCCACCCGATCACACTGTAGAAGGCACTCGGATGGTCTCAGGCGGCTCCGGACCAAGCCGAGCGTCACAGCCATATTTTTTACTGGCAACTTTTTACCTTTACTGGCGTTTACGGGCAGGAGAAAATTGTCTGTTTTTTACTGGCTGCTGGTAAAAATACTGATTATTGACAACACTACTTCGCCCTGTCTTGCAGTGGACCAGAGCACAGGGACAAGAAATCTGAGAATTGATACTGTATCTCCAATAACAGAAAGATTATACAATGTAGGCATGATGGGAGTTATAGTTCAATCTTTTTGATCAACTCAAAAAATAAGTCCAACACCTCTGAAGGTGTCGGATACCTGACCCCCCACTGAGGGTTCCAGTTTGATCCACTGGCCGCTACATCTTCTGCTGAGGGTTGTGGTTTGATTGACGTTTCCCTACAATACTACGCTGTCCAGTTCCGTAGAGGACCAGAGAGGACAAGAAATCTGAGTAACGATATCTCCAGTAATAGAGATTATACAATGTGGGCATGCTGGGAGTTATAATTCAACTTAATTTATCAACAGTCAAATGAGCTAATTACTTTTGATTCATGATAAACATGTTTCTAACAGAGTAGCTGTAGAATATATATATATATATATATATATATATATATATATATATATATATATATATATATATATATATATGTATATATATATATATATATATAATAAATCTGTTAAAATAAAGGACACAACCACAATTCATCCTCTGACATCTTGCTTTTGTCTATACATTACAACAAACTTTAATCAGCACTGACAGCCAAGGATTGTGTTACTGTATAATATACTCATGGGAGATCCACAGTGGAGATGTATATCTTGGCTGTGACTGAGAGAGGTGACAGTGTAATCAATCCATATGTTCTAATTAGCTGTCTTAATTTGCTACTTACCACAGGAAAGACCTTTATCAGTTTGTAAGAGCAATACTTCTTAAAGTGTCAGTCCAGATACCTTTGGTCATTCAGTTTCTGGTAGCTGCTGGCTGTTTTTTTTTTAACCTGCTAGCTCATTTTAACTCATGGTGGTGAAATCCTTTAGCAATATTTCTCCATTCTGTTTTCTTATCCTGAAGTCTTACTTCTCCTGCTGCAGAAGGGAAAGTTGCTTAGCTGTGGCTGCTTGTGTATGTAAAATACAGATTTTTTTCTGTATCATAGATTAAAGGCTGCAGCAAACATATAACAACACTATATGTAATAACAGTTACATAATTGTTATGGTATATCCCATGTATCTGTTTTTAGAACATTTTACATTCTCAGAATATTTATTCCACTTTTGATTCTGTTGATCAGCACAGTTTTCAGTGTTTATTAATCAAAATATATGTTTCCTTACAATTCACACACCACGTATTGATTAAAGTCCTTCCCATGTTTAAAAATGAAATATCGGTTGCACAATAAAGCGTATTTTATAAATACAGATGTTGAAATTCAATAGATGTTAAAAATATAATATGATATGTCTTGTTTTTTTCTCTGTTCTACGTTCTAATGATACCTCTATCAGTCTATCAACAACACTTTAATTGATTATTTGTTTAAAAGAAAGATTTTCTGAAATTGTATAGTGGATTATTTCTCTATTACTCTTATTATTTTTGTTTACAACTAAGATAATTAGTATTTAACTAAATATGTTTTTATAAAAACAATACTCCATTTAATATGTGAGTCATTATAGTTATATAGTTATATCACAAGAAGGTTCTCAACATACAAAAAACAGTAGACACAAACATAACTATATCTTGGGAAAGTATAACATATCATGTGTTTCATGATATTATATTAACATACTGTGAAATTTCTTTTTCTGAATGGAGAATCATATTTAATACTTGATAAACAAGAAAAAAAAAAACATTGCATATTCTATATCATTTTCCTAAATTAAAGAATATATTTCAAATGAAAATATTCCAGTACAACCAGTAATATTTCATAAATATTATGTTATATTATAATATGTTCAGTAAATATTTCCTCAAAACATTTGTATTAACTAAATACAGAAATATGTTTAAATACAAATAATTGTTCTTATGAAACATATGCAATTTACTTCCATATTAATGCTGCAAGCCATGTTGATCAGTTTTTTTGTAAAATTTACAAATATGTATCCATCTCTATTTCTTACAGTTTTCACATATTTATATTTAATATTTTACAGGTAATAGCATGATTTTTTTTAACAAATCTCTGTGAACTACGTTTTCCAAAAGAAAAAAATGTATTTTGTTTTGATCCCCTGGTGTTTTTATTCTAAGCATAACTGAAATGTTCATAGTGATGCTTTTTTTAATTTATTTCTAAATGTAGTAAATAATTGGTTATTTTGAGGAGTTGTCAAATCTCTTTCACAATTTGCTACTCTAAGGCACATTTCTCTGTTTAATGAATATAGTACAATGTACACAGAAATAATAGAACAAACTAGGGCAAATTAAATATGATCTAAAAATATACATTTGCCTTTGCATCACTAGTAACATGAACTAATGCAATTCTTTAAATAAAATACATTAGAAATAAAACAAGATAATATTCAAGAACATGAAGATAAAGTTAAAAAGAATAGTTTGGCAAGTTTTTTGTGTATTTTTTTTATCATGTTAAAAATGTTCAGGATTCTGTGCACTTCCTTTATTTCATGTACATGAGATAACTGTGTTTTTTTTTAACAATTGCGTAACACATTTTTTCTAGAAAACACGTTTTTTCTTTCCTTTTTCAGATTCCATGGCAAATACCATTGTACTGAAATTCAGAAAATAAAACAAAAAGTTCAAGCTGCAACTGAAAGTAAAACTAGGTGTTTTATAGTTAGCGAAGGTATAGTAGTAGTCACTTTTTGTCATTTATTCTACTACTACTTTATTCTACTACTGGTTAATATTCAACATTCCTGGTCCTTTTTCTGTAAAATGTTGACACTCTTGCTATAGGCAGGCTGTCAACTGTAGAGAAGCTGCTCAGATTTGGATCTCTGGACACTAAACTATGCAGAAATTAACAAGACAACCTTCAGAATGAATTTATTATTATTGCACTGTAACATCAATCAAGAAGGGGAGCAGAATATGTGTTGCTTGGTTTAATCAGCAATGCCCAAGTTACATTTTTGTAGGGGTCAGCTTCATTTTAAGTGGTTAAAAACAATAATAGACCCTTTTTTATAGTGTAGATATACTGAGACAGAAAAATATTACATTTGTGTTCAGACATGTAAGTAGGAAATAATATTTATAAACACACAATGAATTATTTTTGTTTAAATAATGCTTTTTTATAAGGGTTTTACTCTTACATCAGAAAATGCTTACAGCAACATTCTGGTTAGTTCAAAGTTTTATGTCAATTATAAATAATTGAAATTGGTATTTTGTCATGGGAAATAGTGGTTTTGACAATGTTGGCCATTTATAAAGCTACCCAAAGGACTGTACACTTGGAAAAACCTATTTAATGTATAGATTTAACCAAGTTATAATGGATTTTCTATCCTGCTTTCCCCACAGTTGTTGACAATATATGGCATGCTAACTCTGGTGTATTCTTTAATTTTCATTTGAAAGAAGTGAAAGAATGGTCTATCCTCAATGTGGGTAATTATGTTTTTGATTTTCACATTTGACTTTGTTTTAGTTTGCCTACTTAGTGCCAGTTGTTTGTACCACATTATTATTTTTTTATATTTTTCTTGTTAAATCTGTAGAGATTATAGACAATGGGGTTAATGTACTAAATAAGTAGATGTTGTTCATGTAGCATAGTGAATGTGAAGCTGTGTTCACTTTAAATACCTAATAATGTGTTCTAAAATGTACACTGTTTTTAAATTTCCCTTATAAATAATTGAGTATTCAGAGTACTTTATTTGCTAACTTTACAAGTAAACATTCACTTTTCTAGGTGAGCAGCCGCTACTCCTTTAATAGTGAAGTAGGGTGATTTGAAAATGAGCTTACAGTAGTTTAATTGAAACTTGATAATGAAGTTTAGTAAAAAACGAACACTGATAGGTGAATTAGACATTATTCTATTCTTTTGAATATATTTATGCAGTTTGTTGAAAGAACAGAGGATCATACGGCACATGAATTCCCAAGATTCCTAAAATCTATTAATTTTCACCGATCAGACAGAATGAATGAATCAATGATTCACCTAATATTATCATCCCTAAGGTGATACAAACAAACACGTCACTTGTTCAATAACCAACACTATTAGGCGATGTTAAATCCTGTGACTTTGCATAGTGGAAAGTACACCTTTGGGATCTGGGACAAAAGCACTTCACTTGTAAAGTGTAAAGATTAATAAATGACCCCCAGGGACTCTCAGATGTGTCAAGCGGTTGCTTATTCCTCCCAATCCACGTTAATTAACAGCACCAAATTAGCACCATCACGCCCTTGAAACAAATATGTTGGCTTAACAAATAGTTTACATTGTTTAACATAAATCAATGTTATTTTAATTAAGTCATGTGAAAATCAATATTATGATTATGTTCTTGCTGCGGGACTAAAACGTACGCTTTTGATACAAAAAAACCTTGGTTAATAGGATTACCTATTATACAAAAATGTTAGAAGTGTTTTTTGTTGTTGTTGTTGTTACATTTTTAAAGTAGTATGTTAATGTTTTTATTTGCAATATGTGTATAACCATGATAATCCACTATATTTCATGAAGAGTAGGTTAAGGCTACACAGTCTAGGATTTTAGCTACTGATATGCATAGGTTTGTCTGATTTGATAAGGTTAAGCTAAACCAATGTGATTACATTGGAACCGTTTGGTCTTAGTGACAAGGTTGGACCATACCTGTAAAATACGTGTCTGCAAGGTCTCAACCAAGGGCCCACTTAATAGTGTGACAATACAGGTGCGCTATAGGGACAGAGCATTGTCATCCAATGGAAGATAGAGCATGAACAAGGACATTCATGGTAAGAGCATCAAATATTCAGTAATTTAAAAAGATTGCAAAATTAACATGTTAATGTTCATGTAATATATTAGTGAATGGGTTTACATAAACATGAATATGCAAATAATTAGATCCTCCAAATATCTATTTTCTGTTGACAAGTACATATACTGTATTGCTCAAGGTATGTCCTATGGGCAGTTTGTGTTGTGAACCATTGTGCTACACCTAATAATGCATACACTATTTGGCTTAATGACAACTGGAAACTGGCTCTGATACACTCATTTTTAGGTTACCCATGGCCATAGTAGAGATTTTATAAAAACATTTCTTTGGTCAAATTTTTAACAGTAGTACAAAAATCCAACGAAAGCATGATGGATTAATTAAACAAAATAGCCACCCCCACTTGGAGAATACAGTAATTATTGCTTGTGGCTGCTTTCATCACAGTTAAAACCTGGCAGGCTGGTTGTACCCAAGCTGAACGATCTATCGGTACATTCAGCCTGCCCACACACGGTTCAAATCTTGGCCGGTTCAGCAGGAACCAGCCAAGATTCAAACTGTGTATGGCTTACCTTAGTAAATCAAGTCCACTGTTCCTTCTCAAACTAGGGCTAGTGGTTAGTTACTTGAAGGGGAAAGTAGAATATATTTTTAATACCTATTCCAAGTAAAAACTTTATTTTTAAATGTAAGTACAGAGAAGGGAAGGGTTTCTCATACATAGCCTGTTCATGTCAGGGTGTCAAATATACAAGAAATAATAGGATATCTCTCTGTTGAGTACAAATACAGAGGCCAAAGAACATTTATTTAATAGAGTGGAGAAGGGTTAAAATACCTGTCAATCTCTTGTTGCTCACTGAGTCTTCCTGTTCCACTCTCATATTTTGTCCTTGTGTTGCCAGGACAAGAAGTAAAGGGAATTCTTCCCAGTAAGGACACAGACAGAAAATAAAGTAGACAGAGGTTTTGACTCTTAAGCCCCGTACACACGATCGAACTTTCCAACAGGAAATGTTCGATGACAGGCTATTGTCGGTAAATCCGACCGTGTGTATGTTCCATCGGACAAATGACAAATGCTATCAGGTTCTCAAATTTTCCGCGGACAAATGTGTGTTGTCAGATTTTCCACTCATGTGTACACAAGTCCGTCGGACAAAAGTCCAAAGTACAAACACGCATGCTCGGAAGCAGAAGTGGTCGATCTTTTAAACTAGCATTCGTAATGGAGAATTAATATTTGTGACGTGGCAAATTATGAAATCTCCAAATGCAGCACACAATTCTCTTTTTCTTTAATGGGATAATTTTGAAGCTGCTTTGCTGGTGATACTGATGGAGTTATTGCAAACTAATTTTCAAAGGCTTTTTTTTCTAGTGATATCAAGAATAATATTATTATTATTTTTTTTTATTTGGGCAAGTTACCACAATACCATTATCCTGTAGTTTTAGATCAAAGATACAACTATGTTGGTGCCCCTTTTACATTGTATTTTTTTTAAATGTAACTATCTACTCCCAAAATGTCATTTGAAGTAAAACACATAGCCAAGTATTATTCTCCACAATTTTTTTATTGTGCATTAAAAAAAAAAAAATTTGATATGCTATCTGCTAATAGAATGTAAACAAAACATGCATTCTATGCATCCAAAAATATAGAAAATATACCAAATCAAATAATTATTCAGCCAAAAAAATAATGTCAAAGCAATAACTCCAAGGCCAATAATAAATAACACGTTATCTCCTCCAATTCCGCAACATGTCTAGTTGACGAACAGCTGTTCAGAAACGAACTGAAAAGTGTAAAATGAAAAGCACAAACTGAAAAGTGCTAAATGAAAAAAGCAAAAAGAAAAGCGCGAATCAACACTCACCAAACTTTCACTAACATAAAATTAGCAGAAGGAGCCCAAAGGGTGGCTCTAAATAGCTGAAAAAACACGTAATACGTCACTACGTTTCTGGTTGTTGGGCAACAATTGTGTAGCTGTGTGTATGCAAGTCAAGCTTGAGCCAACACCCTTCAGACAAAATTCTACGGTTTTGTTGGCCAACAATCCGATCGTGTGTACGAGGCATTAGTCAGTTTTGGTTAAACTTAGGGTTTAGGCTTGCTGAGCACTTCCTAATGGTGAAGACATTAACAAGACACCTAATAGACATAAACGTGAAATTTGCTTTGGTGTATGTTCAGAGGTCTGAAACATCTGTCAGACTTTGATGCTATGTCACCTGTGGTATCAATAGCTTCAGCAGCTCAGCTGGTGTTAGAAGTTTAAAACATGAGAACAGGGTGAACTGTGTTCCATCCTGGTGCTTGTGTGTGGTTTGCCTTGAAGAGCAATCATTTCCACATGCTTGCTTACTTTTGTTTCTTAAACTTATGATGTGGGGTTAGCCATCTTTGTATCTTTGCACACTGTCGGCACCAAATCCATTTCTATCTCGTGATTTTTTTTTATATAACAAATTAAAAATTCCTCATATACATAAGCCTTAATATACAACAGATCAAAAGAGGAACTGCAAATATACACTATACAATATAATTGTTGAGTACAGCATACACATTTGCAATACACCCATATGTACCCGGCGCACCTGCTCGGATCATGGCTCTTAAGAAAGCAAGAAATTACTATTACATTTCTACTTAATAACATTATGTATATGTCATTTACGAGGATGATACACAGAGCCTTGCATAATTTCCTCTCTTTTTCCCCCCTCCCCCTCCCTATCACTCCTCTCCTCCCTCTCTATCACACCCCTCCCCCACCCTCCAGAAAATAAAAAAATAACTAAATAAAATAAAAAAGTTTTCCTTCCATAATGTTATTGACCCCATATTAAATGTTGATATTTTGGAGACAGTATCAGGGAAAGAATGCATGATATATCACTGTTGAGGTGAAATGAAGCCATCCACTCCAGGTTTTATGGAAACAGCCTCCCTGTCTTTTCACCAATGCCATAAGCTCCTCCATATGCATTATCTCATTCACTGCTCTAGTCCAGTGCCTCATCGTTGGTGGTGAGGAGGACATCCAATGTGCCAGTCTGTAGGTCCTCGCCATGCTAAGGATGTGTCTTGCCATCGGTTGGCAATATCTACCCCATGAGAGAGGGCTGATATGACACAAACATGCTGCTGGGCCCTGATCAATGGAGAGACCAGAGATATCTTTAACCACTTCCCACCTGGCCTATAGCAAAATGATGGCTGGGTGGGGGTTCGGTTATCCTGACTGGGCGTCATATGATGTCCTTCAGGATAACAGCCGCCGCGCCTGTAGGGGCGCACATCGTGGCGAACGGTGGAACGGTGTGTCAGTCTGATACACCGCTACACCGATGGCGGAGGCTATTTACCACGTAATCAGCTGTGTCCAATCACGGCTGATCACAATGTACATAGGAAGAGTCGTTGATCAGCTATTCCTCACTCATGTCTGACAGACACAAGTAGAGGAGAGACGATCGGTGGCTCTCCTGACAGGGGGTGGGCTGTGCTGATTATTTATCAGTGCAGCCCCTCCTCAGATGCCCACATTAGACCACCAAGGGAGCCAGCAGGATCAGCAGGGAAGGGGGCAACATGTGGATGACCAGGTATGTACCCCATGGCCATCCACATGTGTAAATGATGCCCAATCTGTGCCAATCAGTGCCCACAAATGGGCACTGACTGGCACCATTATATAACATGATGCCCAGCAATAACACCCATCAGCATCATCAGTGCCACCAATCAGTGTCATCAGTGCCACACAACAGTGTCCATAAGTGCCACCCATCAGTGCCCATTCATGCCCATCATTGCCCACATATCAGTGCCCATCTGTGCCACCTATCAGTGCCACCCATAAGTACCCATCAGTTCCACCTATGAGTGCCCATCAATGCCACCTGTGAGTGCCCATCAGTGCCACCTATGAGTGCCTATCAGTGCCGCATACCAGTACCACCTATTAGTGTCCATCTGTGCTGCCTATCAGTGCCCATCACCAGTGCCCATCAGTGCCACCTCATTAGTGCCACCTCATCGGTGCCCATCAGTGCCACCTTATCAGTGCCCGTCAGTGCAGCCAGCTTGTCATTGAAGAAGAAAATGTACTTATTTACAAAACTTTTTAACAAAACTTTTTTAACAGAAACAAAGAAAAATGCAGAGGTGATCAAATACTACCAGAAGAAAGTTCTATTTGTAGGAACAAAATGATAAAAAATGTGTTTGGGTACAGTGTAGTATGACTGTGTAACTGTCATTCAAATCGCTACAGTCCTGAAAGCTGAAAATTGGCTTGGGCAGGAAGGTGTCTAAGTGCCTGGTATTGAAGTGGTTAATCAAAGCGCACAACTGTTGTCAATAGGGGCAAATTCTGCGACATGTCCAGAAAATATAGAAAAGTGTTCCCCTTTCTTCTCTGCATTGTCAACAAATATGGCCAGCATTAGAGAACATTCAGTGCAACTTCTCTGGAGATCTATACCATCTAGTCAAAAGCGTGTACCCTGCTTCCTGCAGACTTATGACTTTTTGACTTTTTATAGGGGACATTGCAAATGGTGTATTTTGTTCTATTTTAGCTGGATGTGGTGTACATGTACCTCAATAACACCACAGCAATATTTATTTCTCCAATAAGATGTACACTGAAGAAAAATGTAGCCACTAGACAGGTAAACTGTGCGGTTATTCTTTCATAGAAAATAGGATGTTTCCTAAAAGTGTGAGTGTTTAAGTGTATCTTCATGCCAAAATATGATGCCTAATTGCCTAGCGTCAACACATGTGGGCCTGGAAAACCAATTAATCAGTGTCTTAACCCTTTCTCAAGGAGGTAATGAGTTACCATCTCAGTACAATAAGGAGAATCTCTGGCAACAGCTTGTGCTGGGAAATAGTCACACAATAATTAATTAAAAAGGTATTCACTTCCCTACAAAGAGAAACGTAATATTAACACAAGAGGTGTCACATTCTCCAGAGAAAAGCTGTCCCTCTGTGATGTGAAACGCGGGGAAGGTGTCAGAATGGTGCCTTGCTACAAATGATGATGCTCCATTCATGCTGTGTAGGGTAATTATATCATGTACATCTGATCGCTGGGATCAGTGTCTGCCTCATGCATATTATATGAAGCAGGGCTTGGATGGTGTGAGGTGCTGGCAATGATAGGTTCGCTATTGAATTACTTGGCCTGGCTTGTTAAACATAAGGGAGAGGATCAAGTGTGGAGGATCAACCATCTGAAAAGACCTGAGATGAAGTTGCCCGAATGAAACGTGTCAGCTTTGAACTCTAGGTCAAGTAAACGGATCCCTAACGCAATGAACAGAAGACAGTAACAGAAATCCAAAATCTTGCAGAAGAGCATAAAGCCATAATATATTGCCGTGCTGATCGCATCTTGTAGCGATGACCATATTGGTAATTAATAAAAAAACTATGTTCATCTCACTCAGCAGATACCTTAACATTCAGTAGATATGTACAACATTCCAGTGTATGTTTAGTGCCCAAAGCTACTGCCCATGCTCAGCAGGTGAAAGGTTACCAGGGCACCTCATTCACACAACAGGCTTCTGTCTCATGCATTAATCACGCAGGTCACTAAAGGCTGGGACTTTTACTGAAGTCCAGGCTGCTTATATCGGGTGATGAAAAGCTCACAGATCATAGAGTGTCAGCACTTGTGAATTTGTGGCCAGAGACATGCAGATTGTATCATGGGAACCAACACTACTATAGGAATGTTATAAATTTATCCATCTTAATTGGCGTGTATTAATTGTATTAAGCTGCATTCATTAGAAGAATAATCTGTTACATTTTCATGTGGGACTCAACAAAGGGTGCGATTAAATAAAAGAGATAGAGAAGAGAATCCATTTAAAAAAAAAAGGTATATTTTGGAAAGTACAAAAAAAAAAAAAAAAAGAATTAAAGACTATATGAATGGATACAAAAACGTAATGTTACCTTTACTGGGTATTTGAAATGAATACAGGTCGACTGGAGAAAGGGTACAACTTTTAGTCATTTTTCCCACTCTGTCTCTTTTTCATGCATATATTTTGCAATTAATGGATTACTGAAACACACAATTTAAGGATATAAATCTGGATGTAGTAAGGAAAAACAGGTAGTGTGCTAATGTCTGATTGCTGCCAGCATTAAAACGGTATTAAACCCAAAATCAAACTTTTATTATATTGCAGCTTACCAATTCCTAGATGTGGTAACTGCATACGTTTTATTTTTTTATGTTTTCTTTCCTTTATATTAACCTGGAGATCTGGCCAGCAAGTCTGTTTTTTCAACAGAGCAAGCTGTCATGCTAATATATCAGTAAAAGTGGGTGTAAAGGTATTCCTTAAAGGGGTTGTAAAGGTAAATATTTTTTCACCTTTCATTTTATAGAATGCATTAAGGTGAAAAAACATCTGACAGTGCCGGCACCCCCAGCCCCCCCCCCCCCCGTTTTACTTACCTGACCCCGCGAAGGTCTCCAATGTCCTCTTCGCCGCTCAGCCTGGCCGTTGATTGGCTGGAGTCAATGGATTGAAAGCAGCGCAGCCATTGGCTCGCGCTGCTGTCAATCACATCCAATGATGCGGAGCTCCGGGGGTGGGACAGAGTGATACAGTGAGTGGCTATAGCCGCCGGCTGTATCACGGGAGCGCGCCCGCAAGTGCTTCTCACCATGCGAGGGAGCTCGCATAAACGTGAGAAGTACTTGCTGGGGGAAGCCGAGACAGCCGCCGAGGGACACCAGAAGACCAGGTTCGGGGCCACTCTGTGCAAAACGAACTGCACAGTGGAGGTAAGTATAACATGTTTGTTATTTAAAAAAAAATTAACTTTACAGCCACTTTAATACATTCTCTGCATTAAGGTAAAAACATTTTAATAGTAGCTCCCCTGCAGCCCCTCCAAATTACATTACCCATCATGATCCAGCTCTCTGCACATCTGCAGTAGCTCTTCTTTCCTCTCTCCGCTCTCACAGGCCTGGCTGAGAGCAGTGGGAGCCATTGGCTACTGCTGCTGTCAGTCAAAACCTGTGAGCAGAGAGCAGAGGGTGGGGCTGGGCTGGGCAGTGTGTCTGAATAGACACAAACGGCCCAGCTAAGGATTGAGTACACATGAGTGCCCCCATAGGAAGCCGCTTCCTATTGGGGGACTTTACAGAGGGAGGAGTCAGGAACGCTGGCAGGGGATATGAGAAGAAGAAAATCAGGGCTGCTATGCTATGGAATGTGAGTGGGCCTTTGCCACCTTTGTGTACAATGCAGGATCTCCCCATTAGCAACATAGACAACAATATAAACCTAAGCCTTGTACACACGGACCGAATGTCGCGTGGCATTGGCTGGTTCAATAGAAACTGGCTGACATTCAGCCTGTGTGTACTGGAGTCGGTCCAACAGAAGTTGGGTGTTTGGCCAGCTTCTGTCAAAGGGGCATGACCGAACAAGGACTGCCGATTGGGGCTCTGAGACAATGGTTGAGAACACTTGTTGGAGTGTTTTTTGGGGGGGGGGGGGCGACATAATAGCACAACAGGGGAGATCACTGTACTAATATCGGATTGTCAGTACAGCAGCTCCGGCCTGAGGTGTCAGTTTTTTCCTGTTCAACCCACTGGGTTGAACAAAAAAAAGGCTAGTAATGTGTATGAGGCTTTAACAGATGGTTCAACCCTACCCATCTCTGTAATAATTATAGGCAATACACTGGAAAAGAAAAACAATAGCTCCGTATTATTGGCTGTACCATGAGAATCTATTAGTACTAGTACATTTATAGAAAACAATGCTGGTGATACCAGAGAAGACATAGTTGAAGTAAATGCAATGAAAAATGGTGGAACTTCATAAGGTGCATGGGCAAAATAAAAAGGTGAAACCAAATACACCCTAAAAACTTTTTTTCGGAACATTGGTGCAGTAAATGTACATTTGTATATGTAATTAGCCTGTGTAATGATGTGCACATTTACACCGTGTTAACATTTCTCGGCCCTGTGATTAATTGGTGGAGCTTATCACATTCTATGTAAAGTTTTCTTTCCCGAGGCTGCAATTGTTGTAGGGGGTTACTTCATTATTTTCTTCACATGAGATTAACACTTCCACTGTTTGAATAAGGCTGGAGGCCTATGCTCTTCCATTTTAATGTTGTTTTTTCTTCTTTGAAAAACAATTCTTTCATGACTGTATGCATAAACAGGCCTTTCAGATGAGGGCTGCAGCTCACTAAAAGCACACAGTTTAGCAGACAGAAGAACTTTGTCAAACTCAAGCATTGTTATGCAAGAATGTCTTAGAAGCTTTCATCTGATAAGGAGAAGAGTAGCTGGACAAAGACTTGGGTGTGGTGGAAGATGTTGTGATAGAAAGAGAAAGGGACTTTACCTGGGAACTTCAATTAAAATGCCCTTCTTTCACTTTTATGCATTATAAAAATGCTGAAACTAGCCTTTCTCATCCATACATCGCAACTAAAGCCTTTTCACGTAGGTGCAAATAAAGAGCACTTGCCGTTCTAACAACCATAAAAAAAGTACTGAACTAAAATGGTCAACACATGAGAACTTTGCTTTGAACTTCATATTGCTACATAACACTTTCAAAGATTGGGCCGTCTTCCAAAATCTGAATGCAATAAAGGTACATCTAGATATTACATTATTTAAATTGGCAAGATTGGGTGGTGACTAATGGCAGCCCATCCATAGGGGCACACGGGCGCTTCCCCACCTATGTGCATCTGGCCCTCTGATCTACATGCAGGGTGTCGGACACATGGATTCCAATGGGGGATTTGTTTTTTTAAAGCATGTGATTAGAGCCAGAGGCTCTAAAAGGCTTCAAAAAAGGGTGGGATCGGGGCACAGGGCACTGCATCCGAAGCCCACCCAGTTGTGTGACCATAGCAAATTAATATTTCATATTGTCACACTGATTCTGCCTCCTGGCATATCAGGAGGTGGCTCCTGAAACCCGTTTCCCGTTTGGCCTAAAGGAGAACCCTATTAACGCACGGTGAGGACAACGTTGTGATGCCGAGGAGGAGACGCAGAGGAAGCCGTCTGCCTGTTGCCCGGAGGGAAGTGCTGCCCGGGGTAAGAGTGTTGCGGGTACTGACTGACCAGGGGGGTTTGTACACTGTTTACCGCCCCCCCCCCCCAAATAAATATACCACCACCTGCCACTGATGATGACTGGCTATATAACTGTGTATGTGGGCATGTGTGACCTAAGAATGATGTTGTGCCATTAATTTTAAAAATGTGTGACTGTCATTAAGAATGTAAATCAACTCTGTGTATAAGGCCACCCCCCCCCTAACTTGAAGTGCCCCGGGATCCCCCAAGGTCAAAATCTGGCTCTGTCTATAGGCATCATTGGACCTCAACAGATACCCCGGATGGCAGATATATGATTCCAGAGAGAAAAGTGTAAGTAAGTATAAGAGAAAAAGTGTAACTAAATGTATATAAGTGGATGTAGGGCACAGCCTACACTTGTAGATCAATCCATTGACTGACAGGACTTATGTTTATTATCTTTTCTCAGTTATAAGCATTGAAGTAGAGGTAATCGGTAACTGAATGACACATTGTCCAGATTTTTTTTTAAATATTGTTTTTTACCCTTTGTTGCTGATCTCCTGTCAGCCTCTTTGTAGACATTGCCTATCTACACACATACACACATGCACTCCAGAGATGGCTACAAGGCATTTCTCGGGTGGGTTTTTTGATGGTGACAACTTTAGACCAAACCTGCCTAGTGTGTGTTGCAATTGTCACTTGTAGTCTCCATCGGAAGCCATTGTGCCAGAATGACAACAGAGGAGCACAACTGGTGGGGAGAGTGAAGGCCTGTTTTGATGAAAGCTGAAGATTTAAAAATATTGAAAATAACCTTTGAAGTTACATAAATATGTTAAAGTGATTCTAAAGGAAAGAATAATAAAAAAATGTTATACTTACCTACTCTTTGCAATGGTTTTGCACACACCAACCCCATTCCTCTTCTTTTTTGCGTCCTGGCTCCTCCCCCCTGCAGTGTATCCCCAGGAGCAAGTTTCTTGCTATGGCGGCACTCCAGCAAACTCAACAAACACGCTCTGTGTGTCCATTCACGCACAGACCACGATTCAATCCAGCCCCCTGCTCTCTCTTCATTGGCTCACTGGCTGTGATTGACAACAGCAGGAGCCAATGGCTCCCTCTGCCCTGTAAGTCAATGAGAAAGCGAGACCTGCTCTCATGCATATCGCTGGATTGGGATGGGGCTCAGGCAAGTATAAGGGGGTGGGGCGGTTTTACCCAGAAGATTTTTTACAATAATGCAAAGAATGAGCCTTTAGAACCACTTTAGCTTATATGAGATTTTAGTTATTGGGTTTACATAACTTTTAGGAAAAATGGAAGAGGAACGGCGCCTTCTAAGTGCAGTAAAACGGTACATTTTAATAACATTTTTAAAATCAATACACTCACAAAAGTGGTTCATAGATGGGCATTGTAATAATTACAGCATCCGCTAGTCGCCGTGTTTTTTTTATAACTTTTAGGAAGCCTTGCCAACAAAATTGGTCAGATTTTAAGTTCTTTTGATAAAGGAAATATTTTATCATCAGACAAAGATATTGATGTTGGGTAAATCAGGAAATTCTGAGGATATCATTCTGAAACCAACAACTCTCATATGATTGGCAACACTTCTTCATTGGTGAAGCTTTTAAAATATTAAACTTGTGTTTAGACGATTTTGAAACCTTTAGTTAATTTTATATATGTGTTTCCATTCACCCCTTATGGAAGGTGCGTTTTACTGGAAGCTGTATCAAAGGTGTGACATGGCCCTAAATTTATTAGCACCAATTCTGCAGCCTATGGTCAGGTGACAGTGTTTAGACCCATCAAAACAGTCTATAGAAAAGACCAGGCACAACAGATCAATGCGTGATCAACTTAGAATGATGGTACTACAATTCACTTACAATTAGGGAAGAGTTGCCAGAAAGGTCATTGCGGGGGCTCCAGGTACCGACCTTCATATCTTCGTAATGCGGAAGAGTTGGATGGGCAGGAGAGGGTCACTTCTAAAGACCGCATATGAAAAGTGTAAAGTTTACAAAACTGTTTGTGGATTATACCGATCTGCTGCATGTGGTCTTATCATTTCTATGCTAAGCAAGAGATGATCAACACCTGGGTTTGTCCAGATTAGGCAATGAGTCCTTGGTCAATCTGCATCAGCACACAGGCACATCACCAATTGACTGGTCATGTGAGAGATATCAATACTTTTGTTCTGAATGATTTTTTTCAACGGCTATTGCTTTCTCTATTGTCTATTGTCAAAATCTTACCTCCTCAGAACGATCAGAGTGTGTATGTTTATGGATAGATCTCTCAGAAGAAAGCTCTTTCACTGGTCACATTGAGCCTGCATGTCTGCCTGCTCTCTGATGTCTATGGCTAGCTTTAGCTTTTTATATGATATCCTTTGATGTGACAATGCAAGGTGTGTAGTTATGTCTTGAAACTTACTTTATCTCTGCACTTGTGTTCTAAGCGCTTTCAAAAGCAAGAAAATTATAGAAAATTAAGCACGTGTAGAGCGATAAAAGGAAAGCAGTGAAGCATGACATCCAGTGTTACTTGATCTTTAATCCTGGGGAGAGCATTCGTACACAGACACACATCCTCAAAATGATGCGTAACCCTTTCACTTCCAGTGCACACACATTGGGCCTGATTTACTAAAGATGAGCTTAGGTTGGCACAGGGGGTGAGCAGTGCGTTCACTCTTCATCATCAGCAAAATAATCCTTGTTTCTTTAAGCATCCCTACTGAAACACATGCCCCATCACATGGGTGAACTACATACTGTGACCTAGACATTCATATCCATGTAAGTGATCAGAGTGTGTCATCATTATTAATATTAAATCTGAACTTCAGGAATTCAGCCAATCTATAAAATGAACTGGCATACTATGAGTTATGAACGAGGTGCATGCCACATCATGGACATATCTCTTTAATTTACATCTGACAGGTTTATGGAGTTATTGGAAGATAGCTATCACTACACTCCCTGAGCTGTGATGGGAGAGATGCTGTCTCCTAACACACAGCATCTCTGCCCCCCCCCCGCTGTCTATTCACAGGAGCCTTTGTATTTTTTAAATGGGTTTACATAATAGCAACTGTTTTGTGATTGGGAAGAAGTGGTAGGCTCGGTGGCTGCACGTGACCCTGCAGCTGCTAAAGCTGAGACCAGGTCCAGTATCGGAGCATCAGATGTACAGTGATAACTATGCTGCTGGTGCACCTGTAAAAAAATTAAATTGTAAATTAAAGAGATAAATCCAAGAGGTGGCATGAGCCTTGTTGGACTTAACCCCTAGTAATCCAGAACATTTTACAAAGTGGCTATATTCTTGGAGTTCAGCTTTTAATAAGTGCTCTGTTTACAATGTATGTCAAGCCAAAAGTTTTTTTTTTAGTTATGGAGTGGTAAAGGGTTAGAACTGCAACCTAAGGGTTATGTTTTTACTGCTATTTGGGGCTCCATTAGATAGATTTCCCCTCATTTCCCATCCTGACATGTTTTTTCCAGACAGCAAGTGAGGGAAACTATCCAACATCAATGCAGGCAGAAATACAAATGCTATTTTTACTTGGAACCCTTAGAACTTGGTCAGGTTTTTCATCTCTGTCTATGTCCCTGTTGCAGATTTTTAACTCACCTCCTGTCTTGTGAAGCCATTACCATATCATTATCATTACCATTAACTGGCATTTAAGCGTGGATGTCACACCACTTCCTCAAACTCAATCTTTCTGAAACTGAGCTGATAATTTTTCCTCCAGCCCGTTCACCCCCCGATTTCTCCATCAAGATCAATAATACAACCATTAGTCTCTCCCCTCATGCCAGGGGGCTAGGTGTAATCCTGGATTCTAACCTGCCCTCTCAGCCCCAATCCAAGCACTGTCCAAATTTTGCATACTTCATCTTCGAAACATCTTGAAAATACGCCCCTTTCTAACCATTGACACCACTAAGCAACTTATTCACTCCCTCGTTATCTCTCACCTTGACTATTGTAACTCCTTCCTTATTTGCCTATCTCTCCACAAGCTATCCCCTCTTCAGTCTATAATGAATGCCGCTGCCAGACTTATCCACCTTACCAACCGTTCAGTGTCCGTCACTCCTCTCTGCCAATCCCTCCACTGGCTTTCCATTTCCCCATGGATAAAAATGAAAAACACTAATAATAACATACAAAGCCATTTACAATTCTGCCCCAAGCTATATCACCAGTCTTTTCTCCAAATATCACCCAAACCGTCCTATCCACTCTTTCCAACACCTTCTACTCTCTAGCTCCCTTGTCTCCTCCTCCCATGCTCATCCCCTCTTGCCTTTAATAAACCAACCCCTATACATAAAACTATTTGAAATCTTTTAGAAATAATTATTCAACATTAAATTGAACTTTAAGCTGTTGTCCTTGCCTGTCATTTTGTCTTGTGAGTTGCACACCTCTGCCATCCTACAAAACCAGGAAGATCACTCTACAAGTTTCTTGTACATCTTTGTATTAGGTTTGACAAAGGAGCCACTGAACCACACTTCCTTGCTGTCCACAGTGATTCTCATCCTTGTGATACACACAATAGTTGGCTGCTTCTGTTGGCTCTTCCTGGTGTTTCCCTGGTTAACTTCCTGGTTACAAGCACTTTACATCACATCCACCTGGAGGGGCTTGCTCACCACTGACCACCTGGAAGGTCGCCACCTGCTGGAGACTTATTGATACACTTTTTAATATCATATAAATGTGAATGCATATTTATTGTTTTTCATTTCATAAGTATGCTTTTATAAATGATACACTTAGGTAGTGGCGCTTTTCTCTGATTCTTTTTGTTTTTACATCTTTGTATTACCTGCTTGGCTGTGCAGTGTGGTAGATGTGTGTAAATCAGAAGATTAGCTGTACAAAATTACATGTACAAGCGGCAAACAAGCAGTTTGTTCTTTATTTAGGATAGTGGCTGGAGCAGTGGTTTTCTAATAATATAGAGCCATTTATAAAAAAAAAAATCTAGTAGTGAGAATGGTTTGCATGTTTTATATTTGTGTACAAACATGTGAGCATCATGCTCAGATTTAGTACCAAAAAGCTACTCTTAGACCTGCCATTACTGCTGGCATGATGTGGACACTTCCTACTGGCTATCTAGTGGCCAGAGCTCTCTCAGGATCCAGAATGGTCTGCAACAATGGTGTGACTGGTGGGGACCAGCTGCTGAAGGCATATCTCCCTTGTTCATGATTAAATAGCACAGTGATAGACATAAATGTTGTACATATAGGTGAATTACAAGCAATCTTCTCACCGACATAAAATGTTGCTAAAACGCAACTGTTGAAAAATCACTGAAAAATTAGCTATTGCGTTTCTATATATATTTTTTAATTCAACATCGCCTAAAAAAGGAAGGGGGGGGGGTCACTACTAAGAAATATCCCATCTGACATTCATCTTATGTTAGCAATAGACATGAGCTGGTGGTTGTAAGATTTGACGGCTGAATATTTTTTGGCAGAGTGATTATGGCGTGGATCTTTATATATGCTGAGTGTGTATATTTATGCACTGAGCAGGATTCCCCAGCCCTTACCTTATCTCTGGAGTACAGTAATGATTAATAGGGAATATTAATCCCAGATGATCAGTCCTCCCCTAAGAACAATTGGAAAAGTGGTGTCTGCAGGTTTTGCATATTGCCTGTAAACGTGCAATTGATCCTATATCTGACTGTAATTGGTCAGCTCGGGTGATCATCAACTCTTGTTTATGGGCATCTTTAGCCTGATATAGTGTGCATATAGTATCAGTTTAGGTAATTATGCAATACACTTGGCGCTCCCACAGATAGCTTCATATGTTTTACATTAAACCTCTGCCTGTTCAACATAAACCTTTCCCTCTGGGAAGCGGAAATCAAAGAGTGACTGATTTGTTCTCATAGAGAGGGCCAGATCTTGTCAAAGATTCCAAGTTCAATTCCTCATTCAATACAATCCGCTTGATACTCTGCAGTCTGAATTTCTTTCTATGCACATGTTATCTGTGACATGTTTGTTACTTTACTGTCTAAAAAGAAGAATTACAGACAATTTGGTAAACTGTACTTAGAGGTAAGATGACAGACATATGACTTAGCTGTTTTATCAGGGTTGGATGACAATTTCATATGCCAATTGGCAGACCTCTTTTGGGGGGAATGTTATTTGAAAAGATTAGAGATCCTCCTCAAGCGAAAGCTGCCTGACCATCCAAGAACACACACTGATTAAATTAACTTTATACAATTAGCTATTTGAGCCGTGATTGATTGGCAAAGTTTAATTGGGCTCCATTTTTTGACAATTATAAAACCCCCCCATTTCTAGATATTTAAATGTCTTTCCTAAATTGGAATCTGTAGGCTATTACAACTGCAGTTGTCCTTGGTGGGTTCGTGGGTTTTATTTTCTTGACTCATCTATTTTCTTTTTTTTTTATTGCTTTTTTTGATTTTTATAGGGCAATGGTTGTTGTGTCATTTAGCTGATACAGTTGCAGTAAATGCTCTGTAACTTCTCATGGTACTATGTTCTAATTTGTATTATATATTTTTTAACTCAAAGCTCAATAAAGCATGAAAGAAAATGAACATGTGCCTTTGACAATTTATTTTTCCCCCTTTCCTCTCCAAAGAAAATAAAATAAGATACTTTGTCAAGCCTGGTATTCGTGTTTATGGTTTCAATGACAGTCAGAGATGTTTATGTGTATTTATTGCAAGCTATAGTATTGCATATATCTTTCTGAGAACAACACCATGTCTGAAAATCTGTTATTTGGTAACCAAGATTCCTGTAAGTGCTTGCTAAAGTTTTTTTTGTTAAACTTTACTTGGCCTGAAATCATACAAACTCCAGTATACCTGTCTAAAAAAGTATGTCCTGTTCTGGTTGTTTGACATCTAAGCTCTTGTATACACGGTCGGACATTTCGACAACCAAATCTGTCGGATTTTGTCTGACGGATTTTGTCTGACGGATTTTGTCTGAAACTGCTGCATACACACAGTCGGACATAGTTGCCAGAAAATCCGATCGTACTTAACGCAATGACGTTATTTCGTTACGACGGGACTACGTTCAGGCTAGTAGCCAATAGCTTTGATCTAGGAATTTGATCTGAGCATGCGTGGCACTTTGTCCGATCGGAATTCTCTACACATGATCAGACAAAGTCCGATCGGAGCATGTTGTCAGAAAATTTTATAGACAAGTTGGAAAACTTGGTCTATCGGATACTCCCATGGAAACAGTCTGATGGAGCCCACACACTGTCGGATTATCCGACAACACGGTCCTATCGGACATTGTCCATTGGAATATCCGACCGTGTTTACAAGGGCTAAGGACTATCTGTTGGCCTTGAAAGTCTAGAACAGGTCACACATGGGCTGATCATAGAGAAAAAGGTCTAAAATAAAAATTTCTTGGTTATACATCTGTCTTTACAGGTTATTTAGGTCCTCATTTATACAGCATATGCATACAAGCTATTTATTTTCCTTTACATAGTTACATAGTTACATAGTAGGTGAGGTTGAAAAAAGACACAAGTCCATCAAGTCCAACCTATGTGTGTGATTATATGTCAGTATTACATTGTATATCCCTGTATATTGCGGTCATTCGGGTGCTTATCTAATAGTTTCTTGAAACTATCAATACCCCCCGCTGAGACCACTGCCTGTGGAAGGGAATTCCACATCCTTGACGCTCTTTCAGTAAAGAACCCTCTACGTAGTTTAAGGTTAAACCTCTTTTTGTCTAATTTTAATGAGTGGCCACGAGTCTTGTTAAACTCCCTTTTGTGAAAAAGTTTTATCCCTATTGTGGGGTCACCATTTTGTATATTGAAATCATATCACCTCTCAAGCGTCTCTTCTCCAGAGAGAATAAGTTCAGTGCTCACAATCTTTCCTCATAACTAATATCATCTAGACTCTTTATTAGCTTTGTTGCCCTTCTTTGTACTCGCTCCATTTCCAGTACATCCTTCCTGAGGTCTGGTGCCCAGAACTGGACAGCATACTCCAGGTGCGGCTGGACCAGAGTCTTGTAGAGTGGGAGAATTATTGTTTTATCTCTGGAGTTGATCCCCTTTTTAAAGCATGCCAATATTCTGTTTACTTTGTTAGCAGCAGCTTGGCATTGCATGCCATTACTGAGCCTATCATCTGTTAGGACCCCCAGGTCCTTTTCCATCCTAGATTCCCCCAGAGGTTCTGCCCCCAGTGTATAGATTGCATTCATATTTTTTCCACCCAAATGCATTCTTTTACATTTTTCTACATTGAACCTCATTTGCCATGTAGTTTCCCTCCCCATTAATTTGTTCAGATCTTTTTGCAAGGTTTAGTAGGTTATCCTATTCAAATCTACATTTAAAATGCCAAAAAGGACCAAATAATCTAGCGACTACAAGGTGACAATAAAAGTTATCCATCTGATCTTGGCTTGACTGGGCAGTGATCTCTCTTCTATGGACATACAGTATGCAGAAAAGTCCAGCCAAGAAACCTTGGCATAAATAATAATTGTCCATGTTAGGAATCCTTGTTTGATTACTTTCAATTTTGCTGGATTAAACTATGTTTATATGAGCCCCCCCCCCCCATGCTAAATAGCATAACTGCTTGTGCGACCTGATATTTATGCATAAAGTCATGCAGAAAAAATGTCTTCTGACAATTGGATCATACTTGCACATCACCCTGTGATGCGTATGGATGGCTATCTTGAAATATTTAACTGATATGGATGGGATAAATCTGATCTATCACTATTACTATGGTGGATTAGACTGATTCGATCAGCATTTTCATACCAATGCACTTACAGTACTATTAATGATGACAATAGAGTGTACCCTAAAATGTCAGCAGTGGGCAATGACTCCTTTCCTATTTGTTCGTAAATAGAGGATTTTGGCTCAATTGTTTGAATACACATATATGGCCTAATAGTTGCACATGTGCATCAATAGAAATTTAATAAACTAGAAATAAGAATCACGGGAATTTGAAAAGCTAGATGTCAAACACACAGAATTGCAACTAGTTAACAACGGGTAAGCACAGTAAGGATGTGGAACTGTGGTAAGGATGGGGAACGCTCTTCCACAATCGGTGGTGTCAGCAGGAAGTGCGAATAGTTTTAAAAGACTCTTGGACGTGCATCTTAACTAAAACAATATATGGGGATATGGGAAATTATTTTCTACATGCACACACACACACACACACACACCAACACAGGTTGAACTGGAAGGACTGTTGTCTTTATTCAACCTTACCAACTATGTAACATCTATTTCTTTTTCTATGGATGTCCTGCATCCATGTGTCAGCTGAGACAGGCAGGTGGTTACTTCTAGTCCCACAGCAGTGATTCAGACAATGACAGACAGTCTGCTCAATGCCTGTTGCTCTTAGAATAGCATTTGCCCATCTTTTGCCAGCTTTAAATATGTCACATCACTAAATTCACGTCACTTCCGGGACTTCCTGTTTTTTTTAATCTGGTCTGTGGAACGCACGCCGTCCAGACCTATGGACTTGTTCCCATTTCTTACCAATCAGGAACATGGAATGCCCCTTTTTTTTAATAATTTGATTTGAAATATGCTACAATTTACCCATTTGGTTTTACACTATGAGTGCCAGTTCTTTATGTCCATATATATGAAGATACCCCACGATCTGATAGGCCACAGAGGAGGTGACCCCTTTGATACCAGGATACCAGGACCAAAGACCTGACTACCTACGCATTACCCCTGTAGGGGTGCAGAGATCTGGTGATTGTGGAACCGAAAGGGGAGCACGAGTGCCACTTCACTCTCTGCATGGAAACTGTGATAAAGTGTATGCACAAGTCACTTTGGATATCTGCACAAGTCACTTTGGAAAGCTGCATGCACAGATATATTTGCAGAAAGCATTTTTAACATCATCCAAGGACTGCATTATTTTTTTTGTTATTATATATATTTGGTATAATATTTACCTGTTTTGACAATTTGGATACATTTTTCTTACACGATTCTTTGCACCTGCAGTGCCTAATTAGGTGTGGTACACATTAGTAATTGGATTTTTTGCACTTTAGAGTTTTTATAAGCTTTGTTGATTGTACACTTAATCCAAATATTTTTTTTTAAACTTACTCACTTTGGCCACTTGCTTTTCATATACTGTATATATATATATATATATATATATATATATATATACACATTCTTTCACACGGGTACCTGCAACCAGCATAATAATGCATAGTGTGATCCACCTTTAAGGGACAGTTTTATTATTAGCACAAGGGCAGTGCCACTTACCTCTCTTTATATATTTACAACACCTTACTTCATCTGGGGAATCTTTCAGGGAAGGCAGCAGCTCAGCTCACTCCTGACTGTGAACCATATATTCACTGCCTTCAAGAGATGCCAGCTGAAGAATTTTCAGCATTTGACACACTTCTTGGGGTGCCCCATGCCTGACCATGCACTACATTTTATGGTTTAACTCACCGGCTGCTATGTCAGTACAGGCCATAATTGTGATGTAGAAGTTGGTGGGTGAAATCAGAGTGCACAGTGGGGTACTAGGTATCTGACACTCCCAGAAGAGTGTCAGATCCTGAATATTCTGTTGCAGGGGTAACTCTTAAAAAGAGTGAACATTTTAGGACAGAGTCGCATTAATATAGGAATGATTAGGGTTTTATGGGCCAAAGCAGTTCAGCAAGAGGAAGACATGTAGCGCTTTTATTTAAGTTTACGTAAATCCTAAAAATGAACTTCTCTTTTTCTTTACCCTTATGCCTGTTAAATATACAATTGAAAGTATTGGTTATTCATGTTCAATACATGCAAAAATGCCTGTGGATCATGTCAGAAATTCAGAGCTGCCCTGTGTCCTGTGATAGGGGTCTAGTTAGCCCTCCTAGTGTTTCTCTACAAAACGTTTAGTCTCTAAGTTGTGGAGAAAAATATATGGGTGTGTTTGAGTAGTTTAGCAAAGGTGAATTAAGCAGGAATGACACCAATCAGTACACCTTAAAGTGGTTGTAAACCCTTACAAACCACTTTGACCTACAGGTAAGCCTAGATTAAGGCTTACCTGTAGGTCCAAGCAATATCTCCTAAACCTATATGGTTTAGGAGATATTTGCCCGAAAACGGGCACCGCTGTCTATGGCGGATGCGCTGTAGACAGCGGCGTGCAGGCGCACTGAGCGCGGCATTTCCAGGAATGGAGCCTGCGAGCGTGTCGAGTCCCGTTCGCATGAGTGACGTCATCGCGGCTTCGCCGAATGACAGCGGCGGAGCTGCGCGACCCCACCAACAAGATGGATGCGGCGGACTACAGGGGACAGCGGCGACTTCGCTGGCTCCTGTGTCAGGTAAGTGACACATAATGGGCTACTATGCGATGCATAGTAGTCCATTATGCTTTGCCTTTGCAGGGAATGAAAGAGGAAGTAAACTCATCAGGGTTTACTTCCTCTTTAAAGCTGTAGAGAATGTTCACTTCACAAAGTGAAGCTGTGTTGACATTGGATACCTAATCATATGCAACAAAAACTGAATTTTGCCTTACACCTTCACTCTCCTAAGTAAATATTATTGATTATTTTAGTTAATTAACCCCATAATGTAAAAAATTACAACCTTTTAAAATGAGAATTAATTGTCAATATAAGTCTTTAACAGTTTCGTTACTACCTTTGACAGCTTTGAAAGGGTGTTGACTATGATATACGTGTAGCGCCAGCTCCTGACGAGAATGCGCTATATGTTTTTGAAAATTAATATTCCTGAAACCATAGTTGGGTTTTAGGGCTAATTTTGCTTAATTATGGTTTCAGTACCAGTCTGGCTGGACTGCACTGAGTTCTCCTTGGCCGCAGGTGCCACTGTTACCGTCGGCAAGTGGTAGAACGCAGTTTAGCTGGGTGTATTGAGTGCCATGTTTTCTCGGAACCAGCCCAGGGGGAGTATTCTCCTGCTGTGCAGTCTGGGAGGTGGTATTTAAGGTACTGACATCACGTGCTTCGGGGATCCGGTCCAGAGGATATTTTCTGTCTGTTGGGTCCTGGTCCTCCTGACCAGCACCCATGGCCCTCCTGGTCTGGGGTGCAGATCCATGCAATTCCAAGTCTCGGACGGCCCGAGACGAAGTAACTTCAGGGATAGGCCTGAATGGATATTGAGGCCTGAGGATTCCAGGGTGGTCCGGTGGTCTGTGGCAGAGACTATTCTCAAGTATTTCACATTCAAGTCTGTGGCAGAGACTTTACTTTACTTAACACCCTACCGGCTGCTAGGCCTAGTGAGAGGAGGTCTATCCGGAGGTTGTGAGAATCCATCTGTGAAATGGTTATTGTCTGGATTTCTTCTATAGGAGACTTTCTATTTTTGCAGTCCAAAAGTACATGAACTTCCTCCTAACCCTCTACCCTAAACTGAGAGATCTTTTTTCTATTTCAAATAAATAACCCAAAAGGAAATCCAGTGTCAGTTTCTGCATTTCTTTGGGCCATCTACCACAGGAAACCCTAGACAGAGACGAGGTCAAGTAGGTAACGGTAAGCCAAATAAAACCAGCAGCACATTTTTTTTACTCAGTTTAGGCCAATACGTATTCTTCTACATATTTTTGGTAAAAAAAATGTCAATAAGCGATTATTAATTGGTTTGCGCAAAATTTATAGCGTTTACAAAATAGGGGATAGTTTTACGACAATTTTTATTAATAATTTTTTTTACTAGTAATGGCGGTGATCAGCGATTTTTATTGTGACTGCGACATTATGGCGGACACATCGGACATTTTTGATACATTTATGGGAACATTGTCATTTATACAGCAATCAGTGCTATACAAATGCACTGATTCCTGTGTAAATGACACTGGCAGTGAAGGGGTTAACCAGGGGGTTGCAGTGTAGGGGTTAAGTGTGTCCTAGGGGCATGTTACTAACTGTGGAGGGCTGGGCTGTGTGTTTGTGGACACTGATCTCTGCTCCAATCACAGGGAGCAGAGATCAGTGTCACTTGTTGCTAGGCAGAACGGGGAGATGCTGTTTACATCGGCATCTGCCCGTTCAGCCTCCCCGTGAGACGATCGCAGGTATTCTCGTGGCGATCGAGTCCGCGGGATCCGCGACTGGACTCACGGGGGTCCCGAATGGCATGCACGCCTGCCGCTGGCAGCGCGCATGCGATGGCAGGGCGGCAATTTCAACTGGACGTACCTGTACGCCAGTTTGCCTGCCCGTGCCATTCTACCGAAGTACATCGTCGCGTGCCGGTCGGGAACTGGATAAAAGTGGTTATTTTAGAATAACATTGTTTTACATATGAGAATAAATAACTTATCTGTTTTTTGGTGGCTAGTTATTATTTTATTTTGGCATGAACTCACAATGCATATGTATCCAAAGCTGCACTCCAGGATTAACAAATATTGTCCAAAGAGACAAGAGTATGTTGTTTTTTGGTCGATTAGCAAGTGTGCTTTGGATCACTATCATGTTGAAAGACCTATAATTTTTGAAAAGATGACCTCACATTCTCACCAAACGCACTTTGATAGGAGCAGAATTCATAGCGGACTCAATGGCTACGAGCTGCTCAAACCATGAAGTGGAAAAGAAACCCCAAAGCCTTACAATTTCTACCACCATGCTTCACAGCTGTTAAGAGTTCTTTTATCCTGAAATACTGTCTTTGGCTTGTGGCAAATGTCTACTGTTAAGCCCCAGTTTACGCAATGTGTAATCGCAGACAGAATCGTTTCGATTCCAAATCATAGGAAAATGTGTGATGTGGGTTTGGGTGTTATTATTCTTAAAGGAACCCCAAACGCAGTGAGATTCTGCCATGCATGTTGCACAATAGAATCGCCTGGCAATCGTGGCAAATTACGCACTGAAAAATTTCACTAAGCTTGTCCCAGAAAAAGGAGCAGGAGCTTCTTTTGGGGGACAAACATGCATAAGGCAGCCCATTGAAGTGAACAGGCTGCCTTATGTGCGACATGTGGAATGGCATGAAAATAGCACAACAAAAATCATTAGTGGGAATGCTCACTCCTGCTATGTGATATGTAAATGGGGCCTTACTGTGACTAGACAGCTATATCTTTGCTTTATCAGTCTTCATCATATTATTGCAGAAGCCCTGGTATTAGCTTACATGTTCATTGGTCAGCTGTAATCTTGCTCTATTTTTCTTTTTGGACAGAAAATGCTTTTTCTTTCTGAGATTGCATACACGTTGACCCCAACTGTTGCAAGAGTTATCTTGGGGTTCTTGGAGACTTTTCTTAATATCATATGGATCTCTTGGATTGAATTACCTGGGTCAGCCATTCCTGAACAAATGTTTTGTCAATTATTTAAAATCCACATTCCTTGTATTTTTTTTCTTTATATTAGAATGATTGATTTCAAATCATTTGACATCTTTTAAATGCCTTGCCACACTCAATAGGCATGCACAACTTTCTGAAGGCTCTCTTGCTGAGCTCTAGTGACCTTGGCATGATGACACTACATATGTCAATAGCAAAGACAACACTAGACCTTAGGGGGTTGATTTACTAAAGGCAAATAAACTGTGCACTTTGCAAGTGCATTTGCTCCAGATGTTAGCAAATGAGGTAACGTTTCATTTTACAAAGAGTACTCAATCATGTGCAAGGTAAATAAAAAAAAACAGCATTCTTGCTTGCACGTGATTGGATGATGAAAGTCAGCAGAGCTTCTGCTAATTTACTAAGCTCTGGAGCTTAGTGCAACTGCACTTTAGTGCACAATCTACTTGCCTTTAGTTAATCAACCCCCAGATATCTGGGGTTTAATTATATCAGGTTTTTTCTGCATACTACCTAAGAGGGTTCTAGTCATTGGCACCTAATCTGGAACATTGGACTTTACTTTCATGGATTCAAAGTGGCGGTTTAAAGATCTGCATTTATATTAATTTAGATCATGAAAATGTGACTTTTTGTATCATTTGTTCAAGTATATCACTTTTATTTGCAGGCACTATTTGATTTTTTTTAAATGTTTGCCTATTCTAATATGTTGAAATAGTCAATTTACTTTTTCACATGACTGTATATCCTTTGTTGCTATTAAGATATATATTTAGATTAAAGTTTTTGTGCATGGAGATCAGCTTTAAGGGGAAGTAATCATTCAATCTTTCCATAGGAATGTCAAGCAAAGGAAACCGATCACATAAAAAGGCAGGCTGGTAAGTTGATACATGGAATATGCAATTTGATCTACTACAGAAACAAGTGATAGGTGCCAACTGGTTTACTTACAATAAAGGTGTGATTTCACTTTGCCATAGAGATTACTTTCTAAAAATTTCATGAAGACGCTAGTGTGTCTGACACAGATATCCTTGTTTGTGCGTGCTGGTTGTCGTGTCCATCTATGCAGTGTCTTTTACAGTATATATTTTTTAATAGGTATCACAAGTCACATTAGATTGATTTATGAGCGATCAGGTGATTATAGCCGTGCTACCCTAGTGGACATCACTTAGACTTTATTTTATTAAATAATGCAGCTCCCCAGCTATAATCCCAAGCTCTTCCAGATGTCCTCTCTTATAGCCTATGTAGAGTTATTAACAATCTTAAATAGGGTATTACCATTGAGCCATATGTTCTTGTTTTTATTTCACTTAGAAATGCAGTTACACTGTCTTCAGGGCAATAGAGGAAAAACTTCTAATGCTGATAAATAAACCAATCTCACCCTCCACAAAAGTAATACCTATGCATGCACTGTGACAGCCATCGACTCTCTTTAAATATATGTACAGGAATAAGTGCATTTCTTATGTGTGTTTCAACCAATGAAAACACATTGGATGTGCCATATATAGATATATATAGCGATATATATATATATATATATATATATATATATATATATATATATATATATATATATATATATGTATATAGATATATATCTATATATATATATAAAAAAAAAAATATATATATATATATATATATATATATATATATATATATATGTATATAGATATATATCTATCTATATATATATATATATATATATATAAATATATATATATATATATATATATATATATATATATATATATATATTGTATATCTATCTATCTATAGATATATACTGTATATCTAAAGAAAGATAGATACATTTTTTCTTTTGTTTGTGTTTCTTAAAATGGAAAATTAACCACTTGCCTGCTGGGCACTTAAACCCCCCTCCTGTCCAGACCAATTTTCAGCTTTCAGCGCTGACACACTTTGAATGACAATTGCGCGGCCATACAACACTGTACCCAAATGACATTTTTATAATTTTTTCCCCACAAATATAGCTTTCTTTTTATGGTATTTGATCCCCTCTGCGGTTTTTATTTTTTGTAAAAAAAAATTTAAAACCCTGAATTAAAAAAAAAAAAATTTTTTTTATCTTTTGTTATAAAATTCTGCAAACAGGTCATTTATCTTCTTCATTGATGTACACTGATGAGGCTGCACTAATGGGCACCGATGGGCTGCACTGATGGGCACCAATGGGCTGCACTAATGGGTGCCGATAGGGCGGCACTGGTGGGCACTGATAGGTGGCACGGAGAGGTGGCACTGATGGGTGGCACTGAAGGGCATTGCTAGGTGGCATTGGTGGGCACTGAGAAGTGGCACTGATAGGTGGCACTGATAGCTGGCAGTGATGGGTCCCGATGGATGGCAGTGATGGGCACTGATAGGTTAAACTGAAAGGCAGCACTGCTAGGTGGCACTGATGATGGGCTGATTGGCAACACTGGTTGGCATTGATAGGTGGCATTTGTGGGCATTGATAGCTGGCACTCGTGGGCATTGATAGGCGGAAGTAGTGGGCACTGTGGGAAATGGCAGGTGGCACCTGAAGGCACAGAGGAGGAGGCAGATGTGTACCCTTCCTCTTCAGGACTGATGTCCCTTGAGCATAAGCCGGTTTTTCAGGGTGAGGAGAAAAAAAAGCAGATTGCCAAGCTTTTGTTTACACACGTGATCAGCTGTCATTGGCTGACAGCTAATCACGGGGTAAGGGGCCAGGGCTAGGGGGCACGCGGGGAGTGCGCAAAGGGAAGGACGTCCTATAATGGCCTCCCAGAAATTCAGGTCCGTGCTGTGGCCGCCATTCAGCTATAGAGTGGACCTCAAGTGGTTAAGTAACATTTACCTTTTTCAATACACCATTGCCCTCATAGGTCATATCTAAATATCGCCAATAATTAAGTGCAAATAAAAAAATTAAGAAGGCTATACCAGATGCATTCTGTTACCAACATTAACACAGGTAACACATTAAACAGTATTTGAAGCCCCGCATTTTAATTACTTGCTGATCCTGCCATAAGATCCATTATTTTACCACTTCCTTTATTAGAGTGGAAACAATTCAATTCAATTTGTAGTAAAATTATGCAGCTAAGTTGCTGTTTGACTCGGTAGTCCTAGATGATTTTTTAGCATTAAATTAATTTTAAAATGACCTTGTCAGCACTGATAAATCATACCTACAAAGAGAAGACTGCCTAGACTTATTTATATGGTGGCCTTTTTTTTTTTTTTGAGAAGCCATCGCTTCACTGCGCACCATTAGAAACCAGTTTCTCCTGCAGCTTCCTATAGTTCCTATGAGATAGTGGAAAAAAGCACAGCAACTGGTAAGGAAGCAGATTATTCAGACAACTGTAATGCCCCATACACATGATCGGATTTTCGGACAACAAATGTTGGATGTGAGCTTGTTGGCTGAAAGTCCAACCGTGTGTATGCTCCATCAAACATTTGTTGTGTAACTTAGCCAACAAATGTTGGCTAGCAGGTTCTCAAATTTTCCGCCAACAAAACTTTGTTGTAGGAATTTCTGATCGTGTGTACACAAGTCCGACGCACAAATGTTTACACATGCTTGAAATCAAGCAGAAGGAGCCACACTGGCTATTGAACTTCCTTTTCCTCGGCTCGTCGTACATCTTGTATGTCACCACGTCCTCATCTTCGTAATTGTTGGCCAACATTTGTGTGACCGTGTGTATGCAAGACAAGTTGGAGCCAACATCCTTCAAACAAAATTCCACGGTTTTGTTGTTGGAAAGTCCAATTGTGTGTACGGGGCATACGGCTGGCCTAGCCATAGATGAGTCAGTTTTTTTTCATTCAAACTGACCCAATTACCCCATCCACACATTCAAAGTGGATGATGGATTCCTACCCATTGTGTCTTTGTATTCTGCCATCAGGGAGGCTTTCCTGCCACCAGAATACACAGATCAGTGATTCAGTCTATAGCCTGCACTGCTGATCGAGCAGAAATTTTCCAACAGCGTGATTGAACAGAAGTCAATTGCTACATTGCACGATTCCCCCATAAACACAGTCAGTGTTGACAGGGGAATGCCTCCTGCCCAGCAATTGTCTTCTCCCAGCGGGGGTGTTGGGGGGGCGGTTGGGCGGGGGAAGTTGTCCCCGCTGGGAGAAGACAGTGATTATCGCTAGTGGCTATAGCAGCTGCTTGCGATAATTGCAAGTGATTCTGGCAGGATGGTTGTACCCAAGTTGATCAATCGAGCATGTATTGAAAATATTTATTTTTCTTTCTTTTGAAAATAAAAGGTTTAAACCATATCAATAAAGTTTATTTTGTAAGCACCATTAGCAATGTTATATGATTTGTCCCGATAATAACTGCCACTTTTGCTGGACAGCTTGGCATGCATGTAAATATGGCAAAATATATATAAAAAAAGGCATGTGAATTAAAAAAAAAAAATCATAATACAATATTTTTAAAGTGTAGTTGTCCTTTATGACACAGTTACTTTTAAGGATGTAATATTCTAAAATAATGCAGAACAAGTTTTCCTTAGTACATACAGTACATACTGTGAATTGATGTCTTTGCACAAGCCAACAAGTTTACCCTTCAGTAGTGGCTAGGTGTCTGATGCCTAGTTTGCTGTTGATGACTTAACAAGTATCCAGCTTCTGCTGCAGGGTATTCTGGAACAGTGAAAGCCAACTGATGGAGCCCATTAGTGTGAATGATGACTTCCTTTTACACAAAGCTCAATTTGCAGGTAAAGTTTTTCCATAGTGTCAGGAGATAAGGAGAGCCTCCTCTTTCAAATGTCCTGCAGCAGTTCCTTGGGCAATGGAAGGTCCGGGCTCAGTAAAAGCTTTTGTTTGTTGACATTGTTCAGCTATTTTGAAAACTGTTACTCTATTGTTTCCCGTGCTGATGAATTAATAAGGGTATTCCTAGGTCACCTGAAAGCAAACATTCATCTTTCATGAATCTTTAACCTCTATGTCATTCTTTCTCTTTTTGTGCATTTCTTTCTGAATAACACATGTGGCCTCTGCTCTACTGCCCCTTAACAGTGCAATAGATGGATGTTTGTAAAGTATTTCATCTTAATTTTGTCCTTTAATGGGAATGATGGCTCTCTGCGAGTAGTATGATAAAAGAGGAGAGATATCTTGGATCAACCTACTCTGATTATAAAGATCTAGCATATGCATTGTAGTTTTAATACTGTAAAAATATGCTTGTCACAGAATAAAACAACTTACGCAAAAGCAAGAATACGTCATAGGTAAAATAAAGGCAACAAACTAATATTATATCCAGACACCTTGCAGTACATAGAAACACTTTCATTAAACCCTAGATCTCTTTCTGTGTGCTTGGGAACTTCAGGTTCCAGACATTCATCATATACATAGACTCAACTATTGCTTTAATTAAGAGCTAAGCTCTATCCCATATTTGAACAGCCTGTATTGAATGAGATAGATATTTGGAGAGATCATTTTAAAACAGGATTACTTTGAAATGATTAAATTCAACCTTTTAGGTCTTTTGTTTAATTTTCTTTTTTTGTTTCATTTACTTTTTTTTTACTTTTTTTATTTTTCATTTTTTAGAAAGAAAAGCAACCAATAGCAGTGCCAGAACTTAGCAGAACATTATATATATATACAGCGAGGGAAAAAAAATTATTTGATCCCCTGCTGATTTTGTACGTTTGCCCACTGACAAAGAAATAATCAGTCTATAATTTTAATGGTAGGTTTATTTGAACAGTGACAGATAGAATAACAAAAAAAAATAGAAAATCCAGAAAACAGCATTTCAAAAATTTATAAGTTGATTTACATTTTAATGAGTGAAATAGGTATTTGACTCCTTTGCAAAACATGACTTAGTACTTGGTGGCAAAAACCTTGTTGGCAATCAGAGGTCAGACGTTTCTTGTAGTTGGCCATCTCAGGAGGGATTTTGTCGCCCTCCTCTTTGCAGATCCTCTCCAATTCATTAAGGTTTCGAGGCTGACGTTTCAGCTCGCTCCACATATTTTCTATGGGACTATGGGATTAAGAGTGGCTAGGCCACTCCAGGACCTTAATGTGCTTCTTCTTGAGCCACTCCCCTTTTGCCTTGGCCGTGTGTTTTGGGTCATTGTCATGCTGGTATACCCACCCATGACCCATTTTCAATGCCCTGGCTGAGAGAAGGAGGTTCTCGCCCAAGATTTGATGGTGTACGGCCTAGTCCATCCATTTAATGCGGTGAACTTGTCTTGTCCCTTAGCAGAAAAACACCCCCAAAGCATAATGTTTCCACCTCTATGTTTGATGGTGGGGATGGTGTTCTTGGGGTTATAGGCAGCATTCCTCCTCCTACAAACACGGCGAGTTGAATTGATGCTAAAGACCATAACACTTTCACCCAGTTCTCCTTTGAATCATGCAGATGTTTATTAGCAAACTTCAGATGGACCTGTGCATGTGCTTTCTTGAGCAGGGGGACCTTGTGGACGCTTCAGGATTTTAGTTCTTCTCGGTGTAGTGTGTTTCTTAGTGACTATGGTGCCCAGCTCACAAGATTCTCCCATTTAGTTCTGGGCTGATTCCTCACGATCACGATCCACAAGGTGGGATCTTGCATGGAGCCCCAGACCAAGGGAGACTGACAATTATTTTGTATTGTGTGTTTGTCACCCTCTCACCAATCTGCTTGGCGATGGTCTTGTAGCCCATTCCAGCCTTGTGTAGGTCTACAATCTTGTCCCTGACATCCTTGAACAGCTCTTTGTCTTGGCCATGGTGGAGAGATTGGAAGCTGATTGATTGATTGCTTCTGTGGACAGGTGTCTTTTATACAGGTAACAAGCTGAGATTAGGAGCACTACCTTTAAGAGAGTGCTCCTAATCTCAGCTCGTTACCTGTATAGAAGACACCTGTGAGCCAGAAATCTTGCTGATTGATAAGGGATCAAATACTTATTTCACTCATTAGAATGCAAATCAATTTATAAAATTTTTTAAATGCATTTTTCTGGATATTTTTGTTGTTATTCTGTCTCTCACTGTTAAAATAAACCTACGATTAATTTCTTTGTCAGTGGGCAAAAGTACAAAATCAGCAGGGGGTCAAATACTTTTTTCCCTCACTATATATATATATATATATATATATATATATATATATATATATATACTGTACATATAACGAAGAAAGGTTTGCTGCACTTAAAATTTAATGTGGAAAAAGGACATACAGAAAAAAATCCTTTTCACTGTTCAATATTGCTTGCATTAAGATCCTTTACAATTGTGCACTTCATCCAGAATGTTATGTTTTATATCTACTGTATACGTCCTCCATAGGTGATCATTTGCAGTTAGAGATGCAGCTTTCTTGGATTCCCTCCCCACCCAATGACCTTTATTTTGCTTTCCAGGTGTACACAAACTCTTGTGTTACTATTAGATATTCTTTTACATTTTTATTGTTAAATATTATATTTTCATATTGGTACACAAGAGATTATTTGGGCACATTCTTATATTTATTCTAAGATTTTGGATATGAAGACAGATGAAGACTTTTCTGTTAGTTTGCTTTATATTGGAATTCATATTTTTTATTGGGTGGGTTAGGATTGTCACTACTTATACATTATGCTGTAATAATGTATGCTCTAATAGGTATTCTAATTTAGGCAGTGCAGACTATGTAAAAGGAATTAGCTTGCTTTTGTCTTAAGTTAAACATATTTTTAAGGCCAAAAGTGTACCAGTGCTTATAGAATGCACAATGATTTGGGGCTGTCTAATTCAAAGACCAAAGTGCTATACCCCTGTTCCTCTAGATCCCCTATTAACTGACTAAAATGTGTTTAAAAAACAACCACTGGATGGCTCTCTTCTGAACTGCTCTATCGCTCCTCTGGATTTCTGTGCCTGATTCCTCCCCAGGGCATGTAAATGATCAAAGCTATGGTGAATCCAGGGTTCATTAGTCACATGCCCCAGAGAGGATTCTATGCATTGAATGTCTTGACTTATAGGAGGAGATACGTTTGGAAGAGAGCTGCCTACCACACTATACAGGTCAACTGTCAACAATGGTTGGCTTTAAAAATATTGTTAAAGAAGGACTCCAGGAATTGTAGCACTTTTGAAAATATGCTAGTTTATAAGGGCTTAAGTATAATGCCACGTACACGATCGGAATTTCATCCAGCAAAAGACGGATGAGAGCTTTTCATCGGAAAATGCGACTGTGTGTATGCTCCATCTTAATCTAGCTGGCCGAATTCCTGCCAGCAAAAATTTGAGAGCATGTTCTCAATTTTCCCAACGGAAAAACTTTCTATCTGAAATTCCGATCGTGTGTATGCAATTCCGATGTGCAAAAACTCACGCATGCTCAGATTCAACTACGAGATGGAAGCTACTGGCTACTGGGTATTGAATTTCCTTTTTCTAGTCCCGTCATACGTGTTGTACGTCACCATGTTCTTGACGGTCAGAATTTGGTGTCACAGTGTGTATGCAAGACAGCTTGAGCGAAATCCTGTCGGAATTCCATCGGGAAAACCATCAGAGCTTTTTCCGACCAAAATTCCTATACGTGGCATAACAAGGTGTAAGCCACATTAAGGCCTTATCTCTTTTGTTTATTGTGTACAGCTATTGCTACACTCCCAGTGCTCTGACAGGGGAAATTAGCTCTGCTACATAGCGGCATCGCTGCCCACCCCTCCCCTCCACTGTGTTTCAAATAATACAAAGCCTTCCACGACTGGCCAAGAGGAGAGGAGTGGCAGCTGCAGGATCAGAGACACAAAGTTCCAGTTTACAAGCGCTGGAAATATAGTGATAACAACGCCCAGTAAAAATATAAATAGTAAATAAAAGATATAAGTCTACTTGGTGGCATACACATTGTTGGATCTATTGATTTATAAGCCAGCACATTTTTTATAAGTCCTGCAATTTCTGGATTTCTTCTTTAAAGCCAAATTCCAAACAGGACCTTTCATTTTTGTTTTAGATAGAACATTGAAGAGCTTTTCTGGGGTTGTTATTGTCACCTGCGTTCCAATTGAGGAGACATGTAGTTGAGTGCACTCCAAGCAGCCTATAGACCTCTGGTTAAGATAACTTCTTAAGTGGCAATGGATGGTGCCCTCATAAACAAAGCAATACAAAGTAGGGTCTGTAATCAGCACATCAAATGAATTTCTATCAAGTATTTATTGTAGTCACATAACAAATAAATCGGGAGGACAACTTCTCTGTTGCTTTGATAAATGGGTTCTCCTCAGGCCCAGAAATGGCATAATGTTCTGTGACTACAGTAAGTACTTCGATATTAATTATTTTGGGGTGCTGAGGACACACAGTACTCCTCTTTCCTATTGGGGAGAGTTCCTGTTCCATCTCATGAAGTATCCCCAAAAAGAAAACAAGCAAAGACCCATTTTTAGTAGAGGAGGATGTTTTAGATTATTTGATAAAGTCTCTGCCTTCCTGTTCCTGTGATACCCTCACCTCCCTTTCTTTGAAACAGGGTATAAGGGTACATCTCCTCAGTGGGATTTCCTTATGCTGCCCTTGGGAGCAGCTAATGCAGTCATCTGTCTGCAACCTTGAAAATGATGTTCCTTCTCCACCTTGTCCAGGCATTGGCCTATAGAACTGCTTTTACCAGGTACAAAAAGGTAAGCAGCTGTTGCATAGTTTATTCAGATCTTTTCAATTATGATGCACAGAGTAAGAAAGATTACCACAAATTAACCTTGTTTTTTTTTTTTGTTGTTTTCAATTTTTCTACATGCTTCTTCATCTTATTAACTACTGAATATAAAAAAAACTATTATATGTATTACACATATCAATACATAAATATATAAAAATAACAGTACAGGGTGCTACAGGTTAAAGTGGTTGTTAAACTACTGTACTACAAACAGTTAACATTATCTATCCCAGTGTCTGTGCTGAAAAAAAGAAGCAGAACAGTCCCGCTGTTATCAGCCAGAGAGGAGAGAGGAGAGAGAGCCGAGGAGTCATGTGATCACCGGGAGACGCTCTGATATAGGTATAACCTGCATTTTTTTCAGCACAGACTCTAGGACAGATAGTGTTAGAGGGGATGGCATGTTTGTAGTACAGTTATGATAGCAGCAGGAAGGGAAGGGGCGGGGAGCATAGTGGCACAGACTAGCTGACAGGCAGGGAGGAGAGGGGTGAGAGGACGGGGGAGAGGAGGACAGAGGAGAGCTGCAGATAGCTGGGGATGATGGAGGCACATAAACTGACCATGGTGTCAGGGCTCAGCAGGCATGATAAACCGTGGTCTATTTACAAAGGGAGGGCAGAACCAGGCAGGATCAGCCAGGTTTTTTAGGTGACAGAAGGAGACAAATCACACAGCACAAGTACTGTGCTGTTATGCATGCTTTAAGGGAACAGGGGCAATTTTTTTTTGGGGGGGGGGGGGGTTACAAACACTTTAAGTGAACCAACAAATTGTACCATATAATATTACCGTATATACTCGAGTATAAGCCGAGATTTTCAGCCTCTTTTTTGAGGCTGAAAGTGCCCCCTCGGCTTATACTCGAGTCACCGCTGTCTGACTGCTCGATCAGCGTATCGAGCAGACAGACAGCGGCCATTCTAAAATTCAAAAGCCGCGCCTCCGTCTCCGCCTCCGCCTGTGATAGGCGGAACACTGAATTTCCCAGCAGTCAGTGTTCCGCCTATCACGGACATCCGCTCATCCTCGTACTACGGACGAGTATGAGAGGATGTCCGTGATAGGCGGAACACAGGCTGCTGGGAAATTGAGTGTTCCGCCTATCACAGGCAGAGGCGGAGGCGCGGCTTTTGAATTGTAGAATGGCCGCCGAGAAGAGCGGCGATCCTGGAGCGGCGATCCATCGGCACGACACGGGACGGAGGAGGCACGGGACGACGGCTCGGGACGACGGCTCGGGACGGAGGAGGCTCGGGACGACGGCTCGGGACGGAGGAGGCTCGGGACGGAGGCTCGGGACACAGGTAGGCTGGACACACACACAAGGCTGCACGGACACACACACAGGGATGGACACACACACACACACACACACACACACACACACACACACACACAGGGATGGATGGATGGATGGACACACACACACACACACACACAGGGATGGATGGATGGATGGATGGACACACACACACACACAGGGATGGATGGATGGATGGACACACACACACACACAGGGATGGATGGATGGATGGATGGACACACACACACACACACACACACAGGGATGGATGGATGGATGGATGGACACACACACACACACACACACAGGGATGGATGGATGGATGGATGGACACACACACACACACACACACACACACACACGGATGGATGGATGGATACACACACACAGGGATGGATGGATGGACACACACACAGGGATGGACAGCCATGTCTCACCCTCGGCTTATACACGAGTCAATACGTTTTCCCGTTTTTTGGGGGTAAATTGGGGGCCTCGGCTTATATTCGGGTCGGCCTATACTCGAGTATATACGGTACTCATATTTCATAAAATTGTACCAAGTGTCCATATAGGTTTGCAGACATATATAAATGTTAAGTGATGCTGTGTTCATTAACAACAGTGCCAGATATCTTCCAACTCTTCACTGCATTTTTTCTTCTCCAATTATTCTTTTACCATATGTGTAAATCCCTTTACCATCATACATATGCTCTTACCTTGTATTTAGGCCTCTTGTTGGATGGGGTCTCCTATGCCACGGTTGTAATGCTTTTCTGCAGCCCACAGATGTTCTCAATCCATCTCCAAGATTCTGTGATGGCAATTTGTGAACTCAAAATATAAAAGGATACAGTTGTGCTCATAAGTTTACATACCGTACCCTGGCAGAATTTATGATTTCTTGGCCATTTTTCAGAGAATATGAATAATAACACAAAAACATTTTTTCTTCCACTCATGGTTAGTGTTTGGCTGAAGCCATTTATTATCAATCAACTATCTTTATGCTTTATAAATAATAATGGCAACAGAAACTACCCAAATGACCCTCATCAAAAGTTTACATACCCTGGCGATTTTGGCCTGATAACATGCACACAAGTTGACACAAAGGGATTTGAATGGCTATTAAAGGTAACGATCCTCACCTGTGATCTGTTTGCTTGTAATTAGTGTGTATGTATAAAAGGTCAATGAGTTTCTGGACTCCTGGCAGACCCTTTCATCCAGTGCTGCACTGACGTTTCTGGATTCTGAGTCATGGGGAAAGCAAAATAATTGTCAAAAGATCTGTGGGAAAAGCTAGTTGAACTGTATAAAACAGGAAAGGGATATAAAAAGGTTCCAAAGCCAAAGCCAATCAGCAGTGTTCAAATGCTAATCAAGAAGTGGAAAATGAGGGGGTTCTGTTAAAACCAAACCATGGTCTCTTAGACTAAGACCAACTAAAATTTTAGCCACAACTGTCAGGATAATTGTTCGGGATGCAAAAAAACCCCCACAAATAACTTAAGGTGAAAAACAGGACTCTCTGAAAACATGTAGTGTGGCTGTTTCAGGATTCACAATAAGGAGGCACTTGAAGAAAGATGGGCTGCATGGTCAAGTCGCCAGAAGAAAGCCATTACTGCACAAATGCCACAAAGTATCCCTTATAATATGCCAAACAGCACAGAGACAAGCCTCAAACCTTCTGGCACAAAGTCATTTGGAGTGATGAGACCAAAATGTAGCTTTTTGGCCACAACCATAAATGCTACATTTGGAGAGGAGTCAACAAGGCCTATGATGAAAGGTACACCATTCCTACTGTGAAACACGGAGGTGGATCGCTGATGTTTTGGGGATCTACAAAGGCACAGGAAATGTGGTCAAAACTGATGGCAAGATGAATGCAGTATGTTATCAGAAAATACCAGAGGAACATTTGCATTCATCAGCCAGGAAGCTGTGCATGAGACATACTTGGACATTCCTACATGACAATGATCCAAAACACAAGGCCAAGTCGACCTGTCATTGGCTACAGCAGAATAAAGTGAAGGTTCTGGAGTGGCCAACTCAGTCTCCTGACCTCAATATCATTGAGCCACTCTGGGGAGATCTCAAAAGTGCAGTTCATGCAAGACAGCCCAATAATTTACAGGAACTGGAGGCTTTTTACCAAGAGGAATGGGCAGATTTACCATCTGAAAAGATAAAGAGTCTCATCCACAAATATCACAAAGGACTTCAAGCTGTCATTGATGTTAAAGGGGGAAAATACATGATATTAAGACCTGTGGTATGTAAACTTTTGATTAGGGTCAATTGGCTAGTTTCTGTTGCCATTATGATTAAAAAAGAGTAAATACAGTTGATTGATAATAAATGGCTTCAGCCTAACACTAACCATGAGTGAAAGAAAAGTTTTTGTGTTATCATTCATATTCTCTGAAAAATGGCCAAGAACCCATAAATTCTAAACTTATGAGCACAACTGTATATATAAAGTTACTCTTTAGAGGGAGAATCCCTAGGGGATTCCAGGATGGAGAAGGATCTAGGTGTCCTTGTAGAACACAGACACTGAGCAACAGCATGCAGTGTCAAGCTGTGCCTACCAAAGACAGCAGACTATTAGCATGCATTAAAAAGGGAATTTACTCCAGAGATAAAAACGATTATTCTGCAACTTTATAAAACTCTGGTTCGGCCGCATCTGGAGTTTATCCATGCAGTTCTGGTCACCAATCTTCAGAAAGGATGTGCTGGAGTTGGAGAGAATCCAGAGAAGTGCAAGTAAATTAATTTGGGGACTGGAGGACCTCAATCATGAGGAATGACTACAAGCGCTAAATTTATTCTTCCTGGAGAAGAGACGCTTGAGAGGAGATATGATTGTGATATACAAATATCTCAATGGGGGCATAGCATAAGTATGAAACTTTTCAGTCCCAGGGAGTGTTAGAGGATGTGGGCCACACAATGAGACTGGAGGAGAAGAGGTTTAACCTCTCTTCCACAATCGGTGGTGTTGGAAGGAAGTATGGATAGTTTTAAAAGACCCTTGAAAGTGCATCTTAACAAAAACAATTTAAGGGGGCATAGGAAATGATTTTTCTACATACACACACCTACACAGGTTAAACTGGATGGACTGTTGTCTTTATTAAACCTTACCAACTATGTAACTATGTAACTTTAGTGCTCTCCATATTCCAAACAATATTTTTTATTAAAAAAGTTTTACACTCAACTTATTATGTGCCGTATTCCTGGTGCACATCAGTATCCAGGAATATAACAACGTAAACCACCACCAAAATGGCCAACCATACACTTCCGGTTTTGCAGCGTGACCTCTCCCCTATTACCCTAATATTATTTTAGTGGAATCATTTGTAGCTGAGGTCAAACAAAGCTTCCAGTACTATAGCAATATCCTGTCTTTAAAACCCTCTTACAGGATTTTTGTAAAGAAGAGAAAGCTCAATTGCCAAAACCATCTGTTCATTGTACTTGGGTTTAATAGTATAATTTGTAAATAAGTCTAAATTATGTTTATATGTTAGGAAGGTTAATTTGTGTTGTGTCTATATGAATCCTGGATATCATTTGGAATAGATGCTGGATCTTCAATTGTGTTGAATATAAATTCTGCCTGAATGTGGTAAGCATAATCAGTGGTCAAACTTAGTAGCCATTTAAGAAGTGTCAGAGCGTCCAGCTCAGAGTACAACTGGCCACATGGGGGCAATATGCTATGACCAGTCGATGAACACCAATTACTGTATTTTGTAAGCCTCATCTATAAATCCATAATCCTGCGAGCCCTTTCTTGAATAGTAGAACAGAGTTAATTAAAGTGCCAATTCACCGAACATCTATTATACAAGCTGCATGCTACACTCACCAAGACTTTTATACTATGTTTTAAAATAGCCTGGGGACCTGAAAAGTTAGAATAAAATGATATCCAAATGTGCAAGAAAATAAAAAAGAAACCCTTCTGCACATTAATAAAGATTTGGAGCAACTTCACACTTGCTTTACGTAAAACAGCTTCCTAACATGAAGTTTTGCAGAAAATGGTGGCTATACTCTCCAAATAATTGTATTATAATAATTACTTTAAAGAACAGTTGAGGCAGGTACATAGAAAATGGCTACAGTGGGTGGGGGTATTTCAAATCAGCGGTTCAAGTTGAAGTTTTCACTTTCTTTTTGCCACTAAAAATATTACTTCAGATGTGACTGGTTGTTATTGCATTACCTTCGACTTCTTTTCCAACTTTTAGAAATCAGCCATAGTTTTGCAACATCTCAGCTTTATGTTCACTCTTCCTCTGGCGTTGAGCCTTTATTTAAGTATTATGCCATTCACTAACTCGTACTCGTACTCGTACTATTTTCAGCCCCTCATGATGGGTAACTTGCTGTATTCCTTTTCATGAGCTTCAAAAGAAAAACTCACATGTTAAATCTGCTACAAAGGAAAGGGCCAAGTTTATTGTTTTTCCTGTTCACTTGTGGAGTCTCATGCCACTGGTACCACATCTAAGCGCAAGCTTCACACAATAATGGTATAATTAGGACTGTGCCAAGTAGCTCTCTTCCATGTTTGCATGCTTCACATACACTGGAATTTTGATGAGCAGAGAGTCTACTACCCTGTATAAAATTATATATATACATACAAAAAATAATATATATATATATATATATATATATATATATATATATATATATATATATATATATATATATATATATATATATATATATATATATATATATATATATATATTATACATAGATATGTCTTTTTTTAGAATAATAGGAATGCCATTTTAACATCTGCCTGATATATATATATAAAAGAGAATAATTAAAATTTTTATATTTTTATATTTTGAAATACTGAATTCAAGTATAACATCTGTCGCTGATTTTGGAGTGTCCATGTTTTAAATCAAGGCTCACTTTTAAAGTATGAATCCCTGTGGATCTTTTATAGATTTTTTGTTAAAAAAAAAAAGCAAATAGAGCTTCTAAATGAAACCCAAATCAAAAACAGAAATATAGACACTGAATATAAATATGGGAGATTCTCGTTTTATTTTGTAGATCAGAGGTTTATCAAAGAGGTGAATTTAAAGAGAACTCTAAAGGCCCGTACACACGGTCGGACTTTTTGACAACAAACATGCAAATTAGCTGTTTTGGAGCAACATCCGACTGTGTGTACGCTCCATCGGACAAACTTTTTCTGTTTTCATCGGACTTTTGTTGGCTGTGCGAACGGACAAACTTTCTGGCAACAAAAGTCTGATGGAGCAAAGTCCGACCGTGTGTACGCAAAAGCATCGGACTTTTGTACAAGGTACAAACACGCATGCTCAGAACCTATGCAAACGATCAGACTACAATACAGAAGTTGACCAAAGGTGGCGCTGGAGTCATTGAACGTCCTCTTTTGAAGTGGCGTCCGTACGTTGTGACGTCACCACGTTCGTGTTTGTTGTCAAAAAGTCCGACCGTGTGTATGCAATACAAACTTGTGGACCACGCCCTTTGTACAAAAGTCCACGGAAAAGTTTGTACAAGTCCGACCGTGTGTATGAGGCTTTAGACTCAGTAATATGTGCCAAAGGAATAGCTACTAGTAATAGTCTCCTTTTGTTTTTAAATGCAATGTGGACCCCTCACAGAAAGTCTAATTGTGACCTAATACTTATTCTGTGTGCTGTGGCCTGACTTAAAGCCTGGCATAGATGGAATGGTTTTACTGCAGCCCAAGGTTGCAGGAAAGAAAATCAATTCCTCCATCAACATAGTCAGTGTTGAGGGGAAATACCTCTTGCGGAGCTATTGTGTTCTCCTGGCTGGGGATGGGGGTAGCCGCCTTGGCAGGGAGAACACACAGTGATTACTGCTAGCGGCTGTAGCTGCTGGAAATAATCACTGGCTTAACACTCTTGGGCATGGAGTTCACCAGAGCTTCACAGATTGGCACTGGAGTCCTCTTCCACTCCTTCATGATGACATCACGGAGCTGGTGGATGTTAGAGACCTTGCGCTTCTCCACCTTCCTTTTGAGGATGCCCCACAGATACTCAATAGGGTTTAGGTCTTGAGACAGAGAAATGCTTGCCCAGTCCATCACTTTACCCTCAGTTTCTTAGCAAGGCAGTGGTCATCTTAGAAGTGTACTTGGGGTCGTTATCATGTTGGAATACTGCCCTGTGGCCCAGTCTGCAAAGGGGGGGATTGTGCTCTGCTTCAGTATGTCATAGTACATGTTGCCATTCATGGTTCCCTCAATAAACTGTAGGTCCCAAGTGGTAGCAGCACTCATGCAGCCCCAGACCATGACACTCCCACCACCATGCTTGACTGTAGGCAAGACACACTTGTCTTTGTCCTCCTCACCTGGTTGCTACCACACACGCTTGACACCATCTGAACCAAATACGTTTATCTTGGTCTCATCAGACCACAAGACATGGTTCCAGTAATCCATGTCCTTATGCTGCATACACACAACTGGACTTTCCGGCAGAATAGGTCCAACGGAATAGTCCGATCTTGTGTGGGATAGTCTGATCATTTTTCTTTAAAAAATTCAGATGGACCTAGAAATAGAACATGTTTCAAATCTGTCTGACGGACTCAATTCCTATCGGGAATACCGTTCGTCTGTATGCTGGTCCGACGGACCAAATATGACACAAGGGTAGCTATTGGCTACTGGCTATTTAACTTCCTTTTCTAGTCCTGTTGTACGTCATCACGTTCAAAACGAACAGACTTTTGAATGGACTTTAGTCCGTTCGTGTGTTGGCAAGTCAGTACGTTCAGAAGTCCGTCATAACTCTGTAACTTTTCTGCCGGAAAGTCCGGTCGTGTGTACGCGGCATTAGTCTACTTGTCTTCACCAACCTCTTTGCGGGCTTTCTTGTGCATCATCTTTGGGAGAGGCTTCCTTCTGGGTCAACAGCCATGCAGACCAATTTGTGTGCGGCGTATGGTCTGAGCACTGACAGGCTGACCCCCCACCCCTTCAACTTCTGCAGCAATACTGGCAGCACTCATACATCTATTTCCCAAAGACAACCTCTGTATATGAGGTGGAGCACGTGCACTCAACTCTTTTGGTCGACCATGGCGAGGCCTGTTCTGAGTAGAACCTCTCCTGTTAAACTGATGTATGGTCTAGACAACCATGCTGCAGCTCAGTTTCAGGGTCTTGGCAATCTTCTCATAGCCTAAGCCATCTTTATGTAGAGCAACAATTCTTTTTTTCAGATCCTCAGAGAGTTTTTTCCTGTGAGGTGCTATGTTGAACTTCCAGTGACCAGTATTAGCGAGTGAGAGCGATAACACCAAATGTATCACACACTTGCTTCCCATTCACACCTGAGACCTTGTAACACTAATGAGTCTCATGATACTGAGTAGGTAAAATGGAGAATTGTGCCCAATTTGGACATTTTCACTTATGGATGTACTCACTTTTGTTGCCAGTGGTTTAGACATTAATGGCTGTGTGTTAAGTTATTTTGATGGGACAGCAAATTTACACTGTTATACAAGCTGTACACTCACTACTGTACATTGTAGCAAAGTGTAATTTTTTCAGAGTTGTCACATGAAAAGATATAATAAAATATTTACAAAATGTGAGGGGTATACTCACTTTTGTGAGATACTATATATATATATGTGTGTGTATGTATGCATTAAGTCTGTTGGAGTCATATAGACAGATAGATAGATAGATAGGATTTATCTATGATTTTGTGATTATGATTATGACTATGCTTAGTACCTGGCTACCCCAGACCCTGTTGCCAAATTTTGTAGCTCTTCCTTTAGGGTGGTGAATAAGTTATTGCAATATAAGCTGAAGATAACACTTTATTAAAGCAGATGCCAGTTTTACTATTATGAATCTCTGTTGCTTTTCTAAATATAGTAAGTTATATAACCTTTGAGAACAAATATAAACAGGGAGTTGTGGGTTATTCATATTACAATACAATACTTATTTCCTTATCTATCAGTTCTCTTGTGCTTTCTTAACATAATTCCTAATGACTGGCGTAAGGCCATTGACCCTCAGCCTATGTACTTAGTTTTGTAAGACTGTGTATAATCTTAGACAAAGATAATAAAAAATACATTTTTCATATGAAGAAATGAGCAATACTAGAAAGCTTGGGTGACTGCCAAGGATGTAGATGATATTGTAAATAAAGCACTAAATACGTAATTTATCAGAGAATAACAGTAAGTTAATAAGATGATAAGAGCATTTTGCCAAAGACTTAAATTGAGTCTCTATGACTTATTCTAGGCATACGTTGGTCTAAGGAATTTGTTCAGTTCCATTAATAATTATTTATTAATATTAATTAATTACTGTTTAAAATTGTTGAGGTGGTTGCTTGAGATTCCAAATGTGGAGCCACCTTTTTCTCACGATGTCTTATATATTGTGTATATTGGATGCAAACATACATTTAGAATTATTATTTTCCTGAGGCAAGATGATAATCTTTTCCCAGATTGCAACCTGTTAAGTTAGAATGAGAAAATTTCTTATATTACTTCTTGTCCTCAGTGAGCTGTAATATGGTTGCTACTATAATAAAAGCACTGCACTGTTTCCCCAGTATCTACATTTACATGAGCATCTGTAAAGAACGTATTTATTTTACAGCTATAATGTGCATTATAAACCTGTTATAGCTAAAGGCTGAAATCTAACAGCTTATATTGTTTGTGCCTGTGATGACTTACTAAAATCCATAGCACTATTTTTTTGATACTTGAGGCTGAGTTTCTGCACCATTCATTCCCAAACTGTTTTCTATAGAACCCTAGAGCTGCCCCAAAGGTTAATATGGGTTCCTTAAAAAGTTAGCAGTGGCTTATATGACGATGTGGGCATATCACTGGTGCTGATGTTTCTCTACTGAGTGATCACCAATGTTAGAAAACACTAACATTTGTATTGTTTGCTTTACCTCTTTTCTGGCTATTATTGATATTGGCAAAAAACAAGCACAGTAAATTGAATTCTTTATATGTACTGTTGGATGCAGGAATAATAACTTTTATGTGGGGTTCCCTGAGACCTGAAAGTTAATTGAAGGGAAGAAATGTTGAGATGCAGAAATCTTCACTGCAGAGATGCCAGTACTCTTACTTTTTCTAAATGACTGGTGCTGATTACACTGCCTGTAACATGATCTGTGAATGGAGGTCTGATAAGTCACAGGATTCTCTGCTACCATTCACAGACTATTTTACACTTTTCTCACTTTTTTCTGAGGAGGAAGGAGACATTTCCCCTTGAGACCATCTTTACTACTGTTTTGCCCGAAGACCCGAAGATTTGCTCTCTGCCTCATTCAAACAGAGAAAGCTTTGCATTTATTCAGAAAATGCAAAGCATTCTTTGAATGGTGCCCATGCTAACCTCCTGTGTTCAAAATACATCAGGCCTGCTGCTCAGTACAAGACCTGGAAGCAAGTGGAGATCACTGGAGTAGCAGGGTTAGATCATTCACAATGACTACACAAGTCCAAAATCACACATGACACAATTAATGTAGAGAATATAACAACATTCGCTACCAATGTTGGCCTGTATAATGGTTTGAAATGCGCTGGTTAGGTGTAAAATAGTGATAATAAAACCCCTTTCAGAATATCAACCTTAACACTGTAAAGTAATTTAGGGGTAAGAGACAGCACCAATAGAAATATTAGCACCAGTTAACTACTGTAAATATGTTCTGCCTAACCACTGGCCAGTGAGCTAACAACTCAGTCCTGACACATTCCCCATGACAGACCACTCTCTCCCAGTGGTGGGATTTGTAATCCTTGGGGTATTTAGGATATCACAGCCCCTTTTTGGAAGCTAGGGGGCTGTGACAACAATAACAAGTCACAGTTGTTCTCTAGCTACAGTCCTACAACACAGTCCAGCAGCAGCAGTCCCTCTCTGGGACAGCTTTGCCAATTGCAGTGTCTCTCGGCAGTCACAGAAGCACATCTGGCGTCTTTTTGGTCAGGCATCTCACTGACACCTTTGTTGCCATTGTGCTGGGTGTTCAGTGTGCTCCTGCACATTTAGGAAGGGGTGGCTACCCTTCAGTCCACCTGCCCTCACCTATCCATCAGAATGCATGTGCCTCCCCTGTGGGGACACTTATAAGTTAGTGTTAGGTACCACAGATACCGGGATGCCTTGACGGGGCTCTGTGGCTTACGCTTGCATTTGCAAATGTGTGCAGACTAAACCCCTGCTTTTAACGCATACTGTTAGACAGGTTATTTGGTTGTCTGTGGGATGGTGGTAATTTAAGCTTGGATTTTTCCTCAGTTTATTCTTGGGTTTGTTTGTAACAGCAGCACATGTATCTTACCCTGCACCCAGCATCCCTGCCCTCTTTATGGGTCGTGGTAGATTGGTCCCCCTGAGCAATGGTGCTAAACCATGGCCTCAGCCTGTGGCCAATGGGAATCCATCCCTGCACCATTGCCAAGGGTGGGCTTAGTCCAGGTTACACTCCAGCCAATGAATATTCTCCAGCCAGCCTCCTCTCACTGCAAGGAGGGAGAAAAAGGCTGTCAGGAAAACCAAGCTCAAGTCCATGCGCAAGCCCATGTTCAAACCCATTCTCAAAGGAATGTGTATGCGTGCAAATCAGTCCATTGAGTTGTGCACAGACTGAAGACCCTACGCACATCTAGATGAGCATGTGTGCATTTGTTTACTGTGAGTGCTCATGAGCATGAACGTGCATGTGTGATGGACTTTGGCACCCAGGCACCTATTTAAAGCCCTACAGGACTAGGGATCATTGCTGAGTGGTCATCAGCCCCTGCTGCTTGTGACCTGATCCTTTGTACATCCATATCCCGACCGTGCTTGTTGACCTTGCTTGTTGCTGATTGTGGCTTGTGACCCAACCCTGCTTCCTGACTGCTGTTCTGGTACATTCTCTGCTCACTTCATACTGTTTCTGGCCTGACTTTGACTCCGCTCCAGGTTCCTGGCTCTGTTCTCCTGCTGCCCAGTTGTTGCTGTCCTCTGCCCAGGTGCTTGATCTCCAACAGGCACCCGTGCTACACTGTGCCCTGTTATACCCTGTCATTATCCCCAGGGGAAACATGATAAGGGCAACCCTCTCATCAACTTGGTCTCATGTATTGAAGTAAAAAAGATTTCATCTCCAAATACAAAAAGGCACAGTAAGAGCTGTGGAAATGTGCAATAGACTCCCTCATCCCTCAAGAGCTTATTCTGGTCAGCTCAGTAGATTGTTTTTTAAAATCTTCCCTAAATGCACTTAACCTCCCTGGCAGTACGATTATTTCGGATTTTAGGTGCTAAAAGCGGTACCATTATTTTGCATGAAAATTTGGCGTTTTATATTGTAGTCCTGCAATTCTTAGGAATAACTCTCTTAAATCTGTCCAAACCAGAGTCTAGCAGACATCCCGGGTATGATAAAGTTTGAAAAATTAAATCATAAATTATAATATAATAAATAATTATAAATAATTGTACCAAATAATAATATAACAATAATAAAAATTATTCAATAATGTAATCAAATCAAAAACACTGAAATTTGCTCAGTTGCAGAATTGTCACTGTCATTACTTTTCAGTATTTGATGACGGATCTCCCCACAAATCACTATCCCTCAATTCTGCGAGTGATTCTAATTTATTATCGCTGTTTTCTAGCTGGTCTAAAATCATTTTTGATGTACAGTGACAGTTTTGGTTGCTATGGACAATCTCCAGTTTCCATGCATAAAGAACAGTTTTTATTATATAAAACTGCATGCAGGACACTGGGCAGACCACTAGGGACAACGGGGATGTGAAATATTTACATACAGCAATGTAATCTGTAAGATTACATTATACTGTATGTTTACTGTGTGTTTCACTTTTTGAATTTGGCGCCGATCTCCGTGCCCGTGCGTCGCAACGCTCGCAGGGCACGGAGATCGGCGGTGTGATGCATCGAGCGAGACACGGCTCGCTCGTACAGCGGGGAGACAACGCTGGATCCGAAGGAGAAGGTAAGTAAACCTCCTCCTGGATCCAGCGACGCTGTCCCGAGTCTGACTCGGGGATACCGCTCTTGGTATAAAAAATCCACCCCGAGTCAGACTCGGGAATACCGTCAGGGGGGTTAAAGCGGGATTCCGCTGCGGTTTCGTTTTTATTTTACCTGTGTCACTGGTGGGCGATTCCTACCGTGTCTTAGCAGTCACGATCGGCGTGTTTTTGAACCCCGGCGTGACGATTTTATTGCAGAGGAAAACTTTTAAAAAAGCAGTCCGGCGGTTTCCATTTTTACTGTGGGCGTCTGAAGCCCACAGGCATTTACTTCCTGTATGCGATGACGCTGAGCTCCCAGCATCCACCGCTCCATCGGCTTTACTATGTCCCCCATGGATTCTTGGGAAATAGCTAAGAAATTTCCCAGGGACCATTGTGAGGCCGATAACCACGCAATGATATAATATTTTATTTCAATGTTCATTACTGTAACTATGTTACCATGCGATTTAGATAGGAAGAAGATGCAATTTTAGGTACAAAACCGCTTTAATATAACTGGATACTAATACTTATAGGTAAAGTTGATCCAGGGAATATCCAATTGACTGTCAGGGGATAAGGAAGGATTTTTCCCCCCACTGGAGCAAATTGGATCATGCTTTATTGGGCTTTTTTTTGCCTTTCTCTGGATCAACTGTGGCTATAGGATTTTACGGTATATATGGAGGTTTTCTATTTGTGTGTTTTGTTTTGTTTTTTTCTATGTAACTATGTGTTCACATATGCAGCAAAGTCTTGTCAAATCATAATGCTTTGCTCCTTGCATATACCATTTTAACTGAATTTCTGGAAAGCTTTTAAGGGAGATTTTCACTACTAAAGTACACCAGCTCCAGTAATAAAAATCACTGCTTACTCAAGTGTTTTTAGAATTCTCTAAGCATTTGCATTAAGCAGCGAAACATCTTTCACTACTTTTCATATTCTCCATGCCCTGGTACCAGCAGTGCAGTTAAGCAGGTGATAATTTAAGAGCTCCCTGAGTGCTCCTGGTGTGTGATTTACTAGCACTGGCCTAGGATCATATGGAGCCATACATGTTCATTTCATTGTACAGACGCAAGCATTCCAGTAAATTAAGAACAATATAAAATCAATTTTCTCTACAATGTCAAGTGTGAACTGATTAGTGAAAACCTTTAATGGCAGGAAATTGTTTCTTTAAGGAAAATGAAATGGTTTCTTTAGGCCATTAACATTCATCTCTCTTTATGGGAAAGGAGAGAGATCAGGAAATCTCATAAAATGTAAGCTTCTATAGGACACCCTCAGGACACAGAACTAAAAGAAGGTCATATGAGATATGTGCTATTGTAATGTGTAATGCTTTATGGGATTCACATTAATTGTGGAAAATAACTTCTGCATTACACTTCAGTAACCCATGGAAATGCTTGTCTGCTTAGTTGTTAACCATTGCATTGTATATGGTAGATAGTGTGACTATACATCCATGTTTCGAACGTCGTACGTATATTCGTGACTCCTTTTAACATGAATCCCTTGGTCTCATGTCTTCCTCATTTTCTTTATCTCTTCTTTAGTGTATTTTATCCAAATGCTCATTTTGTAGAATATAGACTCTAAAATGAATCCAACATTTTATTTGATAAGTTATGCCCTTATTATTTAATGTATGTATGTAGATCTGCATTTATTTATCTAGCTATATTTCTAAACTAGGGTATTGCCCATACATGTTCTCATTATGAGTAAAATTAGGTAATTTTCATGCCTTTTGGATAATTGGTCCTTATAGGAGTAGAAAATAACTACTGTATTCTGTAGTTTGTGGGTGTCAGCCGAAGGAACCAGTGAGAGCTAGTAATAAGGACTGATAGTGGGGACCATTGATTGCTTGCCGCACTCCGTTTTTCTCCTAGCTAGTCTTTTTACCATCCCCTCATGATCTCAGTCCTATAAGACTAAAGGACCCTTTGAAGACCCAGGTCATATCAGAGACCAATAGGAAGCATCTATGTCGCCTTGTCAATGTGACATTCCCATTGCAATAAGGTCCATTCCTTGCAGAACAGAAGAAAAGAAGAACCTGTCGAAACCTGTCATGTGGCTGTGACTGTGACAGAGTTTAGGGTCTATAGTTTTGTTTTTTGATTAATTGTTACAGAATTGGACAGGACTGTAACTGGTATGCCGCGTACACACGAGCGGACTGTATGGCATACTTAGTTCGTCATACAATCCGACGGACAGTCCGTCGTACTTTCCACTGAACGGACTTGACCACACACGGATGCACAAACAGTCCGTCGAAAGCTTGCGCGATGACGTGTACAGCACGTACGATGGGACTAGAAATAGGAAGTCCAAGACACAGCAAAGCACCCTTCCGCCGTGTAAATCCTTTCTGGGCATGCGCCATTCTTAGTCTGTCGAACTAGCATACTGACGACCGTACTGTCCGCTGAAACCAAAGTACGACGGACAGAATTTAGAAAAAAACGAAATACTTAGTACGCCGGACTGCACGCTGAAAAAGTCAGCTGAAGCCCACACACGAGCGGATTGTCCGCTGAAATGTGTTTCGACGGACTAAGTACGCCATACAGTCCGCTCGTGTGTACGCGGCAGTAGTATTTGGCACAATACCAGCCACTGGGCAGTTAGGGAGCAGTTGCTGTCATTGGATGGCCATGAGAGTAGTCTCTTCCTACAACCCTGATAAAGCCAAGGTGCGTTACAATTAAAGTTCCTTTTGACTGTAACATACTATATGCTGTAGATACAAATGTCATGTAAAATATAAGAACTATATTTAGTTTAATACAATTTTTGTAATTTTAGATGCAGCCAGCTAAATTGTCTGCCATGACAGGTGACACTTTGCAGCATCTGTCACAGGGAGACTGTTTCCCCTAGTGCTCAGCAGAAACTCTGTTTGTCACATCCTGAATGCAGAGTGAGTGAGGACTTGCAAGAGAAGGGCAGGGGATATTGGGAAATGTAGTCCAAAGAGCCAAGTCTACATTGGAATTGGACTGTTGTGGACTACAAGTTCCAGCTGGCTGGAGGGAGAAGACAGAATGCTGGGAGAAGACATAAATAGTCTGAGGAAGGGAAGAGTCGGTCTCTTGAAACCACGGCCTTCATCTGGGAGCAGTAACCTGGTCAGTCAGGGAGAGTAGGGTCGTGCTGCAGGCTAAGAAGCAGGGGAGAGCCTCTGGGATTGTGTGTGGGTGCATCCATTGTTGGCAGTGTTCCGCGGCCCAGTGACAGTCAGAAGGTCCTCTTTATCACCTGCATTACAGATTCAGCTTAGCTGTGGAACTGCGGAGTGTGCGGCCAAGCACGGTTCCTTGAGAACAATATCTGCAAGAGGCCTGCTGCAGGATCCTCATATCATACCTCCTAAGCTTGGTATCACCTGGATTGATGAGTGGGTGCATGCCCATCCTCTTTATACTCAAGGACACTGCATGCAGACACCATTGCTTTGTTTCCTTCTTTAACGCTCTACCAGGAGACACAATCACTATTGCACTGATTAAATGCTATACTCATCAAACTCATCAAATCACGCTGAGCCCATTCATTTGAGCTAGCTGAGAACACAAGATTTCTACATCAAAGGGCTACTGTATCTCCATGCCCCCCCCCCCCCCCCTCACAAGGGAAATTAACATTGGGTGTCTATCCAGCCCCAAATCCCCAAATCACCAAGGAACTCTATTTTATTCAGAGACCAAGGCCATAGACTCTACATACACCTTGTTAAGCTGTGTTAAGTGTTTGTGGTAAAGGGGGTTGTGGCGTTGGAAGGTTAAAGGGAGTAGTCTGACTCCAGACTGGTCATTCTCCTACCCTTTTCTGGCCTTAATTGGTTAAACCTGTTGATTTATTGATTCACAGGAGACTTCAGTTGACCATTAATTTGCTTGTTCATAAAAAGTGTATTTCTCATATCTGATCCATTTGCTGTTGATTCTATCTACTGCAAAACCTTAAGTAAAACTCTGCTTGGTTTACTGTGAACTATTTTGTGTCTGCATCCATATTTCTTTCCTGAAATGTCTGATACCAGGGTATCAGAGGTGTCAGGAGACTTGCAAAGTCAGGGTAACTATTGGGGTCAAGTATCTTCAAGCTGCCCTCATGGGGGTAGTGCTACATATATTATAAGTGCATTAAACTAAATGTTTTATGCTGCTTAACACCTTAATTATGTCTTTATTATATCAGTGAATAAGTAGTATAACATTAAAAAAAAGCTAACATCAACTAATCAATAACAGACACATGTTGAATAACAAAACAAGGATGCTGCCTTTGATTGGCTGTGGAAAAAAACAAACAAACGCCTCTGTATTAAAGCTGTGTTCACATTAGAAAGTCATAAGGGATCAAATAAGGACGATAAAAAACATGGTGGTTGTGTCTGGGCGCGGGAAGGAATGGAATTATGTAGGACATTCTCCAGATGGGGTATGCTTGGATTAGACCTTAAGGCTGTAGTTAGCTAGACTGGCTTTGGAGGTTAAGCCTCCTGAATAAGCTATTACAGATTTTTGGGAAAATGCCATGGCAGCTTTATCATGCCTTCCTACCACACAAAGTTCTGAATATGTTTCACTTTTCAGTGTTTGTTTACTAATTGTCAGAAACAGGGATTATTTTCCTGATTTAACTGCAAATGTCTTTTTGCCTAGGATTGGACATACTTTAGAAACATTACTGACGATTTGTGATTTACAGTGTCTGCTGAGCTCAAGATAATTAACAAAACAGCAGGCAAATGTGTTAATCAGTGTTTTACTGTAATCACTGCCAGTTTAAAGCTTACCAGTTACTGATTATGAAAGTGCATCTTCTAAAACAATGCCAGGCAACCTGTGGTTTGCCAGATGCTCTGTATATGCATTTCCCAGAGTCTGGCAGAATGGTCTAAGAGAGGGCATCTACAGTAAACTTCATCCAACTCGGTAAATGTACTACTGTACTAAACACTGAAATCGTAATAAAGGTCAGTCTCTGCTTTAAAGTCCCTTTCATGACCTTGATTCACTGATGAAGCTGAAAACCAGCCTTTAAGTCTTACAAAGTTGTACAGACTCCTCTCCTGTACTGAAGCTGCTGAATGGGCTGTGCACCACCAAGAATTAGCATTTCTCTGCAGCGGGTTTGCACAAGTGTTTGCACAAGGCTAAAACCCAGGATGGAAGACTTTCTAGGAGCTTGCATTAAAGCATAACTCCACTTTTGTTTAAAAAGAACATTCCCCCCGTGTGATCTATGAACATTGCAAGGATTATAACAAACTTTGTTGCAGATTCCTACCTTTTTGTTATTCTGAAGAAATCCATGCATGTTTGTCTGTGCCTCTGTTCTGAGTGAGTGTAATGGGAGTGGTTTCATAATTAACTGTCAGGTGTGGAGCTGAAGGGCACTAATGAGGAAATCTGCTGGGCCTGCATCCCTTTTGACGTGCTCTTATTGAAAGTATCGCTCAAAAAAATGACATTTTTGTTACAAGGGATGCCTGAAATCGGATTTGTATCTTAGTCAGACTTCTGGCAAAATTGGTGAGCCAATCACACAAGCAGGAAATCATGTTTCTGAGGAGTGGTCAGTACACACTCTGTGTACAGAACAACTCCAGGTAGGCATATTGCAATGAATTCTCAGAAAATTATAGTGGCTGCAGGTTGAAAAGGAAAGGTAATTTTTAATAACATTCAATCACAATATGATTAGTGTCGCAATTATATGCTCTATATTATTTTTTCTTTATTTGCTATTTTTTCCCCCACGAAAGTGGAGTTAACCTTTAAATATTTATATTCTCCCTTCAAACCACATCACTAGAGTAAAAAGCATGGATCGACATTTGGCCAGTTCAGCAAGGACCTCTGAATTTCAATCCATGTATGGGCAGGCTGGTTGTACAGAGCTCAACCTACCAACCAGCCTGTAGGATTCTCCCTGTTTGATCAGTGCCACTGGCTATATCTGGCAGAGCTGATCAATGTATTCTAAAGGAGCAGAAGTCTCCTCACTGTCAGAATACAGTGGTACAATGAGGATTCAATGTAGATGGGGGACTCAATGTGGATGGGGGAATTAAGAAAAGTGACTCTTCTATGGCCTATTTTATTTATAACTTATATATTGTTACTTCTTAAGCCCCATACACACTATCAGTTTTTATGCAGATTTTTTCCTTCAGATTTACCAAAACCATAAATTATGAGGTCAAACCTTAGGAGTTTCAATGTGTATGCAATCAGGCAGGACCTTGCACTACATGGTTTTGGTAAATCTGAAGACAAACATCAGCAGAAAATCTGATAGTGTGTATGGGGCTTTACACTAACTACTGGAGACAACTCAATACGACAAGCAGAAATAATCAATGTCCTGAGAATCAAAGAGCCTTACCTAAATATACCTAAACCTTACCTAAAATATAAACAAAGCTCAGACTGGCTACAGCCATGCTGCAAAACATCAACTTAAAGTGGAACTAAACTCATCTTTACTTTAACTGTCCCTTTCTTTTTTTTAGCTGAAAAACTTTATTAGGTTTGTACAAACATACAGATTCCAGAACAAAACAGATAATCAAATACCTCCATTGCATATGGTTACAACATTACAAACACTCTACCCATATTCCATTTCAGTCCAAAATTAATAAATAAATTCCAAGTCCCACTTCTCTCCAAAGTGTAAATCAGCCAACTGCAAAAATTGGCATACAAAGTTCCATTGACCTGGATTACACAAACATTTTAACAAATACCATGCAGAGACCTGCAACACATTACCCCAGCAACCTATCCATGATGAGTTCCATGGGGGCCAGTCCAGGAATATCTAACCATCCACCACAAACTTTTTCAAATTTGAATGCACATCCTCTATGTTGGTAGATAACCCGTTCATAGCTGAGATTGGTGCCCATGTGAGGTACCAGTTCTCTATAGCGGCCCGTCCCTTGCTGGCGCCGGCATGTTCTGTTGTGTGCCCATCTTCAGCCATCTTTATCAGCCGGTGCAGGGTGACATCAGTCATCAAGGCACACAAAGACGGGGCCAGCAATGTAAGCTAAGTTGTGCATGTGCAACTCATGTACCCACTTAATTGGCGGATAAATGCAAACAGCAGCAGGCCACGTTGGCCTTTCATTGATTTGTACAGGCTGCTGGCTGTGCTAAAGGATTATTTTACAAAAACCCGTGAAGTGCAATCCATACATACCCACAATAAATATCACATTTGTCTTAGTCTTGGCAACAGTAAACTGAAATCAGAATGTTTGCTATTAGTGTTCACTGTTAACTGCCACTTCGGTTGACCTAGCTCTAATAAACACATCTACAAATCTCTTTACTGAAAAAAAATTCACATGTTAATAGCGTAACTCCAGTCAAAACTTTTTTCATAGGGTTGGAATTTTTGTAGTTCCAAATTAAGTCTCCCCTCTCTTCTTGTCTTAGTGACAGTGATCACTGGAACAAGAATATGGGGAATAATCTACAAAAAATGAGAAAGTAAGCAGTTAACCACTTTTACTGTTTATTCATTACATTTTGTTGAAATTAGATATGTTTGTTTTTCCCCAGAGCAGACATTCACATTAAGTCGTCCATTCTCCAGCTGTCATTTTCTGGTGCAGATTGATCCTGAGTGCTGGCTACAGGTCAACACAGACAGTTCTTATTAGAGACTCTTCTATGACACTGCCAATTGATATACCATTGTTACCACATCTCATGATAGGGAGACTCCTAGCTTCAAGAGAGGAGTTTCCTAAGCATGAAAGATCCATGTGGGACCCATAATCAGGCTTATTGGATTTTTTGTGCCCCCCTTCCCCACAACAAATCAGAAGTGAATTTTATGGTAGCACCTGAAAATACCTCACTGAGATATGAAGTTTGTGTTTTGTCAAGTATATTTATGAAGTCTGTTTCCCTTTTCGATTTGTTGAGAGATATTCTGTCTTACATACTGGAATATACACTCCAAAAATCATGATTACACAGGTGTTGAATGTCTCATTCATGAGCATGGTGAATTTGTATCCAGATTTCCTTGGATAACCCATGATTCATATATCATCTGGCAGTCAGTTTTACACTAACCAGCATCTGGAGAGCAGCCTCCTAGCTGGGGTTTGGCACCGATTTCATCTTTTGAATGCAGACTGTGTTGGAGTATGTTGACTAATGGCATATTGTTTTGTGTCTATTGTTATGTATTTACAGTAGGTGACTTTAACTTGTCATCTTTATAAAAAAAATCATTAAAACATTACATTTAACATGAAATATAAACAATGATGCTAATAGTTATGTTTTAAAAATGTCAAATTATACCACTTTTATCTAAATACTAATTATGAGTTATTTACAAATTGGATTGTACTTGTAAGTCCAAGCATTGCATAAAGTTAGCATAGCTGCAGCTCACACATCAAAAAACACATTGAAGTTTCATGTAATATTAATATGTATAACCATATCCAAGTCGATGATTTAAAACATATTACACTGAACAGCTTACAGTTTTGAACTGCCACTAATAGAAAGTTTCCATTAAGACTATGTGCCAGGTTTATGAATATTGCAGCTTCTGATAAACACAGAGGAGAACTACACTTTCAATTATGTATTTTATCTGATTTATTGGTTTTTGGCTTCATCTTCCAAATCCCACAAATAGAATCTGGAACAACTGCTTGTGGCTTTTCAAACACGATTCATTTAAAATGTTTTTTGTTACATTGTATTGAATGCTTAATCTGTGTGTGATCTTATAACATATTTGCTGTGATTTTGAATCGGTGCCCTCCAATGTCATCATCATAAGCATAACTACGCAGTAATATTACATGCAGAAGGGAACTTTATGATTAAAGCCCCTTTCACCCTTTCAACCCATTCGATGTAAAAGTGACTCTGTGGCTAAAATAAAGAAATTAAAAATACATTTAATTTGCCTGTATTGTGGAGAACCTACTGCTGATAGCCCTTGTACACACGGTCGGAAATTCCGACAGAAAATGTCCGATCGGACCGCGTTTGTCGGATAATCCGATCGTGTGTGGGCTCCATTCTACTTTTTCCATTGGAATGTCCGACCAACAAAGTTTGAGAGCTGGATATAACATTTTCCGACAACGTGATCCGATCGGAATTTGTCCGATCGTTTGTAGAGAGTTCCGATCGGACAAAGTGCCACGCATGCACAGATCAAATTCCGAGACCAAAGCTATTGGCTACTAGCCTCAACGTAGTCCTGCCGTAACGAACAAACGCCTTCACGTTCTGAATGATGGGATTTTCCGACAACTTTGTCCGACCGTGTGTATGCAACACCAGTTTCGGACAAAATCCGTCGGAAAAAATCAGACGGATTTTGTGGTCGGAATGTCCGACCGTGTGTACAAGGGCATAGAGTTTTCCTATTTTCACACTTCCAGGAGCGTCAGATTCCTAATTTTCTGCTGCCCACTGTGTTTCAATTTAAGAGTCATCCAACTTTCACTCAGGATTTCACATTTTCCAATTGAATGTTATATGTAAAATGTGTGAATTTTGGGTAAATAGTAGATTTAAAGAATGTAATAAATAAATGTGGGTACTTTTAAAAAAGATTTTTATAGAACAGTGAACATCTGAACTTTTTCCTGAAAAAAATTAGCTTGATTCCACCCTGTCCCACTTCTTGGTCCTCCATGTTGGTTCCTTTATTGTGATGGGTGGCTACATTCAGTAATAAAAAGATCAAGAACTGGAAATGTTACAAGGCAAAACTTAATTTTGCAGGAAGAGTAAAAGAGAGGCATGGATGGCACACTCAAGTGAAACAGTGAGCCAAATTAGAAAAAAAAACCATCAAGGGGGCTTCATTATATCTACTCAAGGTCACACCAACAGATTATGGCACTTTGGAACTTAACAGCATAGTAAAAATGCAATTTACAATATTTATTCCCAGAGAACGCATCAATAATAATATTTAACTTCTAATTTATGTAAGGAAGTATAACTGGAGAACAGCTAGAGACTGGCAAATAGTATATATTCATATTCCTATAAAGTGCTACTAAAGTTTTTAAAAAAAATTAAAATAATGAACAAGTTATAACTTACCTGCTCTGTGCAATGGTATTGCACAGATTGGTCCTGATTCTTCTCTTCTCCCATACCCCACCAGCAATCTTGGCTCTTCCTCTTCTTCATTTGCCCCATAGCAAGCTACTTGCTATGGTGGCACACAGTGTGTGCTTGCTCCTGAGCTATGTCTAAGGAACCGCACTCCATAGACACACACAAAGGGACTTCATCCCGCCCTCCTTTCTCCTCACTGCATTTGATTATCAGCAGAAGGAGCCAACGGCTGTCCCTGTGTGAAGAGGAAGAGAAGGAGGAAGAGAAGCGGCCATACACAGCGCTGGATCTCTTCTTCCCCTTCACAGAGGGAAGAGGGAGGGCAGAAATATATAAACATTTTTTTTTATACCTTAATGCAAGGAATGCCCTATGATTAAAAAAATGCTTTGGCTTTAGAACCACTTTAATTTTGCATCTACTAACAATCCAGCCATGAAGTTTTTACTAAAGTAAGCACTGCTTTTGAATTTTTATCATGGCCTTAGTCTGACGTACCCACCTTTTCATCAGGCCTACAGTATCTCACAAAAGTGAGTACACCCCTCACATTTTTGTAAATATTTTATTATATCTTTTTATGTGACTGAACACTGAAGAAATTACACTTTGCTACAATGTAAAGTAGTAAGTGTACAGCTTGTATAACAGTGTAAATTTGCTATCAACTCAGCACACAGCCATTCATGTCTAAACCGCTGGCAACAAAAGTGATTACACCCCTAAGTGAAAATGTCCAAATTGTGCCCAATTAGCCATTGTGTGATGTGACTTGTTAGTGTTACAAGGTCTCAGGTGTGAATGGGGAGCAGGTGTGTTAAAATTGGTGCTATCGCTCTCGCTCTCTTATACTGGTCACTGGAAGTTCAATATGGCACCTCATGGAAAACTAAACTAAACTCTACATAAAGATGGCCTAGGATATAAGAAGATTGCCAAAACCCTGAAACCAAGATGCAGCACGGTGGCCAAGACCATGTAGTGGTTGAACAGGACAGGTTTCACTCAGAACAGGCCTCGCCATCGTCGACCAAAAGAGTTGAGTGCACACGCTCCACCTAATATACAGAGGTTGTCTTTGGGAAATAGACGTATGAGTGCTGCAAGCATTGCATTTGAAGGGTTGGGGGGTCAGCCTGTCTATGCTCAGACCATACGCCGCACAGTGCATCAAATTGGTCTGCATGGCTGTCATTCCAGAAGGAAGCCTCTTCTAAAGATGATGCACAAGAAAGCCCGCAAACAGTTTGCTGAAGACAAACAGACTAAGGACATGGATTACTGGAACCATGTCCTGTGGTCTGATGAGACCAAGATAAACTTATTTGGTTCATATGCTGTCAAACGTGTGTGGCGGCAACCAGGTGAGGGGTACAAAGACAAGTGTGTCTTGCCTACAGTCAAGCATGGTGGTGGGAGTGTCATGGTCTGGGGCTGCATGGGTGCTGCTGGCACTGGGGAGCTACAGTTCATTGAGGGAACCATGAATGCCAACATGTACTGTGACATACTGAAGCAGAGCATGTTCCCCTCCCTTTGTAGACTGGGCCACAGGGCAGTATTCCAACATGATAACGACTCCAAATACACCTCCAAGATGACCACTGCCTTGCTAAAGAAGCTGAGGGTACAGATGATGGACTGGCCAAGCATGTTTCCAGACCTAAACCCTATTGAGCATCTGTGGGGCACATCCTCAAACGGAGGGTAGAGGAGCGCAAGGTCTATAACATCTACCAGGTCCATGATGGTTCCACTACATTTTAGTTAGCGGTATCAGAGTAAAGGGGGTTGAAAACAAATGCAGGCCACACTTTTCACATATTTATTTGTAAAAACATTTGAAAACTATTTATCATTTTCCTTCCACTTCCAAATTATTTACCACTTTGTGTTGGTCTATCACTTAAAATCTTAATAAAATATATTTAAGTTTTTGGTTGTAACATGACAAAATGTGGAAAATTTCAAGGGGTAAAAATCATTTTTTAAAGCACTGTATGAAGTACCAAGTAGACCAGCTTTATACTACCAATAATATTTCCTATGTAAAGCATAAATCAACGAGTATTTTAATACTGCTCAGCTGCTCAAGAAGCAACCTCCAGGGGTGCGACATCTACATGAAAAAATACCAGCATTTGAAGCAAATTCAGCCCTCAATTTTTAAAGTTTCCCATCTATTTACAGTGACAGATACATTTACACATATCAAACTAATATCCCCTTATCATTTGCCAAAGTGAAGTTATGTAAATCTTAGACATTAACCCATTTATGCCAAGATAGTATTGTTTTGATTGTATATCAGATGTGCATTATCATACTAAAACAAGAACAACTTAGTTTTCAGTTTAATCTATCCATAAATTCCAAGATGTCATAATTGTTTTGCTTTGGAGGAAGTGGTAAATTCATATGACTGTAACAATGTCTTGTAGGAAATTGACCTCAATAACCTCAGTTTGTCTTCCTTTCAACTGTAATCACGTACATATCATATAGCTAAATATTAATGCCATTATACCTGCAAACCCTGATATTTACAGTGCCTTGAAAAAGTATTCACACCCCTTGAAATATCCCACATTTTGTCATGTTGCAACCAAAAACTTAAATGCATTTTATTGGGATTTTATGTGATAGACCAACACAAAGTGGCACATAATTGTGAAGTGAAAGGAAAATGATTTTTTTTACAAATAGAAATGTGAGAAGTGTGGTGGACATTTGTATTCAGCCCCCCTGTGTCCATACTTTGTAGAACCACCTTTCACTGCAATTGCAGCTGCAAGTCTTTTTGGGGCTTTCTCTACCAGCTTTGCACATCTAGAGAGTAACATTTTTGCCCATTCTTCTTTGCAAAATAGCTAAGGCTTTGTTAGATTGGATGGAGAGCATCTGTGAACAGCAAATTTCAAGTCTTGCCACAGATTCTCAATTGGATTTAGGTCTGGACTTTGACTGGGCCATTCTAACACATGAATATGCTTTGATCTAAACCATTCCATTCAGTGGCGTAACTAGAACCTTCAGGGCCCCGATGCAAGAAACCATGAAGGGCCCCCCCGACAGGGCCCTTTACGCCGAGTTTGGTGGCGGAACAACAGGACCCGGTTGCAATTGGGTGGCTGCATGTAAAGGAACCAATTTCTCCATGTGCCGCCGCTTCTCCACCTCTCCCTCCCACAGGCATTCAGCGACTGCAGGAGGAAAATGGAGAGATCGGTTCCTCTATGTCGGTGTTTCTCAATCTTTTTCCAGTCAGGGCACCCTTTAAGTACATCCCTATGTGAATGGGGCTGCACTGCAACCTCCCTGCAACTGTGTGCATTGCATGCAGTTGCAGCATAGTGATGATGCATTTAAGGGGTTGTAAACCCTTGTGTTTTTTCACCTTAATCCATCCTATGTATTAAGGTAAAAAAACACCTGGCAGTCACCGGAACCCCAGCCCCCCCCCCCCCTTTAACTTACCTGAGCCCTGGAACTTCACCAGGTGGAGATGCGCTCTTCCTTTGCCCGGGGTTCTCGGCTCCTGATTGGATAGATTGATAGCAGCTCAGCCATTGGCTCCCATTACTGTTAATAAAATCCAATGACGTGGGCATCGGGGGCGCCTGCAAGGTAAACCCCCCCCCCCCCGGGAAAGCGCTTCTCCTAGGGGGTTGTCTGATAAGAGGAGGAGCCACGAGAGCCACCGAGGGACCCCAGAATACAAGGTTCGGGGCCACTCTGTGCAAAACGAGCTGCACAGCGGAGGTAAGTATAACATGTTTGTTATTTAAAAAAAAAAAAAAAAAAAGGTGGTCAGGAGGCAACATATTGCCCCTTTACCAGCTGTAAAATGCCTCTGAAAAGCGATCTGAGCACAGATCGCTTTTCAGAGGAATAGCATTTTTTTGCTGGTACTTTGAACAAGCAAGAAAAAAAAACAGTTCTGATTGTACACATATGGGGTAGGGCTGGGGAAAAAAATCGATTTGAATCTTGAATCGAGTTGAGAGGTCAAATCGATTCAAATTTTCAGCAAATAGTTTTTTTTAGATATTTATTTTTTCACCAGGATCGGTGCTGACACCGCACCGGTCCTGAGAAGCTGCGGGCAGGAGTTTTTAGGTGAGGCCGCGGCTTCGGTCTAGTCCACGAGGCCGGACCTGCGGACTAGAACAAAGCCACGGCCTCACCTAAAAACTCCTGCCCACAGCTCCTCAGGACTGGCGCAGTGTCCATAAAAAAGAACTGGATTCGAATTGTGAATCGAGTTTTTTTTTTTTTTTTTTTTTTTAATCGCCCAGCTCTAATATGGGAAGGGGGGGCAGGATTAAACGCAGATACATAAAATGTGCATACATACATCTAAACAGCGGCGGCTGGTGCTTAAAATTTTAGGGGGGCACAACATTTTTTATAAACCAAATCATCAAATGCAGCCACTGTGCCGTCAAACGCTGGCACTGTACCCTCAAATGCAGCCACTGTGCCATCGATCGCAGCCACTGTGCCCAAACGCTGCTACTGTGCCCAACAAACGCTGTCATTGTGCCATCAAACGCTGCCACCGTGCCATCAACCGCTGCCACCGAGCCATCAAACACTGCCACCGTGCCATCAAACGCTGCCACCGTGCCATCAAACGCTGCCACCGTGCCATCAAACGCTGCCACCGTGCCATCAAACACTGCCACCGTGCCATCAAACACTGCCACCGTGCCATCAATTGCAGCCACTGTGCCAAACGCTGCCACTGTGCCCATTTAACGCTGCCACTGTGCCCTCAAATGCTACCACTGTGCCCTCAAATGCTACAACTGTGCCATCAATTGCAGCCACTGTGCCATCAAAAGCTGTCACTATGCCATCAAACACTGCCACTGTGCCATCAATTGCAGCCACTGTGCCCATTTAACACTGCGAATGTGCTCATTTAACGCTGCCACTGTGCCCTCAAATACTTCCACTGTGCCATCAAACGCTGCCACTGTGCCATCAATTGCAGCCACTGTGCCAAATGCTGCCACTGTGCCCATTTAACGCTGCCACTGTGCCCTCAAATGCTACAACTGTGCAATCAATTGCAGCCACTGTGCCATTAAACGCTGCCAGTGTGCCATCAAATGCTGCTAGTGTGCCCTACACACATGCACATGCACATACACATGCACACACACACATGCTCACACATACACACACACATACAGTGGTGTGAAAAAGTGTTTGCCCCCTTCCTCATTTCCTGTTCCTTTGCATGTTTGTCACACTTAAGTGTTTCGGAACATCAAACCAATTTAAACAATAGTCAAGGACAACACAAGTAAACACAAAATGCAATTTGTAAATGAAGGTGTTTATTATTAAAGGTGAAAAAAAATCCAAACCATCATGGCCCTGTGTGAAAAAGTGATTGCCCCCCTTGTTAAAACATACTATAACTGTGGTTGTCCACACCTGAGTTCAATTTCTCTAGCCACACCCAGGCCTGATTATTGCCACACCTGTTCACAATCAAGGCATCACTTAAATAGGAGCTGCTTGACACAGTAAGGTCCACCAGAAGATCCTTAAAAGCTACACATCATGCCGAGACCCAAAGAAATTCAGGAACAATTGAGAAAGAAAGTAATTGAGATCTATCAGTCTGGAAAGGGTTATAAAGCCATTTCCAAAGCTTTGGGAATCCAGCGAACCACAGTGAGAGCCATTATCCACAAATGGCGAAGACATGGAACAGTGGTGAACCTTCCCAGGAGTGGCCGGCCGCCCAAAATTACCCCAAGAGCGCAGCGACGACTCATCCAAGAGGTCACAAAAGACCCCACAACAACGTCCAAGGAACTGCAGGCCTCACTTGCCTCAGTTAAGGTCAGCGTTCATGCCTCCACCATCAGGAAAAGACTGGGCAAAAATGGCCTGCATGGCAGAGTTCCAAGGAGAAAACCACTGCTGAGCAAAAAGAACATCAAAGCTCGTCTCAATTTCTCCACAACACATCTTGATGATCCCCAAGACTTTTGGGACAACATTCTGTGGACCGATGAGACAAAAGTGGAACTCTTTGGAAGGTGTGTGTCCAAGTATATCTGGCGTAGAAGAAACACTGCATTTCATAAAAAGAACATTATACCAACAGTAAAATATGGTGGTGGTAGTGTGATGGTCTGGGGCTGTTTTGCTGCTTCAGGACCTGGAAGACTTGCCGTGATAAAAGGAACTATGAATTCTGCTGTCTACCAAGAGATCCTGAAGGAGAATGTCCGACCATCTGTTCGTGTACTCAAGCTGAAACGAACTTGGGTTCTGCAGCAGGACAATGATCCTAAACACACCAGCAAGTCCACCACCGAATGGCTGAAGAAAAACAAAATGAAGACTTTGGAGTGGCCTAGCCAAAGTCCTGACCTGAATCCTATTGAGATGTTGTGGTATGACCTTAAAAAGGCCGTTCATGCTCGAAAACCCTCTAATGTAACTGAATTAGGACAATTCTGCAAAGATGAGTGGGCCAAAATTCCTCCAGGACGCTGTAAAAGCCTCATTACACGTTATCGCAAACGCTTGGATGCAGTTGTTGCTGCTAAGGGTGGCCCAACCAGTTATTAGGTTTAGGGGGCAATCACTTTTTCACACAGGGCCATGATGGTTTGGATTTTTTTTCACCTTTAATAATAAACACCTTCATTTACAAATTGCATTTTGTGTTTACTTGTGTTGTCCTTGACTATTGTTTAAATTGGTTTGATGTTCCGAAACACTTAAGTGTGACAAACATGCAAAGGAACAGGAAATGAGGAAGGGGGCAAACACTTTTTCACACCACTGTACACACACACATACACACACAAATGCACACACACATAAAGTCTTTTCAAAAACGGCAGTGCTTTATCTTACCTCTTCCTGCCGGGTACTGCACTGTAGGGGGAGACAAAGAGCACACACTGCTTTCACTTTAGTTACAAGCAGTGTGATGACTCCGAGCTCCCCGCACAGTGCCGATTACACTTCGGCTGAAGATCGGGGAGCTCGGTCTCAGCCGCCCGCTCCTTCAGATATACAGGGGGGGCCTCAAGGCCCCCCTGCAGCATGGGGCCCGGTCGCCTTGGCGATCTCAGCGACCCCTATAATTCCGCCACTGATTCCATTGTAGCTCTGACTGTATGTTTAGGGTCATTGTCCTGCTGAAAGGTGAACCTCCGCCCCAGTCTCAAGTCTTTTGCAGACTCTAACAGGTTTTCTTTTAAGATTGCCCTGTATTTGGCATCATCCATCTTCCCATCAACTCTGACCAGCTTCCCTGTCCCTGCTCAAGAAAAGCATCCGCACAACATGATGCCACCACCATATTTCATGGTGAGAATGGTGTGTTCAGGGTGATGTGCAGAGTTAGTTTTCCGCCACACAGAGCACTTTGCTTTTAGGCCAAAAAATTGGATTTTGGTCTCACCTGACCAGAGCACCTTCTTTCACATATTTGCTGTGTCCCTCACATGGCTTTCTTTCAAAATGTCTTTCTTCTCACCACTCTTACATAAAGGCAAGATTTGTGGAGTGCACGGCTAATAGTTTCTCAAACCAGAGCTGTGGATCTCTGTAGCTCCTCCAGAGTTACCATGGGCCTCTTGGCTGCTTCTCTGATTATTGCGCTCCTTGCCTGGCCTGTCTGTTTAAGTGGACGGCCATGTCTTGGTAGGTTTGCAGTTAAGCCATACTCTTTCCATTTTCGGATGATGTTTTGAACAGTGCTCCGTGAGATGGCCAAAGCTTGGGATATTTTTTTATAACATAACCCTGCTTTAAACTTCTCCACAACTTCATCCCTGACTTGTCAAGTGTGTACCTTGGTCTTTGTGATGCTGTTTGTTCACTGTGGCTCTCTAACAAACCTCTGAGGGCTTTGCAGAACAGCTGTATTTATAATGAGATTAAATTACACACAGGCGGACTATTAAATGCACACCAAAGTCTTATAACAGTTGTTATGTTATCTGTGGATTTTCTGCTCCTTGGCAGTCACTACAAAGTCATTTTCCCTGCCATACCACAAGACATGGTCTAGTCATTATCCAGTTAACCACTTTACACTGAACATTTTCTGCTTGAGCTATTCTAGGTTTTGATTGAGCAATGTCTGACAACTATAACCCAGAAAAGTATGACACTAATCTAACTCTGTAAGATTCTTAGAAAAACACCTGCAAGATTCAGTGGTCTTGAACACCAGAAATTGTACATGTTTACATATAGACATTTGCTTAAAGTGGACTTGTACTACAAAAATTAAGATATCTCATAGGTAACATCTACAACTGTTAATTGTAGTACCCTAAAAACATAGTTTAAAAAAGTAAACCCTACTAAAAATAGCTGTGTATGACAAGTGCCTAGCCACTCTGATTCCTTGGGCTGTAAAGCTCCATCTAAGGCAATTCGGCCTGTGAGTGTGATTTGATAATGTCACAATTGTGCTGCTCATTGTCATCCTTGCTGTAGAGCAGTATTTCACCCCTAACATATGGCTACAAAGATCAATGGTGTCAGTGGGAACTTATCTGAGTGGCAGAAATTGTTCATTGCTCAAGGAACTGCTAGCAACCTCTGGAGGAACCCCTAAACTTCCATTTAACCCTGGCTGAGAAGCACTGCTGTAGAGAAAGATGTAGAAGACATGCAGTACAATGCTCTTCTTGTTCCTGCTTCATCCTTCAATGGGTATGTGCTTCCTCCTCCATTACTTCTTTTGACACCAGTTATCTGATCATAAGTTATTAGGAGACACTTCTGAGCAAAGCCCTGCATATACCACATGGTAGACATCACCCAAAGATACAATGCAGAACAAACCATGGTAAGTCATTATTTGGAAGAAGGCCAGTTGCTTATGGGCAATACTGGTGACTAGTTCTTTGCCATCTGCCTACCCTTTTAGGGCATAACTTTCAGAAATTAGAATGTAATGTTGCATTATGTAATGTGACCTCTATAATTAAGCCCCCTTATGGGGTAAAATGAGTGACAGAGAGGCCAGGGCTTGGGCCAGTTAAGATGGCCTAAGACCGATACCCAGAATAAGCTGGGGAGAAGAAAGGGAACTTCCAGGTGTCAAACTGTGGGCGCAGAGGTAAGTATGGCAGACTTTAGCCCTGCTTTAAAGGAAGTTGAAAAATAATAGACTTACTAGCCAAATATACAGGGGAAAATAAGGTAAAATGCCAACCACCCACCACATCTGAGGATTGGTAAATCCAATATATTAAATTTTTGTGGCAGTTGGTAGGAGAAGAATTTCTTGGAGGAGATGTGAATGTGGATACTAAAACTGGAGCCTGCAAAATCTGGGGTAGCTTTGCATAGAAACCAATCAGCTTCCAGGTTTTATTTTTAAAGCGTAATTAAACAAGCTGAAGTTAGAAGCTGATTGGCTAATTGGCTACCATTCACATATAACCACAACAAGTTTGGTGTTAGGGGACCAGGACAGGGGTTCCCTTGATAGCAGTATGCCATGGTGCCATGTGGGAGACCATAAAGCAGCTGTGTGGAGCTTCTGCACCAGGAGCGGTGCTAAAATTAGAATCAAAAACAACCATCAGAAAAAAAGCCACAACAAAAAAGCGCTAAATGGAAACTCCTGTGAGAGAAAACGGATGACTGCTATGAAAACTGGAAACAGTATGTGATGGTGCCAAAGATGTTAAAAAAAAAGGAAGTTTATTAAAACAATAATCTGAGATGATACAAGTAAAAAATGCAGAGCTTTCCTCAGGCAGATGGAAATTCCAATCAGCGTGAACAACACTGTATGAGTACCTTTACATGTGGTTGGCTGTGGTTCAGCCCTGTAGGACGGTGCTGCGGGGGTCTGGCTGTGCTCCTTATCTACAATGAGCAAAGCCCAATGGAAGGGGATGGGTGTCAGGTTGGGTGGATGGTGCCAAACAGGACGCTGGGAGACACCAAAGGTGTGCAGCATCACGGCTGCTGGGAGAGGAAGGACCAGCCAGCAACTTCATAATCAAGCAGGAGAAGCGACCGAGCGTGACATTATCCGCTCTAGGAAACGCTGGTCCAAAACGAGGTGTGATGGGTGGAGGTACAGATTGAACGCAAGGTGGGGGAGAGATTGCAGAGGTGGTTGCTGTTATCCTGACAACACGTTTCGGGGCATGGCCCTTTTTCAAGTCATAGCTGCACCAGATTTTGCAATCTCCAGTTTTATTAAATCAACACCAATGTGTTGCAGCTGCTGCAGAATGGCTAAATGAATTTTGGGAAAACTGTGATAATTTCACATGCTGACAGGTGGTATAAATGACACTCAAACCTAATTGTATAAGTATATTTGTACTTTTTTTGCCACAAGCTACTAGCTTGTTGTTAAAGGTGAAGGCTATGAGACTGTCACCCAGATCTCCCTACCTAGTGAGTCAGTGACCTGGAAAAAGCATGCAACCAGTACAGTCAGGACTCCTATTCTCAGCAGAAAACAGCAACAGAATTTATTTATTTAGTATGATTGCCAAATCTGTCAGATGAGAATAGATGGCTTAGACAAATAATGACTGACTGAATCTTGCATGGTGCTATGGTAGCAGTCATTTGACAGCTACATATGTATGCAACACAGACCATCACAATTTTTTTTTTTTATAGAGAACTATATGCACAGATCTAAATAATAGTCTTCTCAACACTATGTATATAGGCATCTAACATTATTGCTAATTTACTGTTAGATTTATTTATTAATGGTCTGCACAATTAGATCAACCAGTTAATGATCTGCAAATCTATTGTAACAAAATATTGCAAAAATGAATATAATCTTTCTTAGAAATGATTATTCTAGAATCTTTGATATACATGATCTTTCACACATACGTGCTTGCTATACTGTTTCTCCAAGATTGAGAAACTATTGAATTCAAGGAAGCTTCAACTGCTACTGATGCAACTAACTGGTATTTAGTAATAGATGTGAAACTCATTGCTCTGAAATATCCACTGATCCTTAGCTTTACATGGTCTTTAGACAGCAATGAAAGTGTCAATAAAGTGAAATGAAACTTGTGTAATCAGCAGTAGTAGGAAAGTGGAAGGTGAAAGTGTCGATGTCTGCTACTATGGTAGAATATGGAGTTTTGCCTTCTGTCACAATCCATAAGGTGGTTACAATTTTCTCATCGCTGTCTGTGTTGCATGTTTTACGGACAAAGGCTGTCTGCAACAAGCTGATTTTAGGTTTATCCCTCTAGAGCAAGGGTGTCAAACTCAATTTCATTGTGGGCCACATCAGCTGCATGGTTGCCCTAAAAGGGCCGGTGTTCTGCAGAGAAAGTTCCCCCCGCTGGATAAGGACCCCCTTGTACTGCGCAGGCGCAGCGCTTGCGCAGTACAAATCACAATGGAGCCGCCGAAAATAGCCGAAGCTGAACACAGTGAGTCAGCTGTACATGGCGCCTGTAACAGGGCCCCTCGTGGGCTCGCTTCACTCGCCACGCTTCGGACACAGCCTTGCTGCGCTCGGCACATTATTATTCTAGCTCCTTGTCCACTTGGATGATGGGGCTTGAATCTGGACTGAGGGCAGAATGTAGTGCACAGGCGCCATGTAAAGCTGATGATCAGCTGTTCATCTTTGGAGACTTTTGGCGGCTCCGTAGTTGTTCATACTGTGCAAGGCGCAGCACATGCGCAGTACAGGGGGGTCCTTATCCGCCAGGGGAACTTTCTCGGCAAGACACCGGTTGCATCTGGGGTGCACTATGTACAGAGTTCAGGGTTTAGGGGTGCGCTACGTACAGAGTGCAGGGTTCAGGGGTGCGCTACATACAGAGTGCAGCGTTTAGGGGTGCTCTATGTACAGAGTGCAGGATTCAGGAGTGTGCTGCATGCAACCCCAACCCCTACCTTCCTACCTGGCCTGGTTCAATTACCTCCCTGTGTAGGTGGCTCTGCCTCGCCTTGCAGGGAGATTGTTCTCTCTCTCTGGAAAACTGCCTCCGCCGCGGGAGTGAAGGGTGAGAGCTGGAGGTGGAGGAGTAGTTCTGCCACATTCCGGCTGAAAAACTGGTAGGGAGGCTCACAGGACAAAGTCTGGGGGTCCAGATTCAGCTCGTGGGCCTTGTGTTTGACATATATGCTCTAGAGCACACTTTTTGCTAGAAAAAATCGAATTGCTATAAGGATTGTAGAGCAGGCATATTAAAGTGCGTGCAGGTAGTTTTACTATTGTACCTGGGGGAACTCCTAAACTCAATGAATTACTTGCAGGTCCTGGTGTTTTCTTACTCCTGGGACTAGCAGAAACATCAAAAGGTACAGTACCTGCAGGCACATCTGGGTGCCTGTTTAACAATCTTGGCAGCACATGTAAGGTAAAATATAGGGCTCACTAAGCTTTTCCTCCAATAGAAAAAAATTGGAAAAACTAACTTTCTTTTGCTTCTCCAATACTCCCTTTTACTATTAGTGAACTGAAGTGCCTGACTCCCCTAAGTATGGGTGTGCATTTGCCTTGTGAGCAGCCCAGCACTGTTACATCGGGCTGAAAAAGGAAAATTTTATTCCACAACTGTGCACTTTCAATTCTCCCACCTGCCTCTTATCAATTAAAGTGGTTGTAAACTTCTGCTGTAGTTATTCTGCTATAAACAAAGCATATCCTTATATAAAGTGTACTTGCATGAATCCATAGTGTCTAATGTGGATCCTGGTTGCTTTCTCCTTCCTCTGCAATCTGCATGACTTACTTCTGACAGTTTTCTCTGACACCAGTCAATCAGTGGTGACAACCCTCCCCTCCAGCACATACCAGGTGATTGATATTCTAAAATGTGCACGTTTCCTATGAGACTGTGTGGGGGGTGTGTCCATTCCATCCACTCAGGTGTCAGATTACATTCAGCTCTGTGCTCTGTGCTGCTGAGTGTGTAATGTCAAATCACTGCTCTGTGCCTACTGGACGTTGAAAAATGGCAGGTTTGGGAGCTCACAGAGGTCATTACATTGAGGCAAACACAATAACAAAAGTTTAATCACTTGCTTACTGGGCACTTAAACCCCCCTCTTGTCCAGCCCAATTTTCAGCTTTCATCGCTGTCGCACTTTGAATGACAATTGTGCTGTCATACAACACTGTACCCAAATTAAATTTTTATAATTTTTTTCCCACAAATAGAGCTTTCTTGGTATTTGATCACCGCTGAGGTTTTTATTTTTTGTTAAAAAAATTTAAACAGACGGAATTTTTTTTTAAACAAATATAATTTTTTCAATATTTTTAATAACATTTTAAAACAGGTAATTTTTCGCCTTTATTGATGTACGCTGATGAGGTGGTACTGATGGGCACCGATAGGTGGCAGTGATGGGTGGCAGTAATGGGTGGCAATAGTGGGCACTGATCTGTTACACTGATAGGCAGCGCTGATAGGTGGCACTAATTGGCACCACTGGTGGGCATTGATAGGTGGCACTTGTGGGCATTCATAGGTGGCACTCATGGGCATTGATAGGTGGCACTGGTGGGCACTGTGGGCACTGGCAGGTGGCACTGGCAGGGGGTACTAGTGTGCACAGATGAGGCATAATTGCCTCTTCATCTTCAGGACCGATGTCCCTTGCAGATGAGCCGGTGATCAGATTTTTTTTTCTCCTCACGCTGTCAGTGTGAGGAGAAAAAAAAGATTACTGAGCTTTTGTTTACATCATGTGATCAGCTGTCATTGGCTGACAGCTGATCACATGGTAGGGGGCCGGGACCTTACTCGGATTGGTGATCACCCGAGTCTCAGTGATTCGGTGATCACAGCGCACTCTGCACGCGTCCTGCACGGTGCACGCAGGGAGTGTGCACAGTGAAGGCCGTCATATGACGGCCTCCCGGAAATTCAGGTCCGCGCTGTGGCCATCATTTGACTATAGCGTGGACGTCAAGTGGGTAATGAAAAACAGATAGCAGGCCTTTACCTAGCAGATGTCCATTGATTATATGGAAAAAAGGGTATGGTTTAGTGTCACTTTAACCTCTTGCTGCCCATGTAATGCATATATGTAGCGAAAAAAGAGGGTGGGCATTAAAGCCCACATGCGGCACATATGTATCCATGGGCGCCATAGAGCCTTCTGTGCTGTGAGCTTAAATAAAGTAATAAATAATAAAGTAATAAAAATAAAGTGCCTTCTGTGACCCTTTGGTGGAGATTTTCTTTCATTTCTGACTTGAGACACAACAGGAAGCGTGATGTGATCTCTCCATAGGAAGGGGAATTCTCTGTTAGACAATCGTCACTGGAACAAGTGTCCCCATGGAAATATTTACTTCTTTATTCCTGTTCCAGTGACAACTCAAATTTTATATTCTCAGCTTCCTGCCATTGGTTACCAGGACAAATAAGGAGGGCGAATCCCCTATCAGGGACATAGACAGCAGAAAAAAGAAACGGACGGGTGTTCTAACCCCTCACCAGTCTATCCAAAACTAAATAAAATAAAATAAAAAATATATATAATTTAATCATTATGTGAAGTTTTCATCTTATCTTCTGTAAGGATTATGTTGTGTAAAAGGTTTGGATGGAGAATAGAAAATAATTAGAGATAGAATTATAGAGCTAGAATTAATAAATATGTTATGAAAATTAAAACTTATCAGATAGGTTGCTAAGTGCAAAATGTTTCCCTGTTTTCAATCCCACTAATATTATATAGCGATCTCTCACACAAATCTATCTGTTTTGGTTCCTTTCATACAATGTACAGTTATCTAGGGAAAATCACAATAATGTCACAAGTAGCAGACGGCTACTCCATAGATCATACGCATATAGTGTGTCTGTTGGTAAACACAGCTGGTGATAGAAAAAGTGGCAGTTTTGGCTTCAGAAAGATTACATCAAACACCTGGACCTTTGAAGAGATATTTGTGTTTATGTGTGCTGAGACATTTAGAGAGAGAAAACTTGCAAAGATAATCTATCAAAGCATTTTCAAAGTGTCTTAATAGGACAGAAACTTCAGAGGCCAATTATGGAGGTACATTAGTATAATCATTATCATTGCATATTACTTCTCATGAAAGTCTCATAGCAGGCCTGTGATGGGTTATGAACAATATATATTTTATATTAATAATATATCTGCCATTTTGGGTTTAGGTAGGACATGGATTTTGGTTGGACATGGATGGGCCCTGTCACTTTGTCCTACTACACTGGAACATTAATAATATATATTGTCTATTTATAGACAAGGACATGAGACTACTTATGTTGGCTGTGGAAATTCAGGGATGCCATTTTGGGTTTAGGTTGGATGGACAGATGGACACTGTCACTTTGTCCTACTACACTGGAACATTAATAATATATCTTGTCTATTTATAGACAAGGACATAAGTCTACTAATGTTGGCTGTGGAAATTCAATACTAGGGATGCCATTTTGGGTTTAGGTAGGACATGGATTTTGGTTGGACATGGATGGACACTGTCACTTTGTCCTACTACACTGGAACATTAATAATATATCTTGTCTATTTATAGACAAGGACATAAGTCTACTAATGTTGGCTGTGGGAATTCAATACTAGGGATGCCATTTTGGGTTTAGGTAGGACATGGATTTGGGTTTGACATGGATGGACCCTGTCACTTTGTCCTACTACACTGGAACATTAATATATATTGTCTATTTATAGACAAGGACATAAGACTACTAATGTTGGCTGTGGAAATTCAATACTAGGGATGCCATTTTGGGTTTAGGTAGCACATGGATTTGGGTTAGACAGAACTGTTCTGCTGGATGCTATGTAGAGCTGTCAGTTATCCCAGGCTATATGCCACCTTCTATACAAGACCTAATACCAATTCATCACTCAGTTAACTAGCAGTACACCATCCCAAGGACTTCAAATGTACAGCGAATTCCATAATTTCCCCTGTGTATCCCCCATTTGGGGGGCCCTTTGAGCACCACTAACGTGCTGGGCACATTAATTATAGATGATACTGTCGCGCAGTGTAAGAAGAGAAAGGAGTGAGAAAGCAAGAGAGAAAAGGAAGGAGAAAGTGAACAGAGGGGTTAGATATTAAAACTATAAGGACTTGCTTACTTAGTGTCAAAAAGTCACCTTTTAACATATATGTTCCACAGTGAACATAATGTACTATATAAATATATATATATATATATATATATATATATATATATATATATATATTATATTAGCAATCATGAAATAGTATCTGGACAATAAAAATACATATGCGTATACTCTAATAGCAGCAATAATAAATGTGCAAAAATGCAGTACAACGTGCCGAGTGAATGTGCAAAATATAAAACCACTCTAAATATATCAAATAAGGAAAAATAGTAGCAGCAAAATAAAACATAAACTAATATTTTATATAGTGCATTCCATTGTGCAAATACTGCTAGCAGCAAATAAACCAGTGCATTCTTTTGTGAAAACACTGCAAGCAGCAAACAAATTAAAGTGCTAGTGTTATAAATTATTCAGTCCTTGAAATTAGAATAAGCGTGCAAATTCTGCCAATAAAAGCTTCAGCTTTGTTTCAAACTCAGGTGTTGGTGCTGTCATAAGTCATGCAAACACAAGAGTGCAGTGATTGTTTCTTCCCTCCGTCCAGTAAGTGGGTGGATGTGCCCTTACCTCACGGCTGTGAGGTTACAGCCTTATTAGAATATAGGTGTGTATATCCTATCGTCCCCAGCTCTGGTATCTTAAGGTGGGTATACCTCACAAGACATAGAAATGGTAATCCATAGTGTAGTAGTTCAATGAAAACAAATTTATTAAATACTAACAGCAGGGTACTCACATTATGGAGCACTCATATACAGCGGTGTACAGATAAAAACGAACGGTGCGCTCCAGCGTCACTTTCGGTGTCTCTCTCTCTTTCTCTTTCCTATGTTGGGCACATTGATCAACGCTGATACTCACTGGGATGCGTGAGCTAATCGCCTGCCATTTTTTGTATCTCATTATGTAACTTTACAGTGGGTATCTGACACATGCATGCACCGTATGTGATGTAATTGATTTTACTTGAAAACGTTTTCTTATTGTTGGTGATGGGTATTTAATGTTTGTAATATGTGCAACTAATTTTCTTTTTGTGCAATAAAATTATACATTTTTCAAGCAGCCTGGTCCACCCGTAGCTCTTTTTAGAGGATTCCCTTTTCCTCTCTTTCTTTTTGAGTTCAAAGTTTAGCTTACAGAGACCACACCAACCTGGTGAGTGTGCAAACTAAGGGATGCTGCACCAGTAGGCACATATTGAGCATGGTACAGCAGCTACTCAATAGTGAGCTGATGACCTTCTTCCCTTTGTTTTATATACTTGTATTTGAGGCCTTTCAGCAGCAGTGTTCACCCAACAATTATATCATGCCTGTGAACCTGTGTGGTCATGTCAGAAATGGCATTTAATACTTTTCTACTGATAATTATAGGTGTGATCTAAGTTAACTGACACATGTCAAAATATAATGTTTCAGTTTTCACTTTTTTCCAAGGTATGGACTTCCATTGAGCCAAAGAGCAATGCAATTTGTACACAAACTTATAGCAACCAATAATAATTAATCTGTCACTAATCTGACTACAAGGATGGATGCAATGGGTTTCCACACTTTCCATGTAAAAAAAGTCCTGAAAGTATGTTTGTTGACTACAACAATAATATATTCTCTTCTTTGCACTTGGAAGTCTGCATAGGGAAAATGACAGTTGGAAGTTAATCGCTGTGTTTGAAGGGAAACATTTTTGCTTTTGTAAAGAAAACCTGTAGTGGGGAAGTATGGAAGCTACTATTGCTGGCTTAGCAACTTGCTTAAGCTCAAATTCAAAATCAGTTTAGAAACATATTGACTCTCACTTGCTTCTCTCATGAGAACACAATCCTTCATTGTACTTGAAGAGTGGTATAATGGTCTGACAACTCATACATCTCAGAACTATCTTGGTTGATGTAAACAGCAGTGAAGATGCCACATTCTCTTACAAGTTGTGAAGAGCAATGGAACTATATAGAAACACCATAGAACAGAGCTAAATATGTCACATTCTGCATACCCTATGAAAGCATGCTTGTTCTCATTGGCAAATAGGGAAACATTGTTAAAGCCATTGTTTAATTATTCATTTTAGAATAAAAACACTCTTCTGAATAAGAATATGATGCACAATTGAAATGTGCAATATTTATAATATGTTTCTATTGCTTTTTGCTAGCAAAACCAGCACAATCAGGGACAGTTCTGCATTAGCAATGACTGAACACTGGAAAACAAAAATATAAAATGGGGAAATCTTTGTATATATTTTTTTGATGTGTGATTAAGACCAGGTCACCATGTCACATGCTGATATTTTTTTTAGTATTTGCCAGCTGCAAATATAGACTCCCTAGCTCTAACTGGTAAAAACAATATTCTTTTTTAAACATAATGTAGGACAAAATTGGTTTGAAGCATTTTGTTTTACTTGTTTGAAAAATACCTGCTAATCCTGCCTGAACTGTAATGCTGTTGTGTGTTCTGTGCAATTTCCAATGTTATATCCAACAATCACATTGCAAGCACCAGGGCCCACACTGATGATCACCCCTATCTCTACTATTAAGCCCAAAAGGGTGAAACGCATTAGGATAAGGCAGTGGGGACTTTCTGTCTTTTCGTGCTGGCTGAATAAAATCGAATAAGAGTAATATCATCAGTGTGCGCACAGGTCCTTGGAATATGAAAGAGGATATAGTGTAGACGGCTTCCTTTGGCTTACACATGAATTAAGTGAGACTGAGGATGAGTGAAGGAGTTTTGAGAAGTGCCTTTTATTGGGATGTACAAACAGGAGGCTACCCCAAATAAAGTTATCAGGAAGTGTGTTCAGACAACAGATCACCTCCCCCTATTTTATGGAAATAGAAGAGAGGGAAGTGTTCTTAGTCCTAAAACATGTTCTCTCCATAGGGGCAATGCTGCTTCTTCATAGATACAAGAAAGTGACAGGACAGGAATTGTGCTACTGGCAGATCAAAATAAAAGAAATAAAAGCCTGAAGAAAGAAAAATGAATACAGCCCCCATATCTAAATGGTTAGCTACAATATGTTCCATTTTTGTTCTTGGGTTTAGATATACTTTAACACGTGTCAGTGATAAAGCAATACATATATAGGGATAGGCATCTGCTAAGTGGTTGAAACTAACATATAAAGTATGAATTATCAGTTATCATACTTATTTACTCATATACTTATATACATAATGAGAATCATTATCTAAAATGTCTGAGTATTCTCATTTATATTAGTTTTAAGAATGTAGATTTCAGATAACAGACAAATCTTAAATCTTAAATTTGATTTGCTCTAAGGAGGCAACACAGACAGACGTTTGTAAAGCACAACTGCTTTTTCAATACATTTAACACATATTATCTACTTATTTGGGAGGCGGTGGTGCTATTTGTTCAGACTTACACCAATGAAACTAATTTGGGCGTTACCAATGTGGCTCATTGGGGAAGAGAAGGATGGTAATTATGCACATTGACACCTATGCAGCCTATCGGGGAGGGGGGGACAATGTTGGACAAGGTGCCTCCCCTTGGTGCATGCCACCCCACATCACAGCTAGCAAGGTCTCTGACTCCCATCATGCCTCACCTCCTTCTGTTTTTCTTATGCCAGTGCTTGCCTCAGGCAAATACTTGGAGCCAGTGACGGGTGCCACAAAGCAAAGCATCCAATTCTTTGCAGTATCAGGCATGCGTGTGGCAAGGGTGGATCTTACATTCCAACTAGTGTTACAGAGCAGAAAGATAGGAAATAGAACTATATGTAATTGTTCTTCAAGGTGTCCTCGCTCTACCGTCAACCTGCTGACTGGACAGAGAAATAACAGCAGCAGACTGATGAGCCTGCTTACTCTGCTCTTCCCTCCTGCCAGCAAATTCCTCGTCAGTACACTTGCATACAGCACACTTGAGCGACCTCTAGTTCTATCCCTCCCTTCAAGCTACTGTATAAGGGATTGCAAGAGGCTGATACCAGATCAAATTCAGATACTACACTCACTGAATTTAAATGGATACATTTGATAACGTACAAAGTTGTAATAAAGTGGAAAAAAACTATACGTATTCTTAAAAAAGTCTGCTCCCCCTTCCTCTTACCTATCCTACATACCCTGTATAAAAAGATATGTGTACTTATCTATTTTTAAACCGACCCAGTCTGGTTATGTGATTTTGCAGCTCTGGCTCCCCTGTGTCAGTGAGCGGCTGCTGCTGCAAGGGAAAGGATAGAGCATGGACATTGGCTGGGCAATGGGAGCCTATGAGTGAAGTCACAGCTTTCGGAATTCACAGTTGTTGAGCGCTCCCTTGCAGTGTGGAGTCGGAGCTGCAGGATCATGTGACCAGACTGGAGACTGATGAGCCTGCTTACTCTGTTCTCCCCTCCTACCAGCAATTTTCTTTGTCAGTACGTTTGCATGCAGTACAACTGAGTGACTTGTAGGCTGATACAAGATCAAATTCAGATATTACACTCATTGAATTCAAATAGATACATTTGATAATGTGTTAAAGTGGAAGAAAAATCTAGCTATAACTGTTCTTAAAAATGTTCCCTCCTCTTCCTTTTACCTATCCTGCATACCCCATATAAAAAGATGTATGTGCTTAACTATTTTTAATCTGGACCAGTGAGTGATTGTCAAGAGCGTTCTTACACAAGGGAGCCAGAGCTGGAGGATCACATGACCAGAATCGAGTGGATTAAAAATATATAAGTATACAGATCTTTTTTGTACTGGGTAGACAGAATAGGTAGGAGAAGCGGAGAAGGAACATTTTTAAGGATAGCTATAGTTTTCTTCCTATGTAATGCATATTGAACTGTTTTAATATGTGTATGTACAGTATTACAATATATCTACCTGTAGAGCCTTCAGTTCTACACCAAATTAAAGTTAATTTAAGCAAATTAAACAAATTTAAGTGGATCTCTTCACAGTTTACCTTTACCCTGTCTATGGGTGGCAGAAACACTGGTACTTTTCCTTGTACAAGCATTAGCCACACATTTTTTATCATGATACACATATTTAAATGAAGAAAGCATTCTGTGAAAACAAGATGAACTTTGCACAAGGGATATTTCTTTTGATTGATAAGCTTGTGTGCCTATAACAGGGATTCCCAACCTTTTGAGGAGTGAGGGCCACATTAGCGACTTGGTAACTGGTCGCAGGCCACAATGAGTGTAGCGGGTGGATGATAAGTCCGTGTCCACCCCGCATATGCAGAGCAGACACGGACACAGCCCGCTCCGCTCTATGGGCCCTCCGATTCGCCCAGACAAAAGGGGACAGATCCCCCTTTTTAAGTGGATCAGATTGGAGATAGACGGGTGTAAACAGACACAAGTCCGTTTACATCTGCCTCTCTATAGAGGTGAATGGAAGGTCCGGCTGGGTCCCCCATAAAAACCAACAGGCGGACCTGATCAGACCAATCATGTGAAAAGGGCCTGAGGCTGCTTTCACACTGATGCTCAATCTTCACTTCTTCCTCAGGATTCCTGCAGGTATTGCTGGCTGCTGCTGTTTCCCAGGTGGGTATGGTTAGTGGCTGCTGCTGGCTGTCTCCAGGGCTGGTACTGCTGGTGGGTACTGCTGAGTGGTACTGCTGGCAGGTACTGCTGCTGGGTACTGCTGGTTGGTATTGCTTGCAGGTATTGCTGGCTGGTACTGTGGGTGGGTACGCTGGTGGATATTTCTGGCTGGTACTGTTGGTGGGTACTGCTGGCAGGTACTGCTGGTGGGTATTGCTGCCTGGTACTGTTGGTGGGTACTGCTGGCGGGTACTGCTGCCTGGTACTGTTGGTGGATACTGCTGGCTGGTTTGAGTATCAGTGTGACAGGAGCCGGCACTAGAAGAAGCATGCAGCTGCAAAAGAGAGCAGAGTCGATGCTTCCTGTATCGCTCCTGTCCCAGGCGGAGTACATTTGGTATCACTCCACCTGTGACAGAAGAAGCCAGTGCTATAAAGGAAGCATTGGCTCCATTCTTCACACCAATGCTTGGGAAATGGGGGTTCAGGAACCCATGATCTGGACTTGCTGACATGCCATCCCAGAGCAGGGAAAACTATGTGGGCCACTCAGACTCGACAGGGAGGGGGTATGTAAACTGTGCATCCACAGCTGCTGTTAGAGTGCCAACAGGGGATGGAGCCCCCTGTCCTTGCTCCTCCAAAGCTTCAAGGAAGGAGGGGTGACCCCTGCAAGTCACACATCTATTGTGTCCTGCTACGATAAATGGAGTGGCAACCTCATACTGGACTTCAACCAGACCACGCCCCAAACGCCTTTCACTCCACCCCACAGCTTAGTCATTGGGCGAAGTGAAATGTGTTGGGGGCGTGGCCTGGTTGGAGTCCAGGCTGAGGTTGCCACTTCATTCATTGTAGCAGGACACCATAGATGTGTGACTTCCAGGGGTCACCCCTCCTTTCTATACCATCCAGAGCAAGAGGTGGTGGGCACCACTGGACTATAGGCTCCCATTAAGCGAATCCAGCCTTTTTGCCATAAGCCATAGTGAAAGATGAACTCCAGGTTTCTAGCACTTTAACATTTTGGACCATGGTTCATTGAAATTAATTATTTTAAAGTGACAGAAAGTCCAGCTTCAATGGCTGCACTGGATTTAGTAATATCACAGAAAGATGAGTGCCTGTTGCTATGTTGTAAGGAAAGCATAGTTGTTGGTTTTTTTTAGAAGAGGAAAGATAAGTCAGCAGAACTATGCCTCACAGCCCACAATAAAGTAACAACAGACACACATTTTTCTCTATAAATTCCTTATGTAAAACATGGATGTAATGTCACAATCATAGCAATGACAATATGGTTACAAGTATAGTAGTATGCAGCAGTATATTACTGTGACATAGAAAGAATAAGACCACATATATATATATATATATATATATATATATATATATATATATATATATATATATATATATATATATATATTGTATAGCTGTATAGGTTATCTTTGGTGTGGAATAGACACAAAGTGAAGTTAAGGCTGTCCACAGTGACAGAGTCAATCCTGAAGTGTGGCACTGCATATCCTGGATATTTTCTACACTTCCATGTTGTACTAATAAGCCTGTCTGTTAAATTGAAAATGCGCTAGTGTAATGATCTCACATAGGAGGAGCGAAGAAAACTTCAAAGACAGCAGAGAAAATGATCAAAACAACCCAAAAACCAGTTAAATTATTGCATGTCCCTTTTTTAGCTTATTAAAGGAGTCCAGTCTGCATTTATTGCACATTTACCCCCAAAACACAGGCAGACAAAGCACGTAAGCTTTCAATTTGCATCCTCTGTAGAGATTAAAATTATACAATGTTTCCACAGAAAAGAAAAGCATTGTACTGCAATCATAAATTCTGAATATCTGGAGGCAGGGAAAAGCATAACAAGCCATGTAATCCTCCACAGAGCACTTCCTCTGTGTGCAATGTGGACTTTAATAGGAATAAATAGACATTCAAAAAGAAAACCATGGTGTTGTAAGGGCATTGCCTACCTAGGAAATCATTTCCCTTTCACTGGCCATTCATCTTTCTTTAGTGTCTTTTGATAAAATAAAAGAGTTTGCTTAACCCCTATGTCAGGATCACAAACATTTTTAAAGGGAGTCTTAACAATCTTTTACCCCATGTCTACCTGTCTATGCTTTATAAATACCTCCCCCAACCAACATCCATGTATGCAGTTTGACACTGAGCTACAGATGTGAATGTCTGCACTTTTACATGTCAGTCATCCCTGATCTGGCCAATATTTCATATCTATATAAAGAGTATATAGTGCAGGTATTTCTTCTGCCAGTCTGATCTGAAATTTTAGCTTGTATGCAGGGTATTAGGAAATTGTATTATTTTACAAGTTGCCTCTCACAGCATAGTTTTTTTTTTTTTAAACATTCAAAATTATTCTGTAAACTCTATTCTGTTCTAACTCTACTCTAGGCATACCCCACTTTTAAGTACACAATGGGGTTTATTTACTAATGCTGGAAAGTGCAAAATCAGGCTCACTTCTGCATAGAAACCAATGAGCTTCCAGGTTTTATTACCAAAGCTTAATTGAACAAGCCGGGGTTAAAAGCTCATTGGTTTCTATGCAGAAGTGAGCCTGATTTTGCACTTTCCAGCCTTAGTAAATAAACCCCAATATGTACTTAAAAGTGGGGTATGCCTGTCTATTATGGTAGGCACATGTATAACTAGTAGTCGATTTAGTTCCATTAACCATTCAGAAGCCTCAGATCACTTCTGAATCTATGGGGTTGATTTACTAAAACTGGAGAGTGCAAAATCTGGTGCAGCTATGCATGGTAGCCAATCAGCTTCTAACTTCAGCTTGTTCATTTAATTTTAGTTAATTAACCCTTCTGTCTTCAGAGGCTCTCTTTTTTGTTAAATTTTTTGTCCAGGGGACGCCGATCTTAGCTTTTGCACTGTCACTACTGCATCAGTGCAGAAGGAGCAGTAAGGAAATTTACCAAAACTAGAGCAACCAGATTCTGAAGCAGTTGTGCATAGCAACCAATCAGCTTCTATCTTTCATTTAAAAGCTTGAACAAAACTGAAGATAGAAGCTGCTTGGTTGGCATGCAAAGCTGTTCCAAATTCTGTCTGCTCCCGTTCTGATAAATTCCCCTCCATTGGGCGGTACTAATTTGGTTGAGCAGCTACATCCAACCTGTCTATTGTAATCTTGGTCTTGCTCCACCCACTGCTTATTAGCTCCGCTCCCAAAATGAGAAATATTTTACCATAGCCTGGATAAAAAACATACGTTGCCACATCCCAAAAAATATATAAGAATCAGGAAAGTGAAAAGCCTTCTACCACACTACAGGACTTTAAAGGCTAAGTACTATAATTGAGGCAACACAATTCATTTAAAAAATAATTTTTATTGATTCAGTTAAAAAAGTTTATTAGGTCTATTATGACCACCATAAATATTTACAGTAAGATACAATCATCATTGGACTAGGTCCTCATATGCTTTCATGGATAATGTCTCTTTTCTCATTGCCCTCAGCTAGAATTAAGGTGAATGGATCTTTGTCCCCTGTGTTCCATATTTGTAACGGAACCCACCAAGGATGCCCCCTATCACCTTTTCTATATGTTATTACAATGGAACACCTGGCAATTGCCTTGTGTCAGAACCCAAATATCACAGGCATTCCTGTAGGACCTCTCCATGCAAAAAATGGCCCTATTTGCAGATGATTTGCTTTTATTTGTAAAACAACCACATACTTCCCTCCCCGCCATACACCAGGAATTCCAGAGATTTAGAGAAGTCAGTAATTTTAAGGTTAACTATAATAAAATAGAACTGCTAAATATCTCCTTATAAAAAAATGACTATGACAAGACTCTCAAATAATCTTCCTTTTAAGATTTGTTGTTCTTCAATTCGTTATCTAGGGATTCAGATACATGCTCTGACATCACAACTGTATTCTTTGAATTGCCATTCTATATTTCGAAAAATTCAGATAGACTTGACTTCTTACGCCTATAAAAAACTTTCATGGTTTAGTAGAATTAATAGTCACAAAATGGATATCCTCTCTCGGTTTTTGCATTCATATTCCTGCCTCGTATTTTCACAAAATCCACCGGATGTTTTCCAAATTTGTTTGGAACTCAGCCCAGCCTAGAATTAGTTTTAAAACATTGTCGCTACTAAAACAACGAGGAGGAGTAGGGGTAGCCGATATTGCTTTCTACCACAAGGCAGCAATATTTACATGTATTGTTGATTGAATACACCAAAAATCATCCTAGTTATGGGTGCAATTGGAGAGTCATATGAACCCTATAGACCTCTGCACCCTTCCATGGACTTAACCAACTTTTCGCAAAGGCACCCTAATTCCAGTTGAGCTTACTCAACAGAAACTTTATATGTGGGACTGGGCGATATCCACTCTTGGTATATCTAAATATCTAGGCCCCATGACTCCTTTCTTTGGTACTCCGGCTTTTTTGCCAGCCTTGCTCCTGGAGTAACAGGAACATAGGAGACTGTCACAAGTTCTTCAATCAGATCCGTCACTATTGGTATCCTTTGTGTCTGCATTGAGTCTAGACAAATCCACACATTGGTTACAGAGCCATCGGGCCCTGTCTTACATACGATCTATTCCAACACCTTTAGATATCCTTACTGAACCAAGTCATTTAGAAAATGTGCTTATCAACAAGAAACCACCTGCACATACAGTCTCTTTACTGTACTCTATACTCATGATGGTGGCACATCCAGACCTTCCTCACAAAAAAAAAGATCTTCAGCAGACTATCTCTTCTTTGGATTGGACAGTGCTTTACCTTTACCCATAAAAGATCACTTGATACAAAAAGCCAAGAAAAGGGGTACAAATTGATATCTTGATGCAGATGTCCCTCTCTCTTACACCATATTTCCTATTATCATAAGTCTATACACACAACCTATAAAGTATCAACGGGAAATGCTGTAATCAAATACATAAAAGTGGTTCATCCAAATTATAGACTTAGGAAATATTGTAAACTTTACTTTTTTTTATAGAGCTTTTTTTTAATAAATAGTATATTTTTCTATGTAACAGTATTTTGTTGATTTGATTAGATTGTACCTTTGATAGTCCCGTATCTCCAAGCTTTTCTGTACTTTTCAAATTTGGGATGATGGTACTGTATAAACATTAATTATTTTGGAGCTGATCCTTACCCAGTACCTTTGAATACACACACTTCAACCATAATTTATCAGATACATGCTGGAGATGCCGTACTGCTAAAGGAAACGTGCTTCATATTTGGTGGGAATGCCCACCTATAGGCATGTTTTGGAAAAAAATATTCACTCTACACTGTAAACTTACTGATCCCTTTATCCAACCATCGCCCAAAGTGGCTCTCATGTCCATGATACCAGGTTCTCCTCAGTCAGCGAAAAAATATATCCTTAGATACTTTCTCAATGCAGCCAGAACAGTTATTCCTCGACATTGGAAATTTACTTCCATACCATCCCTGGGGGAATGGGCAATTGAACTTGAATCTATTCGAAAACTGGAGTGGCCGTTGACGCAAGAATTGGGAGTAAAAGAATATTATTCCCATACCTGGGATGATTGAATCAGGTTTAGAGAATCCCCTGAGTTCCTGACTTGGACTAATGGAAACTCGGCTAGTGGACCTAATGAGCCATGATGAAGTACCTAGGTAAACCAATATTTCCCAACCTTGGTTTCCCCTCCTCCTCCCCCCCTTTTTTTTCTTCTTCTGTTTTCATTCTTTTTTTCTCTTTTTTCTATTTAATGTATATATTATGAATATTATACATAACGATGTGACCACCTTAACAAAAGCAGAAAACACGAGTAGCTAGAGTTAACTTACATTTTTTTTTTCTAAACTTGTGTGAACACTAAAATAGGTACTTACTGCACAATATCTGAGGAATATATACGCTTGACCTACAAGTGATAAATGGTGTAATTTAAACATTACTATAAGTTTTTTTTTTTGTGCTTTTTGTTTTGTCAATCTATGTGTACTATAAAAGTTAACTTGTATTTTTAATTGAAAACTTTAATAAAATTAATATTTTAACAAAAAAAAAAATACAATCATCATAAAACACGGTGAAATAATTCCAAATACATTGTGCAAGTTGATGCTGGTGTATCTTGGTGGTTACTACAACACTTTTCGCAGCCAACTGCTCCTTCATCAGGGAAACCACAAAAGCATGTGATCCATTTTTTGAAAATATTTACAGTACAGACTGATTTCATCTTTAAGGAACGAATATTCCCATTCACATAACCAAGGCTTACCACAACTAATTACATTCTAGGTTTGCACAGATTGCAGTACGCCACAGGGATGACCCTAATATGACATATCTAACAACCACCCCCATAGGAGATAGGGGCAGCATCACAGGCATCAGGTACCAGAGGGGAGACAAAGACCATGACCAGCCAATCCACAACAGCTGCAAAAATAGAATACCTCAAAAATCCATATCATAACCCCATATTAATATAGCGATACAAAGGCTCCCAAGTTCCCCTCCCAAGTAACAGCCAACCAGAAAACAAATTAATTTATTGTGGACAAAAAGAGATATAGGGTAAATGGCAAGAAGCACTACAGTCTGCCTGCCCACATAGACTGGGGAGAGATAAAATGAATTGCAGGTATTGAAGACAGTCATACCACAGGTACCTATATGTTCATTTTTTTCGGTGCTTGAAGTTGGATGACAACAAGGGATCATAGTCAGAATTGAGGGAGCAATAGGAAAGATTACATTTAATTACAGGTACTCTGGAGTGGGGCTTTAAAGCTGAACACCATGCAGATAAAAAAAAAAAATGAATGCCGTTATGTGTATAATATACAATGATTAAATGTATTTCAAAACCAACTACCATTTATAATTAAATATGACTGATTTCGGCCTCTAGTATTATCTTGTATTTTGTTCACTCACATGTGACCAAGCTGTTTTGCTTAACTGCAGCGGAGAAAAGTCAGGTCATCAATCTATCTTTGCTGCTTGAGAAAATTGTGTGGACAGAAATAAACAAAAAAAAAACCTTTGGCAGGTAAGACAGCTCACCTATATGTATTTCATAATTTATTTTGATTCAAAACACACAATTCCGGTCTGCATGGGCAATGTAAAAATCTTTAGGCTGCGAAGGAATTTAACTCTATTATCATTTATTTACCAGCTGTGTACTTGCAGTACAGAAAAAAGCAAGCTTCTGTGTTCCTTAGCAGCCTTTTTCTGTAGTTACCTATAAATAAATAAATAAACGTATAAAGTTTGTTTAAAACTTATACAATGCACCCCAATTTATAAAGTAGTAAAAATAGAACCTGGCAGCCTCTGTGTATGCCAAACTTTTTTGTTAGGTGTTCGATGTGTCTGGACATAGCATCTTAATAGGATCTACATAATCTAATAATACTATTTGATTTTTGGTACCTTTGTAATTTTATGCCATGCTATTCTAAAACGAGTGTATTTTTAGGTTCTTCTCATTGTCATTAGCCCATATTTTGTCTCTTTACAACACCCATATGTTGCCTTTGATCAATTGCCCAAACATGTGGCATGTTACCTTTTAATGTCCTCCTCAAACATCACATCTGCACAGGTGTCCCTTGAGTTTGTTACTATCTAAAGCCATTATATGGCATTTTTGCTTTGTACAAGAGGAAAATGAAAACAAAAGTACACATAAAACAAGGTGAAAAAATTCTGTTTAAAGGCTTTTTGGTATGCCTGCTGCTTGATCTCACAATTAATGCTACATGTTTGTATTGTGCTTTTCAAAGACAAATGAAACTTCTCTTTAGATCCTCATTTTTTTTTTTTTTTTATTCTTCTTCTTCCAGAACTTTTCAGTTATCTTTTTGAACTTGATGTTCTCCTCATCCTTGCAAGTTCACAGTGATACAGGCAACGGAGACGCAAGTGCTGCATTTGTGTTTGTAGTCCATGGTGGGAGGTCTGTATGTTCACAGCAGATACAACTGTTTAATTTGAGGCATTACAGACCACCCACTAAAAAGATAGATGAGAGCTTTCTCTTTCCAGCTTCGTAACCACATGGCAGAAAACAAAAACAAAACAATATTAACGGTCACAGAGTGGAAACTGATGTTTTTCTTATGTTGTTTCCCAAATGGAAAATTTGAAGGAATTATTGTGTCACGCATAGCTTTATCAATAAATCTGGAGTCAAAAATAAAGTAAGCAAAGGTAAGCGAGTCTGAACGAGAAAAGTGTTTGCGCACCATGTGTGCCATAATGTGAACATATGATAATATATTATTTCAATATTAATTATAATAATCAAAATATTAGACCATAGAGTATACAATCATAGTTACCTGTTTTATTTATATTTTTATTATTAATATCATAGCACTGAAACCACATAATCATTATTCCTGCACCTATGACTTTATATATTAAGAAAAAGAGGGTTTGGGACTTTAAATGAGGTAGGTTCAGCATGGCTAAAACATGAGTCAATGTAAGGAGACCTGTTTTATTCAATACATTAAAAAACATGACTTGGCAAAATGAGTACATGCATGGTAAACAAAAAAAATAAAACAGTTGTCCATCATAAAGAATCGCTTGAAAAGCAACATGGTGGGGTAACTTGGGAGTGGATGGAATAAAAACCATCTAAAAAGAAAAGGGTGCAACAAAACTGGCACGACGCACGTTTCGTGGTTTCCTACCACAACATCAGGGGCAAGTGCACCAATGTCTGTAAAAAAGCATAAATAAAATGATATGGTCCAATGTTACACCCAAACATGAGGGAGACTATATACTGTATGTAAAGGAGAGGAGAAATGAACTCATCCCACTAAATACTTACATTCAATTAAGTCTAAACCATGTGAACATGAAAACTGGTGGATGCTTGAAATGTTTTTATTTTACCCACTTCCAAGTTACTCCACCTTGTTGCTTTTTAAGCGATTCTTTATTATGGACAATTGTTTTATACCTCAATATGTCATCTATAAGTTGCTATGATTGTTTTAATGAATATCTGGTTAATAATATGTGATTGATATGCTTATTTACCATGCATGTACTCATTTTGCTATGTCATGTTTTTTAATGTATTGAATATAACATGTCTTCTTACATTGACTCTACTTTTAGCCATGCTAGACCTACCTCATTAAAGTCCCAAACTCTCTCTTTCTTGCATATAGATTTAGGGATGGACATGTGTGATCCCACACACCTCATTTAAAGTCCCAAACTCCTCTTTTTGTTTCATATTATTAGGGATGGAGGTATGCTACTGGCTATCATGGAGTCTGTGACCCTATATTCCCTTCTTATGCAATTCAAGGCAAACTTTTGTGTCCATTATCGGCCGTTTATTAAGACCTATGTTAATACTGAGTCAATACTCACATTGTACGTAGTATTTTTTCATATGTGGTCAAGTCTGTCTGACCTCTTGTGATCCCTTTCTGGTGGGCTGTTCTGTTTTCATAGCCTGGGAGCTGCTAGGCGCATTGGGCACCCTCCCTCTTCCCTCCCATCCACCTTTGGTTGATGAGGGGGACTTGGTGGGCCAGTCCTACTGTGCATCAGCACCACGCCTCCCCATGCCATGCACAAGGTGCCCTCTCTGGGCATCCTGTTGCTGGCGTGATTGGGATTTCAGTTGTGGCCAGCACATGGGGTGATGCGTCTAATTGTCGTGAGCGACTTTGGTTGCTCTGGCAGCGGGGCCTCCCCTTTTTTGCTTTGCCAGCGTGACTCTGGGAGGAGCCTGTTTTGAAACACTGAGCACATAAGAATCCCCAGTTAACTATGCTATCTGTGGATCATGTGTCTCTGTCACAGCATTAGGTAATCACCTGCCTGGGCTTTCTGCCTATGCTTTTCAGTCTTTGAGTGAAGACAGCATTGGCTGGCTTTCATAATTTTTCTTATATCCTCTGCACTCTTCTTTTCCTTTTGAGCAGGTATGGCTTTTTCCACGATTTCCACACTTCATTTGTACCTACCTTTCATCTTGGTGTTGGACTCCAGTTACTGTTCAATACTTTTTAACACTATTATATACCTTCATGCATAGGTGTGTGCAGGGGGTTTGCCAGGTGTGCTTGGGCACACACTAATCACCTTGTGCAGTGCCGATTCCCCCTGCAGCCGGTTGCCCAATGTCCCACCCCACCAAATCAAATCTCACATCTAAGAATTGGCATGCTGCAATATAATAAATATGTCATTTACCAACCCCTTCATTTTCTGAATGAATACAGTGAGGTACCGATCACTCCTGTGCCCATACATAATTGAAGTATAGTGAACTGTGAAGTGTTTGTGAAGAAACAGGAAGCTGCTTAGTAGAGGGAACTTCCCATTAATTCAGTGTCCAGTGAAGCTGAGGCTGCAGAGAAAGGGACTGGGGAATCTCTGTCCTCACTCCCTTTCTTTGTCTGAAAAGCAAGACATCTCAGGTCTGTTTAGACCCCTGATATTTCACCAAAGTCCCCAAATAGAGCTCCTAAAAAAAATCAAAAAAATAATATTATAAAAAAGAATGAACAAATTTGTAAAAAAATTCTAATTAAAATAAAAAATTACCGACACAGTCCACTGCCCTACTGATTCCGTCTACTGCTCTTCTGACATTGTCCATGTTTTAATACATTTTAAAATGTTTGTTTACATTAATATATAATAGTGTGTGTATGTATGTCTGTAAACTTTGGGGTGCACACCCTAATGCAATAGTCTGCGCACACCTATGCCTTCACGTATTCGCAGATTGCCTGATTTACTCACTTTTACAGCATTGGAGCCCAAATGGTTTTCTTTTTGATAGCTTGTTTACTCTTCTCTGGGGATCATGATGTGTGTCTGGCTTTCCTGCGGGCCCCTTCCTCAGCTCCCCGGATGAACATTTTAAGTAGCCCCCTAGTTTTCACGTTCATATGGTTTAGACTTAAAGTGGTTGTAAACCTTTGTGTTTTTTCACCTTAATGCATCCTATGCATTAAGGTGAAAAAACTCCTTGCAGTCATCCGGCACCACCTGAGCTCCAAATCTCTGTGGGCGCAAACCCGTCTTACTTTCCCCCAGCTCTTGGAGCCATTGGCTCCCGCTGCTGTCAATCACATCCAATAATGCTACCGCTGGGGGGAGGGGCCGAGTCATACAATTGGCGGCTATGGCAGGCCCGCAGGCTAACCCCCTTGGGAGAGCGCTGCCCAGAGGGGTTAGCTCTTGCGGGGAGGAGCCGCGAGAGCCGCACTGGGGTGCCAGAAGAGGATGATCGGGGCAAAACGAACTGCACAGTGGAGGTAAGTATGACATGTTTGTTTAAAAAAAAAAAATCTGCGAAACCTATACAAGCCCTTTAATTGACATGTAAGTACTTAGTGGGATGAGTTAATTTCTACCCTCCTTTACATATATAGTCTCCCTCGTGTTTGGGTGTAACATTGGACCATATTGTTTTCTTTATGCTTTTTTACAGACATTGGTGCACTCGCCCCTGATGATGTGGTAGGAAACCGCGAAACGTGTGCATAGGGCCAATTTTGATTTTCTTTTTAGATGTTTTTTTTTCATCCACTCTCATGTTACCCCACCATGTTGCTTTTAAAACGATTCTTTATGATGGACAACTGTTTTATACCTCAATATGTCATCTCTAAGTTGCTATGATTGTTTTCATGAATATCTGGTTAATAATATGTGATTGATATGTTTGTTTACCATGCATGTACTCATTTTGCTATGTCATGTTTGTTAATGTATTAAATAAAAAATAAAACATGTCTCCTTACATCATATTTTAGCCATGCTAGACCTACCTCTTTAAAGTTCCAAACCCTATTTTTCTTGCATATAGATTTAGGGATGTACATGTGTGATTTTGTTTTATGACTTTATTTATTAAACCTGCAGACTTGATCATATTCCTACAAATAGATACCCTATAATGATTGAAGCAAGCTAATTAACTTCTTGCAGTAGAATATGACACAAAGGACATGTAGTCAAGAAAAAGCCTTGATTCCTGAGTGCATCACCCTATATCAACCAATCAGAATTCACTCTCATTATGTCAGACTATCACAAAACGTCTGGCCTTAGTGCACTTAGAAGAGAAATTACACTTGATATAATTGATTGATTGATTGTACTGTAAAGGTGGACAAAGACATTAGACACAAATCAACCATATAATGCTTACTTTCAATTTGGCCACTTGACATCTGGAAGGTTTTACCCCATTTATGACCAGGGCATTTTTTGCTATTCAACACTGTTCTACTTTAACCACTTCAGCCTCAGAAGGATTTAACCCCTTCCTGACATTGCCATTGTTTGCGATTCGTCACTGCGTTGTTTAAATTGACAATTGCACGGTTGTGCAATGCTGTACCCAAACAAAATTGATGTCCCTTTTTGCCCACAAATAGAGATTTCTTTAGATTATATTTGATCACCTTTGTGTTTTTTATTTTTTGGGCTATAAACAAAAAAAATTATAATTTTGAAAAAAAAACAATATTTTTCACTTTCCGCTGTAATACATATCCAAAAAAAAAAAAGACTTTTTTGCATACTAGCATACTATGCATACTAGCTCATTATACCTTTGTCTTGCAGGGTGTATTTGTTTTTTTTTTTCACAGGCTTTACTTCCTCTTTAAGACAACAAATGGGTGAACACTTGTATTACTCATCCAGTAGCAAATTCACCACTCTGGGAGGCCACATAAGCCTATACCATAGATTTCCGCCCAAAGTGGTTACATTTATGGTTTTAGAGGTGGTCCCAGAGAACCCGTGGGGAGGGGGGGCGACTGGAATCGATCGATCCTTAGACGTGAGGCTATGTGGATTGAGCGATTAAACGCCCTTATACCTCCAAGCTTAAATGAAGCTCTCTCATACAAACCCTTTTTTATGATTCTACCTATTGCATAAATCCCCCCCCCTGTAATTTCCTCCCCCCAAACCCCCAACCCCCCCTTCTATCCCTTGAAACCCTGTTCCTTGTCTAGACATTGTTCCCTTAGATGTACTGTACCCTTCTTTCCCTCTGTTTACCCTTGTTCTCCTCTCCTTTCCCTCCCCTCTTTCCTTCACCCCCTCTTTTTGTTTTACCCACACTTACCCACCTTCATGTACATTATTGCCGAATAGCCATTCTTGATTAGCACTGCTTAATTTCTTATACAGGATCCATATAACTACTGTAGATCCCTGCGGTGAGATTTTTTTGATTGAGATTTTAAATAATAAAAAACTCCTTTATGGTAATGTTTATTTCTGTATTGTAAAGATGCCGCTATGTAACTGCATCATGTCATACCCTGCAACTTGACATCTAAACCTTTGCTTTAACCTTCAATCGATATATATTTGACCTTTTTTGCTTAGAACAGTGTGAGGTAATTTTTCCCCATGGCGGACATGTGTCGATCCAGGTAGAGGGTATGCCCATTGTTTGCACTGTGGGAGGTTCTTCCCCATCCCTACCCCGAGGGATGGCTTACAGCCATCTCCTCATTCAGTCACACATGGGCACGGTATTATCCGTGCATGCGCAATGGGGTAGATGGACTCGGTGACGGGTTGGAGACCTAAATCGAGCGCATTGAGCTGCAACCGGGGGCAAACCAGGGTGAGTGCCTGACTGTGGGGAGTATGCTATTGCATACATGTTATTGGCTTCCTCCACCAGGGTGATGGTTGGAGGCCATGTACATATGGGGATCTGCATCTTACTGCCAACCTATGTGGCTTGATATGTACTACCTCTGGCTGTTATGTTCCACATCCTGATGTATTGCTCTCCCTATGTTACAGCATATCATTGGCTGTTACAGATGATTCATCTGGAGCTTTTTCAGTCCTTTTGCTGACAGACTACCGCAGCCTGCCTTCCCTCCTCTTGGGATGGTTACCTTTCCTTGTCTAGACATTGCCCCCAGTTACATGTACTGAATATATATGATTGACAGGTGGGTCAGAGTTTTATCAACTGGACATGGTACCACTTCTGGTGTTTGTTTTAAGATCCCCAGCCTTTCCCCTTCCCCTGTTTTCCCCCTCTCCCCTTTCTCCACCCTCCCTTCCCCCTCTTTTCCCTCTCCCCTCCTCTCTTCCCCCTTCTTTCTCCCACCTCTTCTCCTTTCTTTCCCCTCCCCCTCCTTCTTCTCCCCCTCCCTCCTTTCTTTTCTCTCCTTCCAGCCCCTATTCCTCCCTTTCTCTCCTTTCCCCCTTTTTTCCCCCTCCTATCCCCATCCCCCCTCTCCCTCCCCTCTTCTTTCCCAATCCCCGCTCTCCTCTCTCCCCCTCTTCCCCCTTTCCCCCTTCTTTTTCCTTCCCTATCCCCTTCCCTCTTTCCTTTCCCCTTTTTATTTTCCCCTCCCTCACCCCCCCCCTTTTCCCCTTTCCCCGACCCTACCTATCCATCCCCTGGTTTCTTACTCTCTCCTCCCCATACCACCCACCCCCTTTTTTCTTTTCCCCTCTGTCTTTTCCTTCCCCCCACACTTCTTCATCATCATTTCCTTCTCCCCTCTTGTGTATTTTTCCACTTGCTGCTGTGTTCATAGTTCCTAACTCTGACCCATTGTCACTTTACTATTATTGCTCATAGTGTCTCCCGTTGTCCACCCCAGGGACTTCCCCCTTACCGGATGCCTCTCTTGGTCTTGGCCTTCTTTGGTAAGTTATGTTTAACTTTGTAGATTCTCCAAGTTTAATCTACTATGTATTGTTACTTATGATATTGTTACTCCCACGTGGTGGAAACCGTGAAACATGTAGAGGATTCCGTCAGGACATACATCCAAGCCCTTCTTGTATCAGGACTCACGCATCCATTACTTGTTTTCATTACTGTATACGGTACTCTGTGCACAGTGTATGTATGTATCCACTGTTTTTAACCTTGTTTATTTTCTAATAAATTGCTTAGATTTGTTTTATGGTTTAATCCTTGGGTACTGAGATAGTCCTTGACGCTTCAGTGCTATAGAGTATGTTTGGAGCAGCTCTAAGTATTTCTCCATTCCAATATCTATTATTTGGGATGATGATATCCACCCCTATCCCTTTATGATTTTGAATGAGGCTTCATTTATCACTCCTCTATATAGATATTTAGTTAGACCTCATTTAGAATACTGTGATCAGTTCTGGAGACCTCACAGTCCCGTTCTGGAGGCCTTTTACAAAAAGTTATTGATAAGGTAAAATGAATGCAGAGGGCAACACAACTGGTGAACAATCTGGGGAATAAAACATATCAGATACTTTAGCAACCATACTTGTACAGTCTTAATTAAAAAGGGAAATGTAAGACATGAGTAACCTTTATATATTACCAGTGTGAAAAAGGTTCAGTAGAGCCGTATTTCCATTATAAAACAAAGATCGATAAAACGGAAAATAACCAAAAATTAGCAGAAGAAAAGTTAGAAAGTATTGTTTTACCAAAAGAATAGTTGATGCTTAAAATAGACTTTCAGCACAGGTAGCCAGTCAACGGTATATGGACTGAAAAATGCTTGGGGCAAACACAGATCTATACTGAGACAAAAAAGTTTTAAAAAAAATGGGGTAGAATTGATGGATCAGTTGGTCATTTTTTTTCTGCCATCAATCTAAATACATTTTATTTGATTGCCATGAAGGCAGTTAGGGTATTGTGAAAGCTACTAAAATACAAATTGGCCTAAATAAAAAGATTTTGTATGTCAAGCATAAACATTCAGGTATCAACATGTCTTGAGCAAACTTCAGGTATCTGACTGTAGTAAGAATATTTGCTGCCTAAATATCAACCAATTTAGTTGGATCTTTATGTCTCTTAAGCTTTTACATAACAGGTGTCACATGGATGTAGCACAGTGGTCTCCAACATGTGGCCCGTGGGCCAAACACAGCCCTTTGCTTGCTTTTACCCAGCCCTTGGGGCACTGTTCTTCCCACTGACACAAACAGTGGGGTTCAATACCTCCCGCAAACATGGGGCACTTCTCCTCCCACTGACACCAACAGTGGGGTTTTAAACCTCCCACAAAGATGGGGCACTATTCCCCCTACTGACAACAACAGTGGGGTACTATTCCTTCCAATGATACTAACAATGGGTCACTATTGTTCCAACTGACACCAACAATAGGGTACTGTTACTCCTCTTACTGAGAACAGGTGCTATGCACATTTTTTACTCTCACTTACCACCAAGCCTTAGGCATTGTGTACTCCCACTGACACTGAGGCAATTTCTACCCCTACTGGCCACAGTGTGCACTCCCTAAGGTCTGAAGAACAGTAAGCAGGCCCTTCATTTAGAAAGTTTGGAGACCTCTGATGTAGGAAAACAACTTTATCCCAGATGTCAAGTCTGATATACATACAATGTGCTGCTGGTAATGTAGCAATGCAATTGTTTTTCTTGTTATTTATTTTCACTGTTCCTTTTTCATGTACAGTATCTTTACTATACTATTTTGATTCAAGAAAGCTAGGGATACGTCTGCCCATCAGAAAAATTGCAGTCCAGTAGACTTTTTAAACATTGGAAATGTTCCAAACCTTTAATCTCCTTTTTTCTCCTTAAAGTCTCATAATTGATGTGATGACATTATAAGCCCATTTATGGGGCTGTTCATAAATCACCAGTTATACAGGATCACAAAGGTCTGTGTATCAGGTGTCATAACATTCTTACCACACGTGTGATTTACTTATGAAGGAATGTTGAACAGCAATGAATATACTGGCTACACCTTACAAAAACTGGGAAATAATCTTTCACTTTAGTATGTCATAGAGTCAAGCTGAATTTCTATTCATCAAATTTGCTTAAGAAGGTCCCCACTCTCTGAATTCTAGAGCATCTATCTACTATAGCAAGATAAAGTTCACCTAAGCCTTATACACACCTGCTGGGTTGAAGGAAAAAAAAGCTGACAGGTCAGATTGGAGCCGCTGTACTAGCAATATGATATTAGTACAGCGATCTCCCCTGCTGTTCTATTGTGTTCTGACAGGGGGGTGGCCTCCACGCCAGAACACTCGGCGAGTGTTGGCTTCTGTTGGACCGGCTGCCATACACATGGGCAGGATGTTGGCCGGTTTCTATTGAACCGTCCGATGCAGGCCGATATTCGAACTTTATGTACTAGGCTTTAGCTATGGGAAGTTATGTTCACTTCAAATAGCCAATCATGTGCAGGGAAAATTTGAAAGATGAAACTAACCTTGCATATCAGTAGAGAGAGTTTCACTGGTTTAAGTGTTTTTCTCCTTTAGTAAGTCAAATAACTGTATTGTTATTAGTATATTTCTATGAATTCTGAGAAAAGGGAATATGTGGATATAGAAATATGGAAACTTCTATTGCTGCCTAATTTTAAAAGCAGGTTCTGATTCTTGATTCACTATTCAATATTGACTCAGAGCCCTGAAAGAAGCATGCTACCAATGAAGCCAAAAAGCCTATGTGGTAAAGCTAGGATCTAGATGACAGCATCATAACTTGTTTGTACTAGGTAGTTCCGTAGCAGCAGGGCCGTCTTTAAGGCAGGGCAAAAGGGGCAGCTGCCCTGGGCCCTGTCATTGTTGTGGGGCCCCAAAACAGCTGCCTCATACTTGCCAACTATCCTGGTTTAAATTCCCTTGTCCCTTGAAGTTTTATTCCCGTGCTGTGTCCCAATATCTCAGTGTGCAGTGCTGGTACTAATGCTGCCCAGCTCTGCCCTATTGTTGTGTGCAGATGACTCACCTGCAGATCCTATGTTTACATGTAAATAACCGGCATTCGTATGTAAATAGCGGCGACAATACTAAGTAAATAGCTGCGGCCGTCGGCATTGGTATGCAAATAAAGGCGGCATTCCTATGTATATCATGCTCCCCTGCTGTGAGGAGGTGATGTGCTGTAACCTCTAGCAACTAATCAGTGAGCCGTAATGTGTTCTGTAACTTCTAGCAACTAGTCAGTAAGCAGTAATGAAATGCTGTAACTGCTGGCAACCAATCCATTGCTGCCTGATCTGATACAGAAAACTGATTTTAAGTCTAGCTGCTATTTGTCGTATGTCTCAGAGTAGGTGGAGAGGGAAATTGCATTGGGGGGCCCCAAGAAAATTTTTGCCCAGGGTCCAATCTATACTAAAGACGGCCCTGCTTAGCAGCAGAGGTTTCAAAGAAAAAAGACAACACAATTGTTTATCAAAGTTAGCTTAAGTACAAAAAAACAGTAATATAGTAACACCCTAAGGTTCTTCAATTCCTCCTCTGAGTAGTAGAGTAAAAATATAACACAGCCACAAGTTCAGAATAAAGGTACCAATGCCAAGCATGCTTTTCTTGAGCATCTAAATATAATTGTTCTCTTTGCATCAGTAACCCACCTAATTACTGGACAGCTCTTATGGGATTGCAGCTGGTGACAAGCCTTTTCTCTTCTCTATATACAGCACCTAGGCTTTTCTGAGGTCCCAGGTCTCTAACCTATTTTCGACTAAAGGAGTAAATCCTTGTACAAAGACTAACTGTTCCTCCTGTATAGATTCCTATCACTGCCTACACTTCCCCAATCCAGGGCTGCCTTATGATGAAGATCTCTGTCCCATAATGTCCTCCAAGATGGGGACCAGAGCCCATGGCAGAGTACACATTAGTCTAATGCCAGGCTCTCCCTAGTACCAGCATCAACAGAGTAGAAACATTAGCACTCCATTGATGCTGTACTGAATAGCTGTATTTATTTATTTATTACAGGTAATTATATAGTGCTGTCAAGTAATGTGTATACATAACATTTTACATTCACATCAGTCCTTGATTTCAAGGAGCTTACAATCTAAGGTCCCTAACTCACTTTCATACATACACCTACTATGGTAAGGCCAATTTAGACATGAGGCAATTAACCTCCCAGCATATACTTGGAGTGTGGGGCAGCGAAAACATGCAATCTCCAAGTAGGTAGTGCCGTGGTTGGGATTCCAACCATGACCCTAGTGCTGCTAGGTGGAAGTGCTAACTCTATTCAAGTGATTTAACTGTCACCTGATAGTCAGTGAGTAGAAGGCGGAAAGTCTGTCGGAAACAGTTGGTGGAGAGAAACTGGTGCTCGACTCCCTGCTCACATGTTCCTTTTAAAATAAGTCTAAAATGGAAGCTCTTATATTTTTATCCTTACAGGTTCACTTTAAACACGGAAATGCACAACAGAAATCAAAGGAAAAAGCCACATAACTACTGTATAAGAAGTACACCAGCTAAAGCTAAAGGATGATCCTTTGCACATACTGTAGGTTGCTGTATTTAGGTTAAAAAATAAAAATTATAGCTATTGAAAACATGTCATAAATACTTATTATGGGAAGTTTTTTTTTTTTTTAAGTGACATGACGTTTAATAAAGCTTGAGTTATACTTTAACTTTTTTCTTTAAATTAAATATGAAGTTTAATTGGTTTCCATGGGCAACAGCTCTATTTGTGATCTATTTTGCATTTCTCAGGTTTTATGAAATCACCCCCTGGGCATTGAGAAAATGAGGGGGGGGGGGGGGTGGCGACGACGCTATGTGAGTTCTAGTTGGAATTTCCATGGTAGTGAACTCTAAGTGTCCTTTCACACGAGGCGGATCAGTTCTGATCCGCCCCGTGGATATCCGTTTGCTCAGCGGGGATCACTCCGTCGATCCCCGCTGAGCAGGGAGATGACAGGTCCGTCTCTGCACACTGCGCAGGGACAGACCTGTCACAGCGCCGCTCTCCTCTATGGGAGATCGGATGACGACGGACCGCAGTGCCCGTCGTCACCCGATCCGATCCGCAGACGGATGGAAAAATAGCTTTTTCCTCCGTTACACTTTTTCGGATCGGAGCGGGTCGGATGTCAGCGGACATGTCACCGCTGACATCCGACGCTCCATAGAGCTCTATGGAGCACCCGTTCAGGTCCGCCTGAAAAACTGACAGGCAGGCCTGAACGGGACGTCAGTGTGAAAGGGGCCTAAGCCCTTGTACACACGTCAGATTTTGTCCGTCGGATTTTGTCCGACGGATTTTGTCCGAAACTGTTGTATACACACGGTCGGACAAAGTTGTCGGAAAATCCGACGTGATGACGTTATTTCGTTACGACGGGACTATGTTCACGCTAGTAGCCAATAGCATTGGTGTAGGAATTTGATCTGAGCATGCGTTGCACTTTGTCCGATCGGAATTCTCGACACCTGATCGGAGTATGTCCGATCGGAGCATTTTGTCGGAAAATATTTCCGGCAAGTTGGAAAAGTTGGTCCGACGGATATTCCGACGGAAACAGTCCGATGCAGACCACACACAGTCGGAATATCCGACAAAACAATCCGATCGGACACATTCCGACGGAATCTCCGACCGTGTGTACAAGGGCTAAGGTTTGAGGCTTCAGGGATTCCCTGGACAAAATCTGCAGGTATCCAGAGATTGCTGCTATACAATCCGGAAGACATTTACAAATTCTTCAAACAAGGTTTTGTGGAGCATTGTGTATTTGCATCCTGTTTGATAGGAAAATTGTTTTCAATTAATATTCTGTTTGATGATTCAGAAAAAAAAGTCCCATTTCTTTTGAAGATTGGCAAAAAATGGCTAGTCACTGTGTTTTTTCGGAGAAAAAAATCATCACGAAATAAGGAAGTCTGGTGAGAAAAACATATTGCCCAGACTATGACTCTGAATCACACAGTGCACATACCACTGTTTGCTGCTGTACACATATTTATCACTTTTAACTGAGAAGAGAAAACCATTCTTTAACCCCTTAAAACATATCTAAACATGAAAACAAAAATGTAATACAGTATATTGCAGCTTACTAGTCCTTAGCTGTTGTAGTCCTTAGATGTGGCAGCTGAATTGTGTTCATATTTTCATTTTTTTTTTTCATTTTTTTCTTTACTGGCCAGGTAGTCCTGCAAAAAAAACAAATGACCTGTCACTTTATGTCTACACTTTATCAATATCAGTATTGCCTCAATTTAAGGTATATTATAGGGTAGGGGTGGGTACTTGTTTACCCAACTGTACGAAGCTGTCAGGGATGTGCTGGCCATAGTGCAGCCAAATCTCCTAGGCAGAGGCAAATACGCATGCACAGAGGTGCATTTGCAGATGCCCGTCTTGCTGGGCATAGGCTAATGCCTATGCGCATGCGCAGGAACACTAGCGCTAAAAGGCAAACACTAAAATACCCGAGCTAGCGCCAAATGGCCTATACAAAGACAGCAGCTGCACTAGTGCAATGCTGTCTGATCTGAAGCTTTACCTAAGTCTGATACTGTATCTGCATCTGATTACCTGTGTTTGACCTGGCTTCCTTGACTACGCTTGCTTATCTCCAGTCCTGACTCCCGCTTGCCTTAACCTTTTTATACCTGCTATTCTGCTTGATATCCTGCTGCCAACCTCTGCCTGTCTACTGACCAATCTCTGCTTACCGTTTATACCATATCTTATTATCTGTGATTGACCCGGCTTGTCTAACCCTGCTCCAGTCTTGCTCCATCCTGCTGCATCCAGCACCTGGTGACGAAGTCCTGAATCCGCTGTGCTACCACCAACTGCTGCTCATGACCCAGCCTGGTCATCTCTACCCTCAACATGAGATTCTGCAGGCTCTCCTACCTCACTGCGCTCTCACGGCCACTGTTGCAACTCAAGTGGCCCCTGAGCCAGGGCTGTAAGATAGGTCTCCTTCTACATGTCAGGCTCTGTTACAAGGTACATAAAAGGATCTATGGTTGCCACCCAGGTTGGCATTTTTAAATTGGTTAGAAATCTTTGACATTAAAAATAAACAAAGCATATCCTTCTATAGTGTGTACTACCTCATTCCAAAGCACCATGTGTCACTTCTAAGATGTTATGTCGACACCAGACCATCTCGGGAGATGGCCCCACACCCTCCTCTGGCACACAGCAGGGGATTGACAGCCTCATCCATCCATGTTTTCCTATTATAGTGTGTAGAGGGGGTGTGTCTATTTCTCTACGCTCAGGTCTCAGATTACACTGAGCTCTCAAATCTAGTTTGTGCAATGTGTGACCTCAGATCCCTTCTACCTATTTTCTAGGGTTAACAATAAGCCTTTAAAGTGTTTGTTAACCACTTGCCCACTGGGCATTTAAACCCCCTTCCTAACCAGACCAATTTTAGTTTAGTTCAGCTTTTAGTGCTCTCACATTTTGAATGACAATTACTCAGTCATGCAACACTTTACCTATATGACATTTTGTTCTTTTTTTTCACATAAATAGAGTTTTATTTTGGTGGCATTTAATCACCACTGGGTTTTTTATTTTTTGCACTATAAAAGAAAAAATACTGATGAAAGGTTACTAATTACTAATTGTTCTTCATAAGTTTTGGCCAAAATTTATATTGCTACATATCTTTAGTAAAAATAACCAAAATAAGTGTAAGAGTCAACAAACTATGGTGCCAATCTCTGAAAATTGATCACACCTGATGAACTGACAGCCTATCTAATTTCTTGAGACACTAACAAGCCAGGAAAGTACACATACCAAACAAATTACCCTTTTTTGGAAAGTAGACATTCCGAGGTATTTAGTAAGAGGCATGGTGAGTTTTTTTTATGTTGTCCTTTTTCTCACAATTCTTTGCAAAATGAAATTTTATTTATTTTCTTCACAAAATTGTCATTATAACAAGTTATTTTTCACACACAGTATGGGCATACTTCCAATTACACCCTAAAATACATTCTACTACTCCTTCTGAGTATGGCAATACCACATGTGTGAGACTTTACACAGCCTGGCCACATACAGATACCCAACATGCTAGAAGCACCATCTGGTGTTCTACGGGCATAAAGTACACATCTAATTTGACTACCTATTACACGTTTGTGAAACACTGATGGGCACTGTAGAGGCACTGATGGGCACTATAGTGGCATGGATGTGGCACGTGTGAGAACTGATGTAGCGCGGATGAGTACTGATGTGGCATGAATGTGACACGGATGAGCCCTGATGTGACATGGATGTGGCACAGATGAGCACTGATGTGACATTGATGTGGCACGGATAAACACTGATGTGGCATGGATGAGCACTGATGTGGCATGGATGTTGCATGGATGATCACTGATGTTGCACGGATGATCACTGATGTGGCATGGATGTTGCATGGATGATCACTGATGTTGCACGGATGATCACTGATGTGGCACATATGAGCACTGATGTGGCATGGATGAGGCACAGATAAGCACTAAAGATGAGCATGGCTGGACATGAATGAGCATGGATGGGCATGAATGAGCATGAATGGTCATGGCTGGGCATGGATAAGCATAGCTGGGCATGGATGAGCATAGATGAACATGGCTGGGCATGGCTGGAGCATGGATGAGCATGGCTTGGCATGGTTGGAGCATGGATGAGCATGGCTGGAGCATGGATGAGCATGGCTGGGCATTGGATTGGCATGGCTGGAGTATGGGTGGAGCATGGAGGAGCATGGCTGGAGCATGGATGGAGCATGGCTGGAGCATGGATGGAGCATGGCTGTACATGGCTGGAGCATGGATGAAGCATGGCTTGCCATGGCTGGAGCATAGATGGAGCATGGATGGAGCATGGTTGGAGCATGGATGAGCAGGGATCAGCGCTATGGGAACTTCAGATCCAGCCCATAGCCACTGTCATTGGCCCTTTACCCCGTTCCGTGATGCGTCGGGTCTTCTGGACTCGATGGTCAGTGACACCCCAGGGGGTGTGTGGGAGTGTGATTCTGGGAGGACATCATATGATGGCCTCCCAGAGTTATCCGACCATGCTGTAGCCATCATTCGGCTATGGCCCAGTCGGCAACTGGTTAACCTAAAAAAAAATATGATCCTGATTCCTTAAAGCATGTTATACAACACAATGCTCGTGCTGTGTCATTTGCCCCCCTATATAACCTAAAAAAAACCTGGCTTATCCTGCCAGTTTCTGCCCTATCCCTCTGTAAACTGACCACAGTATATCATGGCTGCTGAGCCCTGATACTGTTTACGTGCCTCCATCATCCCCAGCTCTCCTGTCTCTCCTCTGTCCTTTCTCCCTCGCCCTGTCTGCCTCTGCCTGTCAGCTCCTGTGTCAGGGCCCTCCGACACCACCCCCGCTGCTGAAATAACTTGTCTTACTTTATATAATCTACTCTGTCTCCCTGTGTGTGTGTGTTTTATAAAAAAAAAATGCCGTATATACCTTATTTATGAGCGCTGATCATATCCTTATTATCTGAGGTTAGTTACTTCAGTGGACATATGTAGTCGTTTACAACAACTTTGAACATGTATTTGTCTTGTTCGTCTCTATCGCATTGTGGAATGATGGGATTAGTATTGTACACAGTAAATTGCAACTAAATGCACAGAATAAACAAGTATTTTAAATGTTTACCAACAGTGTTTTACTTTCCCTCATTTATTTTTTTCACTTGCAATGTGTCTTACTAGTATATTTTAGTTCTCCAGGAGTGTCAGTTTCCTAGTCAGCACATCCTTCCTTGCACATCATAGTCCTCTCCTCTTCTGGAAGTATCTAATTATTCTGTATGCACACCCTACATCTCCTCTCCTCCTCATAATCTTATATGTAGCAGCTGGCAGTGGAGCAAATGGGAACACAATAGATCAGACTTTGTCAACCTTTCCACAGAGGAACCCTTAAAAAAAATTAAAAATTAGGTCTCAGGGAAATAATGCACTGAATTCAGTAGGAAGAATGCCCCCCCCCCCCCCCCCTTACAGGCAGCTAAAAAGATCATTGGTGTCAAGCTGCTGGGTTTGCCAAGTGGGAATATACCAGTAACTATGGATCAACTAGTAGATGGAAGGTCAATCATCAAATCTCAAGGAACTCCTTGCAACCTTTGGAGGAACCCCAGGACAGAACACTGGTCGAAAATGGCTGCTATAAAGTGTCACTTGTGTGACAACTCTGAGTCTGTTGAGGTTGTTGACCTTACGTTCAAGATGGTGGCGACCATCAGCATTCTCAGGGACTTTGGATGTCTACACAAGGGAGGCTTCTACAGTTAAATAACATGCATAAAATATGCTAAACGCACCTACAATCAAATGGCAATATTTTTGCTGCAATGAAAAAACTAGCTAATTTTATTCTGAGATTTGTCCCATTTACATAGATAATTCAATTATTTTCCACTGGAAAGCAAGTCATTATGTATATCATTACTGTGACCAAGCTGCTACAGCCATGGTCACAATAAGTATGCTGTAAAATCAGCATTGCAGAATTGTCCGAACTCTCAGTATGGTCACCAAAATAATTTAATTTTACAACATGAATGGGCATGTTGACTAGGGAACAGGGCAGTGGAATACTCACCATAGTTGGCTGGCTGAGCGAGGTTGTTATCTTACATTTTGAAGCATTTTCCTCATGGAAGGAGCGAATTCTTGCTCATTCATCCAGGCTGAGAGTGACACATGAAAACATATTTTTGACAGTGCTACTACAAATTAGCCTAAATTGTGAACATATATAAAGTTCAAAATCTTTTTTTTTAGACATAATTGGTGGTGGAATCTACACATAACAGCACTGGACACATTGTGAAGAACTTTTTCATTTTATATACAATTTAAGACGTCATTTTATATATATATATATATATATATATATATATATATATATATATATATAGATTAATATATATATATATATATATATATATATATATATATATATATATATATATATATATATATATATATATATATATATATATATATATATATATATATATATAGATTAATATATATATAGAGTATTATTGTATTGATAGAACTGGACTTTTTGCAGTGACTTTGTGGATAGATTTGGCACTTTATATTGGTTCAAATATTAGGCTTAATTTGTCAAAAAGATTTTTTCATTTGTTTGGTCACTGGATCAAGTAATATAGCAGCTGAACAGTGTAGCTAAAAGTGATAATTTGATAATAGTTCAGTTCAGTGGCACAGTTCTACTTGAATTATTATGAGAGTGACATATGTAAGCAGGTGAGTGTTTTCACTGCACATTTTAATGATCCACTTGCAGGACTTTTTCTAACGCAATGCACCGACCCAGTGTAAAAGCACTCGGGCTTTCACATTGGTGTGGCATGAGAGGCGTTTTACAGGCACTATTTCTAGTGCAAAACGCCTCCGGTGTAAAAAATGGTGTAAAAGTGGGACTTTAGTTTTGATTTAACCACTGAGAACAGTAACATCCAATCATGTGCAGGATCATTTCTTATTTTCTTAAATTCCCTTGCACATGATTAGATCTTTAACGTGGACAGACGTTCACATAACTTGTCTTCACTATTAATCACCTGATTAGTATCACACCCTGTATTGTTTAGAAATAAGCACAACATCACATGTATATCACACTTAAAAAAAATGGTGCTTTCAATTTTCATCTATATTTCTTTGAAAAGGAAGTTTGTGCTGGGAACACATTTGCTTGACAATGCTTTTTATTGCTTAATTAAAAATATGAGGCTTTCTGATATACTGTGTTATAAACAGATGTGTTAGAAAGGAGAAATACATTTTGTATGATAGATCAGTCAACTCAAATGAGATATTTCAGAAGCTTATAGTCAGCTCCTGGGACTATATCACCAACATATAGAGACAAATCTCTATGTTTAGCCTATAAATGTATAGGATTAAGAACAGTCTTTGGAAAGAGATTGTTAGGTTTTTCTTTTTCAGACTGAGCTAAGCAAGTGCAGCTCAGATTACATTCCGATACAGCGCCTGTGTGATGGGATGACTTCACGCTTGCGAACACATGACCAATGAGAACGGACGCAGCCACAGGACCATCAGCCACAGGATCACTAAAATGTGCAGTGAAAACACTCACCTGCTTGCATGTGTTACTCTCATATTAACTACACTGGGTAGCTGCTATCCTAATTGATCCTAATTGATCCAATGACCAAACAATTGAAAAAAGTGTCATGATCTGGGGCTGCATAAGTACTGCCATCATTGGGGAGCTACAGTTCATTGAGGGAACCATGAATGGCAACATGTACTGTGACATACTGAAGCAGAGTATGATCCTTTCCCTTCCGAGACAGTATTCCATCATGATAACAACCGTAAACACACCTCCAAGACGACTACTGCCTTGTTAAAGAAGCTGAGGGTAAAGGTGATGGGCTGGCCAGGCTATCTCCTGACCTAAATCCTATTGAGCATCTGTGGGGCATCCTCAAATGGAAGGTGGAGGAGCACAAGGTCTCTAATATCCACCCACTCCATGATGTCGTCATGGAGGAGTGTCAGACTTCCACTTACCAGACAGGTGAGTCCGTTTGGGCAGAGGGTGGTCTCCCTTACGTGTCCGACTCGCGGCCCCTGATAGAATAGACAGGAGGCATGGGAGTGCGGAGTGGTATGAGAGCCTGGTGTAGAGGGTCCAGGTGCTGAGAGGAGAGTGGTCTTCAAACAGCAGGTGAGTAGGCTGGAACACAGGCAATCAGGTGCTGAGCAGGAGCAGAACAGGCAGGTCAGGGCACAGGCAGGGTTCGGCAACAGGCAGGCAACAAAGGTCCAACAGGAGAAGGCAGAAGCGAAGTCAAACAGGCCGAGGTCAGGTGCAGGCAAAAGTCAGGGATATCCAAGAGGCAAGCCGGGCCTGGGTCATCAGGAGATCAGGAATACTAGAATGCAGGTACGGGCAACAGGAACAAGGGCACAAGGGAGCTGATGATCAGGCAGCACTGAGCAGAGTGCACGGCAGACCTAAATAGGCAGATTGGCATCAAACGCCGCTCACACCAACGCGCACAGGTGCACGCATAAGCGCACACACACACCCGCACACCCAAATGGCAGTGCACACACCAGTGCTAACAGGAGCATGCACAGGAACGCACACCAGCACGGCCAGAACCGCGACCAACCAGGTAACCTCTCTGACAAGGTGTGGAAGAGGACTCCAGTGGCAACCTGTGAAGCTCTGGTGAACTCCATGCCCAAGGGGGTTAAGGCAGTGCTGGAAAATAATGGTGGCCACACAAAATATTGACACTTTGGGCCCAATTTGGACATTTTCACTTAGGCGTGTACTCACTTTTGTTGCCAGCGGTTTAGCCATTAATGGCTGTGTGTTGAGTTATTGTCACATGAAAAGGTATAATAAAATATTTACAAAAATGTGAGGGGTGTACTCACTTTTGTGCGATACTGTATGTATTCTAATTTTGTATTTATAGCACTAGACTTTTTGAAGTCACTTAGTGGAAATTTGGGCACTTTATATTGGTTCACATATTAGGCTAATTTGTGCTAGTGCTGTCAAAAAAGATTTTTTTCATTTGTTTGGCTACTGGATCAATTAGGATAGCTGCTGCAGGGTGTAGTTAATATGAGAGTAATGCCACATACACACGACTGGACCTTCCGGCAGAAAAGGTCAGATGGAATCATTATATCGGATATTCCGATCCTGTGTGGGCTTCAGCTGACTTTTTTTTTCAAAAAGTCTGATGGACCATTCGTTACGATGCAAGGGCAGCTCTTGGCTACTGTCTATTGAACTTCCTTTTCTAGTCCCGTTGTACGTCATCGCGTTAGAAATGAATGGACTTTGGTGTGATCGTGTGTAAGCAAGTCCGTCCAGTCGGAACTCCGTCGGAAACTCAGTCGGAAAGACCGTCAGAGTTTATTCTGATGGAAAGTCCAGTCGTGTGTACGCGGCATAACACATGCAAGCAGGTGAGTGTTTTCACTGCACATTTTAATGATCCTATGGCTGATGATCCGGTGGCTGCGTCCTTCTCATTGATCATGTGTGCGCAGGAGTGAAGTCATCCCGTCGGCGCTGTATTGGAATGTAACCTGAGCTGCACTTGTGTAGCTCAGTGTACATTCTGAAGAAGACTGAGAGCAAACAGTAGATTTCTTTTAGTTCAGAAGAGACATTGCATGTAATAAAGAGCTGACTGCTCACAGTTTTGGGACTTTAGTTTCGCTTTAACCACTGAGAACAGTAACATCCAATCATGTGCCGGATAATTTTTTTTTTTCCTAAGTTCCCCTATACATGATTAGATGTTTAAAGTGGACACAAGTTCACATCACTTGTCTTCACTATTAATCACCTGATTAGTATCACACCCTGTATTGTTTAGGAATAAGCACAACATCACATGTATATCACACTTAAAAAAAAACCTGTTGTGGTGCTTTCAATTTTCATCTATATTTCTTTGAAAAGGAAGTTTGTGCTGGGAACACATTTGTTTGACAATGCTTTTTATTGCAGCAGATGATAAACTTGTTGTGCCAGATACTCCCTCTATCGGAACTAGCATTGGAAGGAGAAAATATGTCCATGGTATTAATATGATACATTTTTATCCCACAGGAAAAATATTGCACAGGTGTCTTAGGATGGAAAGTACGATGAGGAATGGGAAGTCCTACCAGTATTATAGAAACTGATATCAATATGTGAGAAATTAAAAAAAATGCTTTGCCCTCTACTTCTATGAGTTGAGTGCTAAGAGCAGAGAAGACATTAGCTTTCAAAGTTTCCAAAGGCCTATACCAGGGATATGCAATTAGCAGACCTCCAGATGTTACAGAACTACAATTCCCATGAGGCATAGCAAGACTCTTATGCCCCGTACACACGACCGGACTTTTCAACATCCAAAGTCTGACGGAATGATTCCGGCAGACTATTCGATCGTGTGTGGGCTGCAACTGACTTTTGATTCGCAAAAGTCTGACAGACTTTAGAAATGGAACATGCTTCAAATTCTTCCGACAGAACTCTGCCGGACCCAGTTCCTACCGAGAAATTCGCTCGTGTGTATGCTATTCCGACGGACTAAAACCGACGCTAGTGCAGCTATTGGCTACTATCTATGAACTTCCTTATTCGAGTCGAGTCGTACGTCATCACGTTCGAATCCGTCGGAGTTTGGTGTGATTGTGTGTGGCCAAGTCCGCTCATTCGGAAAGTCCATCAGAACTCTGTCGGAACTCCGTCAGAACTCCGTCGAAAGTCTGTCGGACATAAGTCTGGTCGTGTGTACGCGGCTTTAGAGCCACAAGCATGACAGCTAGAGGCAGAGGCATGATGGGACTTGTAGTTTAGTAACAGCTGGAGGTCCGCTAATTGCATATCCCTGGCCTATACTATAGAGATACTGTCAAACTGATTTAAGTTTGTTTCTTTGAAACACTTAATAATTCACTGCTGCACAATATATTTGGAACTCAATTACCACTAGGATGTTTTAGTACAATGGCTGTATTCATAGTTTCTGCCACTCTAGGAATATGTGATTGATGCCACTTCTGCCAGCTAGTCAAATTTGTCAATTACATTGTTATTGATAATGCGAAGACTGAAACCAGGGAGCCGTAGTCTGTACAATTCATAAGCAACGCTGCAACTGTATTGTACAGTCAGACAATCAAGAAAAAGTGATGATTGGTTGTTTAGTGAGCCAAAGCCTTTGAACTCTTATGCAGGGTTCTGCCATTGGATTTACTTCTAAGTGCCCAGAGGTAAACTGGCTAGGCAAAAATAAAATTCAAAAGCAAACCGAAATGCTAATTTACTTTAGTACTGTCACATTCCCACTCTGCCACATGGGTAGGTTTGGAGTTATATAAAATACAGTGAAAATCTATGGCGCAATACATAGCATGATAAACTGGTTTGTATTATGTAAGGCATGACATGCATACAGTATATGGGCTATGAATATATATAAATTCATTTCCCAACATGTTTTTATTAGTAATTGTCGATAATAATGAATCACAAACAAGAACTAAAATTAACCATTCAAAAACCAGCACCTTTCGTTTTCATGCTTAGAGATAATGGTTTCATCTTGATATGGTAAAACATGACAGTACAGGATTGCACAATCGAATTGCCTTAGTTGCTACAGAAAGCAACTTAAAGGGATGTGTCTGTTTTGTAACATATACATATATATATATTATGGCATTACGTACTGTATACTAAAATAAGTTATATAATAAACAAAATTAAAACAAGCAATGTAAGTAGGTAAAATGAATAAACTCACAGCTTTAGCCAAATAAAAAAAAATGACAGCATAAGCTGTCAGCATACACCTTATCTAACAGGCCCTATACCCAGGTCTGGATTTCTTCATAGCCAGCATATGCCAATGCCTAGATTGGCAGGGCTGCACACAGCCACCTATGCATCATGATATTTTATTAACTATCAGTAATACTTTAACAGCAAATGCTTCCAGGTTGCCAACCAGACTGCAAAGTGTGTATATTTGTGCTGGTGGAACAGTGCACTGTGTACTGGGACTGTACATCTAGAACTTAAATGCTAACAGAGTGACGGTTTGTGTGTCCGAATCTTGGTAGAGGCAAATGAGAGCTTTAAAGGTAGACGTGGAGAAGAGTTCAATGAGCAGCAGCTAAATATGTCTTTAACAAAGAGAAGAAATCTGCAATCTGGATCTTTTTGCCGCTGTGTATTTATAGTTCCACCTGGTCTTAGTGCCTCACCCGGGGCACTAAGAGGTTAGCCTCAGATCTGATGAGGTTGACCCCTTCAGATATGTGATCCAGGGGTCTCAAGTTTTCTCAAATCTGGGAAGCTTGTCCAGAGAGGCATTCGTTTAACATTATCCAGGACAATCTATTCTTTAAGAAGTCAAAATATAGCACCGGGGATTTCCAGGATTTTGCGATCGTTATTCTGGCTGTTGTAAAAATGAAAAAATAATAAGCATTGGGTGGGTCTCAGGGCTCCCACAGGAGTGCCTGTTGCAGGGACTTAGTCAGATTGGTCCCTGTGAGAGAATAGATAAAATTGTAGATTCAGATCCAGAATCTATGCGCATTTGGGCACACCAACCATACTTGATACGCTGTTCCCTTTTGGCTGCACCCTCGAAAAAACAAGGTGCAGGCTACTGGTGTCCATTGGCTAATTCTAGCAGGGACCATATACCATCACATGAGTACTTTGTAATTAACCTCTATTAGGGAGGTGTTTATAATTAATTTTGCAGCCCCTTGTGCTAGTCTATGCCATCTGCAGGGTCCAAGACCTCCCCTATATCCTGTTCCCATTTTTCCATATAAGTGGGTTTGTCATCTGTTGAGGTCAGAATGTCGTAACCCTTAGATATATACCCCAAGCAGGTGTCAATGTGTTCACATAGGTATTTTTGGGGGTTGTTGTAGATAAGTCGGAAACCTTTTTCAGTGAAAAGATAAAGTTCGCTATCTGAGTATATCGATAGTATTCTGCTGGTGGTAAAGCATGTTTTTCCTTAAGGGCTCTTCTGTGGTCATAAAAATCGTTGATACGCAAAAGCCCCTTATGCTAAGTCAGAAGGAATAAGGCCCTGGGGTTAATTCAGGATTTGCCAATAGTGGAGCAAGGTGTAAATATGCTTTTATAGGATATCTGTCTTACTCTTTATAATTGGGAGAATGTGTGGCCAATGACCATATAGGAAAAAGCTGTCTCTTTACCTCTGCTACTATGGAGCCTACTGTGTATATTGTTAAATCCAACCTTGATTATAGTTGCTGGCTTTGGTGTTTTGATCCACTGTTGTGTAATGCAAACTGTCAGCTGGGAGAAACCAGGAAATACACAACAAGGTGGAACCAAGCAGAGAGTCCTGGCTGAAGAAATATCACCACCTAATGTATTAACAAGATAGTTATGTTATTGCAAAATGCTAATTTTGATGGTTTTCCTTCAGGAAGAACTTGAAAGTAGGGCATATTATTTGGTTAACCAATTGTGAATGTGCTTTGTAATGGCTATTACTTTTAAATTCCTGACATATGTGTATGTGATAACTACACTGATACCTAAGTAGCATGAGTGTAACAGTGTATATAAAGTAAGAAAAAGAGAGGAACCCTACATTTTGATGTGATATATAACTGGTGTTACTGGAGGGATATAACTGGTGTGAATTATAAAATTTAGTATGATGCTTACATTGGTTTTACAATTGTAGCAAGATCCCAGGCCTCCTTTAGTCTATCTGGGAGACTAATCTGAGAACCTCCAGAGCCAAGAGCTGCTGACATCCTTCCATTATAGATTGGGTTGTAAGGCATAGTGGATGTAATGCAAGATAGATTTATGGGCACCAGACACTTCTTGAATGCTAAGATATTTTATTTCTCTTGAACAGAAATGTGGGAGAGAGGGTTAGGGCCAGGACACCCCTAGGTAGTTTCAATGTTAATTAGCAGACTCCGAGACTTCTACAGGTAAACAGCCATGCAAGGTCTCCTATGGCAACAATCTTAGAACAGTTCCTAACACAAGTTGTAACAAACTCCTTTCTCTACAGTCACTTCTTGTAGGTTCTCAACCCACTGAGCTCCCAGTCTCTCTCATTAGACCTGCCGATTCACTGCCATTGAATACCTTGAGCTCTTCCAATCTTCACTTAAGTATCTTCCTCAGGCGTCACCCCCGCATCTCTGCTGGCACTCCAGATACTTCTCAGGCTTCACCCCACTGGCCTGCTCAGTCCCTAGCTTGACACACAAGGCTGCACTGCAAGTGTTACCTCTGCTGGCTGGGTCCCTAGCTTGACACCTGCTGAAGTTTCCTGATTCTAGGGAGTGAGTTAGTTAGTGAGAATACTGCTCTGGTACTTGCTTCAGCTACCCACTGCGGTCCTCGGTAATAAGGTGGTTGGTCCCTTAGTGGCGACAGCTTCCCCTCTACTTCTGACCACGACAGGTTCTCCGGTCGGCAGAACCATCACTTCTGATTGGACTGCAAGCTGCAGTCCCAACACTACGCTGTTCTCTTGCTTCTGGAGAGGCCCTCAGACAGCCTAGCAGACAGATGTGCGCAGGATAGGCCCAGACTACAGCAATATAACACTCGTCCACTCAGAGAGCTGTCCAGGTGGCACAGAACACTCATCACCTGACTCCACCCAAATATATAGGTGCTCCCAGCAGGCCAAGAGACTTACGTAAATACCTGTCTATTGGCTCAGATGCCACATATATATCTAATCTTTCCTTGCTTTCCCCTGTTTTATCTAATGTCACCAGGTACCCGGCCACCTAGCGACAGAAGAGAGAAGTGCAGCAATTCCAGACTTAAGGTGAACTTAATTGATCCCTAACAATGAGCCAAGGTTACTACACTTGGCAGGTAAATTTAGCAGCAACCCTGTCTAAACATCAGGGTGCTACACAATAGTGCATCTCCCATTATAAAGTAATTTTACATTTTTTGGCCAATTTTATTTTATTACATTTGTTATTTTTTAAACTTATTTTATCTGTTTTTGTTATTATGTGCACGAGCACTGCCCCCCCCCTCAGGCAGTCATTAAATAAATAAATAAAAAATGTTGTTAAGTGCACTGTGTTTGGATGCCAGACACAGTGCACTATGGGAAGAGCCACGTCTATGCAATCACGAGATTGCAGATGTGGCGCTTCCTTGCAGCGCTTTCCGAAGCACTGAGTAGCTTCTGCCCATTGCTCGTAGTATCTATTACTACGGCCGGGGGATTTGATTGGCATCTGAGTTAGATGTCACTTCCTGTTTGCTCTCTCCCATTCTGCCCGTGAGAGAAAACCAGAAGTATGAGGAGCGGACTGCTCCATCGCCGCTGCCAGTGGAAGGAGACACCCAGGAGAGGACAACACAGCAAGGTAAGTGCTGCTGTGCTGGTCCGGACCTCCCGTGGAGAAGGGGGGGTTTGATGTGACACAGGCTGCATTTTATGGGACGCAGGCTGCATTTGATGGGACACAGGATGCATTTGATGGGACACAGGCTGCATTTGATGTGACACAATTTGATGTGACACAGACTGCGTTTGATGTGACACAGGCTGCATTTGATGTGACACAGGCTACATTTGATGTGACACAGGTTGCATTTGATGTGACACAGGCTGCATTTGATGGGACAGAGCCTGCATTTGATGGGACACAGGATGCATTTGATGGGAGCACATGATGTAAGGACGGATTCCGCTGGGGGACACCTTATGTAAAGATGGACTCTGCTGGGGGGCACCTAATGTAAGGACGGACTCCGCTGGGGCACCTGATGTAAGGAGGGACTCTGCGGGGGGCACCGGATGTAAGGAGGGACTCTGCTGGGGGCACCTGATGTAAGAAGGGACTCTGCTGGGGCACCTGATGTAAGGAAGGACTCCGCTGGGGGCATCTGATGTAAGGAGGGACTCTGCTGGGGCATCTGATGTAAGGAGGGACTTTACTGGGGGCACCTGATGTAAGAAAGGACTCTGTTGGGGGTACCTGATGTAAGGAGGGGCTCTGCTGGGGGCATCTGATGTAAGGAGGGACTCTGCTGGGGGCATCTGATGTAAGGAGGGACTCCACTGGGGGCACCTGATATAAGGAGGGACTCTGCTGGGGCATCTGATGTAAAGAGGGATTCTTCTGGGGGCACCTGATGTAAGGAGGGACTCTGCTGGGGGCACCTGATGTAAGGAGGGACTCTGCTGGGGCATCTGATGTAAGGAGGGACTCTGCTGGGGGCACCTGATGTAAAAAGGGACTCTGCTGGGGGCACCTGATGTAAGAAGGGACTCCACTGGGGGCACCTGATGTAAGGAGGGACTCTGCTCGGGGCACCTGATGTAAGGAGGGACTCTGCTGAGGGCACCTGATGTAAGGAGGGACTCTGCTGGGAGCACCTGATGTAAGGAGGGACTCTTCTGGGGCACCTGATGTAAGGAGGGACTCTGCTGGGGCACCTGATGTAAGGAGGGACTCTGCTGGGGGCACCTGATGTAAGGAGGGACTCTGCTGGGGGCACCTGATGTAAGGAGGGACTCTGCTGGGGGCACCTGATGTAAGGAGGTACTCCTTTGGGGAAACCTGATGGCATCTGGTAGTTGGCGGAACGCTCAGGGCTCCCACTGATTCTGCATTATGGTGAGTTGAATGATTTAATTTTATATTACAATGTAATAATAGAAACAATGCGCTTCAATCATCCTGACACCATAACAACCAAGGATTGAAGTGCTAACACCAGGCGTTTGGAGTATCTTAATCTGCTGATTGTTATATTTTCTAGAATACACATATTTCTATTGTTGTGTAGGATCTCGGCCTGCTGTCCCTCCATCCCTCTCTCCCTCTCCCTCCATCCCTCATTCATCTCAGACGCTAACCACACCACCTTAGAGCCATGCCCACTATTTTGCTGAAACCATTTTGACCAAGTGGGAGGGGTCAAAAAGGAAGGGCTGGGTCTGGCGCCACTCTATCCTAAAACTTCACCAGCCGCCACTGGTTAGAAGGACCTGTAGCCTCTGCCATGATAGAAGTCTGGTTAAAAAATTGAAGAACTAAAACTTCTGATACCTGAGGGGAATTTTGACTTGTGAGAATATTAGAAACCTGGTTTGACAGATCACATGACTGGCTTGCAACTGTCAAGGAGCACTCCCAGTATCAAAGGTACAGGGTAAGTAGAAGAGGGTGAGGGGTGTGCCTGTATGTCAAAAGAGTGATTTGATAGTGAACATCCATGATGAGTGATGACATTGCTAATGGGGTGACGTCTTTGTAGCTGAAGCGTCAAATGGACGAAACAAATGGTAAATTAAATGTGTGTATATACTGTAGTGCCCCTAATGTTAAGGATAAGGAAGAGACCCATCTCCTTTCACTGTTAGAGATAGCAGGAAGGCAGGGCAATGTTATAATCATGAGGGACTTTAACCACTTCAGCCCCGGAAGGATTTACCCCCTTCCTGACCAGAGCATTTTTTGTGATTCGGTACTGCAGAGTTTAGCTGAAAATTGCGCGGTCGTACGATGTTTACTCATACAAAATTGACCTCCTTTTTTCCCCACAAATAGAGCTTTCTTTTGGTGGTATTTGATTACCTCTGCGGTTTTTATTTTTTGCACTATAAACAAAAAATGAGCGTCAATTTTGCTATAATAAATATCCCCAAAAAAATATATAAAGATACACATTTTTTCCTTAGTTTAGGCAGACATGTATTCTTCTACATATTTTTGGTACAAAAATTGCAATAAGCGTATATTGATTGGTTTGCACAAAAGTTATAGTGTCTACAAAATAGGGGATAGATTTATGGCATTTTTATCATTATTATTATTATTTTTACTAGTAATGGCATTGATCTGAGATTTTTATCGGGACTGCGACATTATGGCGGACACATCGGACACTTTTGACACTATTTTAGGACCATTGTCACTTATACAGCGATCAGTGCTATAAATAGCCACTGATTACTGTATAAATGACACTGGCAGGGAAGCGGTTAAATACTAGGGGGCAATCAAGGGGTTAAGTGTGTCCTAGGGCGTGATTCTAACTGTGGGGGGCTACCACTGACATGACAGTGATCCCTGCCCCCCCAATTACAGGAAGCAGTAGATCCCTGTCATGTCACTAGGCAAAACAGGGAAATGTCTTGTTTACATAGGTATCTCCCCATTCTGCCTCTCCATCTCACGGTCGTGGGCCGCCGGTGAATATCCAGTTTGCGTGACCCGCGAGTACACTCCCACGGTGTGTGACAGGCACGCGCCTGCAAGGCAGAGAATTTAAAGGGACTTACAGGTACGCCCATTTGCCTGTACGAGCCATTCTGACGATGTATATGTGTGTGCGGCGGTAGGCAAGCGGTTAACTATCCTAATTTTGATTGGACAGATGAAACTATGCACTCAACTAAGGCTTGACATTTCTTGAATGTAATGCAGGACAATTTCATGAGTCAAATGGTGGAAGCCCCAACTAGAAATGATGCTCTGCTGGACATAATAATTGCAAAAAAATGCAGCGTTGATTGATTGCAGATGTGGAAATAAAGGATAATGTAGAAAATAGGGAGCACAGAGTGAATTATAGGAAAAAGTGGCACGAAGGTATGAAAAGAACACTACATTTTAAATTATCCAACTTTGCTAAGCTGCACTCCATACTACAAAATACTAAATGGAATAAAATTGTTACAACAAAGAACATTGAACAGAAGTGGAAATGCTCTAAGGACACAATAAACAATGACATTCTTCAGTGCATTCCAATGACCAACAAATATAAACGAGCAAAAGTTAAAACCTGGGTGGCTATATTCTAAGGTCAAAAAAGCATATAAATGAGAAGAAGCAATTACAGGAGAGGGGCACAGGTCCCTCTCTGGTAATTGCTTACTCTCATTTTACTGCACACTATGAGTTTCTCAGAGTTTGAATTAGAATCTGCAGCAAGTCAGAAACAACCTGCCTAATTTCCTGATTGGAGGACATCCACCATAATCTAGCCTTTTCCTCCTTAGCCCTTCCTTTCATTAATTGGATTTCAGTTGTTTCAATCAGAGGCTCAGCATCACATTTAGGTGTTACTTAATACAAAGAGAGAAGGAGAGGAGTCCTGAGGCAGGGTGTTGTGATGTTTTCAGAAATCTATGTACACCACCCTGCTGGTCACTCCCGCCAGACATGATCTGCTTGCATTGTATAGAGAAGCACAGAGACCCATCAATGATGTCACTGTGTCTAAAATAAGGTATGTAAAGAAAATGGAAAGGTTTTGTCAGGGGGGACCAGTGAAGGCAAAATATAAACAGATTAAATTTCAACTTTTACCCCTTTCACACCAGTGGACCGATCGGGTCTTCCTGTCCGTTTTTCAGGCAGACCCGATCAGAACACCTATTGTTCTCTAAAGAGCGTTGGATGTCAGAGGACATGTTTCCACTGACACCCGCTGGCATCCAATCTGATCCGGTCCACTATAGACAGAAGGATGGGGATGCGTTCACCATCTGTCTGGTGGATCAGATCGGATAACAGTTGGATGGAAACAGACAGGCGTTTTTCATCTGACTGCCCCACAGAAAACAGCGGGCTGTGTCCGTGTCTGTTCTGCATAGCAGAGTGGACACGGACCCGTCGGCCGCCTGATCAGTGGAGAGTTCCCCCGACGAGCAGGTGGATCCACTTGATGGATTACTTTCTATCTGAAAGCCTATAGCATTAATAACTGTTTAATAAGGCAGATTGTCCCAGAGTTTTGCGGTACAGTGCCTAATCCACAAAAAAACCTTTTCACTTGTTATATTGTGAAAACTGGTATAGTTTCTGTGCTAAAAATAAAAAGATTAGGTGGCAGCTGACTCAAAAATTTTGGATAAGTATTTCCATTTTGGGCACATGGACTAGTGAGCCAACAGTGTCTCTTAATTTTTGGGGACTTTTCTTAATTTCCTTTTGTATGGAAAATATTTATTTGTGCTTCTATATTTTCCATTTTTCCCAGCAGTGATTCATTTTCACCATCTTGCCTGTCTACAGGGCTAAAATATTTACATTCTTATTCACATTCCACATTTGTAAAACTATAAAACATCAATTTGATCATGAAAAAAAGTAAACAATTAGGACAACAGTAAATTGTAACTAAACTGAACAGATTATTTATATTCATTGTGAAATTAATTTTAATTTCATAAATATAGGATTCTGTTATGTAACTTCATTCCTTTTAATGAAAATAATCACCAGATGATAGCTGGAACTATAGTAATAACATAAAACGGTGTTATAAATAATTGAGCTAACATATAGAATACATTTTGATTTTGTTAAAAAGTTTGTTTTAGTTGATATATTACTCTTGTCATCATGATAAAAACCTTACCGTAGAATTCAAAATTAAATAGTCATCACAAACCACAAAGATCATTACCATACGACGGATATAATACTGTGCGTACTGTACAGATATTTTAATGTTGCATTGTTCCAATGATAGCACACTTTATCAATCACATTGAATAGTCCTACAGGCAATGTAAAGCAGGATGAGTTTTGACAGCTTAAGCAGTTTAAAGGTAGTCTGAACAGTAGCATGCCTATAATAAGTAGTACCAATTTTTAATTAGTACCTGTTGGTATCTTGCATAGTGCCAAAGGCTATTCATAATTCTTTTGCACAAATGGGTATCAATTGTAATTTTAATTTTACCAAGAAATATTATAGCATGGCATACTTTATATGGAACATGAGTCCAAAAAGCTATAGAGGCTTCGGAGCTTGTAAATTATAAGAAAAACGACACTATATTTTACTCCAAGCTACACTTTCAAGAAAAGCACGTTTTGATTGGTAGGTGAGTCATCGACTATGATGAATACAAAATTTAAATATAAATGTATCGTTATGTCAGCAGTCATGTTGCCCAACTGTATGTAAATGTATCCTGTATTTAGCAACTGCTGAAGTGAAAATGATTTGAGACTTTGAAGAAGGCAAATATATTCAGCTACTGGTCTTCACCTAGTAGCCAAAGTGTACTACCTCATATTAGTGAATTCATTTGTTTTGACCCCTGCAAGCTTTCATCCTCCCATCATCCCTCACTCTGAGAAGAAGAAGAAGAATGGTACATCCTGGGACCTAGACTCCATTTTGAGGAGTGGATGTGAAAAAGGAACATCTGCAGGAGGCCATCCACCATCATTTGCATATGTTCAGTAGAGAACTACAGTACATCTGTGATTCCTTTTAGGCCTCATGCACACGAGACGCAGTTAAACGCGTGTTCCGATGCAGTTGGACACTTTTTTCAACTGCCCCTGAACTCATTCAATGTTATCCTATGTGTCCATGCACACAGTCTCGTTTTTTGCCGTTTTTATGCAGTTGCGTTTAACCTCGTTTTTCCAGAAGCAAAAAAATGGGTTCAGACGCAAAAATTTCCACGTTTAAGGCGCAAAACGCGGCAAAACGTGGCAAAACGCAGCTAAACGCGGCACCCGCGTTTAGCCGCGTTTGCGTTTATATGCGTTTTTAAAGGAACCCCATTTTTTGGACCTGAAAACTCAGAAATATGATTTGAGAATGAAATTTTGTGACCCGACTTTGGGGGCCCATATCTTTGGTATGCAGACAATGTAAATCTAGCACTACAACATATCCAAATTTGAAGTTCCTATCACCAAGTGACCCCAAGATAGGGGGCCCCAAATTCGGGTCGCAAAATGTCATGCACTTTTCTGCATCAGAGATGCATGGCCTCAAAGTCAATTGTGACCATCTGCGGCAATGTAATTTGGTCATTAGGGTTGGGTGTTATGGTAAGTGGTTATCCGTTGGGGTTAGGGTTATTGTTTAGGATTAAGGGTTGGATTAGGGTTAGGGTTGTTTAGGGTTAGGGCTAGTGTAAGGGATAGGGTTAGCTGTTAGGGGTAGGGTTAATGTTAGGGGTTAGGGTTAGTGGTTAGTGTTAGGATGAATGGTTAGGGTTAGGATTCTGGATATTTTAATAAGGCATTAAAAAATATTATACTACCATATACAGCAGCAAATAATTAAAATATATTAATCATTCAGTACATATTTCACGATAAAAATATATTAAAAAATAAATTTAAAACAATTATAAAAAATCGAATTAACATAGATTTGCTTTTAAATAAAACAATTTGAAACTAGAAAAAATGAATAAAAACATATATTAAGATTAAAAAATAAATAATTAACTATTTCAATATTGTTTTATATTAGAAATAATGAAAACATGTTAAAAATTGCCACAAGAAAATTTTAGATATTTTAAAAAATTGGATAATTTGCTATAAATAGACATTATTTTTTTTAAATAAAGGACAGAGAAAAAATTCGTCTGTACATCTATAGATAAATATATTTTATAAATATATACACATACTTGATCGTTACCAACAGACGTTCCTCTGGAGACACACTGTTTCTCATATTGGTGTCCACGAATGTCAGACCAGGTCGTACTTTTTCTAAGAGCAGATCAAATGTGACAATGGACATCCGGCTAAAATGAAAAAACTTGTCAGGGTAGGTACGCAGCTGCACATACATGTTTGTGAAATATCCAACGGACATTCGCTGTCCCATCAACGGATGGGTCCAATATCGACGAGCTCTGACTCTGGACCTCTCACGAAATTTGCGACGACGTTGCTGTCTCATCAAGAGCAACATCAGGAGCATTTTCTGACATATATTCAATATGGGATCCATTTCAAAATATATACCACAGAAAGAAAGGCAAATGCAAGTGTACAACTGCTCTCTATGCTGCTGCTGCTCACTCTGATCAAAATAGCAGAAATAGTTAAAAAAAAACATGCATTGAGAGCTTGGGGAGGGTCTACATGATGTTATCTTTATAAACGCTTATAAACGCAAACGCGTCTAAACGCGGCATGCAAACGCGGCAAAACGCGCGTTTCAGCTTTTTTTTAGCAGAGTTTTCACCTGCGTCTCCTGTGCATGAGGCCTTAGTAGCAGCAGTTCTAATAAGGCCTGGGCTTTTTTTTAGCATCATGCATCTGCCACACACCTTTTAACAGTCACTGTGCATTTACAATGTGTTTTTTTACTGTATGGTTTCTTTCTATTTTGTTCACAGTCTCACCCCACTGTCTTCTTTTCAATAAAGCATTGATATTTATTTACATTGTCTGGCTTATTGGAGGATAGGAGAGTTTACCTGCATGTGGAGCAGTGCACAGGCCACAAAGTGCAGTGAGGACAGAACAAGGACTAACAACGTATGAACCTCCCTAGCAGCCTATAGTTACATAGTTAAATAGTAGGTGAGGTTGAAAAAAGACACAGGTCCATCAAGTCCAACCTATGTGTGTGATTATATGTCAGTGTTACATTGTATATCCCTGTATGTTGTGGTCGTTCAGGTGCTTATCTAATAGTTTTCTGAAACTATCGATGCTCCCCGCTGAGATCACCGCCTGTGCCGCACTTTCAGTAAAGAACCCCCTACATAGTTTAAGGTTAAACCTCTTTTCTTCTAATTTTAATTAGCGACCACGTGTCTTGGTAAACTCCCTTCTATCAAAAAGTTTTATCCCTATTGTGGGGTCACCAGTATGGTATTTGTAAATTTAAATCATATCCCCTCTCAAGCGTCTCTTCTCCAGAGAGAATACGTTTAGTGCTCGCAACCTTTCCTCATAACTAACATCGTCCAGACCCTTTATTAGCTTTGTTGCCCTTCTTTGTACTTGCTCCATTTCGAGTACATCCTTCCTGAGGACTGATGCCCCGAACTGGACAGCATACTCTAGGTGCGGCTGGACCAGAGTCTTGTAAAGTGGGAAAATTATCGTTTTATCTCTGGAGTTGATCCCCTTTTTAATGCATGCAAATATTCTGTTTGCTTTGTTAGCAGCAGCTTGGAATTGCATGCCATTGCTGAGCATGTCATCTACTAGGACCCCCAGGTCATTTTCCATCCTAGATTCCCCCAGAGGTTCTCCCCCTAGTGTATAGATTGCATTCATATTTTTGCCACCCAAATGCATTATTTTACATTTTTCTACATTCAACCTCATTTGCCCCATTAATTTGCTCAGATCATTTTGCAAGGTTTCCACATCCTGCGGAGAAGTTATTGCTCTGCTTAGCTTAGTATTGTCTGCAAATACAGAGATTGAACTGTTTACCCCATCCTCCAGGTCATTAATGAACACATTAAAGGAGTTGTAAAGCTTTGAATAGGTTCCTTTAAGCTAGTGCATTGTTGGTTCACTTACCTTTTCCTTCGATTTCCCTTCTAAATGTTTTTTTTCTTTGTCTGAATTTCTCACTTCCTGTTTCTCCTCAGTAAACTTCACACCATCATCCGAGCGGTGTTTAGTCAGCCAGAACAGCTTACTGAACAGCTTAATGAACAGCTTACTGAGGAGGAACAGGAAGTGAGAAATCCAGACAAAGAAAACAAAGAAAAAAACATTTAGAAGGGAAATCGAAGGAAAAGGTAAGTGAACCAACAATGCACTAGCTTAAAGGAACTTATTTATAAAATAAAAAACAAACCTTTACAACTCATTTAAATAGGATTGGTCCCAGCACAGAACCCTGGGGAACCCTACTACCCACCTCTGACCATTCGGAGTATTCCCTATTTTTCACCACCCTCTGAACTTGCCCTTGTAGCCAATTTTAATCCATATAGTCACTCTATGGTCCATGCCAATGGGCCTTATTTTGTACAGTAAACATTTATGGAGAACTGTGTCAAATGCTTTTTCAAAATCCAGATACACCACGTCTACTGGCCTTGCTTTATCTGGATGGCAACTCACTTCCTCATAGAAGGTTACAAGATTGGTTTGGCAAGAACGATTCTTCATAAATCCATGCTGATTACTGCTAATGATAATGTTCTCATTACTAAAATCTTGTATATAGTCTCTTATCATCCCCTTCAAGAGCTTGCATACTAATGATGTTAGGCTAACTGGTCTGTAATTCCCAGGGATGTATTTTGGGCCCTTTTTAAATATTGGTGCTACATTGGCTTTTCTCCAATCAGCTGGTACCATTCCAGTCAGTAGATTAACATAATATGTTAGAATCTTTAAAGTGCTCCATGCTTAAAGGAGTTTTTTTTTAAATCTAAATGTATTCTATAGGGGAAAGGTGGAGAGACTGAAGCTGTGATGAGAAAGTGGTATGAGAGTACCAGGAGACATAGATAGGATGGGGGGGGGGGGGGGCTGATGTGAAACGCACTTACTGTTGATGGATGTCTGGGAGGGGAAAAAGAAGGGGAACCGTAAGGGTCAAGAACCTAAAAAATTTATGTAATTAATGAAAAATCATAACATGCATAAGCTAAAGTACAAATCAGCATTTAAAAGAAAAGAAAGTACAAATCAGCATTTCAAAAAAGAGAATATGCTTATTGGACAGGAATTTAAAGTAGAGGACTAATTTCCAGCTTCTCATTCAATCCACCCGGTGTAAGGACATTTAATCTGTAAATTCATTAAGATTCTCATGCACACAGGTGTTTGTAGTATTCTGCTACTGGTTTGGTATGGCTTCAATAGCCAAAACCCTCAAATCCCAAGCGGAATGTTCATGATGAATAAGGAAACAATGTCCCAAACATTTCCTTATTCATCATGAACATTCCTCCCGGGATGAGCTTGACTGGTTCAATCTAGCCCGACACACCAGCGGCCACTCTGTTATCAGTAGTCCGCCTCATGACTGGTTGCCATGGCACTGCATAAACATCTCCTGGCAAAACGGACTATAAAACCTCTTCAAACATGGCCACCGTCAATGCCTGATGAAGAAGCACGCATGCTCTGAACGCGTGCTCCTCCCCACTCCCTCATCTTCTGGAAGTGACACATCTGGCTGCTCCTGAGTCGTTTGTGTTTTACTGATGCCCCTGATATCCACTGCTGTCCCTGAACAAATTGCTGGCAAATACTAATTATGCCCAGTATGGTTGGTTAGTGCTGGCACACCTTTCCCCATATGACAGCACTTTGCCTTGCCATTATCTATTCAGGCTCTGTGCTCCACATTGTAGGAGGGTAGAGGAATAGTATATGTTACTTGATACATATACTATAGTATATGTTACTTGAAAAAAAAAGAGGTTTAAAGCTGAATTTAAGGAATGCAAAATGTTATTTAATACATTATTAAATCCCCACAAAGCATAGAAATTCACATTGTGTGCACCACATGTCTTTGCATCACCTTGTAAAAATGACATAATCATTGTGCTGCATATAGCCTTGTGCAGTGGGCAGAGCTGTGAGAGAAGCCCAACAGGCTCACCAATACTGGCTGCCTGCAGCAAAATTCAGGAGGGGCAGATATACAGTAAGACCAGTCACTCTGAATAAGGAGAGGGATCAGCAGTGGTTGGTCTTGATTACATAGGGACAAAATGTCTTCTGCATTACTGCACAGATCTGGAAGAAATACACAAAGCACTCTTATGCCGCGTATATACGATCGGACATTGATCGGATATTCCGACAACAAAATTAAAAATTCATTCCAACGGATGTTGGCTCAAACTTGTCTTGCATACACACGTTCACACAAAGTTGGTCGGAAATTGCGTCAAGAACGAAGTAATGTACAACACGTACGAAGAGCCGAAATTAAGTTCAATAGCCAGTGCGGCTCTTCTGCTTGATTTCGAACTTTGTACTTCGGAATTGTGTATATACGATCCGAATTTCCAACAACGGATTTTGTTGTTGGAAAATTTGAAATGCAGATCTCAAATTTTGTGTGATGGAAATTCCAATGGACAATGTCAGATGGAGCCTATATGCAGTCAGAATTTCCGGAAAAAAGCTCCCATCGAACATTTTGCGTCAAAAAAGCCGACCGTGTATATGGGGCATAAGATTCAAGAAAGCATACATGTGCCTCTTGTATATTAGATAGTATGCTTGTACTGGAGTTGAGCTTTAAATCAATGGCAGCAGTGGTGAAAGTGAATTAACAAATTGGAGGTTAACTAGTACTTTGGGGGGTGGGGGGGGTATTTTAACAAAGCTATTTAGTATCTTGTAATAGGATTTAACATGATATAATATAACATTACTTTTTTTCTGGCACTAAATATCAAAAGACTACAAGAGGAGTAGATTAGTTGTGGGATCTAAAAATGAGGCAAATTAGGTTCTTCTAAATATACACATACAGAATTGCCAGATCTGTTCACAAACTCATTCAAGTAATCAGGTACATACTGTATATTCAGTAGTGGAAGAGAACCATTGTTCTCATGGAAAGAAATGGATCTCCAAATAGTAAATAAAGGGTGTATAGGAGCCCTGGCAGAATAAGAAAATCTTTTTATTGGCTTTTCTACACAGTGTAAGCCTGCATTTTGCTGAAATACACTAGACAAACACAGAATGAACAGGATGTGGACAATCGGATAACAGAGCACCTCAAACTACAGATCACGTTCTGGATGCCCTCTTTGTAACTAAGTTTCTACATGAACTACTGCACTAAGCCTTGGCAGCTTCTCTCACATTTCGCTGTGTTTCATTATAAGACTTTGTTAGCAAGTCTAGAAGAATATTTGTGTAGCAATGGAAAGATGCAAACATTAAAATCTACTTTATGCAATAATGAGCAAACATAAAACTTTAACCGTGATGTTAACCTAGCCATTTCTGAGAGTGTTTACATTGTTTTTCCTATAAAACTTTCCTGGCTTTTGGAAAACATTGCACATAGTTTTGAAAAGGTGCATTATATATGTAGCGATGATACTTTGGACAAGGTGTCTGTCATGTACAAATTTAGTTTTTTTCCTCAGAACAGTAAAGGGGTTCTGAGGGTTAATTATATAGGTTTAACTTTGACATCAGTTTGGCTGGGCTGTATTAGAGTTCTGCCTGGTCATGTGTACAGTTAAGTGCACATGACAGGCTCAGAATCAGGCCTGTTTGGACGCTTTGGGTATCAGCGTTCCCCGGAGCCAATCAGTGGGTGCGCCTGGCCCCGCTGAGGAGTCTGGGGAAGGGTACTTAAGATGTTGAAGTCACGTGTTACGAGTTCGTTCGTGAGGCCATAGCTGCCTGTTCCTGATTCTGGACCGGAGTAGCCCCGCAAGGGGTCCCGGTCACGGGAGCATGCATCGCTCCGCAACATGCTTCGGTTGACTAACCCCAATAGACCCGCCTGGTCTGGGGTAAGGTTCTGTCTTTTCCCGAGTCTCGGAACCGGCTGGTCCGAGGCGCAGTAACTGAGGGAGGATTCAAGACGTCTGGGTGTGCTCTTGGCTTGGAGGGGCACCGCAGCTCGTGTAGGCGACCGGGGGAGGACTCTTCGGAGGAGGGCCAACAAGCTGGCATCCTGAGAAGTGCCTGGTTGCTGGGTTGTGAAGGACATCAGCGAATGCACGCTTTTCCAGTACTGCCAAGGAGACAGAGAATGTTCCAGGTACTGAGGAAAAGGTTCCTGTTCACTTTCTGTTACAAGTTACTCAAGGTCAAAGATTTCACAAGTGTTGGATCAAAGTGCTGACTGCCATAATCTCTGGCTAGTGATTTGTTCAACTTTGAAGCACCCAGCTGCGAGTGGCTACTCTCTGGGTGGTATTAGAGGCTTTCTGATAATTTGCAGTTCAAGGTGCCTGAGTTTCTTCAACCTTGCCCTCTGTTCCCATACGAGACTGTGTTTGTTGGATGTTACCCCTGCAAATAAAAACCTTTCTAAAGGACTTTTATGGTGTCAGAATCCAAAGTTGTTGGGTACTAATCCTGGGGACCCCTAGACGTGGAAGAACCAGCCAAGCGGAGGTAACTGGTAAGCCCAAAAGTTAAGGCTGCCCTGCCAAGGGTTATGGCCTCTACATACATAGCTCTGGAAAAGTCCATGCCCACTTTTGACCTTGTTTCACTAAGGCTAGCCAAAGTATATGGTGGTCTTTTAATTCCCAACTAGTTCATCCTAGGATGTTTTCTCTGGCATGGTGACTGTCGTAAACAATATCATTGCTTGGAGGTTTCCTGAACCAAACCAGCTACAGTATGTAAATCTCTCAGCAAAGGCAATGATATTTTATGCACAAGACCAAGATATTTGTGTCCCAATGAATGATTAATTGAGTGCTTGTTTACAAAGCAATACAGCCTTATAGACTGATTAGGTCTCATCATAAAAGTGATTTGTTAATGACAGGAGTCTGTGTAATACAGTAGTAAGGTATATTACATAACTCATCCAGAAACTGGATTTTTGCCATTTTATATGTTGACAACTTTTTCAGGAATCCGAAAGCACTGTTAGTAATAAACATTTGCTCATTGACCGGATTTTCCATAATATGATTAATGTCAGACCTCTTTGTAATTAGTTGGGTGGCCCTGAATGTTTTTCCTATATTTGACTTACTTTGAAAGAGAATGTGACACATAGAAGATACTCATTTTTATGTAACTTGTGATGCACATACTGAGCTCATTATCTGTTTATAATTTACTTATTTGCATAAATAAATGTCTTAGCTTGTCATTCATACTAAAATAACACATAACTGTATCAAAAGAATATTTGAAATGTACAAAAAGTCAACACTGTAACAAAACATTATTTTAAAGTGTATCTAAAGCCAATCATTTTTGGATATATTAAAAGAGAAGTATAGGTATTTTTTCTTTAAATTATACTTACCTAGGTGGTTTAGCATTGCTTTGGCATTGGTCCAATGCTGCATCTGTCCCCTGTCAGTCCACTTCTGAGAACTGAGCGATCAAACACCACCGATTGCTCGGTTTTCAGTGCTCCCTGAGCTGAGAGCTGCAGACTGTGCGTCATGGGCTCTCTACTCTGCCCCCATGCTCACTAGAGCCCTGGGCTGTGGAGGGGGCATGAGTGGCTGACTCAGGCTCTCAGTGACTAACTGAGAGGCTGAGCCGGATGCCGGTCCAGGCATGTGGGCAGATTCCATCCATATGGTCACAATCTTTCTCGAGCATGGACCAGCTCTGTGACATCAGCCGATAGCAGGCTTCAGCCCGCTGTCTGCTGAAAACGGGTAATTAAGGCAAGGTAGGCTTGCCCCTCCAGGTGAGATAAGGAGGCCTCATGGAACAAGTGGGTGCCTGCCTTGGCTTGCCCCTGCAATCAATGTATAGAAAGAACAGGCTGCACACCACAATTGTGAGCCAAAATTATTTTTTGGGACCAGTAGATGCGTTTCCCATGATTATAGGTGCTTAGTCATTAATAAATCAATTAATTAGTAATGACTAAGCACTTATAATCGCGTGAAATGCATCTACTGGGCACTCTGGTCTTGTGGTGTCACTCTGGGATGTCCCAATAAAGGATCGTGGATCACAATCGTGGTGTGCAGCCTATTCTTGTTTTTATGCTGAAAACGGATCACATGAGTATAGAACGAACTGCACTCCTATGATCCACGGGAGAAGTACAGCCAAACAAGCTTTGAAAGGAGATCTCCTATAAGGAATAGACAGTTGTCAATGGAATAAATGTCCCCGTCAAAAGATTAAAGTGATTGTACACGATTACCTTGTAAAACACCCCTTTCAGTTTAAAATTGAAATGAAAGGCAAACATTTGTGTATAGATATTGTGATATTCAATGTATATTGACAGTAATCCCATTCCCTCTGTTCTCAGCTGCATAAGAGCTGACGGGAAGAGCAGTAACCATACACTGTCTTCCCAGTGAAAAGCTGTGTAGGAGGGACATGCCAGGACAAGTCTGATCATTGGAGGAGAGAAGGCTGGGTTCCCAGCACAGCTATAGAACTGACGATGCTGTGCTCTCCTGCTTGGTGGGGCCAGTTTTTAACAGAAAAGCAGAGGGACTGGCAGGAACACCAGAGAGTTCACACAAAGGAAGCAACACAAAGAGAAAAGGATACTTTTTCATACAAGTACATGGTACAGCAGGCACATCTCAGGAATTTGAAATGCTGGGGTAACAAATATTTTAAGCCTTTTTTTCCAGTTCCATTGACCACTCAAAATTGTAGTTTTTCCCTGACCCCAGAAAAATATTTTGAAGTGGGGCTTCACCCATTCAGTATTCCTTTCTTGGAAACATCCAGAGCCTATGTATGGACTAAATTTTTTTATTCATCTCTGTGGCGTTCATTCTCAAAAACTGTGTTGTCGCCATCTCTTTACTGGATTCTGATTGGAATATATGAATAATTTACTCCAGGATGAGAAACTAAACTAAAGTCTGATCCTGAGTTAATAAAGAATGCAGTTAGGTGAACTGAGGTAAAGCAAAGTGGGCTTATCTTACAGCCCAGCCATGAAGCTTATCTAGGCTAGACTTAGGGCTCTTTCACATGGGATGGATCAGGGATGATCTGCCCCATGGACATCCGCTTGCTCAGCGGGGATCGCTCTGTCGATCCCCGCTGAGCAGCAAGATGACAGGTCTGTTCTACACACTGCGCAGGGACGGACCTATGGGAGATCGGGTGACGACGGACCGCAGTAGGTTTTTCCTCCGTCACACTTTTTCGGATCAGAGCGGGTCGGATGTCAGCGGACATGTCACTGCTGACATCCAACTCTCCATAGAGGTCTATGGAACATCCGTTCAGGTCCACCTAAAAAACTGACAGGCGGACCTGAACGGATCGGTCGTATGAAAGAGCCCTAAGCCCTTGTACACACTGTCAGAGATTCCGACTAAATGTTTCCTATCGGACCGTTTTGTCAGATATTCCGACTGTGTGTGGTCTGCATCGGACTGTTTCCGTTGGAATATCCGACGGACCAAGTTTTCCAACTTGCTGGTAAAATTTTCCGCCAAAATGCTCCTATCGGACATACTCCGATCATATGTAGCCTACTCCGACGAACAAAGTACCACGCATGCTCAGATCAAATTCCTAGGCCAAAGCTATTGGCTACTAGCCTGAACGTAGTCCCGTCGTAACGAAATAACGTTCCACTTAAAACTCCACTTAAATATGAGATAGAAAACTAAAGCAAAAGTCAAAAGATTATTTAAAAATTTTGTTTATGATAATACGCATGTAAAAGGCTTTCTATTGGCATGTAATAAATGAGATTGCCCATCTCTAACCTTTCTATTTTATAAAGGCCAACTCTCTGTTTTTTGGAACAGTGCATTTAGCAATGTGGTTACAAAATTTATTAAACCCCCAAAAAAAATTCAGCCCCAAAAATATTACTCAAAATTGCCAATTTACCCTTAATCCTTCAAAATATAGACCAGATATTCAATGAAAAAAATATTAACACAATCAACAAAGCCAGTGTTAATCAACCCTCTTCCTATGAATGTGAGCTGTCATGGATATATCCCCCGTGCTCGCTGCACTGTGCCAATCTGGGCTCCCTGAATAGTGTTTGCATCAGATTGAATGTAGGCAATGTTTGGCGTTGTTTTTCTGCTCAAATCCTTTGATTAATAAAAACTGAAGGACAGAGTGGTGCTGCCATGGCCAAACACACATATCTATTTTTAAAACTCGCTCAATGTATGGCCAGCTTTAGTGGAAATCACAAGGGTCCTCACACAGACTTGTACGTTTTTTTTTGTGCTATAAGCAAAAAAAGAGCGACAATTAAAAAAAAAAAAAAACACAATATTTTGTACTTTTTGCTATAATGAATATCCCCAATAATTTTTTTTAACCACTTGCTTACTGGGCACTTAAACACCCTTCCTGCCCAGACCAATTTTCAGCTTTCGGTGCTCTCACATTTTGAATGACAATTACTCAGTCATGCAACACTGTACCCAAATGATTTTTTTGTCCTTTTTTTCCCACAAATAGAGCTTTCTTTTGGTGGTATTTTATCACCTCTGGGGTTTTTATTTTTTGCGCTATAAATGAAAAAAGACCGAAAATTTTGAAAAAAAACGCATTTTTCTTTGTTTCTGTGACAGAATTATGCAAATTATTAATTGTTCTTCATACATTTTGGCCACAATTTATACTGCTACATATCTTTGGTAAAAATAACCCAAATTAGTGGATATTATTTGGTCTTTGTGAAAGTTAGAGAGTCTACAAGCTGTGGTGCGAATCGCACAAAATTGATCACATCTGATGTACTGGTGGCCTATCTCGCTTCTTGTGACCCGAACAAATCAGGAAAGTACAAATACCCCCCAAATGACCCCTTTTTGGAAAGTAGACATTCCAAGGTATTTAGTAAGAGGCATAGTGAGCTTTTTGATGTTGTCATTTTTTTCCCACAATTCTTTGCAAAATTAAGATTTTTCATTTTTTTTTCTCCACAAAATTGTCATTGTAATAGGTTATTTCTCTCATGTGGCATGTGTATACCACAAATGACACCCCCCAAAAAATTCTGCTACTCCTCCTGAGTATTACAATACCACATGTGTGGGACTTTTTCACAGCCTGGCCACATAGAGAGGCCCAACATGCAGGTAGCGCCATCATGTGTTCTAGGAACATAAATTACACATCTAACTTGTTGACTATTTATTACACTTTTGAAGCACCAGGACAATGACACGTGACACTGATGACAGATGGCACTGATACGTGGCAATGATGACACTTATACGTGGCACTGATGACACGTGGCACTGATGACAGATGGCACTAATATGTGGCACTGATGACAGATGGCACTAATATGTGGCACTGATGACACGCGGCACTTATACGTGGCACTGATGACACGTGGCACTAATACGTGGCACTGAAGACACATGGCACTAATACGTGGCACTGATGACAGATGGCACTAATACGTGGCACTAATACGTGCCACCGATGACAGATGGCACTAATACATGGCACCGATGACGCGTGACACTGATGACAGATGGCACGTGACACTGACAGGTGGCACTGATGACAAATGGCACTGATACGTGGCACTGATGACAGATGGCACTAATACGTGGCACTGATGACAGATGGCACTATGTGGCACTGATGACACGTGGCACTGATGACAGATGGCACTTATACGTGGCACTGATGACAGATGGCACTGGGGACAAATGGCACTGGGGCAGGTGACATTGGGGGCAGGTGGCACTGGGGGCAGGTGGCACTGGGGGCAGGTAGCACTGGGGTGGATATCACTGGGGGCAGGTAGCACTGGGGTGGATGGCACTGGGGGCAGGTAGCACTGGGGTGGATGGCACTGGGGGCAGGTAGCACTGGGGTGGATGGCACTGGGGCGGATGGCACTGTTGGGGGAGGATGGCACTGCTGGGGGAGGATGGCACTTTTTTTTTTACTTTTTTTTTTTAACTCGAGGCAGAACGGCTGCCACTGCAGCCGTTCATCTCTCCCCTCTCACACTGTCTGTGTGAGGAGGGAGAGCGGCGCTGAGAGATGATCTCACGCTGTGATTGGCCGTTTACAGCGATCTGTGTTTGCCTGTCCCTAGGGGACACGGCGAACACGGAACTTCCGCGATGCGCGCCCGTGGCGGCGCGCATTGCGGAAGTAAACATTAGGACGTCCAGGGACGGCCACCCGGACGAACGCGCCTGCTCTACGGCCGTCATTCGGCTATAGGGCGGGCGCGAGGTGGTAAAAAGTAATTTTTTTTCCTCAGGCTAGGCCGATATGTATTCTTCTACATGTTTTTGGTAATAAAAATCGCAATAAGCGCATATTGATTGGTTTGTGTAAAAGTTATAGCGTCTACAAAATAGGGGATAGATTTAAGGCATTTTTATTATTATTATTTTTTTTTTACTAGTAATGGCGGCGATCTGTGATATTTATCGGAACTGCGACATTATGGCAGACACATCGGACATCGGACACATTTTTGAAAACAGTGACAACTATATAGGAGGGACCGACTATAGGGGATGAAAGATCGTGGTTCTCCTCACAGAACAGGGATGTACATGTGTTTACACACACACATCCCTGTTCTGCCTCTCGTGCCCGCAATTGCGATGGCCAGCGGTTATCACGACTGCCGGCCACGAGCATCGGCACCCCCTCAATGCAGCGGGCGCATGTGCGCACCTGCTATCCCGCTTGAGGGACCCAATGTACAGCTACGACAGTTCGCGGGATTGTGTCGACCTGCCACAGTATAATGACAGTGGCTGGTCGCCAAGTTGTTAAACATATGATAGCAGCAAATAAAATAATTATTCCATAGGCCTAAATATAAGCCTAGTACACAAGGGCCAAATGTCGAATGGCATCGTCCAGTTCAATAGAAACTGGCCGACATTAGGCCTGTGTGTACAGGAGTCGGTCCGACAGAAGCTGGCCGTTTGGCCACTTCTGTCCAAAAGGGCCTGACCAAAGAAGGTCTGCCGACTGGCTCCTGATCAGCGCTCTCAGCCAATGGCGCTGATCGGAGTGTTTTGGCGAGGGGAACTGCTCCCCTGTTAGAACACAATAGAACAGCAGGGGAAATCACTATACTAACATTGGATAGTTAGCACAGATACAGTAGCTGTCAGGTTTCTCTTTATTCAGCCTTGCTGGGTTGAATGAAAAAAAAAAAAAAACTATTAGTGTGTACAGGGCTTTAGGCAACAATCATGTATAGTCAGCATCATACAGCGTACACTGAACATTAACATAGTTACATAGTACATAGTAGGTGAGATTGAAAAAAGATCCAAGTCCATCAAGTCCAACCTATATGTGTGATTATATGTCAATATCACATTGTATATCCCTGCATGTTGCAGTCATTCAGGTGCTTGTCTAATGTTCCCCGCTGAGACCACCACCTGAGGAAGGTAATTTCTCATCCTTGCCGCTCTTACAGTAAAGAACCCTCTACGTAGTTTAAGGTTAAACCTCTTTTCTTCTCATTTTAATGAGTGGCCATGAGTCTTGTTAAACTCCCTTTTGCGAAAAAGTTTTATCCCTATTGTGGGGTCACCAGTATAGTACTTGTAAATTGAAATCATATCCCCTCTCAAACGTCTCTTCTCCAGAGAGAATAAGTTCAGTGCTCGCAACCTTTCCTCATAACTAATATCCTCCAGACCCTTTATTAGCTTTGTTGCCCTTCTTTGTACTCGCTCCATTTCCAGTGCATCCTTCCTGAGGACTGGTGCCCAGAACTGGACAGCATACTCTAGGTGCGGCCAGAATTATCGTTTTATCTCTGGAGTTGATCCCCTTTTTAATGCATGCCAATATTCTGTTTGCTTTGTTAGCAGCAGCTTGGCATTGCATGCCATTGCTGAGCTTGCCATCTACTAGGACCCCCAGAGGTTCTCCCCCAGTGTATAGTGTATAGATTGTGTATAGATTGCATTCATATGTTTGCCACTCAAATGCATTATTTTACATTTTTATACATTGAACCTCATTTGCCATGTAGTTGCCATAGGTACATAGTAGGTGAGGTTGAAAAAAGAAAAGATAATCTAAATGCTATGGTGGCATCTATCCCAATCTTTACTGCATTATTCATCTATTATTAATGATGTTTAATGAGATTATAATGGGTGATGACAGTCATTTTGATAAATGTTATAAATACAAATGATCCTCTAGAGTACAGGACAATTACAACTATGCAAAAACAGTATTGCAAAATATAGTTCACTAATACTAATGCTCTGCAAGTCCATTCATACACAGAGCTTGACTGCGCCCCTCTCTTTTCTCATTGGCTCACTGACTGTGATTGACAGCAGTGAGAGCCAACGGTTCACGCTGCTGTCTCAGCCAATGAGGAGTGGGAGTCCCTGGACTGAAGCTCTCGTGCATGATGAGGCTTAGGTAAGGATTAGGAGGGCTGAGGGGAGCTGCACACAGAATGTTTTTACCTTAATGCATACAATGTTCAAAAAAAAAACAAAAAAAAAACACATTTATTCATCAATTTAAGCTGATATATATTCTTTTACATATTTTTGGTAAAAAAAAATCACAGAAGGCGTATATTGATTGGTTTGCGCAAAAGTTTTTGTGTCTACAAACTATGGAATAAATTCAGGGACTTTTAATTTTTTCATTGTTTTTACTGGTAATGGTGGTGAGCTGCAATTTTTAGCAGGACTGCGACATTGCGGCAGAAAATCTCACCCCAAATGACACTTTTTGGGGAGCAGTGACATTATTACATTATTATTATTACATTATTATTACAGTGCTATAAAAATGCATTGATCAATGTAAAAATGACACTGGCAGGGAAGGGGTTAACACTAGACGCGATCAAGGGGTTAACTGTGTTCCCTGGTTATGTTCTGTAGGGCGGGTGGGCTCACTGGAACATGACAGAGATCACTATTCTGGAACACGGAGAACAGTAGATCTCTGACATGCCCCCTGTCAGAACGGTTCCCCGTTCTGCCTCTGTACTAGGCGATTGCGGGTCCCAGGTCAACATTGAGTCTGTCCGACCCACGGGCACACTCTCGCAGCATGCAGCGGGAGCTAGTGCGGGCCACCAGCGATGCGCATCCACCTGTAACCAGGGCTGGACTGGGACAAAAATTTGGCCCTGGACTTCATCCAGACCGGCCCACTTTAAAACACACACAAAAACAGTATATAAACTATACACAATTGCGCAAAAAAAAATAAGTGGTCAAGTGGTAACCAGTGGTCAGCCATTAATGCATCAGTGACCAGCGGCAGTACATTCATTCATCATCAGTGATCATGACCAGCAGTGATAGTACATTAATTCATCAGTGACCGTGACCAGTGGCAGTAAATAATCAATTAATGTGACCAGGGGCATTAAATTATTAATCAGTTACCGTGGCAGTGGCATTAACCACTTGCTTACTGGGCACTTAAACACCCTTCCTGCCCAGACCAATTTTCATCTTTCGGTGCTCTCACACTTTGAATGACAATTACTCAGTCATGCAACACTGTACTCAAATGAATTTTTTGTCCTTTTTTTTCCCACAAATAGAGCTTTCTTTTGGTGGTTTGTGTACTGGTGGCCTATCTTACTTCTTGTGACCCGAACAAGTCAGGAAAGTACAAATACCCCCCAAATGATCCCTTTTTGGAAAGTAGACATTCCAAGGTATTTAGTGAGAGGCATGGTGAGCTTTTTGATGTTGTCATTTTTTTTCCCACAATTCTTTGCAAAATTAAGATTTTTCCTTTTTTTTTTCTCCACAAAATTGTCATTGTAATAGGTTATTTCTCTCACATGGCATGTGTATACCACAAATGACACCCCCAAAAAAATTCTGCTACTCCTCCTGAGTATTACGATACCACATGTGTGGGACTTTTTCACAGCCTGGCCACATAGAGAGGCCCAACATGCAGGGAGCGCCATCATGTGTTCTAGGAACATAAATTACACATCTAACTTGTTGACTACTTATTACACTTTTGAAGTACCAGGACAATGACACGTGACACTGATGACAGATGGCACTGATACGTGGCAATGATGACACTTATACGTGGCACTGATGACACGTGGCACTGATGACAGATGGCACTAATACATGGCACTGATGACACATGGCACTAATAGGTGGCACTGATGACACGTGGCACTAATACGTGGCACTGATGACAGATGGCACTAATACGTGGCACTAATACGTGCCACAGATGACAGATGGCACTAATACGTGGCACCGATGACGCGTGACACTGATGACAGATGCACTGATAAGTGGCATTGATGACACGTGACACTGACAACAGATGGCACGTGACACTGACAGGTGGCACTGATGACAAATGGGACTGATACGTGGCACTGATGACAGATGGCACTAATACGTGGCACTGATGACAGATGGCACTATGTGGCACTGATGACACGTGGCACTGATGACAGATGGCACTTATACGTGGCACTAATGACAGATGGCACTGGGGACAAATGGCACTGACAACAGGTGGCACTGGGGACAGATAGCACTAACAGGTGGCACTGGGGGCAGGTGGCACTGGGGGCAGGTAGCACTGGGGTGGATGGCACTGGGGCAGGATGGCACTGGGGCAGGATGGCACTGGGGCAGGATAGCACTGGGGCAGGATTGCACTGGGGAGGATGGCACTTTTTTTTTTACACTGATGGCCGCTGCAGCCGTTCATCTCTCCCCTCTCACACTCTGTCTGTGTGAGGAGGGAGAGCGGCGCTGAGAGATGATCTCATATGTTTACATATGAGATCATCTCCCATTGAACACGCCGATCGCGCTTTAAACGGCCGCTGTGTTTGGCCGTTTACAGCGATCTGTGTTTGCCTGTCCCCGGGGGACACGGCGAACACAGAACTTCCGCGATGCGCGCCCGTGGCGGCGCGCATTGCGGAAGTAAACAACAGGACGTCCAGGGATGGCCACCCGGACGAAAGCGCCTGCTCTACGGCCGTCATTCGGCTATAGGGCGGGCGCGAGGTGGTTATATTATTCATCAATTACCGTGACCAGTGGCATTAAAATTATTCATCAATTACCGTGACCAGTGGCATTAAAATTATTTCTTCAATTACCGTGGACAGTGGCATTAAATTATTCATCAATTACCGTGACCAGTGACAATAAATTATGAATTAATTACCGGGGACAGTGACATTAAATTATTAATCAATTACCGTGACCAGTTACAATAAATTATGAATTAATTACCGTGGACAGTGACATTAAATTATTAATCAATTACCATGGACAGTGGCAGTACATTTACCCCTACCCCCTCCCCCCACCATGCTGCATATTACAGATATCACAGACACTGACAATAGCAGCCTGCATCCAGTATAGCATTCGATTAGCTTATTTAGTCCTTACTTGTTACTTGAATGACACTGGTGAGGTGATGGACTTTTCTTTGTCCCTGACCCTGTCTGTGCTGCTGTCTGGAGTCCTGGACTTGCTCCAAACAATGTTCTGGTCCCTCCTCGGCGGCGCTTTCTCCTCTTGAACGCAGTCCCAGGCCAGGCAGCTAAGCCTGGGAAGCAGCTGCTACGCTCCGACTCCTCCCACGTCCCCGGGCCGCCTCCGCCCTCCGGCCGTGAGTGACGTCACGGCGCTGGGACATGGAGGCTGCCAGCAATGTTAAGAGGAGTGAGTGGCAGCATCACGAGGGGAGGGGGTGGTACTTGTGTGGCGGCCCAGGTGCTGGAGCGGAGCCGCGGCCGGCGTAACACAAACTACTACAGAAATGGAGAGTCCAGCCGCGGCAGACAGTAGTGTACTGAGTCAGACACACTGTCTGACAACTGGCCCAGCGGCCCACTGAGCCAATCGGCCCACCGGGAATCTCCCGGTAGTCCCGATGGCCAGTACAGGCCTGCCTGTAACTGCGCCAGCGCGAGCCCCCGTACATGTACGGTCCTTCGCAAAGGGCTGCCAACCTGCCGTAATATATCTGTGTGAGCTGGTTGGCAAGTGGTTAAGCTGAGCTCTAATTGAATATGAACCCAGCAATAATCAAGACACTTTTCATATTATCATTCACACCAAAGGGGTCCAATGCAGTTTTCTTTTGGGGTGCTCTATAGGTACGATTAAAGAGAAGTCATCAAGTAAGTATTCAAGTGTTGCTTAAAAAAAAGTGTTACCATAAAAAAATACGAAAATTAGCATTTACACATACCGCTAAACCTAAAGTGTTAAGTAGAAGGGTAACCATAGATATTCTTTTTTTGGTCATGCTCCAGGCCACATGCTGATTGCAGTTGATACCTGCTGGATAACCCATAAGTTGTGCGACACAAACAGATTTTCGATCTTGGCAGTGGTTGCGGTGCAGCGGCCATAGCTGCAGAAATGGGAGGGGCTTCTTATGTACTAGCTTATGACATCAACGCAGATTGGAGTGCCTGTTGGAGTGCATGTTCCTGCTATACCCTGCTGAGTGGCTCCCGTCCATTCTTGGAGGATCCAGGAGGTATCGGATACTTACCAGTCCCCGAAAAGGGCTTAATCTGCCTGCGTTTATGACCTCGCTCTAGAGGGGGTCCATTAGTTCCAGTAAGGGTTCTCACTTATAGAGTGGGTTCATCTCTTCAGATTGGGATCCTTTCCTTTTCTCCCCCTCTCTCCCCCTGTTGGTGAAGGTGGATAGCCCTTGGAACTTTGTACCTCAACGGATTTTTCCTTTTCATTTTATTATCTTAATGGACTTCTTTTGATTTATTTTTTATTCAATTTTATTGATTCTATATATCAATTTACTTTGATTTCTATCACTTATTATCAAGTTTTTTATATGTACACATGTATTTTGTGTTTATGAATTTTTGAACGTTCACTGTTTATTTATTTATTGCCACCATATGTCACTTGATTTGTGATCTCTTCATATTTAGCGCAACTTATTTTTTATTGTTTTACTTACACCATGGAGATATTCGATGGTTTTTGTTGCAGCTAATTTTTATTTTGTATTTTAGCAAGGTATTTACCTGTTTTTTAACCATAGATATTATACAACATTGCCATTATTTGGATGTTTTGAGCTTGATTTGGAAAATATCAAATTGTTACGTTATACCTGTATTCGCTGCCAGATGAGGCTTAATAGGGGAATAGTGGATAAACAGGCTAGAAAACCTTGTCCAGGTATTACTCTTTTCCTTCTTCTTCAGAGGTTGGTGTCGGAGGTGCAGGTCTGTCCTTGTTCCTTCAAGGGCCTATACCAAGCAGCTGCCTGATGCCAGCACTGGCATCAACAGAAATTTTAGGGAAGTTAGATTATGTTGACATGTTCAAGTGCCCTCTTGTCTTTGGTCACCTGTAGCTTTTTTCAAGTTTGCCTTTGTTTAGACATTTATCAGTAAAAAAGCCTGTCTTAGCCCTTGTTCACATTGGAGCAAATTGTCATCCGATTTGACAAGTCAAATCACGACAAGTGGCACCTTATTGACGGCAATGGCCATGTTTAAATCGATTGGGATGTTGACTTTGTGCATCGATTTGAAAAAAGTAGAGCATGAAGCCACACAGATGTCTTCAAAGTCGCATCTAAAGTTGCACTGAGATGCGGCTTTGAAATTGTGCAATTTCAGATGAAGGTATACGTTTGCAAAGCCGCATTCAATGTGAGCAAAATCAAAACAACACACACAGTATATCTTGTACATTGAAATTTGTCGAAAAATATCTGTTATGGGGTTCTTTTTTAAATGAGTTTGAAATCATTTTTCCTAATATCTCCCATTGGTATTACTCATCAAGCAGGTTGAGTTGTGTTGATTTTCACTGTATTCTGACTTGAAGATCATATTAGATGTTAGCAGCTATTATTACAGACCTGCAAAAAATTCTTAAGAATTCAAAAACAGTATATCCAAATTACATGGTTCCATTATGTGAAGGTTTTTGCTGTTCAAGAAAAATGTTAAGGGTGAATATTTCAGTTTAATTTGTGATTTTACTACTACCTCTGATAAAAACTGGCACCTAATAAAATGTTTTAAAAGCATTAAAGAGAAAAATGTAACATAATATAATACAGTATCCCTCAATAGCATGTAATTATTTTTCGTTATAATCACTCCAAGTACAGTATTTATTTCATCTTGGTATTCAAGTATGTTATTAGTTGTAATTTAGTCTCCAGCAGTTGCTTGGTGGAGCAGCTACATCACTCAAAATAAAATAAAAAAAATGAAAATATCCTTTCTGTCTGTATTTTTGTTGAACATGGTAGACATGAATATGTCACCCGTGCTTTGATTACTCTACAAGTATGATGAGTTTACTGTTTCTCCATTATCAACACTATCAACAGTACTGTTACAACAGTACAGAAAAAAAAAAAAACGTACAAAGCACTAGTAATTATGGATGACTAAACGGCTTGGAAGTTTAAGTGCATGTTGCAGTTGAGAAAGACCTATTACTGGCAATTATTATTTTTGCGTGGCCTCAAAACTATTTCGAGACATTCCTATCGATTAACAAACAGTTACCACCTCAAATCAAAGCAAATGCAAAAATGGTAAATAACCAAAGTGAGGACAAAGGTAATTATTTTTCTCTAGAGAGGATGTTGAGATTAACATCAGGTGACACATTAGGTGTTATTGTTTTACTCCCTTGATTTTGGACAAACATCAAACTTGAAAAAGCGGTGACGGAATGCAGAAGGACCCAAAATATTAAAACAAATAAAAAAGCTATTTATATTAGTATAATAATAAAATATGTGGTTTTCCTGATAAGAAATATTTCTGTACTAAAGCACTATACTTAAAAGAAACCCAACAAGAGAAAAAACGCACAGGTTGCCATTGTGGTGCTTTCTTAAAATGCTAGCTGCCATCGTGACCATTTGTTCAATACTTTGTAACAGACCCAAAATAGGTATGGATATGTCTTCTGATTTTTCTGATCAGTAATATTGTGGATCTGTAATTAAGAAACTATTAGGGCCTATTCATATTTTTGTGGTAGGTTAATTTAAATGTATTATAGTGTGTTACAAACATTAAAGTGCATTGCATTAAGGCAGCCTCTTCATTTTGAATAGAATCTCAGTGCACTGCAATGCCATTTCAGCATATTTCACCTAGGTTTACTTCTTTTTTTTTTACTTTATTGCTGTCACAAGAGGGCTGACAAGCCCCCTATGTGACATTATATATGTGACAAGTCCCAGTTATGTATACATCAGGGATCTAAGACATATAGACCTATAGATCCCTATATACTCCCTATACACTTCAGATGGACATTAGGGATCAGTCCCTGATCTTTTTCTCTCCTGGAACCCAGCACCATTCTGACAACGAACTTGTGCTTACACAAAAAAAAGAGATTGATAAACGTGATTTAAGTTCACTACTCTCCCTGCTAGTCATCACGATGAACGGGATATAAGACAAAGATTTTGTGCCGATACAGCTGTTCCCATATTGTACATTCGCATCAGCCCCTGCCCTCAAGAAGCTTACAATTTTGGGTCCCTATCTGACATGCACACTTAGCCCCTGTACACACGGTCGGAGATTCTGCCAACCAAATCCGTCGGATTTTGACCGTCAGATTTAGTCTGATGGATTGTGTCCGAAACTGTTGCATACACACGGTTGGACTAAGTTGTCGAAAAATCCGATCTTTCAGAACGTGATGACGTAATTTCGTTACGATGGGACTACATTCAGGCTAGTAGCCAATAGCTTTGATGTAGGAATTTGATCTGAGCATGCGTGGCACTTGGTCCGATCAAAATTCGCTACACATGATCGGAGTATGTCCGATCGAACCAGTTGGTCGGGAAATATTTCCAACATGTTGGAAAATTGGGTCCAACGGATATTCGGACGGAATCAGTCCGATGCATACCACACACAGTCGGATTATCCGACGACACGGTCCGATAGGACACATTCCGACGGATTCTCCGACCGTGTGTACAAGGGCTTACACATATTGTAAAACATTGCATCTATGCAACCAACGTCTTCAGCAATGTTGAATATTTTGCTTCGTACAGGTTGATCTGCTGCCTTCCCTGCCTTTTTATGAGCAGTTTGTAGCAACTTTTGTGATTATTTCGAAAGACGTAGCAGACAAAGTGCACAATAGAAATTTGTATTAACACCCTATTTTTTTTTTTTTCATTGGTTTGCTGCTTACATTTTCAAAAATAAATTAGCGAAGATCAAAGGGAGATCATAGTCCAATTTATCACTTCAAAGTGATCTTCTATCTAAGTGAGAAAGCACTGCAAGGTAAGTGACAGGTATGATACTCCTTTGATGTGTTTTTTTTGTTCTTTCCCCTTACTGTCATGTTTGTCTTGGATGTACAATGTATTGCCCCAATAGAAAGTGACAACTCCCTTATCATAAATAGTATACCCATTTAACAAAGAGGCTTTTGCTAGCACAGGAAATAATCACAGCCTACACAAAACGTGTGGGAGCAATTATTTTATTTGTAGACTACTCCCTTTTGCATTGCATTGACATTTTGAGCATACCTGTACATATCATTTCATGAAATGCTTCAAACACTTACAGCCAAACAAAATATCTTTGGAAAGTAGGACAGTTTCAATGAAAACATAGGTAGGACTTGATGGACTTGTGTCTTTTTTCAACCTCACCTACTATGTAACTGTGTAACTATGTAGGTATAATCTATCTTAAAATGTTTAACCAAAATGTGCTGTTGCCAACATCAAACACATTGATTTGCCAATAACACATTAACAATGTGTTATAAATGTGTTTTATGTGGGTGCTTCCAGTTTTTTTAGACTTGGCATTTAATTATACCAGAAAATTGGCAAGTGATCAGCAACGCACATCTTGTCGTACCCTCTAAACAGAACTATAGAGATGTGCAGCATCTTTTTTTTTATCTCAAGGGAACAATACATTCCTTTCCAAAAATATACAAATAAGCCAATAACAATTGTAACTAATGGAGGTCCCTATAGAACAGCAATTCTCAAAAAGAGTTCCGTGGGACCCTAAGGATCCTCCAGGGATGGCCTTGATGGTGCCTGCATAGTTCCAAGGCCCAACACCATTTAGTAGAGCCAGTGGCATGACTGCAAGGATGTCATTTTGGCCCTGTAGGAGGTGGATTCTTCTCACTTACCACCACCAATGTGAGGGGAATTTTACCAATGGGCTAACCTTATAAGGAGTTTCCTGAGACCTGAGAATTATTTCAAGGGTTCCTCTGGGGTAAAAGGGTTAAGAAAGGCTACTCTAGAAGGTCTATTGTATTCAAAGCAAACTCAAATTTCACAGCCAGATATTAAGCATACCCTGTCAAAATTGTAAGTGTCAGGAAGCTCATTTCATGTCTATAAGCAACTTATAGGCTTGTAATATGAAAACATTTCACAGTGTTTGAAAAGGTAATAGTTATCAATAATAAATAAAGTAAATAGCATTTTTACTATATGATTAGTAACTACCTCTTGTAATAACTATGGGGTGACTAGGATATGAATACCGAACTCAACAATCTGCATCAACTTGTCTGTTAGGTAAAGTGTCAGGTTTTATTGCAGTACGTCTTCCAATAAACAGGGCTGCTGCTAGTACAGGAACAAAAGTGAATGTTTGCTACATTCTGTGGCAAGTCTTTTCCTGAAATACATGTTGCATTATTACAGTAAGACATTGTCCAAGTAGTGAAGTGAAATTTCTTTTGCTCATTTTTTTTCCGTAAATCAGACATATTAGGTTTTGGTTTTCTTCTTATTGGGAAGTTCCCAAAAAAAAAAAAAAAACACGCACTTTCACTTTTTGAAGCATTTCAACTTTCCTTTTATGTTTATTAAAATGAATGTCAAGTATATATATGGAGTCTCAGATGGAACGTAATTTGGCATCAATGATGTGTGGACTTGTTTTTCAAAGGGAATGTCTTCCCTTACATTACGTATCCTATATAAAAGTTAAACCTACATTATATAACCGTATTATAAAATAATGCACACTGCTTTGATGCCTTCCAAGCTGCTATTTTTATTTCTATAAAAGATCTACTTTTGTTTGTGTCCAGTGATTGAAACTCCTGACATTATTTTGTGCAGACATGTTTTTACTGTGTCCTTCCCACATTTAAAGTGGTTTTGTACAGAAAATTGCAAGTTCATCTTATTCAAATGGCTTTGGAACATAGATGCAGTTATGACCATTGAACTAAAATAATATGCAGTATTTACCTTTTATTTTTAATGTTTATGCCGACTTCTGGGCTCTCCTCCCGTGGGAGTAGGCGTGTTTATCGGCTTCGCAATGGTCCCTGGGAACTTTTTTAGCTATTTCCCAGGAATCCATGGGGGACACAGTCAAGCCGAAATTGCCATTTTGAAAGTGGGCAGGCAGCTCTATCAGCCATTACCACTATAGCACAGGAGACAAAAGGAAGGAAAACAAAGAGGACACTCAATGAGCATGTGCAAGATGGAGCAGTGGATGCTGGGAGCTCAGTGTCATCGCATCCAGGAAGTAAATGCCTGTGGGCTTCAAACGCCCACAGTGAAAATGGAAACCGCCGGACTGCTTTTTTAAAAGTTTTCCTTAGCAATGAAATCGTCACGCCGGGGGTTAAAAAGACGCCGATCGTGGCTGCAAAGACCCGGTAGGAATCGCCCAACAGTGACACAGGTAAAAAAAAAAAAAACGGCAGTGGAATCCCGCTTTAAGGTACTTTTGATTGAAAGGAAACAAAGTTGAATTTTTTAATTTCAGATGAAATAGTATTGTACAGTGCTTAGAAAAAGTATTCATACCCCTAGACATTTTCCACATTTTGTCATGTTACAACTAAAAACATAAATGTATTTTATTGGGAATTTATGTGATAGACCAACACAAAATGGCACATAATTGTGAAGTGAAAGGAAAATGATAAATGGTTTTCAACACTTTTTTACAAATAAATATGTTAAAAGTGTGCCGTGCATTTGTCAATACTTTGTAGAACCCCCTTTAGCTGCAATTACAGCTGTAGTTCTTTTTGGGAATGTCTCTACCAGCACATCTAGATAGTGACACGTTTACCCATTCTTCTTTGCAAAATAGCTCAAGCTCTGTCAGATTGGATGGAGAGCGTCTGTGAAAATAAATTTTCAAGCCTTGCCAAAGATTCATTTGATTCATTTGATTTAGGTCCGGACTTTGACTGGGTTATTCTAAGACATGAATATGTTTTGATATAAACCTTTCAATTGTAGCTCTGGCTGTATGTTTAGGGTTGTTGTCCTGCTGGAAGGTGAACCTCCTCTTTTGCAGACTCTAATGCCGTGTACACACGGTCGGAGAATCCGTCGGAATGCGTCTTATTGGACCGTGTCGTCAGATAATCCGACTGTGTGTGGTATGCATCGGACTGATTCCGTCCGAATCTCCGTCGGACCCAATTTTCCAACATGTTGGAAATATTTCCCGACCAACTGGGCCGGTCGGACGTAATCCGATCATGTGTAGCGAATTTTGATCGGACCAAGTGCCACGCATGCTCAGATCAAATTCCTACATCAAAGCTATTGGCTACTAGCCTGAATGTAGTCCCATCGTAACGAAATTACGTCATCACGTTCTGAAAGATCGGATTTTTCGACAACTTAGTCCGACCGTGCGTATGCAACAGTTTCGGACACAATCCATCGGACTAAATCCGACGGATTTGGTTGGCAAAATCTCCGACCGTGTGTACGTGGGCTTACAGGTTTTCTTGTAAGATTGCCCTGTATTTGGCTCCATCCATCTTCCTATCAACTCTGACCAGCTTCCCTGTCCCTGCAGTATAAAAGCATCCCCACAACATGATGTTGCCACCACCGTGCTTCACGCTAGGGATAGTGTGTTCAGGGTGATGTGTAGTGTTAGTTTCCACCACACATAGCATTCAGAGTATCAGAGTAAAGAGGACTGAATACAAATGCACGCTACACTTTCACGTATTTATTTCTAGAAAACGTTGAAAACCATTAATCGTTTTCCTTCCACTTTACAATCATTTGTCACTTTGTGTTGGTCTATCACATAAAATCCCAATAAAACACATTTACGTTTTTGGTTGTAACCTGACAAAATGTGGAAAATGTCAAGGAGTAGGAATACTTTTTCAAGGCACTGTATATGGTCAATTTAAATTAGAGGGAACTTAACAAGGGGACAGGTGAACAGAGGACATACTACAAATGAGTGACACACGTACTGAGAAGTCCCTGTGTGGTCTGTAGGAATAGCAAATATATATATATATATATATATATATATATATATATATATATATATATTGTAACGCTTGGTGTAGCACCCGCTAGGGAGACCAATCCACACAAACTTTTCCTTCTCAGGGCTTGTTGGCCCACTTTTATTAAAGAAAATTAAACAAAGTTCCATAAATGAAAACAAAGTGGCTTCCCTCACAGGGGAGTTTCACTGCCAGCAACAAGTAAAAGGGTATTCAGCCTCCTGGCTTACACATGCAGCAAAAAAAATCCAGAGCCATCTGGCTCTCTTCAGCAGCAGACGCACCACTGCTCAGGCTCCCACACGGAGCTCTCCTGGCTACTATCAGCAACCTCAGACTCAGGTCTCTGGCTTTCACAGTGCAGCCTGCACTCTCTGGATACTTCAGTGCCCACCTGTACTCTCTGGGTTCTCCCTTGCAAGCCTCAACAAAAGTGAGTACGCCCCTAATTGAAAATGTCCATATTGGGCCCAATTAGCCATTTTCCCTCCCCAGTGTCATGTGATTTGTTAGTGTTACAAGGTCTCAGATGTGAATGGGGAGCAGGTGTGTTAAATTTTGTTATCGCTCTCACTTTCTCATACTGGTCACTGGAAGTTCAACATGGCACCTCATGTCAAAGAACTCTCTGAGGATCTGAAAAAAAGAATTGTTGCTCTACATAAAGATGGCCTAGGCTATGAGAAGATTACTAAGACCCTGAAACTGAGCTGCAGCATGGTGGCCAAGATCATACAGCGATTTAACAGGACAGGTTCCACTCAGAACAGGCCTCGCCATGGTCGAGCAAAGAAATTGAGTGCACATGCTCAGTGTCATACCATGAGGTTGTCTTTGGGAAATAGACATATGAGTGCCGCCAGCATTGCTGCAGAGGTTGAAGGAGTGGGGGGTCAGCCTGTCAATGCTCAGACCATATGCTGCTCATTGCATCAAATTGGTCTGCATGGCTGTGGCCCCAGAAGGAAGCCTCTTCTAAAGATGATGCATAAGAAAGTCCGATGAAAACAAGCAAACTAAGGACATGGATTGCTGGAACCATATCCTGTGGTCTGATGAGACCAAGATAAGCTTATTTGGTTAATATGGTGTTAAGCGTGTGTGGCGGCAACCAGGTGAAGAGTACAAAGACAAGTGTGTCTTGTCTACAGTCAAGCATGGTGGTGGGAGTGTCATGGTCTGGGGCTGCTAGCCCTGGGGAGCTACAGTTTATTGAGGGAACCATGAATGCCAACATGTACTGTGACATACTGAAGCAGAGCATGATCCCCTCGCTTCTGAGACTGGGCCCGTGGCCAGTATTCCAACATGATAATGACCCCAAACACACCTCCAAGATGACCACTGCCTTGCTAAAGAAGCTGAGGGTAAAGATGATGGACTGGCCAAGCATGTCTCCAGACCTAAACCCTATTGAGCATCTGTGGGGCATCCTCAAATGGAGGGTGGAGGAGTGCAAAGGTCTCTAACATCCACCAGCTCCGTGATGTCATCATGGAGGAGTGGAAGAGGATTCCAGTGGCAACCTATGAAGCTCTGGTGAACTCCATGCCCAAGAGGGTTAAGCCACTGCTGGAATGGTGGCCACACAAAATATCATCACTTAGGGCCCAATTTGGAAAATTTTTCACTTAGGGGTGTACTCACATTTGTTGCCAGTGCCTAAGACATTAATAGCTGTGTGTTGAGTTATTTTGAGGGGACAGCACATTTACATTGTTATACAAGCTGTAAACTCACTACTTTACATTGTACTAAAGTGTAATTTCTTCAGTTTTGTTACATCAAAAGATATACTGTTATAAAATATTTACAAAAATGTGAGGATGTACTCACTTTTGTGGGATACTGTATATATATATATATATATATATATATATATATATGTATATCACAGAAGAATATATATCTATATATATGTATAGAAAAGTTCAAAAGCGTGAGGTGCACGTCGGTCGGAAGTAACAATGCCCTTCATCTCTCAATTTCATCCATTTTCCACCAAAATTAACAACATTATTAAAAAACACTGGTCTATTTTAAAGAACAGGTATCCATCTGTGCCAGAGTTTTACCCCCCCCCCGTTATCGTATCGCAGAGGTAAAAGCATAAAATCATTTATGACAGAGTGGTAAAATCAGATCTGTATTCACCTCCTATCCCCGTGTGACTTTTCTGGGCCATAAAAATCAGGGTTCTTTTCCTTGCCTCTTGTGCATACAATGTCCTAGCATGATGAAAAGCAAATGTTTTTCTCATCCACAAAAGGACTATGATATATCTATTAGAGATTACTACACTTCAGTCTACCTATGTTATCTATATTATTAAATGTCCGTGTGGTCCCCTCTATGTGAGGGAAACCACACAGAAAATAAAGGATTGCATTGCGAGACTTAAGTACTCCATCAGGGATAAACTAGAAAATCTGCCTTTATCGAGATATTTTCTAGATAAGGGTCATACAGTTTCCCAACTTAGATTCATGGTGATTGGCAGGGTTTCAAGAAATAGGCAGTGTGGTAATAGAGAATTAAAGCTTAAGAAGAAAGAAGTCCATTGGATACATTGGCTTGATACCCTTCAATGTAAGGGGTTAAATTCAGATTTTGATCTGTATTTATTTCTTTGCTCTTTGTATGTTGTATTTTTTGGTTATTGTATATATTTTTTTCTTACTTTTTTTCTTATTTTTTTCCTTGTTTTATGTTATGTTATTTTTTTGTCATTGATCATGTGTGTAATTTTGCACTTTATCAGATATGTGCATGTGTGTGCATCTTTAGGCATGCACATTCACATATGTATACGCACATGTAGTATTTGTTTTATTATCAATAATATTATTATTATTGTTATTTATTTTTATTATTCTGGAGTTTGATTGATTGATATATTCTGTGAAGTGTGGAAAACAGTCAAACCTGTAGTTTTTTTCGTTCCAGGATCCTTTTTGTATAATAGATTTTGGACTTTTATTATATTGGGTCTCAGATACAGTGATTAATTGATTCCAGGCAGGCTGGTTGATTATTTAATAGTATGCAGATGTATTTGCTCTATATAAATTGTACCATGTATGTCATCATTTATAGGCACCATGTTTTGAAGAAGGGCGTGATCTGTATCAGGGGCCGATCCAGGGGGGGCAACGGGGTAATTGCACCCCCCGAGAAAATAGTGCGTGGGCCAGGTGGCCAGCGGGTGAGCAGGCAGGCAGTCAGGTTAGCAGAGTGGGCAAATATGTCAGTAGGTGGCTGGCAAGTGAACGGAGAGGGCGAGCAGAGTAGGCGAGTCATGCCAGTAAGCGAGCAGCTCGGTAAACTTGAAGGCAGTACAGTGAGCAGGCAGATGAGGGAGCAGAGAGATTACATCACCTCTCACTGCCTGCCCTCACATGTGCTGAAAAACTGGGGAGAGAAGCCTGTTTCTCTACAGTAACTGTTGTTGCAGGCTAGTGACAAGTTGCATCTGGTGGCAATTAACGTGGCAAGTGACAAGCTGCATCTGGTGGCAATTATTATGGCAAGTGACAAGCTGCATCTGGTGGCAATTAACGTGGCAAGTGACAAGCTGCATCTGGTGGCAATTAACATGGCAAGTGACAAGCTGCATCTGGTGGCAATTAACGTGGCAAGTGACAAGCTGCATCTGGTGGCAATTAATATGGCAAGTGACAAGCTGCATCTGGTGGCAATTAACGTGGCAAGTGACAAGCTGCATCTGGTGGCAATTAACATGGCAAGTGACATGCTGCATCTGGTGGCAGGAAATGTGGCAAGTGACAGTCTGCATCCAGTGGAAATTAACGTGGCAAGGGACAAGCTTTATCTGGGCTGCATCTGGTGGCTGGCGACGTGGCAAGTGACAAGCTGCATCTGGTAGCAGGCGACGTGGCAAGTGACAAGCTGCATCTGGTGGCAGGCAATGATGGCAAGTGACAAGCTGCATCTGGTGGCAGGCGACGTGGCAAGTGACAAGCTGCATCTGGTGGCAGGCAACGTGGCAAGTGACAAGCTGCATCTGGTGGCAGGCGACGTGGCAAGTGACAAGCTGCATCTGGTGTCAGGCAATGATGGCAAGTGACAAGCTGCATCTGGTGGCAGGCGACGTAGCAAGTGACAAGCTGCATCTGGTGTCAGGCAACGTGGCAAGTGACAAGCTGCATCTGGTGGCAGGCGACGTGGCAAGTGACAAGCTGCATCTGGTGGCAGGCAATGATGGCAAGTGACAAGCTGCATCTGGTGGCAAGTGACAAGCTGCATCTGGTGGCAAGTGAGAATCCACATCTGGTGGCAAGTGATGCGGCTAATGACCAGCTGCATCTGAAGGCAGGTGACGTGGCAAGTAACAAGCTGCATCTGGTGGCAGGGAATATGGCAAGTGACAATTCGCATCTAGTGGCAGGTGACGGTGGCAAGTGACAAGCTCAGGACTCCTACTGATTCTACATTATGGTGAGTTGAACTATTTCATTTTATATTACAATGTAATAATAGAAATAATGTGCTTCAATCATCCTGACACCATAACAACCATGGTGCCGGGATGATTGAAGCGCCAACCCCAACCATTGCCCCGACAAATTGTCTGCTAAAAATATATATATATATAGAGAGAGAGAGAGAGAGAGAGAGAGAGAGAGAGAGATCTATATATATATATATATATATATATATATATATATATATATATATGTATGTATCTATCTATCTATCTATCTAGATATAGATACATATATCACAGAAGAATCCATGAAGATTTAGAAGTTATAAAGTAATACAGGTATACCACTTTGCATTAGCGTGATTTTTTTTCCCTAGTCACTCGATAAAGCATAAAATCTCAAACCAATGATCATTTGGTATACAGTCGCATGCTTTCTTCAGGTAAATGGTTTAAAGAGGGATTCCACCTACAAAAAAAATATTAAAAGCCAGCAGCTATAAATACTACAGCTGCTGACTTTTAATAAATGGACACTCACCTGTCCCAGGGTCCAGCAATGTCAGCAGCCAAGACCGATCGATCGCTCGGCTCTCGGCTGCTGCCGCCGCCATTCTCGGTAAGGGAATCAGGAAGTGAAGCATTGCGGCTTCACTTCCCGGTTCCCTACTGCGCATGCGCGAGTCGCGCAGCACAATGGGAATGGTCCGCACTGTCTCTGGGACCCGTGTGTGTCCCATCAGACAGCTTGCCGGGACAGGAAGAGGCATAGACTCCCGTGGGAGTCTATGCCCGGAAGTGGCTGCAAATACCTGTCTTAGACAGGTATCTGCACCCCTCCCCCCTGAAAGGTGCTAAATGTGACACTGGAGGGGGGGAGGGTTCTGATGAGCGGAAGTTCCACTTTAGGGAGGAACCCCGCTTTAAGGATTATTATGAAAGGTCATCCTAATTTCAAGATGGGTAGATCCGACAACAATAACCTGACAAAGGTTCTATCCCTTCCTCAACTTAATGAAATATAGAGTTTTCTTTTGCAGCCTGTGAGGTTGATTTACTAAAACTAGCGAGTGCAAAATCTGGTGCAGCTCTGCATGGTAGCCAATCAGCTTCTAACTTAATTTTGTTAAATTAAGCTTTGACAAAAAATACTGGAAGCTGATTGGTTTCTATGCAGCGCTGCATCAGATTTTGCACTCTCCCGTTTTAGTAAATCAATCCCTGTGTCCCTACTTGAAAGATCTGCCATCATTTTGTTTTCTGATAGAATGAAGTTAAATCTGCCCAATGCAAAGACAGCAACAAAAACTTGACACAGGCCCTAACCCTGGTTTGCTTTATCTAAAAATAAATAAATAAATAATAATAATAATAGTTTTGGCTGAAGTTAGGCATTAAAGTGGTTGTAAACCCTTACAAACCACTTTGACCTACAGGTAAGCCTAGATTAAGGCTTACCTGTAGGTCCAAGAAATATCTCCTAAACCTATACGGTTTAGGAGATATTGGCCCGAAGACAGGCACCTCTGTCTACGGTGCATGCGCCGCAGACAGCGGCGTGCAGGCGCACTGAGCGCGGCATTTCCAACAATGGAGCTGCCGCGCGTGTCGGTTCCCGTGCGCATGCACGGGAGTGACGTCATCGCGGCTCCGCCGAATGACAGCGGCGGAGCTGTGAGACCCCACCAAGAAGATGGATGCGCCGGACTACAGGGGACAGAGGTGACATCGCTGGCTCCTGTGTCAGGTAAGTGACACATAATGGGCTACTATGCGATGCATATTAGTCCATTATGCTTTGCCTTTGCAGGGAATGAAAGAGGAAGTAAACCCATCAGGGTTTACTTCCTCTTTAACTATTGTAAAATAGTAATATACAGCCTTTTAAATTCAGGGGTTGTATGTAAAGACCAGAAAATCCAGCAGACTGACTACCATTTATATTTAATCAAGTACTGTAATAAATCAAGGATTACAGTAAATCTAAACCCAAGAACAAAGTTTTAAAGTTTTGCTGTTTATCATTACTTAGATATACTAGGCACATTTGTTTTCTTTTTAGGCCAAGCACCTTTTCTGCCAGCACAGAAAATGACCTTGTGGTCCTGCCGTAAATCCAGGGTCCTTGTTACTCTGCAGTGAACTGAAATCTCAAACAAGATTATGAGCCTTCCCAGTTCTGTTTGTAAACAATAGAATTCCTCCCCTTTAAAGGCCGACACGAAACTACAAAAATCGGAAGTAGAATTTCATCTGACGAACTGGATTTTTGGATCGTTAGTACGATGCAAAAGCTGGATGTGCAGACTATAAAAAATTTTATGTACATGAACGCAACTTCCGATTTGCGTTTAATCACTACGGTTTTGTACGAAAAAAATCGTAAGAGCAAAACTATGCATGCTCATAAAACGAAAGAATACATACAAAACTAGTCAACACAATGGGGGTTATTTACTAAAGGCAAATCCACTTTGCACTACAAGTGCAAACTCCAAGTGAAAGTGCACATGAAATTGCACTGAAAGTGCACTTGGAAGTGCAGTCGCTGTAGATCAGAGGGGGACATGCAAGGAAAATCAAAAACAGCATTTTAGCTTGCATATGATTGGATAATAAAATCAGCAGAGCTTCCCCTCATTTCAGATCTATCCCTCAGATTTACAGCGACTGCACTTCCAAGTGCACTTTCAGTGCAATTTCAAGATCACTTTGCACTTTTAGTTTGCACTTGTAGTGCAAAGTGGATTTGCCTTTCGTAAATAACCCCCATTACGTCACTTCTAAAGTTGTATTCTGTCGTACGAAAATTGTCGTATGGTGAGTAACCTTTTCACTGTCGACATGAGACATGCAACAAAAAACGGATGAACGGTCATCCGAAAATCTGATCGTTTGTACGAGGCTAAGAAAGGGGGTTTGATTTACTAAAACTGGAGAGTGAAAAATCAGATGCAGCTGTGCATGGTAGCCAATCAGCTTCTAACTTCAGCTTGTTCAATTAAGCTTTGACAAACCTGGAAGCTGATTAGTTTCTATGCAGAACTGCACCAGATTTTGCGCTCTACAGTTTTGTTAAATCAACCCCAGTGAGATGTTTGTTGTTTAATTCTAGGGAGCAGTCTAGGATGACAATGTTGCTCTTGTGTAGATCAGTGTTGCCAACCATCATTATTTTTACTGGCAGCCAGTAAATGCCAGTGAGAGGAAAAGGTTGCCAGTAAAAAACATGGCTGTGATGCTCGGCTCAGAATGGCGCAGTTCTGGTCTGCAGTCGGCTGCACCATCCAAATGCCCGCTACAGTGTGTTCGGGCAGCACTGGTGGGGGACGGGTCTGGCAGAGATGGTGCCTAAGTAGGTTGTGTGATCTAATGGTCCAAAGGGAGCCGAGCGGAGCATCCGGAGCCGAGTGTGCGTGTTTGCGCGTCAGGAGCAAGGCAAGCCAGGAGCGGGACTGCCAATGTTGTTTGGACTGAAGGGACCACCTGGTGTGGAGAGATACTGTAACTATGACTCAGGAGGGGACATATCATGTGGGTGAGGTGTCATCATCATCTGTACTGCTGCACACTACGAGTAGTATCACTGTGAGAGTCAATTTCATGTACTGTATGTGTGTGCCGCCCATTCTAATTTCTTGTCCTCCTGAGCCCTGTCCCTGAGCTACATACTTAGTACATTGCAAATAAAATAAGAAATATATTTTTTGCCATAATATCTATCTTAAATCAAATTACTAATTGCATATTGTACTTGTTTTTAACATAAATACAGAAATGTGCACTTAAAACTATAATTTTGTAACTTTTGGAAATGCCAGTAAAAACTTGTCAATGCCAGTATATTTTGGGTGTCATGTGAGTTTATTTCAATCTGATAGCTTGGCAACACTGGTGTAGATACAGTACAGTGAGTGAGCGTTGTCACCCTAAGTCCTTGTACACACGGTCGAAGATTCCGACAACCAAATCCGTTGGATTTTGACCGTCGGCTTTTGTCTGATGGATTTTGTCCAAAACTGTTGTATACACACGGTCGGATGAAGTTGTCGGAAAATCAGATCGTTCAGAACGTGATGACGTTATTTAGTTACGACGGGACTACGTTCAGGCTAGTAGCCAATAGCTTTGATGTAGGAATTTGATCTGAGCATGCGTGGCACTTTGTCCGATCGGAATTCTCTACACATGATCGGAGTATGTCCGATCGGAGCATTTTGCCGGAAAATATTTCCGGCAAGTTGGAAAATTTGGTCCGACGGATATTCCGACGGAAACAGTCCGATGCAGACCACACACAGTCGGAATATCCGACAAAACGCTTCGATCGGACACATTCCGTCAGAATCTCTGCTTGTGTGTACAAGGGCTGAGTCCTCTTTCACACGGACGATCTGTTCAGGTCAGCCTGTCAATTTTTTAGGCGGACCTGAATGGACACTCCATAGAGGTCTATTGAGGGACGGATGTCAGTGGTGACATGTCCGCTGACATCCGACCCGCTCCGATCCGAAAAAGTGTGACGGAGGAAAAAACTTTTTTTCCATCTGTCTGCGGATTGAAACGGGTGATGACGCACTCTACGGTCCATCTTCATCCGATCCCCCATAGGGGAGAGCGCTACTCTGGCAGGTCCGTCCCTGCACAGTGTGCAGAGACAGACCTGTCATCTTCCTGCTCAGCGGGATCGATAGAGCGGTCACCCACTGAGCAGAGCGGGCTCCGTACAAGGACACGTCCATGTGAAGGAGCCCTAAGAAAGTAACAGCATGTAAAAATAATGGAAGAAAGGCAGGAAAAAAAAAGGAAAACAAAAGAAGCAGCCACATCTAAGGACTGATAAGCTGCAGGGTATTTCTTGAGTCAGGAGTTGCTTTAAGTAACCAACTGCCATTGTATTTATTTTAGGCAGGAACCCACATTTCTATGTTGCAAACCCCTTTAAATAAGTCGTATATTTAGACCATGATATGTTGAAGGCCAGACATGTTCTTTCTTGTTCAGAAAGTCCCTCTAACCACTAAGTATTGCCATGTGAATGTGTACACTAAGTTACAGTGTAGGAGTTGAGAGTAATTTCACAAGTGCTTCAGTCAGAAAAAGAACAAACTCTGTGCCCTCCAGCTCACTTCCAACCCAAAAGTAAAAACATCAGTCAGACTAGCTTACTGATAGAACTGTTTACTTGAATTTAACCAGAGAGAAAAAGATAAGATTTGAAGATAATTCACTTTTGCAAGATGGTCTGCTATTGCTGCAACAGCTTGCTAAGATGTACATGGGAGGAAGTACTTTTCATTTTATAGATTGGCCATGCAACAAGTTCCATTGCATGACAGTTTTTACAGTTTTTACATCACACCTTTCACAGCTGAATATCTTAGTTTATGTTGTTTACGACTTTTTTTTATGTTATACAGTAAACTTCTTAAATGACTCACTGATGACCTGCTAGGAGTTCAAGAAGCGTAACATCACTGACAATGGTCATAGTCACTGACCAGGTATTGAGAACTGGGATGCATCATCAGAATTATTAGTTACATTCTGCTTTGAACCGTGTAGACAGGAAATCCTTTTTCAAGACAATAGCATTTTTTTTTTCTAAAACATTCTAGAAACAAGTTTTTAGTTATGATGTATTTGTCTAAAAGAAAAATACAAAACACACAGAAAAAAGGTAGAGAAAATAAATGGGAAAGATAGGATTCCCCATTTTACAAAGGGGTATAACTCAGGATGGTCATTCACGGGGGATGATTTACTAAAGGTCTGTTCATTATATGCATTAAGGTAAAAAAAACTTTCTGTGTCTGATTTTCCCCCTCCCCCAAAAAATATTTACCTGAGTCCTGTATCAATCCACCACTGTACTTGTCTGCAGGACTTCTTTCCTCTCACAGGCTTGGCTGACAGGAGAAGGGAGCCTTCCGCTCCCGCGTTCCAGAGTGGTTAGTGTGGAGCTTCCCATCCAGTGGACACCGTGGAACAGCCTGTGACCGGATTTAACACCCCTACGGCTGAAGGACTGTCACCGGAGCCTGCAGTGCAGCACCAGCACACCCCAGGACACCTCTACCCCGATAGGCCTCTCCACCCTGTGAACCAGTATGTGTATACATTACACTTATGCCGCGTACACACGACCAGACTTGTCAACAGCAAAGGTCCGACGGAACTAATCCCCGGACAATTCATGGGCTTCATCGGACCTTTGCTGTCTACAAATCTGACGGACTTTAGAAATAGAACATGTTTCACATTTTTCCGCCGGAACTCCACCAGAACTAGTTCCTATCGAGAAATCCGTTCGTCTGTATGCTAGTCCGACGGACAAAAACCGACGCTAGGGCAGCTTTTGGCTACTGGCTATGAACTTCCTTATTCTAGTCCAGTCATACGTCATCACGTTCAAATCCGTCAGACTTTGGTGTGATTGTGTGTGTCCAAGTCCGTTCATTCGGAAAGTCTGTTGGAACTCTGCCAAAAGTCAGTCGGGAAGACCGTCGGACCTAGTCTGCCGGAAAGTCCAGTCGTGTGTACACGGCATACCACTCAATTATATGATAGGACTATAACAGTTGGCGCCTCCACCCCCCTTCTTTTTACTTGAGACGTGTTGTGTGTGTCCATTTAGGAGTGAGCCCACATGTGTGTCACCATAGCAAGCAGCTTCCTATAGTGGCAATGCATAGGAGGAGAAGCCTAGAGCTCAGGCAGGGGACCAAAGAAGAGGAAGTTCGGGCTGCTCTGTGCAATATCATTGATAAATATAATGTTTTTTTTAAGAAAAAGTTTACAACCTTTGCAAAGTAACTTTACAACTGCTTTAAAACAACATTGCAACCTGACCTCATATGGATTGAAAATTATCACAGCCAATGATTTTGTAGCATTGCAGGATCACCCATGTAAGGGATGCATACAGCATTTTAATGCTCTACTTTATAGCGTATAAGTCCTGTTCTGTAATTGGAGGAAATCTTTATGCAATCAAGTGAAAGGATACTGGTTACTGTGTAAATGAGAAAGTTCTACTGAGGCAGTCAAAGAGAGAAGACCCATTTTCTGGAGTTATGAGGCAACTAGGCCTCCCTATGTGTCCTCTTCCCTGGGCAAACACAGGCTGGGAAGCATATTCTTCTGGGGTATCTGAAAGACGAGAGAAGGACATTTTAAAGGACTATGTTATGAAGATTCTACATTGCAAATGTGTACACCAACTAGTGACTCCATTATACCTATAAGGAAATAAACTTGAAACGCTGTTTTATTATGTTTAGGCATGTATCTGACCTTCAGCCCAAGATATTATTTATTTCACCCTTTTTAAGTCTGTTTTTACGCAAAGATCAGTGATATAATCCTTTGTCTCCAGGAGGGGACACTTGTGTGCAGTGGGATTACATGGACATTGAACTGATAATGGAAGATGGGCCAGCCAATTACACAAAATAACATGACTGACTAGCTTTAGTCACTAAGGGGAATGACCCCCTGTGTTCCACGGTATATTGTATTAACATGCACATTTAGTGATTAATAGTTTAGATTGATCTTTTGAGTAAAGGTATTCCTCAGGGTCTTCCAAAGTTTAAGGAGGAACCCATCCCACAAAAGGGGAAGTTTTCTATTGTTCTGTTTGTTGAGCTATGGTGGCAAAATCTGTCTATCCTAAAGGGGTACTAACTTGTATGTACCTTGCATGTCAAGTGATAAGAATTCTCTGATAGGTTTCAGTATTTCTAGTCAAAAGCTTTTGTTTATTACTACTTTAAGTTGCTGGACACTTGCACAAAATACGAAACAATAGAACAATTGACTGAAGTTTTAATTCTGTTTTCTAAGGTAGGAAAAAAGATTTAGGAAAATCCATGGCATGGCATGGAAAATTGTTGCAATAAATGTTTACTATTCTGTTTCCATAGTACTCATATGTAGGAAGTTCATTTAGTGACACACCAAGTCACATTATTTTAAATTGCTCAGCTAGTACCACTGACCGCCATGCTTCTGTATTTTCTATATGTTTCATGAAAAGTTCATGTGATCGCTTTCCTTCCTCCTGTCAGATTCCTTTGAATACAGAAACAGACATCCGACAGAGTCATTGTCAAACTATCCACACACTGGACTTGTTTTTCCAGAGCTTGGAGTACAAAACAGGACCAAGCTTGCCAGACTCGTTTTTTTATGATAGATTTAGAAATTATGTGTACAATATGTATTGGCACCTCAGTGGCCACGAGAACATCATGATGACATAAGCACAGAAGAAGATGTTCATTTGTATGTAAAAGTTCCCGTAAAATATGTTACCAAGTAAAGCATATAATTTACTACATACTGTACCTAGTGAATCATGAAACATAAATTAGTGCTGAACCTGCCCATTAAAAGAGAGTTTTTACTCCAGATAAATGTACACATGCATTCAGGGGTTGATCCAGAGTCTAGTCCCGGGAGGAGCACTGCCAGAAAATAATGGCACACATATATTTTGTGATTTGACACATGATATTCATTCATTCTTTTACTCACTTTTAATAAAATATTGTGGTGCTCTGGTGGGGGGAGGGGTTCCCATGCAGGAGCAATGGAGATGGAGCTGGTAATTGCACTGTCCGCAGGCAGCATTAGATGACTGCTTCTTCCGGTGTTCACGCCGCTCTGCAATGTGGAGAAGATGGAGGGAGGAAGTGGCTGGAGCCAACACTCACTCAGGGGCAGAGGTCTGCAGGGTGGAGAAGATGAAGGGAGGAAGTGCCGGTTGGTGGGGCCAACACTCTCACTTTCTCACTTAGGGGCGGAGAAGGAAAAATGTTGGCGCTCTTGCTTTCATCATTGGGACTGATTGACATGACTCACTGATGCCACTGGTTGCTAGATGCCAGGTGGCCCAGGTGCTAGCAACCAGTGCAGGGAAGGGACACAGAGGCCAAGCCAGCAGCGCAGCTCCACCCACCTCCTCCTGGTCCAGGCGTCAAATGCGGTATAATTATTACACTAACACAGTCTCTCTTTCTGTGCCGCTGATTGGCTGATGTGACACAGAGAGAGAGACTCAGGAGCCGGGACTGCAGTCAGTGATATTTGGGGGGGGGGAATTGCCCCGTTGCCCCCCCTGGAGCCACCCCTGCATGCATGTTGGTAAAGTTGCCAACCTCTCTTTATTGATATGGATATATTTTCAATAAAATCATGTCCAGTCTCCCAGTTAATAAAATCATTAGGTGTGGAGTGTGTGCAGGATTTTCATGTAAGATATTTATTTTTTATTTTGATTAAGCTAGTTATACATGGAATCTGTCCAAAGTTGCCATCTGCGCATATTTTCCTTATGGAGGACTGTGTTCATAACATCCTTGACTAAATAGCAGCTATAGTAGCATGGTCTCAGTTTTCAAGATTTAAAAACTTCAACAGTTTAATATTTGCGATAGGAAGTGAACCTCAGTTAACAGAATGACTGTTATATGACTCCAATGTAAACTACCACAACTTCTGCTTTAGTCTCAAAATCTATAATAAAGAAATGGTATACAAAAATCTTTCTCTCATTATCTTAGAAGTATCTGGACTTGGACATTTCTTAAGCTCTTTTTACCCATGTAACAGTGGTAAAGAGGGTAGGCTTTAACTCAGCAAAGGTTTCCGTGCTGAGAGTACACTCATTGTGCGCTTCCAGCACAGACACCAAGCTCTTAAAGAAAGCTCATGGTCTGGAACAGTGTTTCTCAACTCCAGTCCTCAAGGCGCCCCAACAGGTCATGTTTTCAGGATTTCCCTCAGATGAAACTGCTGTGGTAATTACTAAGGCAGTGAAACTGATCAAATCACCTGTGCAAAATAATGGAAAAGCTGAAAACATGACCGGTTGGGGCACCTTGAGGACTGGAGTTGAGAAACACTGGTCTGGAGGGATCGGATACTGATCATGTGACCACTGTGACAGCTAATCACAGTGCTCACATGACTAGGCAGACCTTCTCACCCCCTGGCATATGAGCCCAGTTAAAAGGACGCTGGGGCAGGCAGGATGGGATTAATATTAAAATTATGTATAGCATTATTATGCGTGGTACTTCACTTTTGGTTGTTTGATGATGGTGATGACACATGTTGAGTGTTGAGGGGTAGATTCAGGTATTAAAGGAACATTATGGTATAGTGCTGTTTGATTTCAGAAAGATGGTCTGGTTTTTAAACAGATTCTATCAATTTCTTTGTCTGCCATGGTCCCATAGTGGGGGTGGGGATATTTTATGCCCCAACCTTCACCTTTATTCCAGAGATGAGGGAAGCTGTTGCCAGGAGCCTGTTCTGAACAGAGGTGACTGTGTTGGAAATGGGGATTAGTCTGCTGTGTGGACAGTGAGGAGACTGGGGAAGGAAACCCCAAGCTGTAGAGGTTGGGCTGTGCAGCAAAGACCTGGGGAGTGTTGTCAAATTGTGGCTCATGTGGAGTAACTGTGAAAAACTGTGAGCTTCAGGAGGGACCTGGAAGCTGTCAAGCTTCAGGGGAGCACTGTGTGCACAGTTGCAGAGAGCTGGCCAGGGAGTCTGTGCTACTATGCTGCGCTGTGCCTGCCCAGAGACTGCACTACTATAAGGTACAGTGGTCTAGGCCAGAGGTTCTTGCTGCATATACTGTGCTAGACTGCTGCTGAGGAATGAGAAATAGAGAGAGAGAGAGAGAAACCTGAACATGGCCCTGAACCTTCATAGCATTCCCACTGAATTAGAAATATTCTCTCCTGGGAGAGACGTACTCGGAGATCCAGGGCCCAAAATGCTGGCAGACGATATTTTATAAAAACCCATAAGTGAACAAAAAAAAGCGCATGTGAATCACAAACAAAAAGTGCACTTAAGGGTTTGCCTTTGTCCACCCTGTGAAGGGGTAGGACCTTACTCTGGCCCCCTCAAGAAACAAGCCTCCTGACAGGGGCAAGATTTGAACATTGTCCACCTAGCCAAAAGGCCTGGCGGACCCCTCTCTTCATGGTCAGCTGAAGCCAATCATCAAGTACCAGGTGAGGGGATCTCTTGATTAGAGGCCCCCCAATTCAGGAGAGGAAGGAACCTAATGGTTCACCCTAGACTTCAGGGTAGGCCTGAGGACCCACACACCCCATTCAAGTGAAAAAGACAAATCAATGGTAAAAATGTATAAATAGTGTCCATGCTAATTCATAGGCTAGGCTCAGAGGCCAGGTAGCTAAAAAAAGGCCCAGGACTTAGCCAAAAGGCCTAGCCCAAGAGGCAGAGTGCAGAAAAAGCGTTGGTGACGTGGCCTTGTGCTCTATTCTCAAGTAGGGTTCCCACAACCATACGATACTGGGAGCATACCTGGGGTGACCAATTTCCACGGAGCACTTGCACTGTGGATTCTCTGCCTTCCCAGCCCATGGCGAGACAAGGTAGATCCATTCAAATCAGGAGGTACTGGACCCCTCCAGTCTTCCGAGGGGTATTACTCATGTGCCCCACATCCGTGGGTGCCCCAGCTTCTGTTCTAGCCGGTATTAGCCTTCAGAGCCCCCATCATACCAGCAGGTATACTATGCAGGGTAGAGTAGAGGAGCACACCTACTGGATACTGATAAGATCAGATACTACACTTGAACTTAGCCACAAGGCAGAGAAGCGATGACTTTGGTCACCTAGTTTGTTTTATTGTTCTTATAAAGAGATTTGTACATTGATACTCCTGCCACAGTTGTAATTGGTTTTGAATGTATTACCATGTGGCATTCAGGCCCGGGCTGGCCATAGGGCATACCGGGCATTAGCCCAGTGGTCCGGAGCCACCATGTGGGCCCAAAGCAGCTACGCTAGCTAGGCTGCTTCCAGGGCCCGAGCCGCTCACCTGGCCTCTTTGCGACTGGCCATCCGCCTATTCAGTTCAGCAGTCGGGGCCAGGGGGTAGAAACTAACCAGCTGCCCCATGACCATGAAGGGGAATGAGCTGTAATGGATCCCATCGCTTAATGCAGCCTGCTGCCTGCCCAACCAGAGAGAAAGTGAGTGCCTGTGCAGCCTCCTGTGCACCTAGATAGGGAGAGCGGCCGGGCAGCTGCATATAGAGGAATTTCCATATTCCTCCTGCAGCTGCTTAATGTCTGCAGGAGGGAGAGGAGGAGAAGCAGGCATTCAGCAGCTGCAGGAGGAATATAGAAAGATCAATTCCTCCACATGCAGGTGCCCAGCTGCTTGTAATGCCCCTACTTTGCTCTTCGACCCCCCCCAGTGATCTCCAGATCCAGTCTGGGCCTGATCTTCAGATATAAATGCAGTTGAAAAGCATCTCTATATATGATGCAGGAACCAGATGGAGGATAAACTGATGGTCAAAGGCTCTTATGACAGAAAGGCTGCCCATATGTACTTAAAAAAAGAGTTCATAAACAGTCCAGCACAGAAGCAATAATATGTCCATGAAATGTGAAACACAGCACCAAAGATAATGAAAAATACACAGCACTCAGTATGCACAATATTGTACTCCATGGGGGTGTCAGTAAATCTTGGTGGTCTCTTCTCAAAACTGTATATAATGATGTCGCAGAATCACAAATGACTGTATGCTGTATATGTTGAAAATGCTCTGTATGTGTGAATGAGCCCTAATGCAGATTCAGCACATGTGGACATCGCTAACTCTGAAGTATATTGAAGTTATTCATTTAGCACAACAGTTAGGAAATCAGAATTTGCAGAAGTTCAGTAATAGCAACAAACTTATTTTATCAATATTAGTTTCCTTTCTTTCTTGCTTTCTTGCTCTCCAGCTCCCCCAGTGCTCTCCAGCCCCCCCCCCCAGTGCTCTTTGGTCCCCCAGTGTCCTTTGGTTCCCCTAGTGCTCTCTGCACCTCTGTGCTCCCGGGCCCCCCCCTGCGCTTTTCACCCCACCGTGTTCTCCAGCTCCCCCGTAGTGCTCTCCAGGCCCCCCCAGTGCTCCCCCTCCTCCCCACTGGTCTCCAGCCCTCCCCCCAATGCTCTCTGGCTCCCCAGTGCCCTCCGACGCCCTGTGCTCCCTGGCCCCCCCAGTGCACACCAGCCCCCCATACTCTCCACCCCCATGCTCTACACCCTCTATTCTCTCTGGCCCCCCACTGCTCTCCAGCTCCTCCCAATGTTTTCCAACCCCTTGATATCTCCAGCTCCCCCCAATACTCTCCAGCTCCCTCCCTGTGCTCTACAGCCCCTTAGTGCTCTCCAGCTCCCCCCTGTGCTCTCCAGCCCCCCAGTGCTTTCTGGTGCCCCCGATGCTCTCTGGCCCACACCACCTGTGCTCCCTGGCCCCCCTAATGCTCTCTTGCCCCTCCCCCTCAGTGCTCTCTTGTCCCCCAAGTGCTCTTCACTTCCCTGTGTTCTCCACCACCCCTGTGCTCTCCGGCTCTCCTGCTCATTGCCCCCCCCCCCATAGTCTCCACCCCGCCAGTGCTCGCCACCCCCCCAGTGCTCTATGCAAGTGCATGTGCAAGTGCAGCATATCATACTACTTGATTATTACTACTATTCTTGTGTGATGCGTAAAAGCATGTTGTTTCATGCAGTAACATTTGTTATATTAACCACTTGCTTACTGGGCACTTAAACTCCCCTCCTGTCCAGACCAATTTTCAGCTTTCAGCGATGATGCACTTTGAATGACAATTGTGTGGTCATGCAACACTGTACCCATTTTTCCCCACAAATAGAGCTTTCTTTTGGTGGTATTTGATCACCTCTGCAGTTTTTATTTTTTGTTCAAAAAATTGAAAAAGACTGAATTGAAAAAAAATTCATTGATGTACGCTGATGAGATGGTAGTGATGGGCACCGATAGGTGGCAGTGATGGGCACTGATGGGTGGCAATAATGGGCACTGATTGCTTACACTGATAGGTGGCACAGATTATAACACCACTGGTGAGCATTGATAGGTGGCACTTGTGGCATTGATAGGTGGCACTTATGGGCATTGATAGGCGGCACTGGTGGGCACTGTGGGCCCTGTTGGCACTGGTAGGTGGCAATAACAGGTGGCACTGGCAGGGGGTACTGATTGGCACAGATGAGGTGCCTGTGTTGCTTCCTCTTTGGGACCGATGTCCCTTTAACATAAGCCAGTGATCAGCTTTTTATTCTCCACACTGAGGAGAAAAAGAAAATGATTAGCGAGCTTTTGTTTACATCATGTGATCAGCTGTCATTGGCTGACAGCTGATCACATGTTAAGGGGTTGGGACCAGCCCCTTATTGGGATCGGTGTTCACCCGAGTCTCAGTGACCCAGTGATCACAGCGCACTCCCCTCGCGCCCTGCAGGGTGCATGCAGGGAGCGTGCACAGGGGAGGAGTCCTATGACGGCCTCCCGGAAATTGAGGTCCGTGCTGTAGCCATCATTCGGCTATGGCCCGGACCTCAAGTGGTTAAGGTAGCTCACTCATTTTGAATAGGCTGACAACACACAAGAATGTACAAAACGAGTACCACAATGCACAATACTGAATGGGGTATGCTGCATTGCATGTATATCAGAGCTGCACTCCTCTCGTGTGCTGGAGTGTTACGCAAATGAATGGTACTGCAACAAGCTAACGCGTGTAACATGTGTTGTGAGTTACTGCTACTCACCATTCAGACCTGAACCCCTTCACATCAACAGTACACAGATATGTGGCCTCACTGGACTGCCCTTTTTTTTCTGTGAGGCCATATATATGCATATCTATCTTTGTGCTGAGAGCATGACGCACAGCGCACTCCCAGCACAGAGATCGGGGCTCAGAAAAAGCCCCTGAATCTCTCAGTTCCAGGTCACCTGATCACTTTGGTAGCCTCTGATTGGCTATCACAGTGATTAGTCACGCTGAAGCCTGTCCCTGTGTTTCTCTCTCTGCTGATGATGAAGCAAAAAGATACATTGTATCCCTCTCCCCCTCTCTCTCTCCTTGTAGAGAGAGGGAAACAAACAACAGTGTGTAAAAATAAATACATTTATTAAATAAAAAATAAATTAAAAAATACCTAGTTCAAAGTTTGATCTAGGTCAGTGCCAGGGTTAGTGTTTGGGTAAAGTAAGGGTCAAAGGTCAAAGGTCAGGACCAGTATATTTTGGGCAGGGTTTTTTTTTTTAAATTAGTATCAATGTCAGTGTGTTTTAGGTAGGATATATATATATATAATAAAAAAAAGAAGAAAAATGTGCAAAATTGTTTCTGGTCTATACTACAGGCACAAATAACATACATATATGTGGTATCGCTGTGATTGTCGGGAGTAGGAGAATTTATTTTGGGTTGTTCTTTGGTGGTAGGTTATGGTAGTAACAAGAAATTTACAGCTAAATTTTAAAAAAAATGTTTTTTTTTTGTTGTTTTTTTTTTGTTTTTTTACTATTTTGTGCCAGTTTTCCTTTGATAATAAAAACAAATCAGGAGATAGCCATTACCATCCACTACCAAATGAAAGCCCAATTTGTCCTAAAAAAAAAAACAAGGTACTTGGATGCACAAAGTAGTTGTGATGATATGTACGGTTTTGTTAAGTTGCAAAATTGTGCTTAGGCATTAAAATTTGTTTTACCCTTAGGCATAAAGGGGTTAAGACAACCCACAAATGCTTTGGGAACTTTACACAGTTCTACTGTACTTGCCCTGCATTGCAAATGCAGTGTGCAGAAAAAGAGAAACTGGCACAGTCATTTACTACCAACATACCATCCAGTATTTATACCTGTCATACCTTCTTTTATAGAGTGGAATTGCTAAAATAGTATCGGGTTAAATGGCGCTACCTAAAAACAGGCCTCCATTCCAAAGTGGACTTATAGAGGATAAATAAATAGAGATACAGGCCAAGGTCTTTTTCCAAAGAACCCAATAGTCTCCCTCAGCCTAATACTAATGAAACTCTATGTTGATAAACCCAGGAAAACATAAAAAACATCAGCTTCACCCAGAGAAAAGGTTAAATCAAACAATGAATGTGATAAATCTATAGGCCACCAGGGACAGTAGTCCCAAAACATAGATTTCTAATGTCGGGGACTAATAATCAAACCTATTATATGTTAATTCTCCAAAACAGCAGAAATATCAGGAACTGTTGATGTTGGAAAGGCCAGAATACTTCCTTACAAAATATAATCAAACCCTCAATCTCAAATGGATTATAAGTTTAGGCCAAAAACATAAAAACCACGTGTATCAAACTACATGTACAACCTAATGTGTTTATAAATCAAGTCGCAGAAATGCGAAAAAATCACTTAGTGGTAAACCTACTATCAACAACACCATAGGTCCCTTATACCAGTGTAAAGTGATAAAAATATATATATATATTTGATGTAACGTTCATTAATAATCAACCTGAAATCACATAAGTATACTCAAACAGTGTATAGTGACAAAAATATATATATATATAAGCCTGAAACAGTGTTAATGTTAAACCAGTGTATAGTGACAAAAAGAAAAATTATTATATATATATAGACCAAATAACTGAATGTGTGAACGCTACACAACCCAGAACCTATGGCAATTATAAATAAAAATTGTGCGTGTATTCGTGCATACAAGGGGTGAAAAATACTCTAATAGAAAACCTTTTAGCGATAAAGGCTGAAAAAGCTCTAAACCATAAAAAATATATGTGAAAAGTGCATATGCACATAGAAATGAAAAAATAAAATAAAAATAAAAATAAGGATAAAAATAAAAATAAAAATAAAAATAAAAATATAAAAATAAAGTGCAGAAAAATACAAAAAATATATGTGAGAAATATACAGGACAAAAAATATATATATGAAAATAAGTCCCAAATAAATGTTCAATGGTGCTAATCCAGAAAAATCCTTAAAAATCCTTAAAGTGACTTTCGTGCTTCCTATGCAGTCTTCACTGTGACTTCTGTGCTCCCCCACCAGGAATCCTACTCACCAGAAGTAAATACCCCTGCAGGGGTTGTGCGCCTTAAGGATCAATCTCCAGATATCCCGTTCTTTACTTTGTGATAGATGACTGAACATGTATCAGCATGGATTCCATAAGCCCTCATGAGAAAAAAATGGAAGCCTCCATAGTGTAATCCGTATAAAAATGGTTTATTGGCACAGTAAATATAAAAATATATATGTAAAAAACAACCATAAGAGGCAAAAACAGCGCAACAAAAAATCAAAACAATAAAAAACAAAAAATGCTAAAAATGCCCACAACTCTCATAAAGTGAGTTATATTGTGAGACCACAGTTAATCAGGGGGTTGATATAATAATCTCCCCAAAAAGTTCCGGATTGACCCCAGAAAATACCATAAAAAATATATGTAGTATTACTAAGAACACAAACGAAAAATGGAATCACTATCTCGGGAAACCAAAACAAACCTCCCTATAGAGGTGGTGGATCTCTTTTGGTTCTTCCGTAATAGGGTTTGATTATGCGTATGTTTGGGGCATATCTTCCTTCTCTTTCCCCCTCTGTGTGATGCATGTGTTTTCTTCCATGCACATTTATACATGTACCGTATATACTCGAGTATAGGCCGACCCGAATATAAGCCGAGGCCCCCAATTTACCCCCCAAAAAACTGGCAAACTTATTGACTCGTGTATAAGCCGAGGGTGAGACATGCCTGTCCATCCCTGTGTGTGTGTCCGTCCCTGTGTGTCCGTCCATCCCTGTGTGTCCGTCCATCCCTGTGTGTGTGTGTGTCCATCCATCCATCCATCCCTGTGTGTGTGTGTGTCCATCCATCCATCCATCCCTGTGTGTGTGTGTGTCCATCCATCCATCCATCCCTGTGTGTGTGTGTCTCCATCCATCCATCCATCCCTGTGTGTGTGTGTCTCCATCCATCCATCCATCCCTGTGTGTGTGTGTCTCCATCCATCCATCCATCCCTGTGTGTGTGTGTCTCCATCCATCCATCCATCCCTGTGTGTGTGTGTCTCCATCCATCCATCCATCCCTGTGTGTGTGTGTCTCCATCCATCCATCCCTGTGTGTGTGTGTCCGTGTGTGTGTGTGTGTGTGTGTGTGTGTGTGTGTGTGTGTGTGTGTCCAGCCTACCTGTGTCCCGAGCCTGTGTCCCGAGCCTCCGTCCCGTGCCTTGCCTCCTTGCCTCCGTCCCGTGCCGTGCCTTGCCTCCTTGCCTCCGTCCCGTGCCGTGCCTTGCCTCCTTGCCTCCGTCCCGTGTCGTGCCTTGCCTCCGTCCCGTCCCGTGCCGTGCCTTGCCTTGCCTCCGTCCCGTGCCTTGCCAGGATCGCCGCTCTTCGTCGGCGCCTCGGCGGCCATTCTAAAATTCAAAAGCCGCGCCTCCTCCTTCGCCTGTGATAGGCGGAACACTGAATTTCCCAGCAGCCTGTGTTCCGCCTATCACGGACATCGTCTCATCGTCGTACTACGGACGAGGATGAGACGATGTCCGTGATAGGCGGAACACAGGCTGCTGGGAAATTCAGTGTTCCGCCTATCACAGGCGGAGGCGGAGGCGCGGCTTTCGAATTGTAGTATGTCCGCCGTCTGTCTGCTCGATACGCTGATCGAGCAGTCAGGCGGCGATGACTCGAGTATAAGCCGAGGGGGGCACTTTCAGCCTCAAAAAAGAGGCTGAAAATCTCGGCTTATACTCGAGTATATACGGTATATGCATCCTGTATTGTGTCGCATATAGTTCTCTTTTTAATTAATCATCTGCATTGTGTCGCTTATGGTTTTCTTTTCAATTAATCATCACTTTTCAAAGAAATCCCCTTAGTCGTAATGAGGAAATAATTTTTTGGTAATTACTCCTAGAAGGTGTTTGTGTAACATGTAATAACATCTTTATTGTATAATAGGTTAACTGTAATTAGATAGATATAAGTTTTCCTTTTTAAACATTCCCGGAATACTGTACCCCCCTTTTTTGAGGTTACTCTTATAAATGGCCGGCAATTTACTTAGTTAAATTACCCAGTTTCATAAAACTTTTATAAGAAATTCCAAAGGCTTTTATAGTTTATAAGTAAGGTGTAACAAAATTGGTGCTGTATTCCCCTTTGGGATAGATCACCCTTTGAGTCGACAGACCTGAGTGGTGTTCCAATATGAGAAATTGCATTTGGTTTTCGTTTAAATAATTTTTTACTCATTACCATATATGAGTCGGCCAAATTTATTTTTATTTTTATTCCTTTTATTTTTATTTTTGATTTTTTGGAGCGCATCGAATAGGCTCCAGTATTCCTTTGAAACCATAGGAGCGAACGTTTTTTATTGGGTCGGATCGGGATTATGCACCGGGCCCGTTCGCTCTCCAGGGTAAGAGTGTTCTCCCGTATGAGCTTACCACCATTTGCGTGGAAAGATTGCTTGCCCGCTCGTATACTAGGTTTTCCCCGCTGGTGCCTGATTGGACCTTGTACCAGAGCAATGGCCAATTAGATCATCTAAAAAATGTTTCTATATAACGTATGGGACGTGGTAGCGTAGCACCGCCGCTGAGGACGTCTATGACGAAACGCGTCCGACGGAGCTACGCTTTTACGTCACTTCCGGGTTGCCGTTGGTGTTTGGTACGCAGGTGGAGCGCAAACCGCGTATCCATCATACGGTCCCCGAGGAAAGAATTGCGCTTTGGTTTTGGACACTACGGAAAAGGCCCTATCCCAGGGGGAACACAGCTGAGATCCACCACCTCTATAGGGAGGTTTGTTTTGGTTTCCCGAGATAGTGATTCCATTTTTCGTTTGTGTTCTTAGTAATACTACATATATTTTTTATGGTATTTTCTGGGGTCAATCCGGAACTTTTTGGGGAGATTATTATATCAACCCCCTGATTAACTGTGGTCTCACAATATAACTCACTTTATGAGAGTTGTGGGCATTTTTAGCATTTTTTGTTTTTTATTGTTTTGATTTTTTGTTGCGCTGTTTTTGCCTCTTATGGTTGTTTTTTACATATATATTTTTATATTTACTGTGCCAATAAACCATTTTTATACGGATTACACTATGGAGGCTTCCATTTTTTTCTCATGAGGGCTTATGGAATCCATGCTGATACATGTTCAGTCATCTATCACAAAGTAAAGAACGGGATATCTGGAGATTGATCCTTAAGGCGCACAACCCCTGCAGGGGTATTTACTTCTGGTGAGTAGGATTCCTGGTGGGGGAGCACAGAAGTCACAGTGAAGACTGCATAGGAAGCACAAAAGTCACTTTAAGGATTTTTAAGGATTTTTCTGGATTAGCACCATTGAACATTTATTTGGGACTTATTTTCATATATATATTTTTTGTCCTGTATATTTCTCACATATATTTTTTGTATTTTTCTGCACTTTATTTTTATATTTTTATTTTTATTTTTATTTTTATTTTTATTTTTATCCTTATTTTTATTTTTATTTTATTTTTTCATTTCTATGTGCATATGCACTTTTCACATATATTTTTTATGGTTTAGAGCTTTTTCAGCCTTTATCGCTAAAAGGTTTTCTATTAGCGTATTTTTCACCCCTTGTATGCACGAATACACACACAATTTTTATTTATAATTGCCATAGGTTCTGGGTTGTGTAGCGTTCACACATTCAGTTATTTGGTCTATATATATATAATAATTTTTCTTTTTGTCACTATACACTGGTTTAACATTAACACTGTTTCAGGCTTATATATATATATATTTTTGTCACTATACACTGTTTGAGTATACTTATGTGATTTCAGGTTGATTATTAATGAACGTTACATCAAATATATATATATATTTTTATCACTTTACACTGGTATAAGGGACCTATGGTGTTGTTGATAGTAGGTTTACCACTAAGTGATTTTTTCGCATTTCTGCGACTTGATTTATAAACACATTAGGTTGTACATGTAGTTTGATACACGTGGTTTTTATGTTTTTGGCCTAAACTTATAATCCATTTGAGATTGAGGGTTTGATTATATTTTGTAAGGAAGTATTCTGGCCTGTTCCAACATCAACAGTTCCTGATATTTCTGCTGTTTTGGAGAATTAACATATAATAGGTTTGATTATTAGTCCCCGACATTAGAAATCTATGTTTTGGGACTACTGTCCCTGGTGGCCTATAGATTTATCACATTCATTGTTTGATTTAACCTTTTCTCTGGGTGAAGCTGATGTTTTTTATGTTTTCCTGGGTTTATCAACATAGAGTTTCATTAGTATTAGGCTGAGGGAGACTATTGGGTTCTTTGGAAAAAGACCTTGGCCTGTATCTCTATTTATTTATCCTCTATAAGTCCACTTTGGAATGGAGGCCTGTTTTTAGGTAGCGCCATTTAACCCGATACTATTTTAGCAATTCCACTCTTTAAAAGGAACCCTACTAAGGGATTCCCTTTTGTCCGGGGGGCAGCAGCCTATGTAGTGTTTTACATGCAGGTACGTTATATTTATACAGAGTTTTTTTATTGATCTGGTTTAAGCCACTCCTGGTGTGGAATAGCGCGGTTCTTCTATATTTTTATTTTTTATACCTTCTTTTATATAACTCTTTTTACTGTAACAGTGTTTTTCTAGGTTTAAAAATTTTCCTTCCATCAAAGTACTAAAATTGAAAGAACCTACCGTATATACTCGAGTATAAGCCGAGATTTTCAGCCTCTTTTTTGAGGCTGAAAGTGCCCCCCTCGGCTTATACTCGAGTCATCGCTGTCTGCCCGCTCGATCAGCGTGTCGAGCAGACAGACAGCGGCCATTCTATAATTCAAAAGCCGCGCCTCCGGCTCCGCCTTCGCCTGTGATAGGCGGAACACTGAATTTCCCAGCAGCCTGTGTTCCGCCTATCACGGACATCGTATCATCCTCGTACTACGGACGAGGATGATACGATGTCCGTGATAGGCGGAACACAGGCTGCTGGGAAATTCAGTGTTCCGCCTATCACAGGCGAAGGCGGCGGCGCAGCTTTTGAATTTTACAATGGCCGCCGAGGCGCCGACGAAGAGGGCACGGGACGGAGGCAAGGCAAGGCAAGGCACGGCACGGCACGGGACGGGACGGGACGGAGGCAAGGCACGGCGGCAAGGCACGGCACGGGACGGAGGCAAGGAGGCAAGGCACGGGACGGAGGCTCGGGACAAAGGCTCGGGACACAGGTAGGCTGGACACACACACACACACACACACACACACACACACACACACACACACACACACACACACACACACACGGATGGATGGATACACACAGGGATGGATGGATGGATGGAGACACACACACACAGGGATGGATGGATACACACAGGGATGGATGGATGGATGGAGACACACACACACAGGGATGGATGGATGGAGACACACACACACAGGGATGGATGGATGGATGGATGGAGACACACACACACAGGGATGGATGGATGGATGGACACACACACACACACAGGGATGGATGGACGGACACACAGGGATGGACGGACACACAGGGATGGACGGACACACAGGGATGGACAGACACACACACAGGGATGGACAGGCATGTCTCACCCTCGGCTTATACACGAGTCAATAAGTTTGCCAGTTTTTTTGGGGGTAAATTGGGGGCCTCGGCTTATATTCGGGTCGGCCTATACTCGAGTATATACGGTAATCAATTTGAACTGTTTGTTTTTATTTTTATTTTTTTTGGTTTTATATGTCAGGAATATAAGCCGTAAACTCAAAACAAGGTGCGTTATTGCACAATTTGCTTGCGATCAAACAATCTTCATTTTTTTAATCTGCATATTTTACATGCTGAATAATTGTGTTATGTCTGTCTTCAAAGACGAAGATTGAAATTTGCACTAACTTGTGATTCTTTCATCCTATAATAAGAAAACAATAAAAAAAGGGCCTTTTTGGTAAGTCATAACACACACCTGTTGTTTACTTTTCCTTACACGTTGTGCGCTCTTTTCTATTCTTTTTAGAATTTCCTTTTAAGCATCAAAGCAAACATTACTTTAAATGGAAACAGTTACCCATTACAATAGGACAAAATTAAACCATTTTACTGCGACATTACCAGTGTGCCATTCAAAAATGTCCTCTGTTAAAGCCTATCTCTTGGCTCTTTGCTCCCTCTTAATTGACTCTCCTTGTGGCCCCCACTGGCAGTATTTTATGCTGTTTAACCACTTCCTTACCACGCTATAGCCGAAAGATGGCTACTGCAGGGCTCTGTTGTTCCGGAACGCTGTCCCTGGGACACATATCTGACACACTCTGTGATCAATGTGTCCTTCGGACACAGCCAGTCACGAGTTGTGATAAAGAGCCAATCACAGCGTCCCTTTACCATGAGATCAGCTGTGTCCGCACAGCTGATCAAAGTTTAAACAGAATAGCCGGTTATCGGCAATATTTACTCATGCACTGTTACAGTGTGAGGAGAGGAGAGTTGGTTACTGGCAATCCTGACAGTGGACATGTACACAAATAATCAGGGCACTGATCCTCGGAGCCCTGATTGTCAGTGCAGGCTCATCAGAGCCATCAATGCTGCCCATCAGCACGATAATTATCAGTGCAGCCTCATCAGTGCCATCAATGCTGCCCATTGGTGCCCTAATTATCAGTGCAACCTCATCAGCGCCATCAATGCTGCCCATCAGCACCCTAATTATCAGTGCAGCCTCATCAGTGCCATCAATGCTGCCCATTAGTGCCCTAATAATCAGTGCAGCCTCATCAGCACCGTCAATGCTGCCCATTAGTGCCCTAATTATCAGTGTAGCCTCATCAGTGCCATCAATGCTGCCCATCAGCACCCTAATTATCAATGCAGCCTCATCACCATCAAGAACAGCCCATTAGACCCCTAAATATCAGTGAAGCCTCATCAGTGCCATCATTGTTGCCTATCAGTGCTGCCCATCAGTGCTGCCTATCAGCGCCCATCAGTGCCAGCTATCAGTGCTGCCCATAAGTGCCGCATATCAGTGCTCCCTATCAGCCCCCATCAATACAGTCTATCAGTACTCATCGGTGCAGCCTCATTGGCGCACATCAGCGAAGGAGAAAAATTACTTATTTATTTTATAACAGATACTAAGAAAAAGTTGATTTTTATAGCAAAAAATAAAATAAAAAATTAGTGGTGAGTAAATACCACCAAAATAAAGCCCTATCTGTCTCAAAAAAACAAAAGAAAAATGATAAAAAATTCATATGAATACAGTGTCGCATGACCACGCAATTGTCATTCCTAGGGTGGGCCCATGACGTCCTGCATCACAGCATGTGCTCAATTTTCTTGGCTTAATCAAATATATTTTCTGGGCTGAATATAACAAGAGTGCTCTGTCACCAGGTAAAATACCAGGTGAAATACTCACCTCAAGACAAGACCCTCAAAAGGACCAACACAGCATAAAGGTAATCAATCCAGTACACCAAATAGTGGGTCCTCTGCTCACTTCCTCCTCTGGTGATAAAACTTACCCAGCTGGGATGACTCCACAGAATTCTCAGAATAAAGGAAACAATCTCCAATGTTTATAGCAATTATTTCACACAGGAGTTCATTGCTACTCAATATTTATGGTAGTCACTATTTTTTGTCTTTTCAAAAGATTGAATGATTAATTGACTGTTCACTATTGGGCAGCACTATCACAACTTTTTTCTTTACCCATTGTTTTTTTTGCTTTTCTTTTGTTTTCTTCTACAAATGTAGCGCTACCCCCTTAGGAGTTGCAAACATCAGGGTTATTGAGGGGATGATAACTTGGATGGGGTTAGAGATTTATGGGGTGCCCAACTTGACAACAACAGAAAATCCAGGGACAAGTTCCTCCCTATTTACAGCTCCTTTTCTTCCTCCTGAACAAAAATTGCTCCTTTGCACAGCTCTGCTTCTCACTCCCTTGAGAACTAATGCCACGTACACACGGGCGGACTGTATGGCGTACTTAGTTCGTCATACAATCCGACGGACAGTCCGTCGTACTTTCGACTGAACGGACTTGACCACACACGGATGCACAAACAGTCCGTCGAAAGCTTGCGCGATGACGTTTACAGCACGTACGACGGGACTAGAAATAGGAAGTCCAAGACACAGCAAAGCACCCTTCCGCCGTGTAAATCCTTTCTGGGCATGCGCCATTCTTAGTTCGTCGAACTAGCATACTGACGAGCGGATTGTCCGCTGAAACCAAAGTACGACGGACAGAATTTCGAAAAATCCGAAATTCTTAGTACGCCGGACTGCACGCTGAAAAAGTCCGCTGAAGCCCACACACGAGCGGATTGTCCGCTGACATGTGTTTCGACGGACTAAGTACGCCATACAGTCCGCCCGTGTGTACGCGGCATAACAGTCTCTTGTTAGCTCAGCAACAGCCCATTACAGATTAGGAACTCTCAGTCCCTTGTGGAAAATAGCACATGTGGGGTGAACTGCATCCTTCATCACCTTCTGCTTTCCTGTAGACACTGGTCCAAGCGCTACTTCCCACAGAAATTCTAGCCCACCTGGCTGCCACCGGCCCACCTAGCCGCTTCTTCTTTCCAGTCCTCCTGACTAACACTCTGCACCAGTCTTGCCCAATTGACATGTTGAAGATTTCTGAGGACAAGGTTTAAAGAAGACTTAGCACACTGCCATCTTCAAGAGAGACTTGCTACAGTTGGCAGTCTCTCCACTTCTGTGTCCCTGCACCATGCTGATCTACTCACTCTGTCTCACTCTGCTATCTGCTGCCTCTCGGAAGGCTCTCCTCCTACTTCCTCCTATGGTAGGAGTCTTCCAGTCTAGCCACCCAAGCTCCAGCCTGAGGTAAAGCCCCTCCCTGGTTGGGGTCTCTCAAGAGCCACCGAGAGACCCCCTCAGCACTGCATCTCCATCTTCCACCCGACTCCTCTCCCAGCTTGCTTCATTCCTATCTAAAGGCTCCTTAGTCTCCTCCCAGGCGAAGTCCTGGGGATTGGCTAAGGGCCCCTAAATATGCAGAGCAGCCCCTCCTTACCTCCGCCCACTAGTATCTAGAATGTTCTACAACTTTCTGGATCCAGGGGGAGGCACCAGAGAGCTGTCTGTATGAGTCATGCTGGCCTAACTTTTAATAACCCTGACCCAATTACACTCACAGGCTAGGCATGAGTCAGAGTATATTTTGCCTACTCTCACTTTAGTAGCACACACTACACACACAAAAAACACTTTTTTGAATGGCCAGGACTGCTATGTTGATGCTGTGGCTTGAGTAGTACTAAGTCACTGTCTTAAGGGCATGCAGATCAGGGGTTCTAACTTTACTCTTACTATTTTTAGAAGGGCAGCATTAGGACCCCTGTATGTCTCTCAATAAACGTTTCCCTTAGTGTCGGTTCACACAGGGGCAACCCGACTTACAGCATGACTTTGCAAGGCGATTTGGAGGCCACTTCAATGCGACTTACAACACAACTTAAAATTGCCTCCAGGAGAGGCGACTTTGGCTGTGGCCAATCACAGAATAATTTCACTTTGTGGGAGGGAGGGTGTTGCCTGGGTAAACGTGGGGAGTACCTGGGTAATTTTTTTTATTTTTCCTGTAAAGTCACTTCAATATACTGTAGATGGAGATCCAACTTGGTGGCAACTTCCATCGAAATCTATGGGTACACGTTACTTAGAAGTCTCCTTGAAGTAGTACAGGAACCTTTTCTGAAGTTGGAGCAACTTCAGTAGTGTCCTTTAAGACGGCTCGCATTTACTTCTATGGCATTTCTTATGTCCAGCAACTTGGGGCGACTTACAAGTCGGATCCCATGTCACTGTAGTGTGAACCGACACTTAAACTTCACCTGCCCCGTCTACTACTCATCTCAAGTGGTCATTAAGGTTGCCCATCACATTAAAGGTCCAATAGTAAGTTGCAGAGGGATTGGGTCAGAAATACAACTTTGAAGCTGAAGTTGGTATTCGCATAATAAAGCCTCAAAGGTTTTAGCCTGTGTTTTATCCCTGTTTACGGATTACTTTAATCCACGTCAGTACAAATTTGCTTAAAAGAAAACAACAAACTTGAATTTACTTTACACTTTGTGAGGCGTATTGGTGCTGATTGATGACTGGGCACACTGGGATATTTAGCTAACGACCAGTTTTAAGACTGCAGGTTGGCCAATTCAAAAAAGCCAGCTAAATCAGAATTTTATCCTGAAATATTTTTTCCTTCCTTTACGGTAAAGTGTTTTTTTTTTTTTGCTTAAGCCTTCTTTTAAGACTGAAATCTCATGGATTAGGCTGCATAATTTCCTGAGACTGGGACCGTGGGTGTGAATTTGCCAGCTCACTAAGCCTCATGTAAGCACCAACATCTTTTAGATCACATAATGCTAATTTGCTTTTAAGCCAAAAATGCCAATTGTGATATTTTGCCAGCAAAAAAAAAAGCCGTGCCAGCTGTCCCCCAGTGTTATGCTGTGCAAAAGTGGACTTTGCTCATAACGCACAGGAAATACAGGCAATTCATTTGCAAATAATGAAAAATTCATTATACAAACCTTGTTTACACTTTCCATAAGGGAAACACAAAACATATATAGGTATATAGCTGTACTTTTCTGTGTTCAGTATAACCTTTTCACTCATTGTCAGGACATGTGGTGATATAAAGTAAGAAAAAAATGAACACATTTGCAGTTTTTCTGCTTCTTTATTTAGAAGGTAATATGCAAGTCAAATGATCAATTTCTTAACATCCAACTACATCATCTTAAAACCCACAAAGCAAGCCTTATATATTATGTTTTATGATGAGATATTTGTAGATAGTATATTTGAATTGTGCTGTTTTCTGTTACATGGTCAAATATGTAATTTGCTTTTTACAACTGACATTTGGGGGATTTACTAAAACTGGAACATGCAACATTTGGTGCACCAATCAGCTTCCTGGTTTTATTGTCAAATCTTAACTGGACATGCTGAGGTTAGCATTTGATTGGCTGCCATATACAACTGCACCAGATTCTGTGTGCACCAGTTTTAGTAACTTTCCCCCAAAGTCAAGCATCTCAGTTAAATTGGAACATAAAATTATGAAAACATAGATCTTATTTCTCTACATATACTTCCATTGTATTGTGAATGAGCATAGCATGATCCACAAGTGTCTCAGGCTGTTAGATGTACTTGTGGAATCTAACCACTGTAAGATCTTTTGTATAGAAGCTCTTTCTCTGTGCACTTCTATACTTACAGAGAAGTGGGCCTGTTAGGAGTGATTCAGCTTTTTGAATTTTTTTACACTATAGTGTAATAAGTATTGCAGAAATTTTTGTTTTCGGCTGTCAAGGCAGGAGGAGTTCGGTCAAGAGAAGGAGGTCTTTTCTGTGGGTTAAAACTACTACTATGCCTACCTACCATGTGAGCAACAAATTAGGCTGTCCTCTCCTTAGGGGAACAACAAGTGGGGACCAAGTTCCCACAAGGATTCTTATGACCTAAGGAATCTTCAGAAGAGTGATTAACTTACAGAGACTTGCACCAGCTGTCCCAGCCCCTCCAGCCCCCTTCACAGCCCAGAGCACTGCAGAGGAGAGCGGAGAGCCGCTGACTGGCAGTCACGGCTCTCTGCTCAGAGCTGAGGGGGAGAACTGAGCGATTGGCAATGTTTGATTGTTCAATTCCCACTGCATAGCTGGCAGAGGACAGATGTAGCATTGGATCAATGCTGCATCCACCTAGGTGATTATAAATGTTTTATTTTTTTAAATCATAAACTTTTCTTTTAACTACCTCCCACCCACCATATAGTAAAATGACAGCGGGATACCCTCTCATTCTGGGGCAATTTCATATGACGTCGCCCCAGTGTCATCGTTCTCTTGTTGTGATAGTGCCGTGTCTCCAGGACGCAATGCGACCCTGATCTCAGTAAAGAGCTGAAGACATGGCTCTTTACCCATGTGATTGGCTGCGTTACATGTAAACAAGGAAGTGCCATTTATTGTCTCTCCTTGCCAAGGAGGCAAGGAGAGACGATCAGTTGCATATCCTCATAGGGGAGACTGTACAGGCATACCCCACTTTTAAGTACACAATGGGTTTATTTACTAAAGCTGGAAAGTGCAAAATCAGGCTCACTTCTGCATAAAAACCAATGAGCTTCTAACCCCAGATTGTTCAATTAAGCTTTAGTAATAAAACCTGGAAGCTCATTGGTTTATATGCAGAAGTGAGCCTGATTTTGCACTTTCCAGCTTTAGTAAATAAACCCCATTGCGTACTTAAAAGTGGGGAATGCCTGTACAGGTAATCAGGGCACTGATCATCAGTGCCCTGTTTATCAGTGCAGCCCCAGAAGTGCCCATCAGTGACACCAATCGGTGCCCATCAGATGCCTGTCAGTGCTGCCTTTCAGTGCCCATCAAAGCCTGCTCATCAGTGCCACCCATCAGTGCTGCCCATCAATGCCGCCTATCATTGCCCATAAGTGCCACCTATCAGTGCCCACCAGTGCAACCTTTCCGAGCCCATCAGTGCTCATCAGTGCTGCATATCAGTGTCCATCAGTGCCACATATCAATGCCTCCTCAGCAGTACCACCTAATCAGTGCCCTATAGTGTCGCCTCATCATTGCAGCCTATCAGTGCCCATCCGTGCTACCTCATCAGCGCACATCAAACGTTTTGTTTTTTTTTCAAACTTTTCTGATGTAAATGTGTAGAAATATATAAATAAAAGAACAAGAAATTACTAAAGGAAACTGTTCAAATAGATTGCCGCATGCGTGACCATGTGTGACCATTTTCATTGGTTTGGAAATCCCTATGAATGCGGTTTAAGTCCTGTTATGGCAATTTCAGTGAAGAGGTTATCTGTATGATTATAAAACATGCCACTAACTACTTCTTAAAGGAAAAGTATAGCATACTTCCAATAAACAGATATTTTGAGTTCTGCAACATTATTTCAGTCTTTTATCATCAAACAATCCTGCCATTTTCCCCCATTATGTGTTGGTGTTGTTAGCATGTTGTGTATGCAGACATACTGTGGGTCCAACATATATTGTTATATGATATGCTGTGAATTAATAGTTTCTGCTACTAGGTGGTGGTGTCAGGTGAAATGCGTTTGTTTAAAGCTGAAGTCAGATATATGTTTTTTGTATTGTTCATAGTTATATAGGTCTAGCTTAGACCAATATAAATATGCATTTCTCATAACTAAGCAATCCTTGTGGAAGCTGCAAATCACTGTAGTAGTATTTGCTTAAAGCTGAATAACAACAGTCTTCTGGATCAAGTGGATCAAATGCCTTCTGCATAGGAATCACATGAAATCACGCGCCAAGCAACACCACCATTTATAGGATGCTTTATATATTTTTTTCAATGAATATAAGATATTCTCTAATTGGATGAGGTGGAGATCATGACATCACCACCCTGCCTCTCCACCTCGTCCAATCAGATAAAGTCTTATATTCACTGAAAAAAAAACAAAGGCATTCTGTGAATGGTGGCATTGTAGAGCAAGCACTATACCAGTGATGGCGAACCTTTTTGAGCCCGAGTGCCCAAACTGCAACACAAAACCAACGTATTCTTTTCAAAGTGCCAACATATACAGAACTTGATGAGCGTGTGCTGTGATGTCTGGGGGTGAACATGGGACACATCAGAAACCATTGTGCATTCACTATGTAGTCATAGTGTTTTGTACAAGAAGATCTAAAACTAGAACACATTTTGACAAAAGTTTAATTTTTTGGAAGTTGTGCTAGAATTGTGCAATCAAATTCCAGGATCACTATTCTACTAACTATATATTAATATTCAATACAGTCAAGTTGCATGGCAGGTGCACTTTAAATGACTACCGTAGTTGTTCAGTAGAAGCACCGGCTGGATGATAAAGAAATCCTGTTACAGGGGTGACATGCAACCAGCAACTCTCCAGCTGCAGCAGAACTTCCAGTCCCCCCATGCCCTGCTGGCACACATTATGCACTGTTTGGTTGCCAAGGTATGTTGAGATCTGTAGTTCTACTCCAGCTGAAGACGTACTGGTTGCTCTGCATTGCTGTAGCAGAAGACTACTTCAAAAATCTCTCATTCCTGACTATGTTCACAGTCCTATATGTCCAGGAAACATCCTTCAGAACGGAAACACTCAAGGACAACTGTAGTAATAATGCTTTAGCAATGCAGTTCACTCCACAATGCTGTGCAGTTCATTGCATGTCAAATGCAAACTCCCAGCAGCTCTACACTTCTTCCCTGTATAATGTCAGTGATTCTGGACTGTCTGTCATGTGACTTGTGTCATGAAATACAGGGGAATGGCAGGGACAAAAACGATATGTATTTCCATCTCACTGTACTGCAGTGGTCTTTGCTAAATCTAGCAGGCTTTCCCAGCCAGATAAACCTGAATAGCCAACACAAAGTATCATCAAAGCTCATATCCTACAGAAAATGCTTCCAACAGCTTTGATAGAGAGTAACACAGACAGCATATACACAACATTATTCTGATCATACCCTTCCTTATTTTGTGGCAATCTTGGGAACAAGAAGAAAAAAAAAGAAAGGTCCCCAAGAAATAGATTCTATTTGAAGAGGCACAGAAACAGTGTACACAGCTAAAGACATTTATTCCCCACACAGCATGTACACTTACTTTTAACAATGATTGCCACATCACTCCAATAATAAACCCATCAGCCGACTCAGTTCCCGGGCTCAAGAACGGCCTGTGATTGGGCATCTTCCCCACCACATGTTCTGCCTGCCATCCAACCCAGAGCGACTCTTCATCCAGTCCACGCCCATCCTAGACACAGCCCCCCATTGGCTCAATCCCCACCACATGTTCCACCTGCCATCCAACCCAGACCAACCCTTCATCTCATCCACGCCCATCCTAGACACATCACCCCTGCCCCAGAGACTTGTGGGAAATTTAGTTCTATGGGGAGGGGAGCTGTGCATGAAATACACCTCCATACAGGATTCTCTCACGTGCCCACAGAGAGGGCTTGGCGTGCCGGCTGTGGCACGCGTGCCATAGGTTCGCCATCACTGCACTATACCTTCATGAGACTGGCAAGAGAGATATCCCTGCAGCAGCTATTCAACAGATGTGCTATACATGCTATTAACCTTGACCCCACAAACCTGGGAACCTGTCTTATTTCAGTCCAGTCCAGCTAGTGGTCTGTAAAATATTGATACCCTCTCCACCTACTCTGAGACATACAATAAATAGCATCTTGACTTAAAATCAGTTTTCCGTATCAGATCAGGCAGCAATTTGCGATTGGTTGCCAGCAGTTACATCATATCATTACTGCTTACTGACTAGTTGCTGGAGGTTACAGCACTCATTATGGCTCACTGATTAGTTGCTAGAGGTTACAGCACATCGCCCCCTCACAGCAGGGGAGCATGATATACATAGGAATGCTGCCTTTATTTACATATCAATGCCACCAGCCGCAGCTATTTACTCAGTATTGTCACCGCTATTTACATACGAATGCAGGTAATTTACATGTAAACACAGGGTCTGCAGGTGAGTCATCTGCACACAACAATAGGGCAGAGCTGGGCAGCATTAGTACCAGCACTTCACACTGAGATATTGGGACACAGCACAGGAATTTAAACCTGGATAGTTGGCAAGTATGAGGCAGCTGTTTTGGGCCCCACAACAGTGACAGGGCCCAGGGCAGCTGCCCCTTTTGCCCTGCCTTAAAGACGGCCCTGCCTTGTCCTGAGCTGCTGCAGGCTGCAGGTTTTTTTCTCTACTGAATTCAGTAAGCAACTTACATTCATACCAAAGTTCTAATGTATCTTATGGGACCTGACTAATCAGAGTCCACCTCCAGACATCCTGACTCACATTAATCCACAGTATGATATATGAAGTTTAAATAAAAGTTGATCTGCCATACTTCTTACATAATGTCAGAAGGTGATGAGTACGCTCCATACAGTGTACACAAAAGTGTACAGTGTAAACATAATATTAATCACTCAAGCACAAAAACAACTAGGTGTAAAAGAAGATTAATCTTACTAATACTAGCAGCCAAATTCTATCTTGTGTCTGGAGTAAGTACAAAGGGCAAACAAACATTTGATTATTCACATATCAGTACAGATATTTATAGGATGATTTTAAGACAAAGTTAAGAGTAATATAAATGATTTAGGTTATTAAATAGTATATTTATTTAAACAGATCTATATACATTTGTGCTCATAAGTTTACATACCCTGGCAGAACTTGTGATTTCTTGGACATTTTTCAGAGAATATGAATGATAAAAGTTTTCTTTCACAGAAGTTATCTGTGGGTTTTTCTTTGCATCCCAAACAATTTTCCTGGCTAAAATTTTTGTTGGTCTACCTGACCATGGTCTGGTTTCAACAGAACCCCTCATTTTCCACTTCTTGATTAGAGTTTGAACACTGCTGATTGGCATTTTCAATTTCTTGGTTATCTTTTTATATCCCTTTCCTGTTTTATACAGTTCAACAACCTTTTCCTGCAGATCCTTTGACAATTCTTTTGCTTTCCCCATGACTCAGAATCCAGAAACGTCAGTGCAGCACTGGATGAAAGATGCAAGGGTCTGTCAGGAGTCCAAAAACTAATTGATCATTACACACACACACTCATTACAAGCAAGCAGATGAGCATGGTTACCTTTAATAGCCAAAATCATCAGGGTATGTAAACTTTTGATTAGGGTAATTTGGGTAGTATCTGTTGTGATTATGATTTAAAAAGAGTAAACACAGTTGATTGATAATAAATGGCTTCAGCCAAACACTAACCGGGAGTAAAAGAAAAGTTTTTGTGTTCTCATTCATATGCTCTGAAAAATTGCCAAGAAATCATAATGTCTATTGAAAAAGGAAAGCAAAACGAATAACAATACAAATAAAGTGATGCCAAGACAGCCTCACAAATGCATTGAAGATCCGCATAGAGCAGTACAGGTGTCATTGGACATGCACAATAATACAAACATGTTGCACCTCAACCCTACAGAATGCAAATGCAGTATCCGCCATGATACTGAGATTTGAAAACGTACTCCACACTTTTGGTTCCTGTTGTAGAGCATATAGTCATATTCACTAGTCAGAAAGATCTAGCCAAGCCATTGAGTAGCCTATCCATAACCAGTTCCAGCAGACTCAAGCCTGGGGTATCCAACCAGGGATCCCATAGGTTTTTAAATTTACTGGAATGTTCCCTATGTTGATAGATGTACTTATAAAATCTAAGAGTTTCTCCCATTCATTTTATCCAGTCTTTATGAGAAGGAGAGTCAGTAGACTTCCAATATGTGAGTACAATCCTCCGGGCCTGAAAGAGAGCTCTGGCAACCGCTCAGGCAACGGGAGGCCATCTAAAATGCCCAAAAGGCACGGTTTAGGGTCAAGTGATATGGAAGTCCGAAACATCGTATTTATGGTGTTCATTACTCCCACCCAATAGAGATGTAGTTTGGGGCATCTTCAAGTTAAGTGAATCATGACCCCTTGAAAACTTGCGGTGCCTATTTTAATATAACTTGGCAGGGTTGAAATGAGCCCTCAGTAGTAGATATTGTTGCATAAGCCTCTGATTCACATTGGCGTACTGCCTGAAGAGTTCCCTCCCAATAATCGTCTATAAAAGGGCAGCAATCTCTCCTTTGTCTCTTGCCTACTTTCAGGGAAAACGAAGTTAAAAATGTATTTAGCAACATTGCATAGCACATAAATCATGCGTTGCATAAATCCCTTAGTGGAAACTATATCAGCCATTATATTAAACACTGGTGTTGAGGATTGTTGCCATTCAACCGCTGAGCCCTGTGCTGCCACAGCATGTTTAAGCTGGATATAATAAAAAAGCATGGACATAGGTAAAGAGAACATCATTCGCAGTTCCTCAAATAAGCATAAAGAACCATTCTTAAAAATATGAAGGTGAGTTATTCCCCACTTACTCCACCTTGGGGCTTGTTGTATTTTTGCCACTGTCTCTTGTATTTTTGCCACCACTGTAAAGACAGTAACCTGTTGGAGCTGTTTAGTCTTACTCCAAACTTTTTGGATAAGGGTATATGTTGGTAGAAGCTGCCTCCAATCCAGTAGATAAATCAACAACCTCAGTTGTGAACAGCAAAAAGAATGGAGGTATAGACAGGAAGTGGGCGACATTCCCTTACATAAGTGCTGTAATTGTGCGGCCAAGTAATACAACCATGGGTTGGGCAAAGCCAGGCCCCCAGCATCTGTGGGTCTTGCCAATTGCTCTAACCACACTATAGGTACCTTATTGTGACACAGTAGTTTTCTAAAGATAGAGTTTACTTCTTGAAAAATACTCTGTGGTATAACTACAGGAGTGTTGTGCAAGAATATAGAAGCTGGGCATAAAAATCATTTTAACTACGGTAAGTTTATTATGCCAGCCAATGATAACCAAAGTCTGTTCCAGATTTAAAATTTATCCCTGAATCAGTCAAGCAAAGGGTTTATATTCAGGCTGCAGAAGTCCACTGGCAGTGGTGTGATTTGTATACCCAGGTATTTAAAGGTAGATGTAACTGGGAGTGGGAAGGGAGGAGCAATGGTTAAAAGGTTATCATATAGCAGCATTAATGCTGATTTATCCCAATTTATAAGGAGAACTCACCAAATTGGGTAATAGTTCTCATAGCCCCTTTAAGGGAGTGTGAGGTATCCCCTAATGGTAATATAGTGTCGTTAGTATATAGCATGACTTTCTCCTGCAGCTCACCAAATTGAAACTTCCACTATATCCGGGTTTTGCATAATGAAAGCGGTCAAGGATTAAGTTGCTAGTGCAAATAATAACGGTGACGGGGACATCCCTGATGGGTGCCTTTGCCAAGGGGGAATGTGGATGAAATGGGTATAGCAATTTAACCCATGAGGTAAAGACCAGGCTAAAACCAAATCTGGAAAGGGCAACCCAAAGAAAGGGCCACTCCATGCTGTCAAAGGCCTTGGCTGCGTCCAAAGACAGCAGTGCCCTACTTCCCATGTTATCAGCTCTGGCCTGGATATTGAAGAATAACCTATGCAGGTTGCCAGTTGTGGATTTTTGGGGCATAAAACCAGAATGATCTGGGTGAATAATCGTGGCGCTAGCTTTATTTAGGCATAGAGTCAGTACCTTGTCTAAGATTTTAATGTCACTTTAGAGCAGGATGATTGGCCTATAAGACCCTGGGTCAGTGGAGTCCTTACAGCAAATGTATGATATTAGCCAGGGGTCAAGTCCTGGGGGAAAAAGTATGGGAATTCCCACCCAAGATCAGCTCCCCCACCAAAAAAATAAAAAAATGATACGCTCATATGCATGAACGTTTCAAAAGTGGTATTTTTCATCCAATTTTCGTATTGTGTGTTCTTAACTGTTAGTACATAAAAAAAACAGTCTTCAATAAACATGAATACAGTAATTCTCTGAATAATCAGCATTCATTCAATTGAGCTTCCATGCAAATGTGAACATCATGGTGAGTTTACACTTTTCATTGAACAGAGTTTGGATAACACAGGGTTAAACGTAATGGTCATAAATGAACTGCACATTATCTGGACAGAATGCTTGGGGAGATAGTGATGTGTTCCTACTTAGGAGATGTATGTTAGCTTGGGGGGCTGCAAACTCTGCAGGGCTCCAACACACACTCACTGCTATTCCAACTGTTCACATATTTCCACATAAACTTCCCTCCTGGCATTAAACTTTGCCAGGTATTGTGCTCAGCTTACCACCCCAGGGCTATCCCTGGAGACTGCAGCCGCCCACTCAGCCTCTTCGCAGCCGCCCATTCATTTGGAATGGCTTGGGGGGTAAAGACTAGAGGTCAGCTGACTGGTGAGGAATGTGAAGTGGGAGGGGATGGAGGAGACCCTATCTCCTGATTTCAGCATAGGTGTCACTGCTACGAGACACCACAAAGTCGGAGACACAGTGAGTAACACTACCTGTGATTATAGTTGCCATTAAAAGTGCTCACTACAGTTCTTAGATCAGCAGATGACCTTGATCAAGAGCACCTAAGTTGGCTGATCAGAACTCCCCCCAGCATTGCCACACATCCCAAGTCCCAGCCAGCACTGCCATGCATCCCCCCCACCAAGGAGTAAGAGAAGGAATAAAAATAGAGAATACATGGAAGGAAGAGGAAAAGGGGGGGGGGCAAAGAAAAGGGGAGAGAAAGAATAAGAGAAAGAACAAGAAACACGGCTAGAGAGAGGGATGGGGGGAGGAAAAACAAGAAATTAGGATAGAGAGAGATAAAAGTGAAATAAAGGAGAACAAAGAGAAAGAGTGGTACTTCCTAAAATGTACCATAAGAGATTTTGTAGTGGAGGGACTCAGGGAGCGCTAAATGTCTGTGGGTTAGGGGCGTAAATTACTTGTCTTGCCTTGAGTGCTGACAACCCATGCTACGAAAACAATTTTACTGTTAGGGGTCCCCACAACTTTTGAAATTTTATCAAGGGGTCATGGCACTAGAAAGGTTAAGAACCATTGCTTTAAAGGCATCCTAACTTTGCCTTAAATCAGCGTGATTCTCATGGGCTAACAAAAAATTGACCTTTAGAGCAATGTAACATGGCATATGAGGGAAAGAGGTTAAAGCGGTTGTAAACCCGCTGATGTGTTTTTTTTTTTTTTTTTCCCACCTGCAAAGGAAAAGGCATAACGAGCTAGTATGCACCGCATACTAGCTCATTATAAAATGCTTACCTTAGAACGAGGTCCGGACATCTGGCCCGATCCATGCCAAGGCAGTTGACATGTTTCTTCCGGGTGTCGCGGCTCCGGCGCTGTGAGTGGCCCGAGCCCGAGCCCGAGCATGCACGCGGGAGATTTCTTCCCGGCATGGTCCGGCGTCCACCGGGCTTTCAGCCGAGAATCCCCTGTGCACATGCGCTGCTGCAATCAGCGGCGCATTGCGAGGGGAATATCTCCTAAACCGTACAGGTTTAGGAGATATTTTTTTTACCTACAGGTAAGCCTTATTATAGGCTTTCCTGGAGGTAAAAGTCAGAAAAATGACTATACAACCACTTTAAGACAAAAGGCATTAAACTTCCAGGTAGAAAGGAAGTTGATGGCTTCACCTTCAGGTGAATCACCAGGGAGGAATGGTCTAAAATTTCTCTGGGAAGGTAATTAATGTTTGAAGAATGATTTCTTAAAGTGTAACTTTAGCTAACATTTTTTAGCCTTGGGTAGAGGTATAGTTTAAACCTCCGGCAGGTTGATCTCTGGATCTCTTATGCCGCGTACACACGATCAAACAAGCGGGTGGAAAAGTCCAGCAAACTCAAGTCCGCCGGACAATCCCCCCGTGTGTAGCCTCCGGCATACTTTTTTGACCCGAAAGTACGGCGGACTTAGAAAGTAGTTTTGCACTCCAATCTTCCCGCCGGACTCGCATTTCGGCGGACAATCCGGCCGTGTGTGTGCCAGTCCGCCGTACTTTTGAAATGAGCGGACTTTTCCCGCCCGGAGAAAAGTCCGCTCATTTCGAGCGGGTCTCCAGGTAGGCGGGGCCCGCGAAGGATACGTCGCTGGCCCCGCCGCCTGGTATGGACTTAAAGGGGAACCCCAACGCCGAAAAAAATCGGCGTGGGGGTCCCCCCAGGTCCACATCAGACCCTTGTCCGAGCACGCTAACCGGCCGGCCAGGAAACGGGGGACGAGCGAGCGCCTCCCCTCCTGAGCCGTACCAGGCCGCGTGCCCTCAACATGGGGGGTGCCTTGGGGAAGGGGGGGCCGCGCGGCCCCCCCACCCCAAAGCACCTTGTCCTCATGTTTATGAGGACAAGGGCCTCTTCCCGACAACCCTGGCCGTTGGTTGTCGGGGTCTGCGGGCGGGGGGCTTATCGGAATCCGGGAGCCCCCTTTAATAAGGGGGCCCCCGGATACCGGCCCCCCACTCTATGTGAATGAGTATGGGGTGCAATGTACCCCTACCCATTCACCTGTAAAATAAAGTACAAAAAAAACACAACACACAAGATAAAATAGTTTATTGCACAGCTCCGGGGGTCTTCCGTCTTCGGGGGTCTTCTCGCCGGACTCCTCCGCTATCTTCTTGTAGCTCTTTTACTAGCGGGGGAGTCTGGCTTTCTTCCTCGCCGCCGGCCTCTTCTTCCAACTTTGGGGGTCTTGTCCCCCTCTTCGGTTCTTCTGCCGCCACCGCCACCGCCTTCTGTTCTTCTGTTCTTCTCTTCTTCTTCTTCTTCAGATGTTGCCTCGCCGAGTCCTCCGCTCACAATGACGGGGACCGGGCATGCGGCGGGGTCTTTGGTTGATGTCACATGGGTTGATGTCGCATGGGTTGATGTCACATGGCGACAGTCCCAGCATCCTCTGGGACTGTGACATCGTAAGGGGGCGGGGTCACCATGTGACATCAACCCATGTGACATCAACCGAAGACCCCGCCCCTTGTCCCTATATAAGTCGCTGCGTGCCCGGTCCCCGTCATTGTGAGCGGAAGACCCCGGAGCTGTAAACTATTTTATCTTGTGTGTTGTGTTTTTTTGTACTTTATTTTACAGGTGAATGGGTAGGGGTACATTGTACCCCATACTCATTCACATAGGGTGGGGGGCCGGTATCCGGGGGCCCCCTTATTAAAGGGGGCTCCCGGATTCCGATAAGCCCCCCGCCCGCAGACCCCGACAACCAACGGCCAGGGTTGTCGGGAAGAGGCCCTTGTCCTCATCAACATGGGGACAAGGTGCTTTGGGGTGGGCGGGCCGCGCGCCCCCCCCTTCCCCAAGGCACCCCCCATGTTGAGGGCACGCGGCCTGGTATGGCTCAGGGGGGGGCGCTCCCTCGTCCCCCCCTTTCCTGGCCAGCCGGGTAGCGTGCTCGGACAAGGGTCTGATGTGGACCTGGGGGGACCCCACTCCGATTTTTTTCGGCGTTGGGGGTTCCCCTTTAAGTCCATACCAGGCGGCGGGGCCAGCGACGTATCCTTCGCGGGCCCCACCTACCTGGAGACCCGCTCGAAATGAGTGGACTTTCCTCCGCGTGTGTGGGCGAGTCCGTTCATTTCAAAAGTAGGGTGGATAGTACGGCGGACTTAGTCCGCCGTATTAGTCCGCTGAAAAAGTGCTGTGTGTGGGCAAGTAGCCCGTTCGGAAAGTCCGACGGACAGTGTGGCGGAAAGTCCGCCAGACTAAGTACGTCGGACAGACGGCTACATGTGTACGCGGCTTTAGAGAGATTTCCCTTCACTTCCTTTCCAATTACAGCAATAGGAATTGAAGAGAACCTTTTCAGTAGGAGCACTGACAGCTAGAAAAAATAAGACTGAGGTCCCACACTTTCCCTACAGAATTTTTATTATTGTATGTGTCTCAACTGTAGAAGAATCCTATCAATGTCACAAGGGAGGGAAATAATGGGAATTCTGCCCGATGAGGACATAGACAGTAATAAAAAGCTGACAGAGGTTACAGCCCTTCCATTCTATACTAAATTGGTCCTAAAACCTAAACATTCCCTGCATTAGGATAAGAAATATTTAGGGAACGGTGTCACACCCTTACCCCCCTTACACTGGATCGAGTTGTGACCCTCTTTAATGGTTTTGTCTTTTCTCCCTACTCTCGCATGCTTTACTAAAGCATTTTCAGCCAATGGTATCATTCAAATCTTGTGACAAGGGGGTGCAGGTCCGGGCCAAGCCGCATTGTCTTTGTCTATGAATAAAAGCAGTGCCGCTCAGGATCGAGCCTGCACCAGTCCCCCCATAGCAAGCGGCTTTCTATAGGGACATTTGCAAAAGGAGAGGAGCCAGTGGCACTGGGGGGAACCCTAGAAGAGGATGTTCGGTGCCGTTCGAGGTTCGCTCTGTGTACTTTCATTGCACAGAACAGGAAAGTATAACATGTTTGTTATTTAAGAAAAAAAATACTTACCTGGGTTCTGTATCAATCCAGCGCTGTGCCCATCTGCAGGTCTTCTCTCTTGCTTTCCTCTCTCACAGGCTTGACTGAGAGCAGCAGGAGCCATTGGCTTCTGCTGTTGTCAATCAAAACCGGTAAGGGCACACACAGCCTGGCTCGAGAGCAAACCAGCACACGTTCCACCATAGGAAGCAGCTTCTCATGATGCCACACAGAGAAGCTAAACACACCCTTCTGCCTGCATGATTGAGCTAAGAGCAGATGGATTTCAGGAAGTAAATTCTACATGAACTTTCTGCCCTTATTCAAGATGGCCACGGCCAGAAATGCTAGGAGGTGTTTTTCAAAGTGATTTCTCAACAAAATAAAGCATGAAGACATGGATAGATTGGTGAGTTGGCTTCAAATATTAAAAATGAGTTACATAGTGTTTCCATTCTGTGGTGCTCAGATACAGTTTAGCTCAGCTTTAAACCAGATGCTGCCTTAGGGCCCTTTCGGACCTTGGCGCTCTAGTAAGTTGTGGTGAGTGTGCATCAACACACATTTTTTCACATGTTAATGTGCATTGCACACCATCATCATTGCATCACCGATATCTCGAAAAAGCATGCAGCTTGCACGTGAATGATCACGGTGTTTTGAATGATTTTAACATTGAATTTCAGATTTTGCATTTAAAAAAAGTGCATTGAGGCGGCGTGTGCCCTTAGATAGGAATTCTTTGTGGCCTGTAGTACCGATACAACTGAAGTTATGACCTGAGACCTGACCCTGGGAACAGGATAAAGCAAAGATGTCTCTTGGAGTAGTGCTTTTAAGATGGATTTCTACCCATTCATTTTTACCTTGATGTATTTTTCACTGAAATCAATCAAAACAAATCAAATTGCAAACTGTTTACCAGAGCAATGCACATGTATCAAGTGTCAACACACATCATGACATGTAGATACGCCATGTTGTGTTCATGTGCATTGAAAAAAATGTCCCGACATGTGTTTGTGCATATGTTGAGATGTGTTTTGATTGATTTCTATAGTAAACAAATCAAGCAAAAAATGCAAAGGCATACATCTAGCCGTATTACTTGTATTGCAATGCAGTGTCTGCTAAAATCCTTCCTCAACAAAATGTGAGTGCCACTTTTAGCTTAAAGGGGTTGTAAAGTTAAGTATTATTTTTTTTTTTAATAACAAACATGTTATACTTACCTCCACTGTGCAGCTCGTTTTACACAGAGTGGCCCCGAACCTGCTCTTCTGGGGTCCCTCGGCGGCTGTCTTGGCTCCCCCCCCGCAAGTACTTCTCACATTCATACAAGCTCCCTTGCATGGTGAGAAGCACTTGCGGAAGTGCTCCTGTGATACAGCTGGTGGCTATAGCCGCTCACTGTATCACTTGGCCCTGCGTCATTGGATGTGATTGACAGCAGCGTGAGCCAATGGCTTGCGCTGCTTTCAATCCATCCACTCTAGCCAATCAGTGGCCAGGCTGAGCGGCGAAGAGGACGCCGGGGCGAGCGCGGGACTTTTGAGGGGTCAGGTAAGTAAAACGGGGGGGGGGCTGGGGGCACCGGCACTGTCAGATGTTTTTTCACCTTAATGCATAGAATGCATTAAGGTGAAAAAATATTTACCTTTACAACCCCTTTAATAAGAGCAGGAGATGTGCATGGTCTTATACATAAGATGTAACTGAGGGTGTAGCATACCTCCCAACTTTGTGATATAGGGATGAGGGACACCTACTAGCAAAACTAGTATGTAGGCAAAGGACACACCCCCTGTCACACCCCCTTAATGGAGAATTATACAAAAACAATTATAGGTTAAACCCACAGCTCCCAACTGTCCTTTTTTTAACAATACAATTCCTTTATACTGGCTTTTGAAGTTTACAAATGCAGGTTTAGCCCTGGGAAATACTTTTTGAAAGATAAAAAGTGCATTTTATATACAACTATATAGATTACACCAAAATGAGGGACAAATAAGGAGGAAAAAGGGACCGAGGGACATTGTTCCAAATCAGGAACAGTCCCTGGAAATCAAGGACATTTGGGAGTTATGGGTGTAGGTGCTAGAGGATACCTGCCCTAACAGGAAGGCAGAGGCTATATGATGCTTAACCAGTCATGGGTGCACAAATGGACATAATGCTGCTGATTTTTCTAAAGGCAAGAACATTTTTAACTTGCAAGGGAAATGTCCCTTTCAGTTAGTGATTTAGGTGAAGCTCTACTGACATGTATCATCCAATCACGTGCAAGCAAAAATACTTTTTTTTTCTCTTACATGTCATTAAGTAATGTTTGCAAAGGGAATTTTCTCCTCATTTACTAAGATAAGGAAAATTCCTTTGCAAATGTAACAGCCTTCACCTTTAGTAAATCCAACCCCTTGGGTGTGCATATTGAAAAGTGCTAGATATAAGCTTTCCATATTAGTAAATGTATAACTTTGGGAATCACAAACTTAGCTGCACCTAAGATAAGCATCTTCTGCACTTTGCTTTCATCTGGGCTTTTACATTTTTGGGCATGAAGCAAAAAAGGACACAATAGAGATCTGTGTACTGAATTCATCTTTATGATAGATGTGACTCATTAATTCGGCATATACATGGGTAATTTACCTCCGTACATCTGAAGTGCTCTATTTTTACTTTAATTAAACCCCCGCAGGAAAATATTTATATATGGGGTGTGTCCTGCATGCTTGGAACAGAACAGTTGACAATAAGGAGCACCTGATAAAATTGCATACATTATAATTAACAATAGAAAGTACAGGTTAATGTCAGGTGAATAAAATATTGTGTTCTTTCATCTACATTGTCTAGAAGAGTATGTTAAAAGTGTGCCAAGAGTGAGATTTTCAGGACTGAAATGATCTTTTCTAAACTTAAAGCAGAATTCCATGATATCCCAAAACTAATCGGCCCTCTAACATGTATGCATGCTAACCCGTGTAAGAAAATTATACACTGTCACTGTCATTTCAGTCCAGTCACATGATCCAACAGCAGAGTACATCATGTGACTAAACTGGAGCTGCATGAAAATAAATAAGTATATGTATCTTCTTACACAGGTTAGCAAGTATAGGTGTTAGGAAAGGGGGAGTGATTAGTTATGCAACCGTTTTTTCCGTCAGAATAAACTCTGACCATCTTTCCGATGGAGTTTCGCTGAAACGGGCTTGCCTACACACGATCACACCAAAGTCCGATCGTTTAGAATGTGGTGACGTAGGATGGGACTAGAAAAAGGAAGTTCAATAGCCAGTAGCCAATAGCTGCCCTTGCGTCGTTTTTGGTCCGTCGGAATAGCATACAGACGAACGGTTTTCCCGATAGGAATTGATTCCATCAGAAAGATTTAATGTTCTTTTTCTAGGTCCGTCAGAATTCTGGAAAAAAAAAAATCTGGTGAAGCCTACACACGATTGGAATATCCAATGAAAAGATTCCGTTGGACTTTTACTGCCGGTAAGTCTGACCGCGTGTACACAGCATTAGAGTTAACATGGAATTCTACTTTAAAGAGGAAGTAAACCCTGATGGGTTTACTTCTTCTTTCATTCCCTGCAAAGGCAAAGCTTAATGGACTACTATGCATCGCATAGTAGTTCATTATGTGTCACTTACCTGACACAGGAGCCAGCAAAGTCACCGCTGTCCCCTGTAGTCTGGCGCATCCATCTTCTCGGTGGGATCTCGCAGCTCCGCCGCTGTCATTCGGTGAGGCCGCGATGACGTCACTCCCGTGCATGCGCACGGGAGCCGACACGCGCGCCATCTTCGTCATTGACGATGCCGCGCTCGGTGCGCCTGCACGCTGCTGTCTACGGCGCATGTGCCTGTCTTCGGGCAAATATCTCCTAAACCGTATAGGTTTAGGAGATATTTATTGGACCTACAGGTAAGCCTTAATCTAGGCTTACCTGTAGGTCATAGTGTGTTGTAAGGGTTTACAACCACTTTAAAGTGTTAATAGCTTTGGACAGGGGGGAATAGATAGAACTGCTAACAGTTTTTCCACTATTTCTTCCTATTAAAAAAACAGGAAATAAAAATATATGTATCCTTATCTGCTACCAAATTAAATCCTTATCTGTCCCAAAAAATGCTAGCGTAGACTGCAAACGAAACTAAAAGGTGTAAGGCACAGAACAGAAACATCTCCAAAATAAAAAAAAAATGCTGTAGTGCTTAAAGCATTCTTGTTATGAAGCATCAAAATTAAAAATAGCCATACCAAACTAAGTCTATACTTACGTTTACCCTGCTTGTGTTACCATAATGCCTCTTCTTTTACAAAATAATTCCCAGCTGAAGTGCGACATTAACCTCACACTTCCAGGTGTATTGATCTTCTTGGTCTCCCACAGTTTTCAGTAATCATTACATGATTTAGGCTGGGCAGAAAAGTTTTTATTTGTATCAGCCAGTGGGCTTATGAAAGAAAAATTAATGAATTCCCCCATCCATGCAAGCTTAGTGGATGGAGGGTCCTCGGCGCCATGCCATTGTATTCTGACAGGGAGACTCCCCTGCCAGGCTGGTGGAGAAAAGTTTTTCAACAGTCCCTGTTGACAAAAGTAAATCATTAGATAGATTTCTATTGAGTGGGAATGGCCACAGATGGATCGATTTCGGTCAGCCCTTGCTGAACCAGCTGAATTACGATCCAGTTTTGGGCAGCTTTAGTATTGCTTTAGAAGTCAAAGAGAGTAACTGCTGAACATCGCAAGGGAACAAGAAGAATGACACTCCCAGAACTGTAGGTTTCCCTTCAGACTTCAGCCAAGGTCTTCTCGCAAACAGAAATGCTCTGGCAGTGCATGTAGTAGGAAAGGTGTGTTTTTGCTTGAATCTTTTCTAGGTACAGCTATTTTGATACTTAAAGTGGATAAAAATCCTCTCCTATACCCAGTGAAGTGAATAGACTCATATGATATACAGGGATGCAACAAATTTCCCTACATAAGTTTTACATGTATATCTGCTGTTTTCAGCTTGCTATATTCTTTAGAATTCTTACATCATGTTGGAATTTTTACTTCCTCATTCAGCGGTAGTAGAGTCTTGGCTTACACTGTGTGACAGCTGATTGGGTGAAAGGCTTACACCCCCCTCCCCATAGGCAGAGGAACAAAGATACTTTTAGAGCTGTGCTGTGACGAAACAATTTCTCTGTTGATCTATTTATCGCACCACGCCCAACACACATTTCAGGTGGTTTTATCTCCCATCTCTGAGAACTTGTCAGAAGTTATGCTGATAACAGAGGAATGAAAGAGCAGAAAGACAGGGGACTCAGGACTTTGAAGAGAGATAAGTAAACACTACAGATATATGTGCCTAGGTCAAATTTTATAAATCGGGTTTGCATCGGGAGAATGCAAATTACTTTCACATAAATAGATGCTGGAAGTCATCAGAACTTTAATTCCCTTGCAAAGTACAACTTTCCTTGCAAAGTCAACAGTCTATTTACGGTTGGTAAATCAATCCATCAAGTTGCCAAAAAATGTAAAAAAATTTTTTTTAATATTTGCCTATCTATATATACCGTAAACTTAATATCAAATGACTGACAAAAACTACCTAACATGCTTCAAGCCACTTGTAGGCCATTGACACTGAATTCATATCTTACAAATTAGAGTATTTTCATGGTGGGATTGGGTGAGACCATACTCAAGACTAGATAAAACAGAAGAACTATAGTATATTTAACACGCACACAAAAAAAAACCCAACATGAAAGCACAAAGAACAAAGCATGGAAATGCTCAGTGTGGGCTGAAGGAAAAACACATCAATTAGTCTGTTCATCATTCGATCACACATAAAGGTCACAAAAGTCTAGAAAGCAAAATTTTAAAAACTGTGTAAATGCATAGTTAAAAGTCATTAGGAATTGGAACATTTCTGATTTAGATATACATCTAATTATTTTTAAGAGATTATTAATAAATAAAAAAGGAATTATACATAGGTATATAACAATGCTTTTGGGGTGCCCAGCACACTTTCAAGCTAGCCAGCAAAAAATCTAACTAATCTGTTCCAACTACACTGGATACCGCATGCATGTGGAAACAAATGGCTTTGCACCACAGAGCATGGTGGAAGCAGTATCCTAATGGGCCAAGTCAGCAGCAAATCTTTCCTCCTATTTCTCATTGTTCATTTTCTACATCTGTCCCCCCATTTAAATCATTCTCCTGCTACATCAGCGACAACATTTGTAGTTTCTACTGCCATGTCAATTACGAGAAGAGGGTCATGGGGCCACAGTGAGAGGCTTAAAATTCTGAGGAATTCTCCTACACCCATTCTGCCATCTCCAGCAACATCTTTTCCAAGATGGGTGTCTCTTCTGCAGCTGCTGCAGCCAACAAAAATAATGTCCCCAGATCACCTCCATGCCCAATGTCCTCATGTCAGCTTGGCAAAACTGCTTGCTTTGCAGCTGCTCCAACCCTGTGAAGTAAAGGCAGTAGGAGCCACAGGAAGAATATGAGGAGGAGATTTGAGGTGCTGGAGGTGAAGAGTAGAGGATGAGGCAGACCTCAAGGGGGACATTTCACCACTTCCAACCCCTGAAAGTTGTACGTGGGCGAGGAAAGATTTTTGAGGACAGTGTTGTCAATCAGTTTTTGCTGACAGATATTTGTCTTAAAAATATTTTTAGGTGTACGGATCTGTACACATACAGAAAGGACACCAGCACTGTAACTCAATAAACTTAAGCATAATTTGTTAAAGTAAACCCAACCACTAAATTGTCATACAAGCTTTATCATAATATTATGTAGAAAGCCTATTTTTATTTTAATCCATAGCTTTCATTAAAATAACAGCTGGCAGTGGTGATACATACTGATATAAAGGTTCTTGTTTGAACACCCAGGGGGTTATTTACTAAAGGAAAATCCACTTTGCACTACAAGTGGACTGAAAATGCACTTGGAAGTGCAGTCGCTGTGGATCCGAGGGGGACATGCAAGGAAAATAAAAAAATTGCATTTTAAGTTGTACATGTTTGGATGATAAAATCAGCAGAGCTTCCCCTCATTTCAGATCTACCCCTCAGGTTTACAGGGACTGCACTTCCAAGAGCACTTCCAGTGCACTCATAGTGCAAAGTGGATTTGCCTTTCGTGAATAACCCCCTCAGTGTTGTGTAGTGACCATGCTCTGCCCCATCTCATGCAATATCCTGTAAATTACCCTGCCACATGCTCTCCCAAAGGAAAGTATATGCATCTGTATTGATGCACATTGCCCTGGTATATTCTAATATTACCATATATAAAAATTAAAAAAAAGGCCTGTGAAGAACAAATGTGCCATTTGAAAAAACACATGCAGCCTGTTATCGTTGTAGTGCATATAGACAGGCACAGCCTATACACAGGCTGCAGGACATCAACAGCATTACAATATAACAAAGGATGACAAAAAGGTGAAGCCCCTCTTCCCCCAACAATTCTCTAAGTTACGCAGCTCTTTGCTACATGACATTCATCAAGGACTCGTTCACACCATACGTGCATAAAAACTGATGGGAACTGATGGGAAAACCGTGCAGATTTCACTTGCAGGGGCATCAGTTTCTATCAGTTTTCATGCATGCTGACATCAGTTTTCATGCGAATCAGTTATGTGCTCTATCTGCACCAATGTTGAAGTCATGTCAGTTTTTTTCCCATGCTGAAAATGGCATGCATGTTGCAGATTTCTGCGCAGAAACAATCTACAGGTATCAGTGTTGTGGTGTGAACAGGGTACATAGAAATCAACTATTTTTTTGTGCCCTTGCAGAACGCATGCATAAAAACTGAAGTCTCTGCACCATGGTGTGAACAAGGCCTAGGGGTTTATATCTACAAGACTTGTCAGTGCCTACAAGCCTCCCACTAACCGGCCCATATGCACTTCATCAGTAGCACTCCCTAAGCTTTCCTTGTCACAGAAAAAGCACATTGTCAATATGGTTGGTATGACCTCCCCCTTTTATTAGTGAGGGGGCTGGTTTATTGGAAAGCCTCTTTTACTGGCCCTTCTAAGCAAGATGACCCAAGTTCGAAGGCCATGCAGTAATGTTTACAATTTGGTTTGGTAAATTGGCACATTATTTTGCCTTGACTGCAAATCATGAACAGGCAGGTTTTGCCTTCAACTCATGCTAGCTGCAAACTCAAAACATATCCCTTATTTCAAGGTTTTCTTACATACTAATTACTGCTACAATCTACTAATTTACATTGAGAAATACCCTACGACAATTTTTTTTACAGATCAAAGCATAATTTCAGCCAAAACATTTTATTTTGTTTTCAATAGAGAGGGGAAATATTACATCTGGGATCCTCAAACTACAGCCCTCCAGTTGTTGCGGAACTATGCAACAACTGGTGGGCCATAGTTTGAAGACCCCTTTATTAGAGCCTCTGTCAGTTTTTATTGCCTTCAGAGTCTCTACTGGGGAGAGATTTCTCGTCACTTCCTTTGAGGACAGAAAGTGATGGCAAATCTCTTCACGGAGACACAGAAAAAAAGAGAAACTTTAAAGAAGGATTAGAACTCATGACAATTTTTTCATTGCTGTCTATGCCTTTCTGTCCCATTGATGCCTGCACCTTCTATTTCATCTGTGCGCATAACAGGTACAAGAAATTTTACAGTCTGCTCCAAGCTGCTTAAGACTGCTATATGTGTTGTTCCTCTCCCCTGACCTCATTTCACCACTCTTTCCTGTAGTGATGTGAAGTCAAAGGGAGGAACCAATGAGAGCAATGAAGGACCACAGACACTGACACTTTTGAAAGTGTTAGTTTTTCCATGGGGGTGGTTCTAGTGGTTGGAGTGGAGTTTGGTGGGTATTGTGAAAGGTATTTACTGCCTTCTTTTACAGGATAAGAGGTTTAAAAAAAAATCTTGACAGGGTCACTTTAAATACATCCTTACAGCAAAAATGCATATAGAGACACCTACTTTGAGTTGATAGCATATGAGAGGTAAAAAAAAAAAAAACAACTGTTCACTTAGGCTGACGTCCTGTGTTTCATCTCTGCAAGAATATTCTGAAGAAAAAAGATTATTATCATGTCAACCACTGTTCGAAGTTAAGTGACCTGGTTGTCCACGTACTACTTTTATAACACATGTGAATGAAGTTCACCAGATATTAAAATATGATTGTCCTAAAAGAAAAACATATAGTGTGTCTTTTAATTACTGTTCTTTTTATCAGAATGTTTTAATTATTGTTTCTTCCTCTAGCTCTGTTTTGCTGATTTGATGCCAGTTGAATTGTCTCAGCGGGACCTCCCAGAACTGAGTAAGTTAACCTCAGGGTATTCTGTCTGCTTTCTTGTTTAAAAGGAAACCAGATCTCCCAAGTAATGATAGACATGAAACAAGGACAGAAAAGGAATAAAATAACTGCTAACAACTACAGCCACACTTTAGAAATACAGCAAAATGTACGAAGTAGAGATAGGAAGTGAAGCAATAACCACAACTGACAAGAATGTCACTTTTTACTGACCATCCCCACACTGACAACAGACATTGTAATGTAGAATGCAGAATGAGAAATTGTTTAGTGCAGTGTAATTTGTGGACATTACAATGTCTGATTGCTCCACCCAAGAAATGCTTTCATTTTAGAGCTAACTCTGGGCTCCTCCTCCACCACCCCACGCTCTCCCCACCAGCTCTAACTAATCATTGATGTTGAAAAAGAAAAACTCTAAATCCTTTTACTTGTCTAAATCCATGGTCAAGTGACACTTCAGTCCTGTGTCTTCTCTGTTTTTCTGTGAACAGGAAATGAGGCCTATTTTTGGGGTGCTGTGAACAATTCCTATTGGCTGTCCAGTGCTAGGGTGCTCTTGAGATCTAGGAGAGAATCTGCAGACAGTGAGGCTAACACAAGGGAACTTTTGGGCACCAGCTGTTTGGGGCACATCTGCAGTGCTGAATTACTGGTCCCTCATACTCAGAAATAGTGCAGCATGGAAATGGAATGTCAGACTTAGGTAAATATTAAAAAAGCCACAACATAAACATAAAAAAAGAGCTGAATGGGTTACATGCTGGGGTAGAAGGGAGGATTCATTTTCCTTTGAAATGTGGTTAACCTCCCTGGCGGTATGATTATTTCCGATTTTGGGTGCTGAAAGCGGTACCATTATTTTGCATGGAAATTTGGCATTTTATATTGTAGTCCTGTAATTCTTAGGAATAACTCACTTAAATCTGTCCAAACCAGAGTCTAGTAGACATCCTGGGTATAATAAAGTTTGAAAAATGAATCATAAATTATAATATAATAAATAACTATAAATAATTAAAACAAATAATAATAATAAAAATTATTCAATAATGTGATCAAATCAAAAACACTGAAATTTGCTCAGTTGCAGAATTGTCGCTGTCATTAGATTTAGTGTTTGATGATGAATTTCCCCACAAATCATTATCACTCAATTCTGCAAGTGATTATAATTTATTATCACTATTTTCTAGCTGGTCTAAAACCACTTTTGAAATAAAGGGACACTTTTTAGTTGCTATGGACAATCTCCAAATTCAAGGCAGGACAAACAAATATAAAAGTGCATGCAGGGCACTGGACAGACCAGTAGGGACAAAGGGGGTGTAATGTTTTATACAGTACTGTAATCTGTAAGATGTATATATAGTGTACTGTATATGTACTGTGTTTTTAATTTTTTGAATTTGGCGCCGTTCTCCATCCCCGTGCGTCGCAACGCTCGCAGGAAACGGAGCCCGGCGGAACTCGGCACTGTGTGAATCGAGCGAGGACGCGGCTCTCACACACAGCGGGGAGACATCGCAGGATCCAGGGGACCAGGTAAGTAACTTTCCCTGTATCCTGCGATGCAGCCCCAAGTCTGGCTCGGGGTTACTAGTAATGGTACTGGAATTCCACCCCGTGCCAGACTCTGGAATACTGCCAGGGAGGTTAAATTTGGGTTTCTTTTGCCCAAAATGTTATCAGTGAGTTTGAAGTACATTATATTACCAATAGTATTGGGGTGGCTGCCTTTACACGCACTTGAACTTTAATGGCACTTTAATTTGCACAATGCAAGGTCCATAAGGATATGGATGAGCAAGTTTGTGGTGGAAGACCTCCACCTGACCTCAACTCAATTGAATACCTTTGGAATGAATAAAGCAGAGACTGAGAGCCAGGACTTCTTGTCCACATTAGTGCCTGACCTCACAAATGCGCTTCTGGAAAAATGGTCAAACATTCCCATAGACACACTCCTAACTAAACCTTGTGGAAGAGTTGAAGCGGTTATAGCTGCAAAGGGTGGACCAACTCAATATTGAACCCTACGGACTAAGATCGGAATGCCATTAAAGTCCATGTGCATTTAAAGGTGGGCGTCACACATATAGTGTATATGTAACCAATTACAAACAGCACAAGTCTGAAGAAGGCATGACAATTAGTCTGGTATGAAATTTATAGGGTCTATCAGCATATAGTCATATAAACTCTGAATTCAACCACACCAAGGCACCAGAGATGAACTGGGCCGGAGCTGCATTAGGGTTCATATGAACGCCTTGTCATAAATCACATGGTCTGCAGGGAGACACAGATGCTCAGCTCAGCCCCTGAGAGGCTCCATTTGCTGCAGAAGTGAATATAAAGAAACTGTCTTGATATGAAAAAGCCCTGTAGGTGAAGCCCTACAGTACTACATGGGCAGGCCCGTGGAAGCCAAGACAGCAGCAGCATTTTTTTCTAGCAAAGAAAACAGTGGGGGTTATTTACGAAAGGCAAATCCACTTTGCACTGCAAGTGCACTTGGAATTGCAGTCACTCAAAATATAAGGGGTAGATCTGAAATGAGTGGAAGCTCTGCTGGTTTTATCATCCAATCATGTGCAAGCTAAAATGCTGTTTTTTATTTTCCTTGCATGAAAATGTCCAAATTGGACCCAATTAACAATTTTCCCTCCCCGGTGTCATGTGACTCATTAGTGTTAAAAGGTCTCAGGTGTGAATGGGGAGCAGGTGTGTTAACCACTTCAGCCCCGGACCATTTGGCTGACCAAAGACCAGAGCACTTTTTGCAATTTGGGACTGCGTCGCTTTAACTGACAGTTGCGCGGTCGTCTGAAGTGGTTCCCAAACAAAATTGACTACCTTTTTCCCCCACAAATAAACCTTTCTTTTGGTGGTATTTGATCACCTCTGCGTTTTTCATTTTTTTCACTATAAACAAAAAAATAGCCCAATTTTGAAAAAAAAACACATAATTTTTTTCTTTTTGCTATAATAAATATCCCCAAAAATGTATAAACATTTTTTTTTATCCTCAGTTTAGGCCAATACATATTCTTCTACATATTATTGGTGAAAAAACCTCAATAAGTGTTTACTGATTGGTTTGCGCAAATGTTATAGCGTCTACAAAATAGGGGATAGTTTTATGGCATTTTTAGTAATATTTTTTTTTTACTAGTAATGTCTGCGAGCAGTGATTTTTATCGTGACTGCAACATTATGGTGGACAGATTGGACACTTTTGGTGTGATTTTGGGACCATTCACATTTATGCAGCAATCAGTGCAATTAAAAATGCATTGATTACTGTGTAAATATGACTGTCAGTGAAGGGGTTAACCACTAGGTGGCGCTATAGGGCTTAAGTGTGTCCTAGGGAGTGACTAACTGTGGGGGGGGGGGCTGTGTGTGACATGAAACTGATCACGCTTCCGGTCACAGGGAGCTGTGATCAGTGTCATTAGGCAGAACGGGGAAATGCTTGTTTACATTAGCATTACGCCGTTCTTCCTCTCCATGAGATGATTGCGGGTGTCCCCGCAGACATCGAGTCTGCGGAACCCACAATCACGCTCACAGAGCTCCTGGCTGGCACGCCGTGCACCCACAAGCTGCCTCTTAAAGGGCAATGTACAGGTACGTTAATCTGCCTGTACACGCCCTTCTGCTGCGAGGATATCTGTGTGAGGCGGTCAGGAAGCGGTTACATTTGGTGTTATCACTCTCTCATACTGGTCACTGGAAGTTCAACATGGCACCTCATGGCAAAGAACTCTCTGAGGATCTGAAAAAAAGAATTGTTGCTCTACATAAAGATGGCCTAGGCTATAAGAACATTGCCAAGACCCTGAAACTGAGCTGCAGCATGGTGGTCAAGACCATACAGCGATTTAACAGGACAGGTTCCACTCAGAAAAGGCCTCACCATGGTTGACCAAAGAAACAGAGTGCACGTGCTCAGCGTCATATCTAGAGGTCGTCTTTGGGAAATAGACGTATGAGTGCTGCCAGCAGTGCTGCAGAGGTTGAAGGGGTGGGGGAGTCAGCCCATCAATGCTCAGACCATATGCCTCACTCTGCATCAAATTGGTCTGCATGGCTGTCGTCCCAGAAGGAAGCCTCTTCTAAAGATGATGCACAAGAATGCCCGCAAACACTTTGCTGAAGACAAACAAACTAAGGACATGGATTACTGGAACCATGTCCTGTGGTCTGATGAGACCAAGATAAACGTATTTGGTTCAGATGGTGTCAAGCGTGTGTGGTGGCAACCAGGTGAGGAGTACAAAGACAAGTGTGTTTTGCCTACAGTCAAGCATGGGAGTGGGAGTGTCATGTTCTGGGCTTGCATGAGTGCTGCCAGTACTGGGAAACTACAGTTCATTGAGGGAACCATGAATGACAACATGTGCTGTGACATACTGAAGCAGAGCATGATCTCCTCCATTCAGAGACTGGGCCACAAGGCAGTATTCCAACATGATAATGGCCTCAAACACATCCCTCCAAGACGACCACAGCCTTGCTAAAGAAGCTAAGGGTAAAGGTGATGGATTGGCCAAGCATGTCTCCAGACATAAACCCTATTGAGCTTCTGTGGGGCATCCTCAAATGAAAATTGGAGGAGTGCATGGTATCTAACATCCACCAGCTCCATGATGTCATCATGGAGGAGTGGAAGAGGACGCCAGTGGCAACCTGTGAAGCTCTGCTGAACTCCATACCCAAGAGGGTTAAGGCAGTGCTGGAAAATAATGGTGGCCACACAAAATATTGACACTTTGGGCCCACTTTGGACATTTTCACTTAGGGATGTACTCAATTTTGTTGCCAGTGGTTTAGACATTAATGGCTGTGTGTTGAGTTATTTTGAGGGGACAGCAAATTTACACTGTTATACAAGCTGTAGCAAAGTGTCATTTCTTCAGTGCTGTCACATGAAAAGATATAATAAAATATTTACAAAAATGTGAGGAGTGTACTCAGTTTTTTTGAGATACTGTATATATAAAACAGCAAATTTCAGTTAAAAGTAGTAAAAGTGGGGGACACCTGGGGAATGTGAGAGGGACTCTGGTGACCGAGACCACCTTCCGCAGAAAATACACTAAGGTGGGGGGGGGGGGGTTATGGATATAGGGGGGAACCCCCTATCAGTGCCCCTTATGTTATTGTATTCACTCCCTCCTTACATCAGTGACCCTCCTCAGACTGGCCTGGCGGCGCTGTCACTGACCTCCTCTCGGGTACACCATGCAGTGATCAGTCAGTTGGCTCCAGCTTGGTGGCACTGGTTTTCCTATAGTCTCCTCTCCACAGTCCACACATATCTGACTTCTCCCATGACCCCCATCCCGGCGGCGCTCCCACTCTTGACTCCTCTCCAGACTCCCTCAGAGACTGCAGACATGATATAAGACAAAAGATGGTCAGAGGCTGTGGTATAGTACAGGAGATGGTCAGAGGCTGCGGGCATAGTACAGGAGATGGTCAGAGGCTGTGGGTATAGTACAGGAGATGGTTAGAGGCTGCGGGCATATTACAGGAGATGGTCAGAGGCTGTGAGCATGGTAAAGGAGATGGTCAGAGGCTGTGGGCATGGTAAAGGAGATGTCAAGAAGTCAGAGGCTGCGGGCATGGTACAGGAGATGTCAGAGGCTGCAGGTATATTACAGGAGATGATTAGAGACTGAGGACATGATACTAAAGATGTTAAGAGAATGTAGATATGATACAGGAGATGGTAAGAGACTGCAGACATGGTACTAGAGATGGTCAGAGACTGCGGACATGATACAAGAGATCAATGCAGCCTCACCAGTGCCCATCAAATGCAGCCTCACTGTGCCCATCAATGCAGCCTCTGTGCCAGTCCATGCAGCCTCACTTTGCCCATCATTACCGACTTACTGTGCCCATCATTGCCGTCTCATTGTTCCCATCATTGCAGCCTCATCTTGCCCATCATTGCAACCTCACCTGCCCATCATTGCCATCTCACAATGCCCATCATTGCTGCCTCACCATGCCTATCATTACCGCCTTACCGTGCCCTCATTGCAGCCTTACTGTGCCCATCATTGCTGCCTTACCGGGCCCTCATTGCAGCCTTACTGTGCCCATCATTGCGGCCTCGCATGCCCATCATTGCAGCTTCACTGTGCTCTCATTGCAGCCTTACTGTGCCCATCATTGCCACCTTACCTTGCCCTCATTGCAGCCTTTCTGTGCCCATCATTGCAGCTTCACATGCCCATCATTTCAGACTCACCGTGCCCATCATTGCGGCCTTACTGTGCCCTCATTGCGGCTTTACTGTACCCATCATTGCCACCTTACTGTGCCCATCATTGCAGCCTCACTGTGCCCATCATTGCCACCTTACTGTGCCCATCATTGCAGCCTCACTGTGCCCATCATTGCCGCCTTACTGTGCCCATCATTGCCGCCTTACTGTACCCTCATTGCAGCCTCACTGTGCCCTCATTGCAGGCTTACTGTGCCCATTATTGCCACCTTATTGTGCCCTCATTGCAGCCTTAGTGTGCTCATCATTGCAGCCTCACCATGCCCATCAGTGCTGCCTCACTATCATTGCAGTCTTACTGTGCCCATCATTGCAGCCTCACATGCCCATCATTGCTGCCTCACCGTGCTCATCATTGCTGCCCTACTGTGCCCATCATTGCAACCTTACTGTGCCCTCATTGCAGTCTCACCATGCCCTCTTTGCAGGCTTACTGTGCCCATCATTGCCACCTTACCATACCCTCATTGCAACCTTACTGTGCCCATCATTGCCACCTTACTGTGCCCATCATTGCCGCATCACTGTGCCCTCATGGCAGCCTTACTGTGTCCATTATTGCCACCTTACCATGCCCTCATTTCAGCCTTACTGTGCCCATTTTTCAGTGCACTTTCAAGTGCACTTGCAGTGCAAAGTGGATTTTCCTTTTGTAAATAACCCCCATATACTGAATACTTTTTCTGGCAAATAATTTTTATATAAGAAAATTTTCATATATGCAATTAATATTGTTAGCAGATACAATGAAATTGGCATGCAACATATACATGACTCCTTTTTGACTAACAGAATGCCTCTGTTTAACATGGGAAGGCCATATCATTACAGTGATTGTAAAGTCTTGTTTTTTTCTCTATAAAAAGTACAAACATGTTATACTTACCTTCTCTGTGCAGTGGATTTGCACAGAGCAGCACCGATCCTCCTCTTCTTGGGTGCCTCTTCGGTGGTCCTGGCCCCTCCCTCATGTTGAGAGCCCCCACAGCAAGCAGCTTGCTATGGGGGATCCATTCAGACACGGAGCTGTGGTTCGGCCCCACCCCCTATCTTCTGATTGGCTAACTGACTTTGATTGACAGCAGCGGGAGCCAATGGCGCTTCTGCTGTGTCTCAGCCAATCAGGGAGGGAGAGTCTCAGACGGCCGAGACACTCATGGACATTGCTGGACAGAGATGGGGTATTAGGTAGGTTGTAGGAGGGCTGAGGGGGGCTAAGCGGGGCTGCTGCACACAGAAGGCATTTTATCTTAATGCATAGAATGCATTAAGATAAAAAACCTTCTGAATTTACAACCCCTTTAAAGAAGAAACAAAAATAGACCAAAAAAGGAACAATAAGGCCTCATAGACACGGACATTTTAAAAAACGGGCTGTAAAGCTAGTACAGATGCCAGGAAAAAAGCAGCATTAAAAACTCGATTTGTTTCCACGTTTTGCATTAAATTCATTGCACGTTAAGCCGCATTAGCTTTCAGCTGCATTTCTCTGTCTCTATTCAAAAATCAGTGGTTCCCTATGGGAGTCCATTGATTTGAATAACATGATCTGACTTGCAATGCGACTTGTGTGCTGAGGATATGGAGGGTGGAACCCTGCGAAAGTTTAAACATTTTTTTGCGTGAGGTCCCCCCCAGGATGATACCAGACCCTTCGGTCTGGTATGGATCTTAAGGCGAACCCCCACACCAAAAAAAAAAATGGCGTGGGGGTCCCCCCAAGATCCATACCAGACCCTTATCCGAGCACGCAGCCCAATAGGTCAGGAAAGGGGGGGCGAGCAAGCGCCCCCCCCTCCTGGACCATACCAAGCCACATGCCCTCAACATGGGGGGGTTGGTGCTGCGCCCCCCACCCCTAAGCACCTTGTCCCCATGTTGATGAGGACAAGGGCCTCTTCCCGACAACCCTTGCCCGGTGGTTGTCAGGGTCTGTGGGTGGGGGCTTATCGGAATCTGGGAGCCTCCTTTAATAAGGGGGCTCCAAGATCCCGGCACCCCACCCTATGTGAATGAGTATGGGGTACATCGTACTTCTACTCATTCACCTGGGGAAAAAAGTGTCAATAAAAAAAACACACTACAAAGGTTTTTAATTAATTATATTAGGCAGCTCCGGGGGTCTCTTCCAACTTCTCTGCGCTCTCCGGCCTCTTCTCCCGGGCTCCTCCGCTATCTTCTGCCCGCTCTTTTGCTAGCAGTTGCCCGGGTCTCTTCCAACTTCTCCGGCCTCTTCTCCCGCTGTCTTCTGCTGAGCTCTTCCGCTATCTTCTGCTCTTTTGCCCGCTCTTTTGCTAGCGGTTGCCTGGTTTTATCCGCCGTCCTTCCATTCGGTCTTCCTCCGATGTTTACTCAATGCTCTCTCCCACTGTAAGGTGCTTTGAGGTGCCCCAAGCCCTGCCCCAAGTCACCAACCCCACCATGTTGAGGGCATGTGGCTTGGTATGGTCTGGGGGGCGCTTGCTCGCCCCCCCTTTCCTGACCTACCAGGCTGCATGCTCAGATAAAGGACTGGTATGGATCTTAGGGGGACCCCCACACCATTTTTTTGGTGTGGGGGTCCCCTTTAAGATTCATACCAGACATAAGTGTCTGGTATCATCATCTTGGGGTAGGAACCTCACGCAAAAAATTTTTAAATGTTCGCAGGGTTCCACCCTCAAGATTCTCAGCACACAAGTCACACCGCAAGTCAGATCATCTTGATCCAACTTCTGGTGCGACTTTTATTCAAATCAATGGGCTCCTATAGGGAACCATTGATTTTTAATAGAGAACGCCGGACGAGGCTTAACACAGCGTTAAGCCTTCGTTAATTCACGTTTAACACCTTTTGCCGGTGTCTGGCGTTTTTACAGCTCTAGCGCTAGAGCCTCAGAATGCGCTGGTCCTTGGTTTTTTCTGGAGCTTAAAAACGACCATGCCTGTTACAGCTCAAACAAGCCAGGGTGTGTATGAGCCCATTGAACAACATGGAGTGGTGTTCTTAAGCAGCACAAAAAGCTCAAAAAAGCTGCTGTAAAAACGTCAGTGTGTATGAGACCTAATGAGCACGAACAAGAGTAACACAAGGTGAGAGTGGAAATATGGGGAAAATCAGACATGGCAAACTCAAAACACCCAAGGTTGCAAGGGAGCATGAATTACTAATATTAACACTCCGGAGATGCTCAAGAATCATTAGAAATTAAATGCGTGGAGCAGTTATTATAGAATAAGGGCATAAAAAGCTGCAGAGTCACTAAAGGCAATTGTCCAATTAGTTCGGACCTTTTCGGAATCTGTACTATCTTCCTCTACTAGAGTCTCCATTGCCATGATGTCACTGAGGATCTGAGCTCACTCCAAAAGAGAAGGGGGGGGAGTACTCTTCCAGTGATGAGAGATGGTCCCCCGGCCGATAATTTTGAAAACTGACCCAGGGATCATTGACAAGAGGGGAAATTCAAGAGAGGCCTGAATGTCGAAAATCCAGAATTATTTGTGGATAAGATTTTCTGCCAGAATGGTAAAATCAGGTGACAATTCCACCAAATGTGTAGGTAGGAGCCCACTTCTTCTATGCACTTCCAGCATACGTTGGGAGTAGAAGGGAACATGCAATTTAAATTGACCGGAGTCCTGTAAGAGAGGGACAATATCTTGTGGCTCTTTTCCTAATTTCCTAAAAATATGAGGACATAAGTTTGTGCATTTAAATGAAGTAACTGAATACTTTTTTTGTTTCCCCTGTTATTCATTTAAGACACCTAACTAAATTATAATAAATAAATAAATAAATAAATAAAATGTATAGTACTCATTTTGCTAGTTTTATTTTTTGTTTGAAAACTGTATACAGTAGGTGTTTACTGTTTAAACATTCCTGTAGTTTCCAATTCTGTCATAATGCCTTTTAGTACAATATAAATATTTACTTACCAACCTATTTCAAGAGCTGGAATTCATACCTAAGAAAAGTCAGGCATGAATAGAAAGTATCAACTAAAAAGACATACACTTGAGCAGGACTTAGAATATGTACTTTAATAATTCACACAGGAAGAGCTAACCAAACAGGATGAGATAAACTATACAAAGGAGAACGATGGGAGACAAGTTCTAAAAAATTTTTTGCATTTTATTCCATCAGGCTACTTTTCCAGCTTCCTCTAAATAGAATATGATGCCATGCCCAATGTCTGATGCTAATGCAAATCCATTCATAGATGCTGTGAAATGAAAAAGCAGATGCCTAGTGTGGTCTGCCAGAGACTGTCTACAGCTTGAGTGATGTTCAGACTTCCCTTTGGACCTCCCTAAGTTGTGCTGGTATTTCAGTAGCTCAAGGGAAAAATTAAGCAAAGAGAAAAACTGCTGCAACTAAATAATTCAATTGATTTACGTCACAGTGAAACAAATATTTGCATACAATGAAAATCTCCATCCACCGCTATTATTTACAGTATAACTAGGGGCAAAACTTTTTTGGGGGTTTTGGATAGAGTGAAGAGGGATTAGAACACCTGTTAGGTTTGTATTGCTGTGTGTGCCCCCATTAGGGTTCAGCCTATTTGCCATATTCACTGTTATCACCAAAAGGGGAAAAAAAAAATGAAAAAAATTTCCAATAGGGACACAAGTTCTGGACACTCACTTTCTGTTTTGGCTATGGGGCAGGAAGTGAAAGGAGATGGAAAAAAAATTCACAGGGGTTATACCCATCCCTTACTCTACGCAAAATGAAAAAAATAGTGTTGATTTTAGTTTGACTTTAATATTGCATGGATGTTGTTGGTGAAGGAAAAGTGAAATATTGTGTCCCGCAGCTGTTCCATTTTTTATACCCACCACATAAGCGGTCAATTGCTGAGTTTTTGGCCTGAACTGTAAACACACTAGGCATACTCAAAAATATATGAATGAAATATCATGTCACACTTTGTATCAGCACCACTGCAAAGTTCATGTGTAGCACAGCTTATGTAATGCATCAAGTTTTTAGAGCACAGATTGAATGTTAGACAACATTTAATTGTTAGCATTCATTATCAGGCTGCAGTTGCACTTAAAGTGTAACAGGATGTATAATCAGCCAAATGATTAGACTGGCAACTGTAGTAGGTTGGCAAGGCAAATAGGCTCAGAATAGCAAAAACTATGCATGCGGTACAGATCAATAAACAAGCTATGATACTGTGCAAACAGGAGCTACTCAAAGCAACGTTTCTGCTACTCAATCAGAGCACTGGGTGAGAGCACATCACAGTCTCTATAAGGCTCTATAGTAACAGAGACTACTAAAAACAATAGTACAAAAACAGCTATGTGCTTATCCCCACAGACAGTGTCCCTCACAGTTAAGTCTAGGCCAGGTCTGGTAAAATAGTTGAGCAGCTAAAGGAATCTCAGAGCTGGTATCCCAGACAAACGGCCGGAGGAATCATAGGACTGATAGCACAGGTGAATCTCTAGAGACTTATGGCCACCTTATTTGAAGTGCAGTACTCTGGTAAGAATTGAAGAAGTGCTTTCCATAGTGCCTGGGTCTTCCATAGAAGCTGCATGCTTAATGGCGGAAAATTGGACCTCTGACTGCTAATCAAATGCCCAGCTACCTCGGCCTCATCTGAAAAGAGGGAAAAGAAGAAAGCGCATAGTGTAGCACAATTTAATGAGTAAAGCACAATATAAAACAAATGGCACTCACTGGCGGGAGAGGGAGGAGAGAGGATGACAGGTCACAATGGATATGTAGTCCAGTGTTGAGCTGGGAGCCGTGTAATTGTCAGTGGCAGAGAAGAAAGGTGGGATGAGTCTGGAATCCGTGAAGGGAGACTGGCATTGGGCTGCCCTATGTGACCATGATGGTGTATCCGGAGTTTGGATGTCCGCCCAGAGAGGATGTATCTAGCAGGAGAAGTGTGAGGAGCAGTCAATCCATCCGCTATGTGAGCCAATAGGAATGTGTTTTGAAGGCTAGCCACACCTTTTTCATCAGCCTGGACCTCTGCCGCATCAGGTGCAGCATCTCTGAGCACTTGAGAGTGGGAAATAAGAAACGTATATCCATTGATTGTGTTTGGGAATCCATAGGATTGTGGAAACCCATAGGATTTTAGGGTAAGGAGCCAGCACCTGCTCTGAGCATAATGAGTAAGAGGGTCATTCTGCTACAATATAAAGAACCACCCTTGTCACCAATCTCTGACCTTATTTCAACATTGTGCTGCACTGCAGTCAAACTACTAACAACGTAGGTTACACTAGCTATCCCGCACCAGTGGCAACTTGCCAGAGGCAAGATTGCTGGTAATTGTTCTGCCATTTTTCAAAATTGTGTGCCTATGGTGGGATTATGACATCAGTGTGACATCAGGGGTGGGGCTGAGCTCATTTTCTGTTCACTGATTGATGTATGGCTCTTTAGATAGTTTTATTTTCTGTACCTCACTTTGTCACATGTCTGATGAAGGTGTTCTAAGAGGCTCTGAAATGTTGTTTCTGCTATAATAATGGGATTACTGAATAAAGCTTTGGATCCATTCTGGAGATCCATGGTGTGTTGGTGACATTCTCTCGCTCTAAAAGAAAGGCAGGAACAATGTGATGGATAACAGTTTGCATAGGCAGATAGCGCAGGAGGTTCACCGGTTAGGATTTCTAAAGGGATCAACAGGTATTTTTTGTGCTTATCAAGCAAACACACAAAAAAAACCTCTTTGAATGGTACCCGTATAGGGCCTGAATCACACTTATGCATATTAAGTGCTTTTTGCATTTTGCAGATTTGCTCTACAGAACGTGTTCCATAGCAAACCATGTTAAAATGCAAAAAGCACTAAAAATGCAGAGGTGTGAATCAAGCCTATGTAACTGACAAAATGGGACATAATAAAGTTCTTATTTAGGGTTTACTTACCCTCTTAGTCTTAAAGAACCTTACTGTTTGAAATTTACAATAAGCTATTTAATAGTTACAAAATACAGTCAAAAGAACAACAATTTCACCCATTGTAGCATTTATTGTAGCACTTATCAATCATGAAAGTATACATACATTAAAAACACCAAGGAAAAAAATGAACATAGGAATCAGATTTACTACTTACTTACATTGAGACTACAAAACAGCTTATGTCTCCATGAACTAGTAGTATTTTTTAATTCTAGGCAAACAGGTAAGGATTAATTCAGTTGTGTCTTTTATTATTGCCAAGTTTAACTTCCTGAAACAAGAATACTTATTTTATATTACAAACTGAACTTAAAGTTACAAACGTGCTACAACTATTATTATTACCATAGTTAAAACAAAGAATAGTACATTTACAATTGTACTAATTACTGTGATTTTGGTTTCTAATAACAAAAGGATTTTATAAGATTAGTTGCTTTTACTACAGTGACAGAAATTAGTGCTTTGGTACTTCTGTACAAATCTTCTGTGGGCACAGTGGTATTTAAACAGTAATTATAATGAATGTTTTGGAAGTCTAAGTTACATTAATTCTACAAACATTTTGATTATACTATAGTCATTCATTTTGGTTTTCAGATTCTGATAATAATGGCTATGGTTACATTTGTAAACATTACTTAAGCTGCAGACCACTATTTATTTTTACTTGTCATTGTCCAAAAGGTAGTTTATTTTGGCATCTATTTTAGATATTCACATTTTAGCTCATATACTGTACATTTTGAGCAATTAAATAGGATTTCCATTGAAAACAGTTAGGCCCCGTTCACACCTTTGCATTTCATGCATGTGATATAAAGCAAAACAATGCATGTGTCATAACAAACAAAGTTATTCAGTAATGTTGTTCAGATCTCTGGGGTGCAGTGAGTTGAGCTGCGGTTTGAAAAAAGTAGGGCTGTTTTTCTACGCATTTTCATGCACTGATAGACCTGATTCACACCTATACATTTTTAGTGCTTTTTGAATTTTGCAGATTTGTACTACAATCCATTTACCATGGTTTCCTACGGAACACGTTCTGTAGTGCAAATCTGCAAAATGCAAAAAGCACTAAAAATGCATAGGTGTGAATCCAGCCTTATTTCCAATAGAAAAATTAAAACACGTTTAAACATGCTACTATGCGTGTTAAAAAACGCAATTAAAAATGGACTTAATCAGACATGGATTGATGTGAGCATGGCAAGAGCAGTCTTAGTGACATCTTGCTAGAGCACAGTAAGGTAAATTTATTACATGTAATGCCTTTACCCAGTGGACATGGTAGCATGTATAATTTCTAGACAGATGCTGGATAGTAATTATTGACCATTATACATATGACCTAATATTATACACAATATGTCTAGTGGTAATTTTGTTATAAAAAAAAGTATGCTTTTAAAAAGATCGTAACTATACAACCTCTTGGCTTAACAAGTTGGATATGAAATGGTTAAAGGGAAGTCACCTTAAAGATCTGAATTTAGAAATTGCTGAGACTTTAATGCTACTTTTTCCATGTGGCTTCGTTTAGAGGGAAGAGTATCTTATGCTGATTGTTATTCATCTCATCTTGTGCCAATGGAAAGCAGAAGTTCGGTAGAGCTAAACAAGTGCAAAGTGTTGCCCATCATCCAAAATACATGGAAACTTTATTTTTTTTTATTTTTTTGGTTGCTCGACTTCATGGGATCATATGATTTACCCATTCAACATCTTGTATTTTTGTTTTTTATTTGTATACATTGTTGCTCGTAGCTGTACAATAATATATATATATATATATATATATATATATATATATATATATATATACACACACACACACACTAGGATGCCTGCCTTTACATGTACATGAACTTTAATGACATTCCAGTCTTGGTCCGAAGTGTTCAATATTGAGTTGGCCCACCCTTTGTAGCTTTAACAGCTTCAACTCCTTTGGGAAGACTGGTTTAGGAGTGTGTCTTTGGGAATGTTTGACCATTCTTCCAGAAGTGTGGTCAGGCACTGATGTGAGGTCAGGCACTAATATTAGACGAGAAGGTCTGGCTCACAGTCTCCGCTCTTATTCATCCCAAAGGTGTTCTATCGGGTTGAGGTCAGTACTATGTGCAGGCCAGTCAAGTTCCTCCACCCCATACTCACTCATCCATGTCTTTATAGACCTCGCTTTGTGCACTTGCGCGCAGTCATGTAGGATCAGGAAGGGGCCATCCCCAAACTGTTCCCACAAAGTTGGGAGCATGAAATTATCCAAAATGTTTTGGTATGCTGACGCCTTAAGTGTTCCCTTAACTGTAACCAAGGGGCCAAGCCAACCCCTGAAAAAGAACCCTAAAACATAATCCCCTCTCCACCAAATGATTTGGCCCCGTGCACAAAGCAAGGTCCATAAAAACATGGATGAGCAAGTTTGGGGTGGTGGATTTTCATCTGGACATCTGGTGATCCAGCCAACAAGTCTGTTGTTTTTCAAAAGAACAAGCCATCTTGCAGTTACAGGGATGAGTCAGACCATTTAAAGGAGAAGTATGCCAAAGCTTCAGTGAGCATTGGCGGGGCAGAGCAGAGAGCAGTGACTGGCAATCACTGCTCTTTTCTTATTGAAGACTGAGCGATCAGTGGTCATGTGATCACAGAGCTGTTGGCCTTAGAGCTGGTGGGAGACAGCTGCAGCGTTCGGTTTATGCTACAGCCATATAGATGAATATGTACTTTTTTTTTAAATCCCACACTTCTCCTTTAACACTGGCAGGGTTGTTTAAAATGGTCAGCTTTTATTTAATAATGGAAAACCTTTATCCCAAAAGGAGAACAAAACTGTTGCTGTAACTGCTTAGAAATTGTTAGTAGGGGTGAGCCCACGGTTCGAGTCGAATGGGGCGTTCGCTGGAAATTCGAGTGCTGTGAAACGCCCCATAATGCACTGAAAGATCACAGTGCATTGACGTCTGATGATTGCCCAAAGCATGCACCCGACCATTATGCTTTGGCCAATCACAGCATGCTCTGCTGTGAGAGCCATAATTGGCCAAAGGCAGCCTTTGGCGAATCATGGCTCAGGGGGACTAAGTCCACGCCCCACACTATATAAGACTGCTTACATAGTGGCCGTGTATAGTGTGTGGACGGAGATAGATTGAGCTAGATTAGGCAGGCAGAATAGTTAGTGGCATGCAGGCAATGTATTTAATATATATATATATACATACAGTCTAGTACATATATATATATATATATATATATATATATATATATATATATATATATATATATATATATATATATATATATATATATATATATATATAGGCAGTGTAGTATATATAGCGCAGTGTATTGTAGTGGTTAAGGGAAATCCAGCGCCAAAATTTAAAAATGGCGTGGGGGTCCCCCCCAAGATCCATACCAGGCCCTGCAGGTCTGGTATGGATTTTAAGGGTCCCCCCAAAATCCATACCAAACCCTTATTTGAGCAAGCAACCTGGCAGGTCAGGATGGGGGGGGGGGTGAGCGAGTGCCCCCTCTCCTGAATCATACCAGCCCACTTGCCCTCAACATTGGGAGGGTGTTTTGGGGTCGCCCACAAAGCACCTTGTCCCCATGTTAATGTAGACAAGGGCCTCATCCCCACAACCCTTGTCCAGTGGTTGTGGGGGTCGGCGGACAGGGGGCTTATCAGAATCTGGAAGCCCCCTTTAACAAGGGAGCCCCCCGATACCAGGCTCCTCCCCTATGTGAATGGGTATGGTGTACATTTTACCCCTACCCATTCACCAAATAAAGTGTCAAAAAGTAAAAACCACAAAAGACAGTTTTTGACAATTCCTTTATTTAAAAAAAAAAGTGTAACACGATGTCCATCCTTCTTCAATCACAGCACTGACGGACTCGAAAAAGAGTAAACAAAAAAAAGAGCTACCTCGATGGGAGGAGTCCCGCTGACTGCTGTCTTTTTGCGGTGACAGCTGTTATATAGGCAAGGGTGGGGCCACCCGCTGACGTAACTTGATGAGCCCTGCCCCCCTCTGACATTACATGATGTTACATGATGAGGCGGAGCTTTTTTTTTCTATTTTTTGGATCCGCCTGCACCGTGATTGATGATGGATGCACGTCACAGGATACATTTTTTCCCCCTTTTTTAATAAAGGTATTGTCAAAAACTGTCTTCTGTGTTTTTTACTTTTTGACACTTTCTTTGGTGAATGGGTAGGGGTACAATGTACCTGATACCGATTCACATGGGGGGCAGGATCTGGGGGGCCCCTTGTTGAACTGCCGACCCCACAACCACCGGTCAAGGGTTGTGGAGATGAGGCCCTTGTATGGACTTGATTTTTATCTATATTATTGGGACCCAGCAATATATTACAGCCGCAAGCAATTTTAAATTACATTTTTTCCTTTAGAAATGTAATTTTGCTGCAGGATTGTAAAACACATCATACAGATGTGCTACTTTACACGCAGACTGAGGGGACCCCATGCACGATATTTAAAGGAATATTTACATTTTATTGTTTCACTTTAAGCATTCTTAAAATCACTGCTCCTGAAAAAAACATTTTTTTTTTTTTTAAATTTCTTTGCATTGATACATGTCCCCTGGGGCAGTACCCTGGTCCCCATACACCTTTTCTGGCAATAGCTTGCATATAAGCCTTTAAAATTAGCACTTTTGTTTTTTCATGTTTGTGTCCTGTAGACTTTAGCAGTTTTCGCATGTTTGCACAAATTATTTGTGGTTGTTCTGGTGCGAACCGAGTCGGGGGTGTTCGGCTCATCACTAATTATTAGCTGGAGTTTGGATTAAATTTGTTGATGTCTCTAAATCTGCTAGTGCATCTACCACTCTCCTCCTTCCAGACTGACAATGCTGCTGTCCAAATCTGACCCCCTGTGCTCCTTCATCCAGAGTGTGGGCACTTTAAGACAGAAGGTGTGTTACTGCCCAGATCACCAGGGGAAAACAGAGGTGAGTCTACAAAAGAAAACTAGTGTAGCCAACACATCCAATGAATGGTAAGCTGCAATATATTCATATTTTGGTTTTGGCTTTAAGGGCTTTTCTATACATTTCTGCCCAGACTTTTAAAATGATACCACCTCATGAGCAGTGGCAAGTTTATACCACTATCCCCACCCTGGCACATGGCATGTTCAGCTGTGACACTATGGGTTTGATTTGCAAAGCTAACAGTCCATGATAAGGATCCTTATTTTTAATAAATGTGACAGTTATTTTCCAATGAGAAATGTATAGACTCCTGCCTCTGTAAATCGAGCCTTATCTTGTAACATTGACGTTTTATGGCACACTCTCTGGTAACCTACATTGCGTTCATAAAGTATTCAGACCCCCTTCACTTTTTTCACTTTTTCAATTTTGTTATGTTGCAGCCTGATAGTACAGTTGTTTAAAAAAAAAAATTCTTATTAATCTATACATAGTACCGAATAATGACAAAGTGAAAACTGAATTTTAGAAATGTCTGTGAATTTAAAAAGAAAAACAGAAATATCACATGTACTGAAGTATTTAGACCTTTTAAGCTTCATACACATGGTATAATTGTTGGCCAACTGAGCGTCTGATTTTTATCAAAAGGGCATGTGCCAGGATTTTATCTTGCATACTAATGGTACACAATTGTCGTGTTACACACACAAACATAGTGACGTACTATGAGGAATTTCAGCTCTTGAGTGCCACCCTTTGGGCCCCTTCTGCTACCGTTCCTTTTGACAATTGCCATCCAATTTTCCACCAACAAATGTTGTATGACAGGCTAGTGTACACAAATCCGTCACACAAAAGTGGAAAGTACAAACACGCGGACGGATGTGACGGATTTGTGTACTGACCATACGAAAATCTGACGTCAAACCGTTGTCCGCCAAAAATTTACTAGCCTGTCATACAACATTTGTTGGTGGAAAATTGGACGGCAATTGTCAAAAGGAGCGGTAAGGTTTTAGGACAACAGCCTGTCAACAGACAATCCCCTGCCAACAATCGTACTGTGTGTGCGAGGCTTAACTCAGTACTTTGTTGAAGCACCTTTGTGGCAATTACAGCCTTGAATCTTTTTGGGTATGATGCGCCAAGCTTTGTACACCTGGATTGGGGGATTTTCTGCCATTCTTCTATGCAAATCCTGTCAAGCTCAATCAGTTTGGATGGGGGCCGTCCATGAACAGCTATTTTCAGGTCTCTCTAGAGATATTTTATAGCGTTCAAGTCTGGGCTCTGGCTGGGCCACTCAAAGACATTTACAGAGTTGTCCCTTAGCCACTCCTCTGATTGCTCAGTTTGGTTGGGCAACCAGCTCTTGGAAGAGTCTTGGTTGTGCCAAACATTTTCCATTTGAGAATTATGAATGCCAATGTGCTTTCGGGAACCTGCAGTACAGCAGAAATGTTTTATAGCCTCCCCTAGATCTGTGCCTTGCAATAAACCTTTTGGCCTTTTGACCTCATGGCTTTTGCCTGGTTCACACCTATGCATTTTTTAGTGCGTTTTCAGTTTTGCAGAAACACATTACAGTCTATTTAACATGGTTTCCTATGGATGTAGTTCACATCTGTGCATTTTATGCAAAAAGCTAGGGACTTTGTTCTGGTTTCTGGTTCCATAGACTTCAATGGATCAAAAACGTGTATTGGAAAATACAAATGCACCTGGAATCTGCAACCTGCATAAGTGTGAATCAGGCCTTAATAGAGAGATGTGCACCTTTCCAATCATGTCCAATCGATTTGTGTAATTTACCATAGGCATACACCAATCAAGGTGTAGAAACATCTCACCAACAATCAAGAAAAATGGGAAGCACCTGAACTAATATTGAAGTGTTGTTGCAAAGGGTCTGAATACTTGTGCCAATGTGATATTTCAGTTTTTCCTTTTTCATACATTTGCAAACATTTCCAAAATTCTGTTTTCACTTGCCATTATGGGGCACTGAGGGTAGATTAATGAGAAACAAATGATTTTAAACAACTGTATCAGGCTGCAACAAAACAAAATTGAAAAAGTGAAGGGGTTCTGAATACTTTATGAATGGACTTATACTGCTCTTTAACCACTTGCTTACTGGGCACTTAAACCCCCCTCAGTCCCAGACCAATTTTCAGCTTTCAGCGCTGATGCACTTTGAATGACAATTGCGCGGGCATACAACACTGTACCCAAATGAAATTTTTATCATTTTTTTCCCACAAATAGAGCTTTCTTTTGGTGGTATTTAATTACAGCTGGGAGTTTTATTTTTTGCTAAACAAACAAAAAAAGATGCAAAAAAAAAAAATCATGTTTAATAGTTTGTTATAAAATTTTGCAAACAGGTCATTTTTCTCCTTCATTGAAGTGCGCTGATGAGGCGGCACTGATAGGCTGCACTGGTGGGCACTGATGGACTGCATTGGTGGGCACTGATAGGCTGCATTGGTGGGCACTGATAGGCTGCACTGGTGGGCACTGATAGGCATAGTTAAGGCGGCACTAATAGGCACAGATAAGGCGACACCGATGGGCACAGATAAGGCGGCACTGATGGGCAAAGATGGGCACAGATAAGATGGCACGGATGGGTGGCACAGATGGGTGGCACGGATGGGTGGCATGGATGGGCACTGATAGGTACCACTGATAGATGGGACTGATGGGCACTGATAGGTGGCACTGATAGGTGGCTCTGATAGGTGGCACTTCTGGGCACTGATGGGTGGCACTGCTGGGCACTGATGGGCACTGGTAGATGACACTGATGGGCACGGATATGTGGCACTGGGGTGCAGCACCTTTGTTGAGGCAGATTGTGGGCACTGCTGGGTGGCACTGTGGGCACTGCTGGGTGGCACTGCTGGGTGGCACTGTGGGCACTGCTGGGTGGCACTATGGGCACTGCTGGGTGGCACTGACGGGGGGCACTTATTTTTTAATTATGTATAGATATGAGGGGGCAGGTGGGCACTGGCAGGGGGCAGGTGGGCACTGGCAGGGCTGGCCGTGATCGGGACTGATGTCCCGATCACGGCCGCTGGTGATCGGCTTTTTTACCAATTACCAGCTCCGTTATATCACATGATCAGCTGTCATTGGCTGACAGCTGATCACGTGATAAGGGGTCGGGATCGACCCCTTGCACGGATCGGTGATCAGGCGAGTCTCATAGACTCGCCGATCACAGAGCGCGCCGCGCGCGCCCCTCAGGGAGCGCGCAGGCCGCTCGTGCATGGGACGACATCAATAGATGTAGTCCCGGCAATGAAGATCTGCGCTGTAGCCGTCATTCGGCTATAGCGCGGGTCTCAAGTGGTTAAAGTAATATACAACTCTCATGGTACTCTGCATGGCAGAATGCTGCTTTTAGACCCCGTGCACACTGGGGGTTTAGCCCCAGTGCATGGGGCTTGGGTGTTTTGCTGCAGATAGAGGGCACAGGTGCTGGTAGTGTGTCAAACTCTGTGAGGCTAACAGCTGCTGCAGCTAGACAGGGCTGGACCGTACATCTAGCAGTACACAGTGCTGTTTCTTGGCCTAGGCCAACAAGGCCCAGGCCTAGGGTGGCACTTTGCGAGGCCCGACAAAATATTGCTAATAGGAAGTCTTCGGGTATACTTGGTCGGGGGAGGGGAGCAACTGCCACCCCCATAAGATGGCCAATGACTGGTCAGACCGGGTGCACGTAACTTCTGGTGGGCAGAGCCTAAAGCCTACACTCCTCCACGCGGCATCAATGGCATCTTCTCCCCAGCCCGGGGTCTGTGATGATAAGAGGAGGAGTAGAGAGAGGGGTGCCATCGTGGAGCAGCACGCCATGAGCGGTATCATCACAGTCATGGGGTGAGGCTGTGTACTTTATTTCTTACAGGAGTCACCAGGGTCGCCACCATGGGGGGAGTAAGTACAGGTTCAGGAGGACCCATAATACTCTTCTGTTCCTCCCTCACAGTGTCCCCTTGTGCCCCCCCTTGTGTCCCATATCCACACTGCCTCCCTCTGTCATCGCACTGCGCCCCCCTCTGTCATCGCACTGCGCCCCCCTCTGTCATCGCACTGCATCCCCCTCTGTCACGGAACTGCATCCTCCTCTGTCATCACACTGAGTCCCCCTCTGTCATCGCACTGCATCCCCCTCTATCATCGCACTGTGTTCCCCTCTCATCACACTGAGTCCCTCTAACTTCACACTACGTCCCTGTCTGCCCTCATCACACTGTGTCCCTCTCTGCCCTCATTACACTGCATCCCTCTCTGCCCTCCTCACACTGCTTCCCTCTCTGCCCTCAGCATCACTCTCTGTCCTCACTGCATCCCTCTGTCCTCAGCGTCCCTCTTTGCCCTCATTGCACTGCATCCTTTTCTGTCTGTCCCCAGCATCACTCTGTCCCTGGTGTCCCCCTTTGTCCTCGTCACACTACATACCTCTCTGTTCCTGGCATCCCTCTCTGTTCTCATCGCACTGCATCCCTCCTTGTCCCCGGTATCCCTCTCAGTCCTCCCCTGTCCTCATCACACTGCGTCCCTCTCTGTCTCCGGTGTCCCTCTCTGTCCTCATCGCACTGCATCCCTCTCTGTCTGTCCCCAGCATCCCTCTCTGTCCCCCCTGACCTTGTCGCACTGCGTCCTTCTCTGTCCCCATTGCATCGCCTCCCTCTCTGTCCCTGGCAGAGTGAGGCTGCACTAATGGGGCTGCAATAATGGGCACTGATAAGGCTGCACTGATGGGCCGCACTGATGGGTACTGCTAAGGCTGCACTGATGGGCTAGCACTGATAAGGCCGCACTGATGGGCTGCACTGGTGGCCACTGATAAGGCCACTCTGATGGGCACTGATAGGGCTGCACTGATAAGGCTACACTGATGGGCACTGATAAGGCTGCACTGATGGGCACTGATAGGGCTACACTGATGGACACTAATAAGGCTGCACTGATGGGCTTCATGTTGATATTGTTCAAAAGTTGTTGTTATTTATTTTTGGAACTTAATTCTGCATAAAACATTTAACTGTGTAATTCCATGAGATAATGTACAAGGGTGTGTTTAGGGCTGGGGCAGGGTAGAGTTGTATTTAAATTAGGGGGTGCATGAGTTTAGTCAGGCCTAGGGCAGCACATAACCTAAATACACCACTGGCAGTACAGTTGTTTAAGGTAGTGTGTGCCCAGGGATCTCTCATAGAGTTTGACAGTCTGCCAGCAGTGAGATTGGACTGTGCAACTGTGCCCACCACCAGCAGGTAAATGGCAGAGCCCCAGACACCAGGCCTAAATTCCCAGTGTGCATGGGGCCTTATTTTGACTTATTTTCTGGTAACATGCAGCTGTTGTAGCACTTTTTCTGGTAAACTGTAGCTGCATGCAGCTCTCAAAACTCTCCTTGGCAGTATGCAGTTCTCATAGTTCTTGCAGTGGTAAGGCTAGATTTCACAATTGTTCCTCTGTATTTTCTTGTGGTCGTCACACTTTTTTATGCATTTCTGATGCGTCTTTCATGGGCTCCCATTAATGTCAAGGGAGCTAAGATCTCCAAAGTCACACCAAAAAAAGCACCTGTGCCTTTTACCAATCACAAGGAAGCACATTGCATAGGTGTGAATGGGCCCTATAGACAGTAATGGGATTCCTTTTGTTGCGCAATGTTGCATGACGACTGCAGCACAACAAATCCTACAGGTGTAAACAGGGGCTTAGAAGCAGCTCGCTTAGTGGCTTCTGCTTTCTCACTATGTATGGAATTAACTGTAAAAGAGTGGGTAAAGCACACCAATGAGTAGGTCCTATACTGTAGAAGATAGAACATTTTGAGCAAGGAGTTTTTACACTTTAAGCAAGGCATTTTATTCATCTAATTTGTCAACTTATGTTGATACACTTAAACTGTTTTTTTTTTTACCTTAACCACTTCAGCCCCGGAAGAATTTACCCTCTTCCTGACCAGAGCACTTTTTGCGATTCGCACTGCGTTGCTTTAACTGACAATTGCATGGTTGTGCGACGTGGCTCCCAAACAAAATTAATGTCCTTTTTTCCCACAAATAGAGCTTTCTTTTGGTGGTATTTGATCACCTCTGCGGTTTTTATTTTTTGCGCTATAAACAAAAAAAGAGTGGCAATTTTGAAAAAAAAACGCATTATCTTTTACATTTTTCTACAATAAATATCCCCCAAAAGTATATAAAAAAACATTATGTTTCCTTAGTTTAGGCCGATACGTATTCTTCTACATATTTTTGGTAAAACAAAATTGCAATAAGCATTTATTGATTGGTTTGCGCAAAAGTTATAGCGTTTACAAAATAGGGAATAGTTTTATGGCATTTTTATTGATTTTATTCATTTTTTTTATTTTTACTAGTAATGGCGGCGATCAGTGATTTTTATTGTGACTGTGACATTTTTGACACATTTTTGGGACCATTGTCATTTATACAGCAATCAGTGCTATAAAAATGCACTGATTCCTGTGTAAATGTCACTGGCAGTGAAGGGGTTAACCACTAGGGGGCAGTGTATGGGTTAAATGTGCCCTGGGCAGTGTTTCTAACTGTGGGGGGCGTTGCTGCGTGTGACACGTCATTGATCTCTGCTCCCGATCACAGGGAGCAGAGATCAATGACACTGTCACTAGGCAGAACGGGGAGATGCTTGTTTACATTAGCATCTTCCCTTTCTTCCTCTCCATGAGGCGATCATGGGCATGCGGACCCACGGCCCGACTCACAGAGCTTGCCACAGGCGCGCACGTGCCCGTTGACCGCCTCTTAAAGGGCCACTTATAGGTACCTTAGTTTCTGCCGAGGTATAACGGCGCGAGGCGGTCGGCAAGCGGTTAAAGTGTCACTAAACCCACATCATAAAAATTTTTCAATAAATGGTATATTACATGCTGCTAATATTCACTCAGTCTCTATGAGATTTGTTTTCTGTATTCTGCAAAAAAATAATTTGTTTGATCCTGCTGTTCTCTATCTCCACATTCTGTTCATGTCCCCAATTCAGCTAGGGATTTTGCAGCTGTGGTGGCAACTCTGCAGATGCTCAGTTTTCAGTGAGTTTCTATGCTCAGTATGTCCTCTCTATCACATCTGAGCAGCACATATGACTATTAGGTCACACACGTGGATGTATACACAGTGGTAAGTGACAGCCCTCTCCCTCCCTCCTTCTCTAACCAGCTAACCAAAATGAGGGTGGAATATTACATATAGATTAATGGTGGCTTCCCCTCCCTCTTATTCTAAGACACAGGCTGGAAGGGGGTGACTCAGCCTGTGACTGGCAGAAATCTGCCGACACAATGTTATTTCCATACAATAATAAAGATTTGATTCCAAATATATATTTGTTTGCCAATTTAAAACAGTTTATATATATTATTTATTTAATTTTACTCTGAATTCCAAAGGCTATTTTTTATTAGGTCATGCGACCGCTGTATATCGATTAGGAAAAAGGTACCTTTTTATTAAAATAATTACAGTGCCATCATCGACATACAGAAACAGTGTGTTTTTCTCACAAAGTGACACTGCGGAGTAGGAACAAATGTGAAGTAACACTTCGATATTAACATATATGAATAGGATCACACATATAATTTTTTTTTGTTACTTTCGTTATAGAGAAGATGGTGAAGGTTGATTAGCATGAAACACCTGTTTTGGAGCTTACATGGTGTAAGGAAGTTGGGGAAACCCATTTCTATTGGGTGTTTCTATTTTATTTTATTTTTGCTTTTGGATTTTTTTCTTTCTTTCTTTATATGTTATGAAGTGACACTTTGTAATGTTAAGTAATACTTAACTCTTTAAAACATGAAGATAAAGGAATATTAATGGGTAGATGTAATTATAAAAGGAAGGCAACTGGGGGTTTTCACTAGATATGCACTACATACAATATATTATATAGGGGTAGGAAGTTTTTTATATATAGACTCCTCCTCTTTTTTGTTTTTTTTCCAGAAATTTTATAAATATGAGGTCCCATGATTAGACTCATCCTTCCGTCTATGTTTTTTTTTGTGGTTTCTTTTCTTTTTTGTTTTTTTGAGAGCCTGACTTACAGGATAAGGTAGAGCATACAGATGATCAAACAATCCGCCCGTGTGTGGGCTCCGGCGGACTTTCTTTCCCCAAAAGTCCGGCAGACTTAGAAAGTAGTTTTGATTCAAAAATTGTCCGCCGGACAATCCGGCCGTGTGTGTGCTAGTCCGCCGGACTTTTGAAATGAACAGACTTTCCCGCACACGGAGAAAAGTCTGTTCATTTTGAACGTGGCTCCAGGTAGCCGGGACTAGCGCAGAAGGTCAATGTTGCCACCTTTGGCGGCGAGATTGACACGTCGCTGGCTGCGTCACCTGGTATGGACTTAAAGGGGAAGCCCTGTGCTGAAAAAACGGCGTGCGGGTCCCCCCCAAGGCCCATATAAGACCCTTATCCGAGCACGCAACCCAGCCGGTCAGGAAAGGGGGTGGGGTCGAGCAAGTGCCCCCCCTGAGCCGTACCAGGCCGCGTGCCCTCAACATGGGGTGGTGCTTTGGGGAAGGGGGGCCCTGCAGCACCCCCACCCCAAAGCACCTTGTTGATGAGGACGAGGGCCTCTTCCCGACAACTCTGGCCGTTGGTTGTCGGGGTCTGCGGGTGGGGGGCTTATCAGAATCCGGGAGCCCCCTTTAATAAGGGGGCCCCCAGATACCGGCCCCCTACCCTATGTGAATGAGTATGGGGTACAATGTACCCCTACCCATTCACCTGGTAAAAAAATGTAAAAGAAAAACACCACACGAGGGTTTAAAATGATTTATTGCACTACATTTATTGGTCTCGTTGGACTCCTCCGATATCTTCTGCTAGGTCTTTACTAGCGGAGGAGCCCGGCTTTCTTCTTCGTCGCCGTCCAGGGGTCTTCTTCCGACTTGTCCCCCTCTTCGGGGGTCTTGTCCCCCTCTTCAGTTCTTCTTGCCGGGCCTCCGCTTTCTTCCTTTAGCTCTTTTACTAGCGGTGGCCTGGTCTTCTGTCGCCGCCGCCTCTTCTTCCAACTTCGGGGGTCTTGTCCCCCTCTTTGGTTCTTCTTGCCGGGCCTCCGCTCCGTCTTCCAGCTCTTTTACTAGCGGTGGCATCGTCTTCCGTTGCCGCCTTCTCTTCTTTTCTTCTCTTCTTCCTTGAGATGTTGACTCGACGCTCTCTCTGCCCGCAATGACAGGGACGCGGTGTACGGCGACTTATATAGGGACAATGGGCAGGGTCACCGGGTGATGTCCCCGCCCATTATGATGTCACAGTCGCAGCATCCTCTGGAAATTTTTGTCCTTTTTTTCACACAAATAGAGCTTTCTTTTGGTGGTATTTAATCACCGCTGGGTTTTTTATTTTTTGCGCTATAAAATAAAAAAGACCGAAAACTGTAAAAAAAATTTATACCACTACATAACTTTGGTTAAAAATAACCCAAATCAGTGTATATTATTTGGTCTTTGTGAAAGTTATAGAGTCCACAAGCTATGGAGTGCTCTCTATCACGGTGCTGGTGTCAGTGCTCTCTATCTCAGTGCTGGTGTGGTCTCAGTGCTTACTATCATGGTGCTGGTGTCAGTGATCTCAGGGTGCTGGTGTCAGTGCTCTCTATCACGGTGCTGGTGTCAGTGCTCTCTATCATGGTGCTGGTGTCAGTGCTCTCACGGTGCTGGTGTCAGTTCTCTCTATCTCGGTGCTGGTGTCAGTGCTCTCTATCTCGGTGCTGGTGTCAGTGCTCTCTGTCACGGTGCTGGTGTCAGTGCTCAGTCTCTATTGCGGTGCTGGTTTCAGACAGTGAGGGAGATAGCAGCAGAGAAGCCAATCAGCAGGCAGTACCAGCACCATGGCTGAGGATCAGCACTGGACTGGCACCTCCGGAACACCGCAGTGGAGCCCTGCATAGGTGGGGGTAAGGGCCGGGCAGAGGGAGGGGCTCAAGCACAGGTTGGCACACTGGGACACTGGCACAGGACTGCGCTGCCCTGACTGTAGCACTGATCATCTCCTGCACCCCCTTCATAGCCTGCCCTGATCTTGCCTCTCCTCCATGGCCTTCATGCACTCCTGAATTGTCAAAATTTCACAGAAAAAAAAAGGATGCTTTTCGTTGTTGATCCCAGGTTCACTTAATACTTTTTTTATGTCAGTGTCCATGTTGTGGGACTATGTGTGCACAGCTAGTAAGTATTTTGTGTCTGAAAATATGACCTGGAGGTTTTTAAGGCTCGTCTGCCATTAAAGTCAATGGAGTCCGCCGCGAACCTGGCGGTTAGCGAACTTTTGGCCACGTTCGCGGTTTGCGTTTGCGAAACATCCCGTCAGAAGTTCGTCCATCACTAATGCTGAGTATGGACGGCTGAGCATGGATGGAGGGATGAGTATGCTGAGTATGGATGGGTATGCTGAGCATGGATGGGTGAGCATGGATGGATGGATGAATATGGATGGGTATGCTGAGCATGGATGGATAGATTAATCACTTATAAATCGGCTATGGGCCTGTTGGTAAGTGCTTTATCTAACCCCAATAGTTCAGCAGGTTAGGAAAAAAATTAAATCACGGGACCCTACCTTTGCCGTTACCAGGGTGGATAAATGTAAAAAAATTAAGATCCTTCCAAAAATTTTATATATATTTTGAAATTTTCCACAGTGGTTGCCAAAATCTTTTTTTAAACAACTTTATAGTAACTTTACTTAATTTCTATGGAGGAACCAGCAACCTAGATATAAACTTACCACATGTATGCCCCCCTTGGAGCAAGGGGGATTGGCCTTCCCAGATTTTCATAAATATTATTTGGCAACACAGCTGGTATCGGCAGTAGGAGGGCTTAATCCAGATAAATATAATCCTTCTACAATGTTAGAGGCGGCGGTGGTACATTCCATTGAGGCACATCAAGCATTGTTGTTTTAAGGCTTGAAAGCCTAATATAATTTGACTCCCTTACTGGTAACAACTATTAGGGTGTGGAAAATCAGGCTAGCTTGTGAAAAATATCTTGGAATAACTATGTCCCCGAATACCCCCTTGTGGGGGAATCCCCGGGTTACCCCAATTGAGCTTCATTCAAGATCCAGGTGTCTGGGCTAAATTTATGGTTAAAACTATAGACCAGGTAGTGCAGGGAGGAAATGTAAAACCCTTTGTAAGGTTAATGGAACAGTGGAATATTCCAGATTGTTATTTTATCCACTATATACAACTTTCTCACACCCTTTCTGCTCAATTCACACAAGGTCTCCCCCAACTGTCTAAGACAGGTATTTGCACCCACTTACGGGCATAGATTCCTGTGGGAGTCTACACCTCTTTCCCACCGCGCTGTCTGCTGGGACACACACGGGTCCCAGAGACAGCAGGCACCATTCTGATTGCGCAGCGCAACTCGCGCATGCGCAGTAGGGAACCAGGAAGGGAAGCCACAATGCTTCATTTCCTACATCCCTTACCTGAGATGGTGGCGGCAGCAACCGAGGACCGAGGGATGGTTTGGCCTTGGGTTCCGACATCGCTGGTGCCCTGGACAGGTAAGTGTCCTTATTTTAAAAGTCAGCAGCTGCAGTATTTGTAGCTGCTGACTTAAAGTAAAAAAAACCTTCTGGGTGCAGCCCACCCCCCAGTCCCTTCTTATACTTACCTGGGCCCCATTTCGATCCAGGGATGTACATGAGAACAGTGGCTCTCCAGGGTCTCTCTCTCCTTATTGGCTCACACAGAAGCTGGAGCCATTGGTTTCTTCTGCTGTCAATCACAGCCAGTTTAAGCCAATAAGGAGAGAAAAGGGGGCAAAGCCGAGGTCGGTGCTGAATAGATAGACAGAGTGCGACTTGGGAGAGAGCCTGTTCCAGTGTCCCTATAGCAAGAGACCTTTTATTGGGGGCAGTCGCCAGAGGGAGTAGCCAGGATTGTCAGCGGGGGACTCAAAAAGAAGAGGATTGGGACTTCTTTTTGCAAAACCATTGCGCAGAGCAAGTACTGTAAATATAAAAAGTTTGTTATTTGACCACTTACCAACATGCTCACGCACATTTACTGCAGCAGGTCAGCTCTCCTGCACGAACTAACGTACTTGTACGTCAGTCCGTGCAAGAAGGATAGCGGGCACGACCCGCGGTCGCTGTGTACAGAGGTAGAACAGGGAACTGCCTATCTAAACAAGGTAATTCCCCATTCCGCATAATGACATGTCAGAGATCTTGTGTTCCCCGTGATCAGGAACAGCGATCTCTGTGTTGTCCCAGTGAACCTATCCCCCTACAGTTAGAACACACTCAGAGAACACACTTAACACCCTTGATCACCCCCCAGTGTTAACTCCTTCCCTGCCAGTGTAAAGCCTCATACACACGATCGGACTTTGTACAAACTTTCCCGTGGATTTTTGCTTAAAGGGCGTCGGCCGTGAACTTATATTGCATACACACGGCGGGACTTTTTCAGCCAACTTTCACCAACTCATGTGGGTTTTTCTGCTCTTTACCGCCACCTTTGGTCAACTTCTGTATTGTTGTCTGATCTTTTGCATTGGTTCTGAGCACGCGTGTTTGTACTTTGTACAAAAGTCCTATGGTTTTCTGAACACTTTGTTTCATCTGACTTTTGTTGACGGAAAGTTTGTCCGTTCGCACAGCCAACAAAAGTCAGATGAAAACCAAAAAAGTTTGTACGATGGAGCGTACACGCGGTCGGATTTTGCCTTAAAACAGCTAATTTGCATGTTTGTTGTCAAAAAGTCTGATCGTGTGTATGGGCCTTTAGTTTTACATTGATCAGTGTATTTTTATAGCACTGATGTAATAATGTCACTGGTCCCCAAAAAGTGTAATATGGGGTCAGATTTGTCCACCACAATGTCGCAGCCCCACTAAAAATCGCAGATCGCCGCCATTACCAGTAAAAACAATTTAAAAAATAATAAAACTCCCTAAATCTATCCCATAGTTTGTAGACGCGGTAACTTTTGAGCAAACTAATCAATATAAACTTATTGTGATTTTTTTTTTTTTTACCAAAAATATGTAGAAGAAAATATATCAGCCTAAACTGATGAATAAATTAGTTTTTTTATATTTATTTTTTATATGTATTACAGCAGAAAGTAAAAGTTTTTTTTTAAATTGTCTGTCTTTTTTTGTTTATAGCGCAACAACTAAAAACCACAGAGGTGATCAAATACCACCAAAAGAAAGCTCTATTTGGCTAAAGTGGTTAAAAAAAAAATATTTCCTTTAGAATCACTTTAATCAACAGCTCTGATAATTACTCCATGTAGAACACTAAATAAGAATAAGGTTTTCAGGTTGAAAAAATGTATGCTGTCCTGGCACACACCCAAGTTCCTTTTAAACTATACCATGTAATGCTGATTTATTGCAGTTTTATTTTCTCACATGGTACATCTGCACAGATCATCTGTCTAGAGAAATCGCTGTGCCTTTTATTCATATTTTCTCCAATAATACCATATTGTTAAAGGAGAAATTCTTCTACAAGAGCTGTTTTTTGGGGGTCATAAGCTCATAACATTTTCTGTGCCTATTACTAATTAGAGATGGGCCAAACATCCCCCCCCCCCCTCAGTTCGGTTCATGCCAGAACTCTAGAACATCAAAAAAGTTCGGACCCGAACGACGAACCCCCTATGGGGGTCTATGGGACCAAAATGTGAAAAATCAAAAGTCCCCATTTTGAAGGCTTATTCGCAAGTTATAGGCCAAAAAAAAAGTATGGGGGTCTGGGTACTGCCCTGGGTACACATACCAATGCAAAAAAAAACCTTTTAAAAAATATTGTTTTTAAAGGAGCAGTGATTTTAATGATGCTTAAAGTGGAACAAGCTTAAAGTGAAACTGTCCTGTGTAAAGAACACGCTGCAGCCAAACTGACATTTATATATAAAAAAAATACATTTAAATTGATTTTCCCTGCAAGCTTTCTTTATTTTACAAACAACGGCTCAGGGAACCACTCTGTACGATGAGACCACAATTTATAGCACTCGGAACAAGATTAGAGTTTTTTTGGATATATTCTGGTGTTTCTTTGGCAGACTTTGAATGGAAATAACACATTTTTTTCACCACAGTGAGCAAGCCTTATGCGAAGAAGCCAAATTACAGTACACTCAGGCCAAGATTAAAATTGTTTTTATTTTTTTAGATAAAGTCTAGTGTCTCTTTCGCAGACTTTGGTAAGAAGTAACAAGTGTGGAAAAATTGGGCTTTGGATGTTGATGGTTCCTTTGCACAGTAAGCCTATAGAGGTAATCTTGATGAAAACATGAATTGGCCTTGCTGTCAAAAAACTGAAATTTGACACCCAAGTCAAACAGTTGCACAAAAATTGGTCTTTCGGTGTTTGTGGTCCCTTCACACCGTAACCTTCCAAAGGTAATCTTGATGAAAGCAAGAATTGGCCCTGCTGTAAAAATTTAAATTTGATGCACCTATCAAACAGGTGTGGAAAAAATGGTCCTTGGGTATAATTGTGCCCATGAAACCTATACCAAAAAAATTACTTCAAGATAAAATCACCACCCACAAAGCTAGGCAGCTTAGAAAGTTTTGCAGAGATCCCAATAAAACGTAATCAGTGACATCGGCATCGTCCGCTGCTAATCCAGGACTGATTCATTGTGACAAATGTCAGCCAGTCAATGGAATCTACAGACAGATACGCTCTTTTATCTGTCACAAAACCTCTGGCAGCACTGAACTCCTGTTTGGAAAGCACGCTGGATGCTGGGCAGCCCAGCAGCTCAAATTCATACTGGGCAAGTTCTGCCCAGTGGTCTTTGCTCATGACCCAGAAGCACAGTGGATCATCTACTGGAAAGCTTTCCATGTCTTCCTGTCTGTTTTTGGCCCTAGATAATCTTCCACCATATGATGCAGACGCTGCCAATGGGATCTTGAAGCTGACAGCCTTGGGTGCCGAGGACAAACAAATGTTTAAATGCATCACTGAGATGGCCCCCTTCTCCACTGCTCCTCCTTTGACCAACAGAAGCCTCAAAACTAGCTTTTCCATGAGACTGTAATCTACCTAGACTCTGGAAAGCGTTACATAAACTCCTCTTTAAGGTATCCTCAAGATTTTTCATCCTGTGCGCTCTCTGCGAGGGCATGATGAATTCCGAGACTTTCTCCTTGTAATGGTGGTCAAGGAGGGTTGCCAACCAATAATGTTCCTTATATTTGATGCCAAAATTTCTCTGGTACTTTCACAGGCTTTGAAGAATAAGGGAGCCCAAGCACCGCAAGTTTGCAGAGGCATGAGAATCAGAGTTCTCAGGGTCACTAAGGTTTACAGTATCTGAAATGGCCTTCTCCCAGCCACGTAGTACTCCCAAGGCTTCTGACTGAAAACCATCTGTAATGCCGTGTACACGGCTGGACTTTTCGACAGCAAAGGTCTGACGGAACAAATGTGTCGGACAATTAGACCATGTGTTTTTCGGACCTTTCCTGACGAAAAATCAGACAGACTTTAGATTTAGAACATGTTTCAAATCTTTCCAATTCTGGTTGAAAAATCCATTCCTCTGTATGCTAGTCCGAGGGGACGAAAACCGACACCAGGGCAGCTATTGGCTATGAACTTCCTTATTCTAGTCCTGTCGTATGTCATCACGGTCAAATCCGTCAGACTTTGGTGTGATTGTGTGTAGACAAGTCCGATTCGACAGAAGTCCTTCAAAAGTCTGAAGAAAAGTCAGACGGAATTCAGTCGGTCGAAAAGTCAGGTCGTGTGTACACGGCATTAAGGTTTGATGTATGTCTCACTCTGCTTCTATGCCTCCAAAACTGCCAGAATGAATGAATGAATAACTTCTATAGCGCTACATATGCAAAACTAATCACCTCAGGGCGCCTTTGCCGCCAGTGTCCATCTGGATTTTCAGAAGAGATGGGTCTTGAGCTTCTTCCTGAAGGCCAGATAGTTTTCTTCCGAGCGGATGCCTGCAGGTAGAGCATTCCATAGCCGTGGTCCTTGGACTGCGAACCTTCGTTCACCTTTTAATTTATAACAGATCTTGGGGATGTAGCGAAGGTTATGGTTAGATGACCGGAGAGTGTGAACTGGGGTGTAGTGCTTTATTTTGTTGCAGAGGTATTGTTGGGCTTTTTTGCACATTTGTGAGTGAGGCAGAGGGTCTTGAATGTAACTTGATCCTTCACAGCTAGCCAATGGAGGGTCCTCAGGGACGGGGTGATTGATTCCCATGGTTTTTTTTCCAGTTACCAGTCTGGCTGCTGCGTTCTGGATGGTTTTTAGATGTGAAATTTGGTATTTTGGAAGTCCTAGGTAGAGGGAATTTGCGTAGTCGAGTCGGGAATTGATGATTGTTCCAACTACTGCTGCTGTATCTCCTTCCGGGATGAAGGGAATGAGTCTACACAGTAGGCAAAGAAGGTAGAAGGTACTGATTCTATTTGTGCATCCGTCGTCATCTTTGAGTCAAAGATGACTCAGAGGCTTTTGGCTTTAGTGCTGGGGGTGATGGGTTGTCTAAGGATGGTGAGTGGTGTAGACATCGTGCCAGGGTTTTTGTTTCAGTTTGCGTGGTGTTTTGGATCCGTTGAGTTTAAGGGAGCTCTCCGTCATCCAATCCTCGATCAATGAGAGACAGTTTTCCAGTGCCTGGTATTGGTCTTTTTTGATGGTGATGCATAGGTAGAGTTGAATGTCACCCCCGTAGGAGTGATAAATTAGAATCCTCCTCCTCCCTCTCCTCTTGTTTATTCTGTGGCATTGCAAGAATGGTGTCTGTATAAAGCGGGCCTTGAGAGGAAAGGAAGTCCTCCTCTTCCTCTCGTTGCTCTGCCTCAAGTGCCCTGAGAGCACATTCTGTAAATTCACGGAAGGGTGCAGAATTTACCAGATGGAAAGGCATGACATTGTACAATTTGGACAAGGTGGAATTTAGACGCTGTTCATGTGGGTTGCGGGGAGTGTTTTTTTTTTTTTTTGCATTGGGGCAGAGAAATTTGCTTGCTATACAGATGGTGGTGTGCTGATGGCAGACGTGTTGCAAGGACCTGTGACACCCTTTGCTATACCATTATCCCTGTCAGTGGAGGCTGGTGAGAGTTTATGTAATATAGTGGGGGTAGACATGAAAGGTGCAGAGCGAGGAGGAAAACAGTTCTGTGCCTTGTGTGTTGCTTTCAGATGCTCCTGCCAATGGGCTGAGTGGTGGGAGGTTAAATGCCTTCTCAAGCATGTGGTACCCAAATGACTGGTGTTTTTGCCACGCTTGATCTGCTAATTGAAACAGAGAGATCAGGTGCACATGTGCTGAAAAAGTCCAACACAGCTGAACTGTGGGAAGTGGGCCAGGTGATAACAGATCCACAATCTGATGGAATAGGGTGTCTGCTCTCCACTCTTCCATGATGGCTGCCTCTGGAGGCTATCCTGCCTCGTTGAGGGTGTTTCTCCCCCTCAATTTTCTCCACTGCTCTATCTGGCACCTAAGTGGTGTCAATGCCCTTATAATCATCATCCCCTCCATCCTCATCATCATCACTGGAGAAAACTTGACAATACGCTGAAGCTGGGGGAACGTGACTGCCAATTTGTTGCATATCAGTGTTCTCCCCTCTTTGCAGGCTTGTGTTATTTCCTTCCTCTACCTCAGAACCAACATCAGAATCAAGTAATGTCTGTGCATCCTCAAAAAGCAAGTAGCTGACGTTGTGTTAAAATAATTCAGCTGACATCTCCATGCATGATACTGGGGCTATGGCAGGAGAAGCTGTGGACAAGGAGGCAGAATAAGTCGCTCTGGCAGCTGCAGTGGACTGCACACTAATGTCAACTTGGGTCATAGAGGATGAGGAGGCTGAGGATGGTTTAGTAAGCCAGCCCACCACCTTCTCTGCATGCTGTGGCTGGATAGCACAGGCAGCATCACTATACAGAGACAAGCCCTGCCCTGCCTGAGGACAGACCACATCCACCTTTGCCTGTGAACACAGTTGCTGCTTGCCCCCTTATAGTGGCATGGAAACGCCTGTCTCTCCTTGTTGGCCTCCCGGTCATGATGGTGGGGGGGAGGGATTATTACAAAAATTTAATAGAAACTAGTTTTTGATTGAAAAGTGATGTTTGGTGCGCTTTAAATTGAGGACTGACTCTAACAGAAATGTAAAAACTATAAAAAAAATAAATAAATAGGGGGAACACCAGCGTCGCAGTCATTAAAACTGCAGATGACAATTTAAAAAATGGGGGACAAGTAGGAGACAAAAAGAAAAAAACACGGAGCAAACAAAAAAAAGGGTAAACGGCACTGCATATAACACTATATGTTATGTAATACTGTATTAAACACTGCACTACACTAACACACTACACTGACACTACACTAACGTCCTATAATCACACACTATACTAAACACTGCACTAACACTCTACACTCAGAGTCACAAAAAGTGATCACACTAACTCGCTAGTAGCAAACTGATCCATGCTCTATCTATCTCCACTCCAACACAATGCAAAAGCTTCCTATGGGAAGTTACCTTTTATAGTGTGGGGTGGGACTATGAGCACTGAGCCCTGATTTGAGAAAGTCATCATCACTTTGTCCAATTAGTGCTCTGAGAGTGCTCTGGTGCCTTAATTGGCAAAGGTCAGGTGCAAGACTTCATCCAATTAGATCCCCAGAATGCACTGTGAAGCGCACAGTGCATTACGGGGCGCTCAGCGGGCGAACATCTCGCCGAGATACCCACAAATTCAGGTGTTCCCTGAATGAGTGGACAGGCAATGTTGAGGCCAAACTTTTGCTTAGCTCAAACCCTTCACTTAACACTAATTCTAATGATAAAGAGGCACTCATGGGGCTTAAAAGATTATAAAATGATAATTTTTCAATATAAAGTTTTGAATAGGCACAAGCTCGTCTTTCTCAGGAAGTTAACAACATTTGACAGCTAAATCTAGATATATCTCACTGTACCTGTCAAACACACATGTAATATAATGTATTTATTACATTGTACACATGGACAAATATGTGCTTTTTGGATCGTTGGTCAACACTGTAAAAAAACTACAGACAGCTATTGCTGTGATTGTGGCAGGTAAAATCTAGGATGTTGAGACACGAATATGTTAATTATGCATGGATGCTTGTAGCTTGCATCTTTCATCAAAAGAAACTGGCCCTGCTCAATTACTATTCAATCTGGATCAGACTTATTTACTGATAGCTATAAAAAAAAAACAGGTAGCCTTACCTTGTTTTTTTTACACTATTTACAACATGGTATCGAACCCTTCTGTTGAGGACTGACTCTGACAGATTGGAAAGGCAAAAACCGCTTGGACTTCCAGGTCTAAAAGGTTCAACAATGTTAAAGGTGTATCTGTTTCACACCCCTCTCCCTTAGAGGGGTAGCAGAAATACAAGTTAATAGTGATGGTGGTGGTGGAGGCATATGTAAAACTCACCCTCCTGAAACGGGTGCTTGGTATTGCTTGGTATATGGAGTGGTATCAACAAGGTGAAGCCTGTGTGCTCACCAACCCTCTTAGGTTGCTAGCCTAAATGTTTGTGCATCAGATTGGTGCAAGATGGTGCACTCTTCATTTTAACTCATACATAAAACAGTGGTATGTATAAAATACAAATACCTGGAACTATTCTTTAAGCAGTAGAATAATTTGACTTGAAAGGAATAAAGACTGTTTATGTTGAAAAAGTGAAAGTTCACTAAGCTCACTAACATAGGCACGCACAAGAGGTGTGACAGGTGTGCCTGGGCACACCCTAATCACTATGTGCCTTGCGGATTCCCCCTACTCCCCAGGCACCCCCCCCTTGTTGAACCCCCCACCTTGCAGTGCTGTTGGCTTTCCTCCTCTCCTCTACCCCCAGCTACTGCACTTCCCATTCATTCTCTGCCCCGTGCAACTGAGGCTGCAGAGAAAGGCATGTGTGTTTGAGCTTTGAGGTACACACACTAATGTAATAGGCTGCGTCCAACTATGCTCACTAAACTTCAATCGACTAATTGTGAGCTACTGGAAATCCTGTCTTTTTAAATTTCCCTCACACATGATTGCGTATTCTATGTGAACACAGGTTCAGCTTTATTTAACTTTTCTTTTCCAAGGTGTATATACACATGTTAAAGCGCATGCCCAGTCAAAACATTTTTTTTCTTCTTTTGGATAGAGTGGGGAAGAGTTGGAGCCCCTTCAAGTTTTTACTGCTACTCAAGGCTACATTAGATAGATTTCCCATCACTTTCTGTTCTGGAGACAATGGGGGTTATTTACTAAAGGCAAATCCACTTTGCACTACAAGTGCACTTGAAGGAGAACTGTAAAGTCAGTAAAGTCGCTGTAGATCCGAGGCGGACATGCAAGGGAAATAAAAAAGCAGCATTTTAGCTTGCACATGACTGGATGATAAAATCAGCAGCGCTTCACCTCATTGCATAGCTTCCCCTCAGATCTACAGCGATCTACAGCGTCTGCACTTACAAGTGCACTCCAAGTGCACTTTCATGCACTTGTAGAGCAAAGTGGATTTGTCTTTAGTAAATCAACTCCCATGTCCTATGAGACAGGAAGGGAGGGGAACTATTCAACAGCAACAGAGACAGAAATACAAATGCTTTCTTTAGTAGAACTGGAAATGCCAAAAAAACCGAGGGAATCTCTCTATCAGAGTTAGCAGTAAAAACGCAACTGGGGTTCTAATTGAAAAAAGTTTTTTGGGATAACTTACACCTTATAGAAACAGGATACCCTGCTTCAGTAAATTGAACCAATTGTATTAGCTAATCTTCTTGGCTGCATGTACATATGTCTATTCAATACAATAAGAAAATATGGAAAAGCAAACACAAAAAAGTCACAACCAAAAGTACTTTAAACACCACAATATTTACCAAAAATATCAGCTCAATCAATGTACCCTATATTTCCTGTGTAAGCCACTACTTGCCCATTTCATTTGACAAGGATCTCAAGGACCATGATAAAAAAAGACCTACAATTATGGTGCAGTTATTATTCAACGATCTAAAATCAATCATTTCTATACTGTCTTACCTGTTACCCTCCCTTACACAAAACATGGGGAAACACAGACCAAGCTCCCATACCAACTCAAAACCATTCATACTAATGTCAACATTGCTCCTAAAAATTTATTTTTGGTGGTGGTATATATAATATAAATTGCTTGAAATGAAACGTGTTATAGTTGTTTGAAAATTTCTTATATGGAAAGGATGAACTTGCTTTGTGGAAGTATTAAGACACTTGCATTATCCAAAACACCAAGAGCCACCAAGAACCAACAGTGTAGAAGTTGACACAAATTCCTTCAATACATTTCTTGATATAATGTCATTAAAAATACAAGTGGCCACTAATAGGAGCAAGTACATTGTTTATTAGAGGTGGAGTATGTATAATTTGATAATTAGATGGCATGTGGGTTGACTATGTCTACAAAGTTTTACAGTCAAGATTAGGAAAGTCACCCAGCCAGTTTTGCCATGGGGCGGATCGTCAGATGGAATGTGTAAAATCTAAAACTTTTCGCTTTACGCACTAGTCTAGCCACCTTGTTGGGGAAATGAAGGTTATTAATGTTTGCTTGCAAACAAGAATGAAAATTGTACATCTTTTCACCTCTTTTTCTGTGATAAATGCCAGAAAATTCAAGTTGGTTCCCTCTTGTCTGATCCATCCACAGACGCATGCTTTCTTTCTGTAACCAGCTGTACTTAATTGCACTGAGGCAAGCCTTTTTTTTGTACATGAAAAGAAAACCTGCAATTTATTGCAACATTCTGTATGGTTTCTGCTGTACATCTGCCCTTTGTGTCAATTAAATGAACTGATCTATTAGGATATGTTTGCAATTCATGGGGTGGACAGCTATATTTGTAACAGGAAATAGATGAAAAAGTCGGACATGTGGATCACTGGTGAAAAGAGACAAATTGAAGGCATCAGTAAATCATTTGCACGATTAGCTAATGCTGAAACACTTACTAGGATTCTGAAGTGAAATAGGAGTAAGATCTACTCAGGTCATTGTTGGAGCAGCTTGACTGGGAGTTGAGTGCTAGGAGGCTTAGAGAAATCTGGGGGATATTACACATACAGCTATTATTTAAAAGGCCACAGTGAAAAAGATTGAGATGTGATTCTAGAATAAAACAATGTAAAAGCCTTAAAAAAGTGATAAAACTAATCCACTGAAGGTTAAATACATATTGAATTTCCAGGTGTAAAACGTCTGTCAATCCAAACAGTGTATCTTTAAATGAGTATTAAAAGACCTTTGTCAAATAGTTCATTGTAAAACTTTGTAATAGGAGGCCCATTTGTAGTCTCAGTAATTGGGTTCTTTGTTGTCTTCGTCACCCACTATGCTTACCAGTTATACAGTATTTATAAAATTCAATACCTAAAGTGAAGAAATGGAATACCTATAGTTACTTCTCATGATTACAGATCTTACATTGAAGTTGGACATGTGAAATAACCACATTCCTTGTATGACAATGCAGGGCTTTCCTACCCAGACATTCAATATTCAGCCCCTGCTAACAATAGACACAAATGCAGTGATACACCACTAGATCATTTTCTAAATGTACTGATGTTGTGATGTCACAAAGACCAGAACAGTGTACCATGGCAGCATACCTAACTGTCAAGTATAGGAACTAAAGGCAGGTACACCTGTGCCCGTAGTCAGTAGGGGTGTATAGCTAATAATATTTGTCAGTGGTCAGATACGTTTTTTATACAGAGCCTTCAAAAGTATCTGTACCCCTTGAAATGGTCCACATTTTGTCATGTTACAATCAAAAATGATTTTATGTGATAGACCAACACAAAGTGGCACATAACTATTTGCTATTTGCACTGTGATTGTGTCACATTTTTGCGTAATTTGCACATTTATGAGTGTGGATTAATATCGCATGTTATATGTGATTTTGCACTTTAGTCATTGTATTACTATTTTTGCACCATTTACTGTGATTGCACATTTATTTATTTATGTACAGTTATGAACACAAAGAATCCCCCTGCCTGGCCATTGTATTTTCTGTGACCCACCATTTATTAGTGTGCCAATCAGGCTCGATCACTGTGTGGGTGATGCCGTGTCCACTGCAGGAGTGCCAGCAAGGGGTGAGCTCATCCTAGTTCCTGTAGTCACTGGAAGGAAGAGAGGAAAGATCCCTGGTGCCGCACATGCACAGAGTCCTATGGTGGTAATGAGAGACAACCTCAGCCTGGGCTCCCACCAGACCACTCCCCCAACACATTTGGTTTTGTCCCTGGATCCCCATGACTAAGCTCCAGGAGTAGAGTAAAATGTGTTGGGGTGTGGCCTGGCGGGAGCCCTGGCTGAGGTTGTCTCTCATTACCACCATAGGACTCCATGGATATGCAGCACCAGGGATCTTTCCTCTCTTCCTTACAGTGGCCATTGTATTCTGACAGTGGCTCCTACTGCTGTCAGAATACACTTATCAGCACCTGCAGCCACAGATCGAGAATAGTTTTTCAACGTGTTTGTTCAACAGAAATTGATAAAACAATAAAATTCTGTCAGGAGGGAACTGCCACATACTGATGGAAATTTGGCCAGTCCCTGCTGAACCCGCTACAGTTCAATCAGTGTATGGCCAACTTAAAATAAATTGACATTACATCCCTCACATAGCAGGGCTCAATGGAATGGCAAAATATAAAGGAGACTCAGACCCACTAGGTAGCTATGTATAGTTGAGCCTAGAAGCATTAATGAATAAAGGATGCTTTTGGGGACTATGTTACTTGACTACGTAAAGGTAGGCCACGACAGGAGGATACATGCTATGGTTTCAGTGTACAATTTCGTGTGATATAAATATATATATATATATATATATATATATATATATATATATATATATATATATTGACTTGTATATGGTACTCCTTTACTTTGCTGCTTCAGGTACTATACAACTGTCAGGGAAGTAGGCGCAACCTCGCGAGATACGTTCGCGTTAACGCGCGTCAGCGCTCACGGAGGCGCAAGGTAGTTCCAAGACGAACGCCCGACGCTACGTCTGATCAAGCGGGCGTACGCGGTGATGATACGAACGCATAACGTACTCAACGTAGCCGGACGAACGCCTCGACGCACTCACGACGTGACCTAGGCACCTTGCCTATTTAAACGTTCGCCTGACAGTGCTGCATCGCTGGATTATCGTCAGCTCTCCTGTGTACCTGTGCCCGTGATTCTTGCTGTCTGACCTCTTGTGTACCGACCCGGCTTGCTCGACCTGCTCCTGTTGTTCTCCTGGCTCTTACCCCTGGCTTGTACCCGACGTTCCTTGTCTGCTCCCTGCACCTGATCCTGGCTCGGCTTAGACTCCTGCTCTCCGGTCTTCAGCTCAGTACCCGTTACTCTGATCCTAGGACTGATTTCCTGTGCTTAAACCTCGGCTTGGCCTTGACTCTCCTACTGGACTTCTGTTACCCCACTCTTGGACTTCCTAGCACGGTTGCCCCCGGAGACTTGTTTACTCGGCTCTTGTCTTCTGCTGCTGCTACCTGGCAACCTGTGCTACTGTGGGCATTGCATCCCTGTGTCAACAACATTCCACTGGACTGGGGTTTAATTAAAAATATTTATTCACCATTTCATCCTTAAGACCAAAATGGTGTTAGAGGTATAGTTTGGTGAGGGTATTTTATTTTTGTTTTTACCTTTTCATTTACTTTACTTTCATTGATTTGTAGACTGATCCAGTTGGCTACATTGGGCTTCTGTTATGTTGATTATTAACCCATTTTTTTTAAGGCATTTAAGGTTTACATAGTGGCAGTAGTATTATTGACTGCATAGCTTATTACTGGTTTAGAATAACATACTGCAGTGGTCAAACAGTTAAGAAATTGTGCTGCCCCCCTCTCCTTTTTTTTTTGACACTCAAGGATTTGAAAATATTCAGATCGTCTGTGCAGGTAGATTCATGTCTCAGCTGATTGTTTCATAGGTTGCTTAGCTGTGGAAGAAACACCTGAACACTTCATACACAGTCCTGCCCTCTTTTAATTGAGAGTTTCTATCAGTTTCAATAGAATACTTGTAAATGTCCCTCATTGTGTCCTGTTCAGACACCCACTTGTATATAGCTATTGTGAATTTAAAAAACATACCCAGGAAACAGGATTAGGGATAATTTTCATAACTCTGTTTTATATTCAGACTTTTGACACATTTCAAATCCACCCATATGTTGTGACTGTGGAATGGATCCTGCAATTAATCTTAGAATGACATTTAAGTGGAGTTTAATGCTCATAATATACATTACCTTTATTTTCATGTACAAGTAGCTATTAGGCAGGAATCGTCCATTGGCACATGAAACAAGTTTTTTCAAGCATAATAAAATTTGACACAGTCAAGTACATGAATGTCTGTGCCTGGATGGATAGATAGATAGATAGATACATAGATACATAGATAGATAGATAACCACAAAGAATAAGTTGGCAGTACTTAAATGGGGGGGGGGGGCACAAAAAAATGGTCTCCGAACATGGGCGTCCGCAGCAGGGAACTGAGTCCGCTGGCGGCTGCATCCTCCGCTCTCTCCTCTGGATCACAACGCTGGCTCTCCTCCACCACCACACTCTCCTGCCCCCCCCCCCCAGTTCTCCCCTCCCCTGTTCTTGCTGCTCTCCCTGCTCTCCAGCTCTCCCCATCCTTCTCTAGCCACCATCCCAGTGCTCTCCCCCCTGTTCCCCCCCCGTGATCTCCACTCCCCCCAGTCCTCCCCCCTGTTCTCCCACCCACAGTGCTCTCCACTCCCCCCAGTCCTCTCCCCCACGTTCTCCTCCCCAGTGCTCTCCCCCCTGTTCTCCCCCCAGTGCTCTCCCCCCTGTTCTTCCCCCCCCCCCCCCAGTGCTCTCCACTCCCACCAGTGCTCTTCCCCCTCTTCCCCCTGTTTTTTCTCCCCCCCCCCAGTGCTCCCCCCCAGTGCTCTCCTCTCCCCCCCAAGTGCTCTCTCCCTGTTGTTTCCCCCCAGTGCTCTCCACTCCCACCAGTCCTCTTCCCCCTCTTCCCCCTGTTTTTTCTCCCCCCCCAGTGCTCCCCCCCAGTGCTCTCCTCTCCCCCCCAAGTGCTCTCTCCCTGTTGTTTCCCCCCCAGTGCTCTCCACTCCCCCAGTGCTCTCCCCTCCCCCCAGTGCTACCCCCTGTTCTCCCCCCCCCCCCACAGTGCTCTCCACTTCCCCCAGTCCTCTCCCCCATTCTCCTCCCTAGTGCTCTCCCCCCTGTTCTCCCCCCAGTGCTCTCCCCCCTGTTCTTTCCCCCCCAGTGCTCTCCACTCCCTCCAGTGCTCTCCCCCCCTGTTTCCCCCCCCCCCCCCAGTGCTCCCCCCAGTGCTCTCCTCTTCCCCCCAGTGCTCTCCCCCTGTTCTTCCCCCCCAGTGCTGTGCTCTCCCCCCTGTTCTTTCTCCCCCCAGTGCTCTTCAGCTCTCCTCATCACTCTCCAGCCCACACCCCAGTGCTATCCAGCCCCCCATTCTCCCCACCCCTGTTCTTTTTGCCCCCCTGGTGCTCTCCAGCCCCCCCAGTGCTCTCTACCCTCCGTGCTCTCCAACCCTGTTCTTTTTGTCTCCCCCCAGCACTCTCCACTCCCCACCCCTGTACTCTCCACCTCCCCTGCATTTTGCCCCCACCCATGTGCTCTCCACCCCCCCATAGTGCTCTCCAGTCCCCCGTGCTTTCCACCCCTGTTCTTCTTCTGCCAGAAAATGAGGAAGGCTGAAGGTGCAGGTGGCCAGGGACCACTCCATCTCACAGCAGACAGATCCTCTGGAAGGAGCACCGTCCCCATCCAAAAACGAGAACAGACCCTGCCTGCTGCTGGCCATCATGGATATCCTGCTGGCATGCAAGGTACCGTACCAAGCATCAACAACATACCTTCCCACAGACAGGGATTGCAGACTGGGACATGGGGCACGGGAGGGGCTGCAATGATGGGCACAGTGAGACTGCATTCACGGCACAGTAAAGCTGCCATTGATGGACACAGTGAGGCTGCATTTGATGGACACAGTAAGGCTGCATTTGATGAACACAGTGAGGCTGCATTTAATGGACACAGTGAGGCTGCATTTGATGGACACAGTGAGGCTGCATTTGATGGACACAGTGAGGCTGCATTTGATGGGCACAGTGAGGCTGAATTTGGTAGGCACAGTGAGGCTGCACTGGTGGGCACAGTGAGGCTGCATTTGATGGGCACACTGAGGCTGCATTTGATAGGCACTGGTGAGGCTGCATTGAGCTCTTGCATCAAGTCTGCTGTCTCTGACCATCTCCTGTAGCATGTCTGCAGTCTCTGAGGGAGTCTGAGAGGAGTCAAGAGTAGGAGCACCGCCAGGATGGGGGTCATGGGAGAAGTCAGACTTGTGTGGACTGTGGACAGGAGACTATAGGATAAAACCAGAGCCACCAAGCTGGAGCCGAATGACTGAGCCCTGCATAGTGCATCTGAGAGGAGGTCAGTGAAAGCACCGCCAGGCCAATCGGGGGTCACTGATGTAAGGGGAGAGTGAATACGATAATGTAAGGGGCACTGATATAAAGGCAGTATAATAAATAAGGTACTAGTGCGCACAACCCCAAATCAACAACCCTAAACAATCTAACTAGTATAAATAAAACTTACAGGAAGCTGCCAACATGCAACGTGCAAAAATAGTAATACAATGACTAAAGTGCAAAATCACATATAACATGCGATATTAATCCACACTCATAAAATGTGCAAATTACTCAAAAATGTGACACAATCACAGTGCAAATAGCAAACAAAGAAAGTCCATGAGAAACTCCAGTGTTCAGAAATATCCAGTGCTGTTCAATAAATTGATATCCAATAGTGACAGTTCATAAATATTCATGCAGTGTTTGAAAAGTGCAAGCAGGCTCCACAAATATATCGCTCCACCTTCAGTGCTCTAGTAGGGCACCCCCCGTTTCCCCCAGCCTCTCACCTTAATTCAAGACCCTTAATTCAAGATATAAAGGGTTTCCTCCTTATATTAGTAACCCACCCCCCTTACCTTAGAGTATTCTTTCTGCAGAAGGTGGTCCCCCCCACGTTCTGAGTTTCTGCCTGGGGTCCCCCTTGATGATTGATCACTTACCACTATTAACTGGAATTTGAATATATATATATATATATATATATATATATATATATATATATATATATATATATATAAAAGCCCTATGTGATTTCATATCTATATCTAATACTCTCTTCATCAAATGTGCTTTAAAATGTATAGTTTTCCCTTTCATGAACAAGAAAATAATGACGTTATGCTGTTGGGCTGGTATAATAATGCTGTGAGGCTGGTATGAAATTTTTTCCAGGGCTGGTTTTTGAAAGCATGGACATCTGCAAGGTTACTCAGATGGCTGTGTACCATGCCCATATAGCTTAGAGAATGTACATCTTTTTACATTGCAATACATCTGTTGTTGCCATATTTTTATGTTGATGAAAACAGCCTATACAGTGACAGTATGAGATCAAAATATGGCCACAACAGATGTATTGCAATGTAAAAAGATGTACATTCTCTAAGCTATATGGGCATGGAACGCAGCCGCCAGAGTAACTTCCAATACAAAGTGAAGATGAATTATCTGTTATATAACACATATGTATTACCAGTGGAAAGATTTTCATGAGATTGTCGAAAAGGGGCGGAGCATGAGTGGCCTTAAAATTATGCCCCCCCCTGGAAAAAGTTCTACGGACGCCCATGTGTCTACCTTGATGTCCATAAAATATTTAAAGGTGACAACGGTGTGTGTCAGGTATTTATTTTAATATACTGAACAAGTATGAATCCCCATGCCATAAAGTATTTTATAGTGAAACTGAATTATTATGACTAATAAAGGCTTTCACACTTTTCCTAATGTTGTCCTGTAATTATAAACTTGATGACATCTTTCAGGATAGAGATGTGCTTCCTTGATGCCCAATGAGTAACTAAACAAGGTGAGTCAAAGGCCTTAGTAAGGTTTGGTCTATATTTAGTATGTGACTCATTCTCTTTAAGATGCTTTCTATACATTTTCTTCTAAATCCACCCATTAATTTGCATGTGGAAAACTGAGTGGTGAAATATAATTTCACTGTTAATGCTAATTAATGCAAATCTTTCCTGTGACTTATGCGTAGATAATTGATTCACATTCCTGATTTGAATGAAGAATGTGGTACTATTTCCAGCTTGTATAATGCCACGAGGGTGAGGTCAATACAATTACAACATTAAGAGCTCCTGTATTAGTATGCATATATAAATAGTTAGATCACTTTCATTGTACAGGAACAGACTCACCCAAAACTCATCCCAAGTTTTTGTCATCTTCTCTATAACTTTCACTTGCATGTTTTTAAGAATTTTTATATTTGATTATGTTTTAACTTTTATCTACTTTGTAGGTCATGTCTGTTACGTTTCTTCCAGGAGATAATGAAGGCTTCTTTTCTTAGGTTGCAGCTCATAGATACAGAACAGAGGTGGGCCTTATTCCACTTTTTGTCCCCAAACAGAGTGAAGACTGATTCCCCAGAAAACTTTGAACCAGTGAGTTGATATTTCAGTAGTGAGATATCATTGCAGTAGTTGGTTGCTCCATTCCCTATAACAAGGCCATAACAAAGATGTATATATTTAGTGTTAACAATTTATGCAGTGCTTTATATTGGGGTATATTGTACATTCACATTAATGAAAGTTTGGGTATAGCTTCAGATAGAACATTTCAAAAATTACAGTATAAAAAGTACCATCATCCAAATATTGTATAGAGAAAACAGTAGGATAGAAGGTGTGGACAATTGTTGTCTCACAGTGTGTAAGAGTACATTCACATTAGTAGCTGCCCTTAAGGGGCTTACATTCACACATACACATACTAGGGCATATTTAGACAGGAGCTAATTACCTAATAGCATGTCTTTGCAGTGTGAGAGGAAACTGGAGTACCTGGATGAAAACTTACACAAGCACAGAGAGAACATACAAACTCCATGCAGATAGAGTGATTTGTAATCATTAGAAAAGTCATAAATATAAATGTTGCTATGCTACGTAGCAAATATTGATCACTAATTGTTTTTGTCTCAGCACTCTTAGCACTGAAAGCAACAGGTTCTGATATTACACATGCCATGCACACCTACAGTTTAATACCAGTAAAAAATCTTTTTTTCTGGTTTTGGATATAGTGGGGAAGGTAGAACTCCTGTCAAAAACTTAAACTTAACTTCATTCCCCCCAGATAGACATCATATGACGTAATTTAATTTAGTGGAGATATCTGGATGATACCTGCAGCTACAGGCATCATCCAGATATCTTTTTTTTTTCATTCGGCAATTCCCTCCAGTGTAAAAGCCATCTTAACAGTTGTTTGACTGCTTGATTGCTTTTACAAGTGATGGGAGGGACGTCTCCGCTTCTCCGCTCTCTCCTATGCTATCGGAGAGCCAGAGAATGAATCTGCCAGCGGTGGCAGTTTACCATAGTGCTGGCTGTGAGCCAGATGGTCCCTGGACATTTCTATGACCCTTGGAGGCCGAAAGAGATGCCATGATGTCACGTCCGGCTCTAGCATATACACAGCTACAACTTGTGTAATCTTTGTGTATCACCGAATGCTAGTGACTTCACTGGGTGCATTTGAAAATTTTCAACTACTTTAACTTTAAACCAAACTGAAAACATCTAGATTGTCAAAGAAATTCTGGTGTCCCATCCATCTATAAAACTATTTGTAGGTACAGTACTGTATTCTGTTGCCAGTGACAATAACTGTGCACGATTATTGGTCCACATTCTCATCCCTAAGGCCGCGTACACACGCGGGGACTGTTCGGCCAACTTTGTCCGTCAAACAGTTTCGGCAAACAGTCCGCTCAAAATTAGCATGGACGGACATGGCCACACACGACGTACGAACAGTTTGCTGAAACCGTGCGCGATGACGTGAACGGCATGTACGACGGGACGAATAATACGACGTCCTATACACTGCATTATAACTTTCGGCGTGTAAATCCTTTCTGAGCATGCGCGGAACTTAGTTTGACGAACAAGCCTACACACGAGGGGACTGTTCGCTGAAACAAAGTTTCAGCGGACAGTTTTTCGGAATTTCCAAAAAACCTTGTTCAGCGGACTGTTCGCTGAAACTGTCCGCTGAAAGCCCACACACGAGCGGACTGTTTGCCGAAACACTGTTCAGCGGACAAAGTTGGGCGAACAGTCCCCGCGTGTGTACGCGGCCTTACTCTTAATTACTTGGTTTTGATTGTTTTTTAACAAGTTGAAATAAATGCTAGTTTCCTAAAATGTTTGTGGATGCCATAAGCTAGATATCAGCTTCAGAATTCCCAGTTTTATCAAATTACCATAGAAAGAAGAAATCCAACTGGCAGTGTCACTTAATTGATTTTCTATACATAGAACAACATTTTTATGAAGCCAAGATTCAACTTGCTAGCAGGAGCCTTAAAAAGAAATATATATTTTAGAACAGATTTGGACATTAAAATAGACCTTAAAATTTACCTTTTTTTTTTTTTTAAAGAAAATTTTATTGAAGTTTATTTCAGTACAGGAGAAAAAAGATAAGTACAGACAAATCTCTTCCGAATGTAAACAGCGAGAGATAATTGGCAAAACAAAGAAGAAAAATAAACAAAAAACATCAAAAACCGGTCAACATAGCCATATTTATCACAAACAAGCATGTTTTGTACAGTTCGGACCCGGTGTAAATGTAATTTCTTAGATTTTAGGCTCGGTTCAGGGGACTGTCTTAAGGAAGGTTAGTAGACTTTGTTAACATACCATTATTATGCAGAGTCAAGGAGTTTACATTCAGTCACACTCTCAAACACATATAAGACACTGCGCAAATTTGTTTATGGGGAAAACGTTATCTGCAGCTTTCGGAAAATTAATAGTATTACTCCGCCAAGGTTGGTGTGAGCCGAGTCTTAAATTGCTGTATGGTCTATCGTGGACTCTGGGGTCCTATGGAAGGTAATGGCTGGGGAGAATAATGGACGGGTAGAGTAAAGGGATCATATGTTCAGAAGAGTGGGGTCAAGAGAAAAGAGGCAGGGAGGGTGGGTGAGGATAGCTAGGGGATATAGAGAGAGTGGGAGAGAAAGAGTACTTATAGGGGAAAGGAGAGGGGAGGTGAGTTTGCCTCCCGGGGTTGCATCAAGTAGCCAATAGTTTTGTGGGGGGGGAGCTGTAAGTCCTACTATCACGGGAAAGGCAGTAAAATTTACCTTCTAAATTGATCCAGCTGCGTAAAGCAGGAACATCAAGGTGCCCATTTCTATCCTTCTGGATGCTCTTGGATCTCTAAACTTTGGGTGCTCCTGGCAAGTAGCTAACACAACTTTTTTGTGGTTGTCCTCTGGCCCATCTCCATCAGCTCCTGAACTTTCTTATTGGTCACCAAATGTTTGTTCTTACTTAAAAATTGGAAGATGCAAGAAGTAGTAAAATGCAGGCTAGGGCTCGACCACTAAAATTATGGTTAATTTTTGTTTAATATAGCACCTTTTTGAGAACCCAGGGTCCCTCTTAAGACACTACTAAATAAAATGTCCAACATTTTGTGAAATTTTGTGGCTGGCATGGGTTTTAAGAAGAACGTAGAAGAAATATCTAATTTAAAAGTAACACGTTTGCAGATATTTTTAAACTAGGACTTAGTCTTCTTTCTGCAACCATTTATTTACTCCCTAGTATGTTATTTCATGTGACATGTGCACCACCTGAACTATGATGAACAAATTCTTATAAACTCACTTTACAACTGCAGCTTTTAATATTTCAAACATGTATAGCATGCACTAAACCTATTTTAACAAGACTATCATTAACATTTCATGCCTATCTAATCAGCAGAGGTGGAGTCATGTAATTGTGTTTGTGTACCAGTATGGGTGAAGTGTGGACATCATTTTTTTTCAGAATGTACATACTGTACTTCTTTCTGTAGCACATAACATTATAGTTGGCAAAAGGTCTTTTTGTGTTCTGATGCACATATAAAAAAAACTCTTGTGCTACAAGCATGCATGAGCTATGAGATGTCAGGGTTTGCTTATGTCTACCTTGACATTCTTTAAATATTCCCAGTCTTGTAGAATATGTATTTCTCTGTGATGTACCAATGCAGCCAATACTATTATACAGCCCAATTATGCAACTGACCCTATGACAGATATTGGTTGATAGCAAATCCCCATATAGATATTTTGGCGTAACATATAATGTATGTTAGCTTTTTGGAATCCCAGAATTTAAGCAGAATATGCCATATCCTAGTAATTTTACATACTACTAAGCACTTAAAGCAGGTTTTTCAGAAAAACCACTAAATAAACAGATGACACACATAAAAGATGCTTGTTTGCCTGTCAAATTTGTATTTCTGCAGATCAGCACTCCAAAACCACCCCAAAGATGCTGCTTGCATGACTTTTCCTAACATCCCACAAGCGCACCGCCCCAATGTGAAAAGACACACTGAAATGAATGGGAGGCAGTTTGCAGGCGCTATTTAGAGGCTATTTCTAGTGCTAAAATGCCTGAAAACCACCTCAGTGTGGTGAAAGGGGTCTTAAATCTATCTTTGGGCAAGCCTGAATTTTTCTAAAAATAGACCTCTTAACCCTCTCTGGCTCCCCACTTTTTTTAATATATAGTTACTGTTATACTGTTACTCTATATTGCAGACATCCCAAGTCTCTCACGAGCCGTGGGAGTCTCCCGCATTTGGCTGCGGGCTTCCGAACACCCGCAAGCGCAGGGTGATCTCCCTTATGGGCCTGTCACCCAGCCCCAGACAGAGCAGCCCAAGGGGCCGAATGGAGTATGGCCGCTCTGTATGTGACAGGTGGATGTAAGGTGCTGCAAGCTGAGGAAGAGGGGGGAGGGACAGCCCATACTGCTGTCCCCAGCCTGCTTTGGCTGATGCATGGGTACTTTTTTTTTTTAAGGTTAGTTCCGACCGATTCAGCAGGGAAGGAGGGGGGTGGGCAGAGGCAGAGAGAAGACCCTGGTAAGGTGCTCCTCAGTGCACATCAGTGAAGGAGAAAAACTACTTATTTGCAAAATATATATAATATTAGCTATTATAAACTTTTTTTTTTTTCAGTCTTTTTTGTTTGTTTAGCAAAAAATAAAAAACCCCGGTGGTAATTTAATACAACCAAAACATAGCTCTACAGTATCTGTGTTAAAAAAAAATGATAACATGTCATATGGGTACAGTTTTAGGTACAGAAAAGTGGAAGAGGACGCAGTCTTTTTTCCGTTTTTTTTATCAGACCTGGATGGATTCAGAGATTTGCGGGTGTAAGCAGACACAAGTCTGATTACATCAGTCTGCCCATAGGCATTCATGGAAAAATTGACAGGTAGAACTTATTAGAATGTCCATCTGAAAGGAACTAAAACTGGCCACAACCGCTGGGTTGAACATAAAAAACAACCCTATGAACCCATCCATACATTTGATGTGGATAGGGGAATCCTACAGTTGTGTTGTTGTATTCTGACAGTTAGTCCCATATTTGAGCAACAAGGTTAGATGTTTCAGTTTGCTGCAGTGTACCATACATATTGGTACTATTGCATGCCACCAACATTACAAACATTTTGGTGTATGCTGATTTATTGGCCCCACCCTCTTATCCATCCAACAGGGAGCAGGGGTTGGTGGGGTGATTAGCTGAGGGGGGGGGGCGCAGTTTCCCATTTTCGCCCCAGGCACTGGATGACCTGTCCTGCCACTGGCGCAGTTTCCCATTTTCGCCCCAGCACTGGATGATCTGTCCTGCCACTGATCTGGTATATCCTAGAGCAGGGATCAACATTTCAAGTCCTGAGCTACTAGCCAGGCCTCAAGGGTTACTCGCCACCAGTTGCCCCACCCAACGCCTACCATGCCCCGCCCCTAATCCCACCCCTAAACACTCCCTCATAAATTATCTCATGAAATTACACTTAAATGTTTTATGCGGAATTAAGTTATAAAAATAAATATTAACAACAACTTTATTAGTGTCTATCAGGGCAGCCTCACCTGTGCCCAACAATACAGCCTACCTGCATCCATCAATGACACTTTACCTGTGCCCAACAATGCAGCCTACCTGTGCCCATCAATGCATCCTACCTGTCCCCATCAATGCAGCCTGCCTGTGTCCATCAATGCAGCCTCACCCGTCCCCATCAATGCAGCCTGCCTGTGTCCATCAATGCAGCCTTCCTGTGTCCATTAATGCAGCCTGCCTGTGTCCATCAATGCAGCCTCACCTGTGTCCATCAATGCAGCCTCACCTGTGTCCATCAATACAGCCTCACCTGTGTCCATCAATACAGCCTCACCTGTGTCCATCAATGCAGCCTCACCTGTGTCCATCAATGCAGCCTACCTGTGTCCATCAATGCAGCCTGTCTGTGTCCATCATTCAGCCTGCTTGTGTCCATCATGCAGCCTACCTGTGTCCATTATGCAGCCTGCCTGTGTCTGTCTAGCAGCCTGCCTGTGTCCATCATGAAACCTGCCTGTACAGGGGAAGAGAGGTGAGCTGGCAGCCGGATTATCAGAGAGCGAGGACATCAGTGTAACAGCTTACATTTCAATTGCCGTGTGTTCCTGCTGCTCGCCGTCACATACAGCCTCACCTTCTGGCCCGGGGACTTTGATATAGGTCACATGTCCCAGGATTGGATGGATGATCTCACTATAAAAGTATCGGGGGCCAAGAGGTGGGGCTGTATGTGACGGTGAGTGCGGGGAACACACAGCAATTCAAATGTAAGCTGTTTTCCATGCCGTCGGTGCTTGCCCCCCTGCTTCCAGGCAGCCCACCCTCGCCAGCCCTAATTTTCCACTCGCAAAATGCGAGTAGGCGAGTGGAAAATTTGAAGGCTGTCCTAGAGGTCTCTCCTGCTGAGGCCACACACATGCATGCCCTAACATACCGTCAGTTTTACAGCTGAGGTCCTGCTTTATCAGCTTCTAAAAGCAACTATTTCAGTACTAATTGATAGAAATAGCGATTCTAGCACATTTAAAACAGATCATATGTGTGATATCTTAAAAATTATATCCATTCCTCTCTCTGACACAATACAAAAGCTGTTTTTTATAACTTTACCACATTCTCTGTACTGTTTTTTCACACAATACAGTATAATGTGATGACATTTCACACATTGTTATGTGTTCTTTGCAAAAGAGGACTTACTGCACTTGTGAAACTTAAACTATGAAATGCATGTAAAACCCAGTTATGGGGCCTTTAACATGCATTCTACACAAAGTATGGGTTTTCCCTACTGTTAAACTTTCATTGACCCACAGAGACAAAGAAGAATCATGGATCAATTATCCCAGGTGGATGGTGATCTTTGGTGAGATCCAGCACCGAGGTATCTGTTCCTATTGAAAAATGCTTGAATTGAAGCTGCAAGCTAACTGACTCTATCTATCTATCTATCTATCTATCTATCTATCTATCTATCTATCTATCTATCTATCTATCTATCTATCTATCTATCTATCTATCTAAGAACTGGTGCCAGGCTATGGACATTTAATATTTATATACTTTTAACAAAGAGTGAATCAACATTAAAACAAGCTCTCACTGACATCTATAGCTATAACCATTGTGGATTATTCCATCCTGCAGATGTTCAGCTGTAGCTTCTAGATTTTACTTTCACTTTTTCTCCATAGCCCAGCTTCCTCTTTGGCAATGGATTTGCAGCTTGCCAGCCTTCCACAAGCAGGTGCAGAGAATATGTAGGGAGAAGAATGCTGAGGTCTGACTGCAAGGATTGTACACCTTCTATTGTAAAAAAACTGAGGAATAATAGCACCACATTGGCTGTAACTACAGAAGGTCATTGGTGAATTATTTACAATGTAAAGCTTAAAGTATTTACTGCTTATTTAAAAGTTTGAACATCAGCATACAGCACTACCCTATGGTTGGTCTAACAGTAATTGTACTCAATAGTTTAGCCAAACCACACTTCCACAATAATGGAAGGGAGGGGGTTCTTAATGGGACATTGTTATATAAAAGGTAAGTCTACTCACTCTATACAAAGTACACATATGCCACAGACCTTATGTCCACAATGTGGATTAATTACTGTTTCCAAGTATGCATCTAACAGAAATGCACAACACTCCGCGCAATCATTATGAAAGCGACCGTATACCCCTTTAGCACAGTTTTACCTACAGGTAAGCCAATAATAAGGCTTACCTGTTGGTAAAAGGAATGTCACCTAAGCCTATATGGTTTAGGAAATATTAATCTTCCATGCAGCTGCTAACGCATGCACTCTGAAGGTCCGGCGGATGCTGCTGGAAAATCAGAGCTCCTTATCAGAAAGAGAACTTCCATGCGCATGTGCGGGAGTGAGGTCATCGCAGCTCCGGCCACTCACATTGCTTGAAGAAACGCAGAGGGAACATGTCGGCTCCCTCAGCAGTGACCGGGAGGTGATTACATTTCTATTTCAGCCTACCTCAACTTCATAAAAATAGTTAAAGACTGCTTAGAAACTTACAACTGTTGACACAATAAAAAATTTGGTCAAAAGTAATCAGTGGTGAGAGGTTGGTTGTAACCCCCCACCACCACCACATTGGTTGCCAGTGGCTGGCTGGGAAAATAACCTCCCCCAGCCTTGGTAGTCAGTGATTAGCTGGAGAAATAAGTTCCTCTCCCAGCATTGGGGGTCAGTAGCTAACTGAAACAATAACCCACTCAGCATTGACAGTCAATGACTGGCTGTACAAAACAAAAACATTTCCCAGCATTAGAAGCACAGAACTGCATGCGCCCACTTCCCTGTCTCCATACCCAACTGCATGCTGGACAGAAGCTGTAAGTTCTGGGTTCTGGAGTTACAGTGCCTGGCACACTTCTTCCACTCTGCATAATACAGGCCAGTACAGAACCAGTGCTGGGAAGTACCCCCCATGTTCTGGCATAAAAAAAGGCCTCATCAAAAGGTAAAGCAAACAATGGGGTTCATTTACTAAAGAAATAAAAATGGTTCCCCTATTACAGTTAGAATTTACTTAAACTTTACTTAAGCTTTGTTAATTTTAATCATCTAGATGGCACCAAAAATGAATCTTTACTCCTTTACGCATGATTCAGTATTCAAGGTTTTTTTTTTTTCTATTTTGGGAAAATGGTAAAAACACAGCAAAATTGCAAGAAATAATCAATATAAAGTGTTACAAAGCACATCAGAAACACATAAAAAATGTGTGTAAAAAATGCATACGAAAAGATTGCAGAAATTGAATTCAGTTTTAAGACTGTATAAAACAAGGCCTAAGGGAGGCAACTTTTATTTCCAATGCCAGCTAATTGTTTGACATTCTGCTTGGCAATAAATCTAGAATCACTCTACACAGCCTTTGTACCCATGCCTCCATCTATCATTATTAAATGTATTGTGCATTATAAAGAAGAAAAACATACAAGTGTATTTGTTTAATAAATTGGTTAATACTAGAAAAAAATAAGCCCACAGTTTTCTCTAGCAATGCAATCGTTTGCGCAGTTAAACTTTACTGTAACTTTTCTCTCAAAAATCTAAAAACTGCTAATGCATTACCCATAGTGATGAAGATTAGGGAAGAGTTTTGTGTTTGCCTCAATCTTGGGTTGGAATTGCATTTCCAGGATTTACATTCTGTTAGAGCTCTGAACTATTGGCTGATAGGTTTGCGTCAGAATTTGGGAACAACCCATAATGCACTACTTAGCCTTTTCCCCTGGTCAGCTGATTTAGAAGAGCCAATAATCTGAAGAAATTGATTCCCCAGCCCCCTTGCAATAAAAGGGTGGCAAAAAGGGTGGCATCAGGGCAGCCACTTTGTCATTGAATGTTGAATCTGTTAGGGACAACTGACAATTCTTTGAAACATATGCTCTGCTATACTGTGGATTGCACTGGTGGGCTACATATAGCTTGGTACTCCCTACCCATGTTTAAAGTTTATAGACCCAACAGCTAAATATGTGTTGCCAGAGTATGCTTTTGATGAGGCTGTCCCTGAAAATGTAACTGTTTTGTAACACAAAGCAGTACGTAAAGTACAGCTTTAAGGCATGCCCGAGCCTATAATTTAAAGGATTTGTGTATTTTTAATTTTGCTCTAAAAGGCCATCTCCCCACTGAAGAATATATATATATATATATATATATATATATATATATATATATATATATATATGTTGGAACATGTCCTTCATGCCCAGCTTCCTTATGCCTTTTTTTGCAAATAGCATGCTTATTAGAGTTTAAAGGGTTTCAGGGCATAGCTTGCATTTTCTGAATTTTGAACATGAATTGCAAAGCTTACCGTATATACTCGAGTATAAGCCGAGATTTTCAGCCTCTTTTTTGAGGCTGAAAGTGCCCCCCTCGGCTTATACTCGAGTCATCGCTGTCTGCCCGCTCGATCAGCGTGTCGAGCAGACAGACAGCGGCCATTCTATTCAAAAGCCGCGCCTCCGGCTCCGCCTTCGCCTGTGATAGGCGGAACACTGAATTTCCCAGCAGCCTGTGTTCCGCCTATCACGGACATCGTATCATCCTCGTACTACGGACGAGGATGATACGACGTCAGTGATAGGCGGAACACAGGCTGCTGGGAAATTCAGTGTTCCGCCTATCACAGGCGAAGGAGGAGGCGCGGCTTTTGAATTTTACAATGGCCGCCGAAGAGGGCACGGGACGGAGGCAAGGCAAGGCAAGGCACGGCACGGCACGGCACGGGACGGGACGGGACGGGACGGAGGCAAGGCAAGGCACGACACGACGGCAAGGCACGGCACGGCACGGGACGGCACGGGACGGAACGGAGGCAAGGAGGCAAGGCACGGGACGGAACGGAGGCAAGGAGGCAAGGCACGGGACGGAGGCTCGGGACAAAGGTAGGCTGGACACACACACACACACACACACACACACACACACACACACACACACACACACACACACACACACGGATACACACACACACAGGGATGGGTGGATGGATGGAGACACACACAGGGATGGGTGGATGGATGGAGACACACACAGGGATGGATGGATGGATGGAGACACACACACACAGGGATGGATGGATGGATGGATGGAGACACACACACACAGGGATGGATGGATGGATGGACACACACACACACAGGGATGGATGGACGGACACACAGGGATGGACGGACACACAGGGATGGACGGACACACAGGGATGGACGGACACACAGGGATGGACGGACACACACACAGGGATGGACAGGCATGTCTCACCCTCGGCTTATACACGAGTCAATAAGTTTGCCAGTTTTTTTGGGGGTAAATTGGGGGCCTCGGCTTATATTCGGGTCGGCCTATACTCGAGTATATACGGTACTATGAATTTAACCAAGGTCTTTTTGACCATAGCTAATGAAGTTTGGGTAATTACAATTTTTACAGTAGTTTTTCTAGCATGGATGATCATGTCGGAATACTTAGGAGTTTTACCATGGCCTCGAACCCTTCTCCATCACCCATTCTCCAAACATCTCTGAAAATTGAAACATACTCTTCTATACTGATTGACCACTAATGCCGCAATAGTTCATGCTTCTGTAGGTCAGGGATGTAACATGACTGAATAGACAGAAGGAATTATTATTATTATTATACAGGATTTATACAGCGCTAACAGTTTGTGCAGTGCTTTACAATTTACAGGGGGGACAAAAAAATGTTGCCTTTAGTTACATTTTAAATTTTTACTTAACATACGGAATGTAATAATTTGATGAATTTAAAGCAAGGTCTATAAAGACATGGATGAGCGAGTTGGAGGAACTTGATTGGCCTACACAGAGTCCTGACCTCAATCCAATAGAACACTTTTGGGATGAATTAGAGTGGAGACTGCAAGTCAGGCCTTCTCATCCAACATCAGTCCCTGACCTCACAAATGCGCTTGTGGACAGCCTTCCCAGAAGAGATGAAGCTGTTATAGCTGTAAAGGGTGGACCAACTCACTATTAAACCCTACGGACTAAGACTGGGATGCCATTAAAGTTCATGTGTGTGCAAAGGCAGGCATCCCTATACTTTTGGTAATATAGTGTATGTATACCGTGGTAGTGTGGTACCCCACCAGTGTATGGGTCCAGGATTCTCAACCAGGCGGGTTGAGGGGCTCCAGTGTATTTGCTTGTTCGGAAGGATTTTCCAGTTTCCTCATTATTTAGTAAAGTCCACTTTAGGACCTGGAGCCTGGGGATTTCTTTGAGATTCGGGTGGGATGAAATCCCCAGTCCTGGGTCTGGGTTTTGAGACTCACCGGCACACTGATTGTTCAGGTGTGTGTGGGCCTGATAATAGAGTCAGGACCAGGGTTATGGGCTCCACCCTCCTGAGGAGTCCAGGCTTGCAAGGGAGAACCCAGAGAGTACAGATGGGCACTGGAGAACCCAGAGAGTACAGATGGCACTGGAGAACCCAGAGAGTACAGATGGCACTGGAGAACCCAGAGAGTGCAGGTGTGCACTGGAGTAGACAGAGGACACCCGAGCCTTACAGGGGCCAAGAGGGCTCCGTGTGGGAGCCTGAGTAGTGGTGCTGCTGCTGAAGAGAGCCAGGCGGCTCTGTATTTTTTTTTGTAATTTTGCATGTGTGAGCCAGGAGGGTGAACATACTGTCATCTAATGCTGATGGTGAAAACCCCCATGTGCTGCAGGGCCTATGTGCTAGCAAGGAGCAAGCTGATAGATTGGCATTAGGACATGTAGGAACAATCTTATTTTAAGACTAAAGGCCGAAAATGGTCAGCTTGTCAGGAAGCGGGAGACTTTCAGCCCGTGTATACAGCTCCTTGTCCGACAGAAGCTGGTTTCATGAACAGCTTCTGTCTAATGAGCAAGCTGGAAAACCAGCATCCGATCAGTGCTTTTAGCCATTGGCTTTGAGCATTGATCACTGTGTTCTGGCCCTCTGTCTGAACACAATAGCTCAGCTGGGAGATGACTGCACTAACATCAGGTGTGTTAGTAGTGAAAATTGTAAGTTTTTATTTGCTCAGCCCCTTAAGTTGAACAAAAAAAAATCGTCCAGTGTGTAACACGCATAACAGTGCTGGACTACAAACATCATAAACTAGTATACCCAAATCTCAGTGCCTGTGTGCTGGTAAAACATGACTGGCCTGCATATGGGACCTCCTGGTTATAAAATAAGAAATTTTGAGTTTTCTGTAAAAAAAAAATGGTTTACCGATGTATGAGGCTATAATACACAGCTGTTGAGGTGGGGCTACTAAAGTCCCAGTCGAAGTTGGGTAGCATGGTATAATCGGACAACACATGGGGGACATAGGGGGGGGGGGGGTGAGACTTTTTAACAATGTTTACATTATTATATATCTGTTTAACCACTGAATGAAAATGAAACAATTATTAAAAATGTGGTAGAATCACCTCAGACCCAGGCCTATTTTTATTGTGTGCATTGTACTATTTTTATGAAATAATTGCACAGTTCAGCAGAGAATTTGAAAGTATGAAATCAGTTTAAAGGACAATATGAATAGGCAATGTGGGAAAAATAGTATCTCTTTCATTTTCCGGGATTAAAGCACTTATTAGACACTCAGTAATAGAGCTATTGTAGTCGTAAGGGAAAGTTGCAAACAAAACATTTTTTTGTAATGAAGAACAAAATACAATTGTAGTTAATTATGTAACTACACCCAAAGGCTTTTATGTTACACCCAGGGTGGGAAGAATCTCAAAATAACAGAGCACGCTTACGGTGATGATATAATGCCAACAGTATGTACATATAATGCTAAACAATGCATGATGCCAACATAATAAATTATAATGACAATTGATACATTTAAAGTTATTCTAAGAAGGAAGAGAGAGTTTTACCTAAAGTGACTGCTGAGTCTATAGCACAATGGGATTAATGTTAAAGGTAACAACTTTTTGTCTTCTACAGCATGCACAAAGGATATGCTGAGCTTATATTTTTCTCTGAAGGAGTTTTTGAGGTTAAAAAACCTTAAAAGCTATTGAATTTTATTCACAGGGCAAAAAATGCAATAAACACTAACATGTATGTAAACCCAATCAATAAAATCACATGAAATGTTTAACATGTTAATGTAATTGTAAAAGTAATTTTAATGTTTGCAAATCTTCAGCTTTCATAAAAATTTTACCCAGGTGCATCTGCCATGGTCCTTGTTCAGGCACTTCCTGTTGTGAAAAGCTCTGCTCCTGCCTCCGAATTGTGTTGTCACCTTGCCACACAGACTTCCAATGGAGAATACAAGTGGCTGTTTCAACACACATTATGCAGACATGGCCCATGTTGTCACTAACAAAAAAATAACACTACTAAGGCTGGCTTCACACATGTCTGTTGCAATTACTTATTCATTTGAGAATATAGGTAGAGGTTAGACTCCTGTTTTCTCCCAAAATTCATTACTTTTGCGAAATAATAATTTTACCAGTGCGAAAATATCTTAAAATCTTAGGGCTTGTGCATATTTTTTCTGAGATCAGTAGTTTTCTGCACTGTAAAAACACCAATCTCTGTATGAACAGTTGAACACGCAGAAAACAACTGATCACACAAGTTTACAATGTGTTACAAGGTGTGGAGGGATCAGTTTAACTATGCTCTCTTTTCATTGGAATAACAGGTATTTATTTTATTTTGTATTAAGCTAATCTATACTAGGGCCCACCATGATTTCTTGATATTTTTGGGGGCATGGGTCTCCACCCATACTGGTCTGCATCACTTCCGGGTTCATCTTCTCATTGTGACGCCAGCAGAGGTTGAATGGAATATATGGGGGCTGTAATCTCTAGCCTTTAGACCGGAGAAGATACTGTTATGGAGCCTTCATTAAAGGTAAAAAAAGGAAAGGAAACAGTTCTCTGCATTTTAAAAGCACAAGGCGCCCCCAGCCAGATCACTGGCAAAAACTGATTTCCTGCTTGGTAAAAAAAAGGCATTTTACTGTGCAAAAATTGTGAACCAGCCCTAAAAGTGAACCTGAATTTTGCCTAGTTTACAAGTATATCTAAAGGCGAAACATTATTTTAGTTCTTGATAGAATGTTGAAGGGTTAGAACTCCTGCCAGATTCTTATTTCTTGAGAAGTATGGATATGAGGCACTGGATCTTTTATGATTTTAGTAATGTATCCATGTTGACTATCTTTGGTTATTTTAGCCCATTATAATGAGATAAGACAACTCACATACACCAGGGGCCTTGGGAAGCACTCCAGGAGAAATCCAGAAGTTAAGAAACACAAATTGTTAGAGTCCAAAAGTCTAAACTTATTAGTGAGGATTAGTAATGAGTGAACCAAGCAAAGTTTGGTTTGCTGGACTTTTGCTGAACTATTAAAAAATTCACAAACCCTAAGTAACCTAAATCTTGTTAGTATTATTCTGCCCTATTTCAAAGTGACATTTAGAAAGAAAAAAAAAGAAAAACTTTTGCTGCTAAATGATGAAGGATTCTTCAACATCTATATAAGATCTTTATTCTTAATGAGGAACAGGTTTGAATTTTAAAGGAGCTGTAAAGCCTTGTGTTTTCTTACCTTAATGCATCCTATGCATTAAGGTGAAAAAACTTCTGTCTTCTGTCAGTGACCAGCCCCCGTTTTACTTACTTGAGCCCCATAATTCTCTTGATGGAGCTCTTGATTGGATAGATTGATAGCAGCTCAGCCATTGGCTCCTGCTGCTGTCAATCACATCCAATCATACGGAAGCCAGGGGGGCGGGGCTGAGTCCGGCATTCGTGTCTATGGACGCAAATGCTGGACTCGGGAGTGCTCCCGGATGGTAAACCCTTGGGAGAACGCTTCTCGTAGGGGGTTATCTGATGTGAGGAGGAGCCACGAGAGCCACAGAGGGATCCCAGAGTAGGATGATCAGGGCCACTCTGTGCAAAACGAGTTGCACAGTGGAGGTAAGTATAACATGTTTGTTATTTTAAAAAATAAAACACAAAGGTTTACAATCACTTTAAGGGATGAACCCAAAGCAAAAGAAAAAAACGCCATTGACCCCCCCCCCCCCTGTATCCATACCAGACGCTTTATTTGATGAGGGTCTCGTATGAACATTAAGTGTGGACCCCGTGCAAAAGATAAAGTAAAATATACCAGATTCTTATCTGAGCATGCAGCCAGGAAAAGGTGGGGCAGCTTCCTCCTCCTGAACTATGCCAGGCCACATGTCCTCACCATATGTAGTGTACCTTTCTAGGAAATCCCACTGGCTAAGCATCTTGTCCCCATGTTGGTGGGGGCAAGGGCCTCTTCCCCACGTCTCCGACCTAGTGAATGTGGGGGTCTGTAGAAGCGGAATTATTGATATCTGAGGGCCAAGATATATAGTTCCCCTCCACAAAAATAAGTCTGGGGTACACAGTATCCCTTATCATTCATTTACTAGAAAAGGGTATGTGGTAAATGAACACACAGATATTGTAAAATCCTTTATTTATAGAAAAAACTCCCATGATGTAAATCCATTGCCAATCCTGCCATTCAACCATGTAGATCCATCTTCAGTCACAATGATCAGCACCCCAACAGCTCACTGAAAACAAAACAATGATCCATGCACAACACTCCTTCCCTACAATTCAGGTCACAAGTGCCAGCTGTGAATGTATGCAAGCCAGCTGGTGATGCTGCCTGATGCAGTGGCTTCACTAGGGTTGGTGTCACCTGGTGTGAGAAGAGACAGGGGGCACCCCTTCACAAATAATTATTTTTTCCATTTTCTGAAAGTACGCCAAAGATGCAGCATGTGGGACTTTGGGTGCTCTTTCAGAAAATCCAGAAAAAGAAAACATGCAGCCTAAAAAAAATCTATAGGACTGCAGCTATAACTGCGATTAAAACATAGGAAAATACCCTTTACATTACACAGCACCAGAACCTCTGGTCCCGTTTACATTACACAACCCCTGAACCTCTGAACCCCTTTACATTACACTGCCCCTGCACCTCTGGCCCTATTTACATTACCTAGTCCCCTGTACCGCAGGCCCCCTTTACATCTCACAGCCCCATGTACCTCAGGCCCCCTTTACACTACACAGTCCCTGTACCTCAGGCCTCCTTTACATTACACAGCCTTCTTTACAGTACACAGCCCAATGGACATTAGACAGCCCCCTTTACATTACACAGCCCCTTTCCTTGCAGATTACATAGCCTCTTACACATTACACAGCCCCCTTTACGTTACACAGCCCCCTTTCCTTGCACATTATACAGCCCCAGCACATTATACAGCCTCGCCAGATTACATTGCCCCTTTTACATTACACAGACCCCTGCACATTACATAACCCCTTGCCATGTACCTAGTAGATGAGCCTGATATGCAGATGACAGCTTCTTTTATGCCTCTGACTCAAGGCCCCTGATAGAGCAGACAGGAGACGCGGAAATGCAGAGTAGCATGAGTACCTAGCAGGATCACCAGTAGAGAAGCAGGTCTGGAGTTCTGAATGGCACTGAGCAGGGTAATCTGCAGAATGAGGAGCAGGAACAGCAGATTTGCCTGGAGACCGAAGCAGGCTCGTGTCTGGGTGCCACACACAGGGGGGCAGAAGTGAGAAGACCGAGAGGAGGTTCCAATGGGACTGGAATGCAGGAAGGTCAAGCAAGCTGGGTCATACACAGACAGGTAATACTGGAACATATGCAGAGACAGGAGCAAGGTCACTGAACAAGCCGGGTCAGTATCAGGTGGGCAGCAGAGGTACCAGAGGAGAAAGCAGGAGCAAGGTCAAAGACAAGCCGGGGTCAGATGCATGGGCAGCAGGGATAAACACAGGAACAGATGCAGAGTCTCAGGTATAACATGGGGAACACTGTAGATCAGACAGCAATGTTCCTGTGTCAGCCTGGTTTAAGTAGCCCATTTGGCGCCAGGAATCACACAAGCTCATGCATGTGCATTGGCACCCACAATCGCACACCAGCTTGCACAGATCTTCTGTTTCTGGCAAGACCTTCCTGACATTGCACCCCTTCAAGGGGAAGGCTCTGGATGCCCAACCGGGACAACTTCTCAGGATTGGACTTTTTTTTAAATGACTGGATCAGTCTCTTAGCATGGATATTTGCCCCAGGTTCCCACAAGCTCTCCTCTGGTCCATACCCTCTCCATTTAATCAAGTATTGAACTTGATTAATTCTCTTCCTAAAATCCACCTCAAATTCTTCTTCCCCATCAATTATTGCAGGTTCTGGAGGACCAACATTCCATTCTGGAAAGGAATTGGGAACAGAGGGTTTTAACAGAATAAAATGAAAAACAGGAGGCGCGGGACAGGAACGCAGGAAGGTCAGGCAAGCTGGGTCATACACAGACAGGTTTTACTGGAACAGATGCAGAGACAGGAGCAAGGTCACTGAACAAGCCGGGACGGTATCGGGGCGGAAGCAGAGGTGCCAGGGGAGAAGGAAGGGGCAAGTTCAAAGACAAGCCAGGGTCAGATGCCAGCAGAAAGCAAGGGTAGTCAGAGGCAAGCTGGATAAACACAGAAACAGATGCAGAGTCTCAGGTGTGACACGGGTAACACTGTAGATCAGACAGCAATGTTGCTTTGTGTCAGCCTGAATTTAATAGCCCGTTTGGCACTAGAAATTGCACGTGCTCCCATGCGAGCAAGTGTCGCAATCCAGTGGTGGTGGGTCCATAAGGGTGCACGGGCACCGCTCTCTCTCTCCAGTCACCCCTCTAGCACCAATAGATAGATGCATTGCTAAATGATTGGCACATGCAAACATGTCAAATCTAGCCTTTTAGTTTGCCCATTCATTGAACCTCGAACGGCTAGAAGTTGGGTTGAACCCTTTGACGGCCCCAATCCAAACCTCATACCTAGTGAGGATGACATAAAATGTTATAGTCATTAAGGGGCACAGTGCTGACAATATGTTACAGCCATGTCAGGGTCACATTGCTGAAGAACTTTAGCAACCCCCAAAATGTGTTGGCTGTAATATCCTCTGTCATCCCAACTAAGGACCAATACATTTACATTTCTGGGCTCTACAACAAAGGGTGTGGTGCTCACTTTCTGTTTACAAACATTTGATTCTTACTGCTGTCTTTGTTCCTGCTAGGAAAATTCACTCTCTTCATTAATTATGGTGACAATGTAAAATGTGGGAAAATCCAAAGTTTTGCATTGCCACTAGAACAGAATTAGAGGAAAAATTATTTGTTTCTACGTCAGGATTTCCCTCACTTTGGAGAGATTTCTGTTCACTTCCTGTTTTTTGCCTGGACAGGAAGTGAGGGAAACACAGTTTTAGATATACTCCCACTATCTTCTATTTGCTCCAATGCATTTCACACTCACTTGCCGTTACCTGGCACCCAGTGCAACATTGCGGGAGGTGAGGGGAAAAAAATGACATGCCCCCCCACAGAAATACACCTGGTATTTGAGTTTGCTCTAAAGAGAATGGAATCTAAGTATAAACATAGTATTGGTGAAAATCTTATGCGAACAGGAAAAGTACAGGTTCACTTTACAAGGAAACCTTGATATTAAAAAACATTACAGTGCATTCTGTTGCTGTATTTCTATCAATGTGTATCTTATTAGCCTGTTTTAAATATCATAACATTTAAAGAGAAATATATATTCAACTTCTCACCAACACAATGTAGTTTCTTGGAAAAGATAAATTTTTTCCTAATAGAGATCAGGCCCGTGTCTTCATGTTTCTTTTTATGCTGGACAAGGCAAAACATTTCAAACCAGACTGACTACTGTTATCTGTACATTTGGAATCTCTGACAAGATGCCCTCATGCTACTGTAAATTAGAAGGTCTATTGAAGATTCAGACAAGTGATTCTATTTTACTTTTTATTATGTCTCATTAGTTACTGTGGGGAGCATTCTTTGTGTAGACAAAACCTCAGCATTGGAGGAATAAAGCATAAAAGATTGGCGACCATTAATTAATATTAAAGAGATGAAAAACCATGCAATATATATTATTGTGATAATTCTGGGTTGTTTAGCTCAAGTGTAGCACTCAACAGTGAGTACAGTCCACATCAGATATGCCATTTAATGGCTTGTTGGCCCACATTTATTAAAACAGAACAAAAAAGTCCACCAGAACAGTTTGCCTAACAGGAGCTTCCATGATCAACATAATATAATTAATATTCCTCCCCCAGCTTCTTACTGGTCCGGCCCACAGGCTTGGGCACTGCCCCATGCAAACATGCACACTTCTGCTTGCTCTCTTGCAACCACTTGGACTCCTCTGGAGGGTGGTGCCTCAATCTACCATCAGGTCCCAGACTATAACATATGTTCACACCTGTGCCATGGGTGTGTTGGTTGCCTGCAAAACCTGTTCCCAGAATTGGAGATTTCTCTCTCCCAAATCTGTATAAAATCTCTGGGCTCCAAAGCTCAAATCAGGTTTTACCAATCACTGACAAAACTGCAAACTCACTTTCCTGTGAATTAAATAAGCATCCTTAACCAATCTAGTTGAGAATCCTGAGTGCCCTAAAACCCAGTATTCTCTATAACACTTTGACAGGGCACTATATATATTATTAGGGATTATTCATAATACATGTAAATGTGAGGCTTAAACACAACTGTACCGAACAAGAGGAGTTTTTGGTGCAGGCTGAGATTCTTACACAGAGATTGTTAGAGGAAGGGTATTAAATGAAGTCTCTGTCAGATGCCCTCAATCAGGTTATATTATTAGATAGGGCAGATTTATTAAAGGAGAGACCTTCTAACCAATAAAGGGACAATACAATTTAAAATCTGTTGATCACAAACTTTTCTAATTAACATCAGAATATTAAGCATATTATTAATAAGCAATGGCATATTCTGGGTAAGAACAGAATATTGAATACCATTTTGCCAGTAAAGCCACAGGTAGTATTTAGGGGTGCTCCTTCTCTAAGGGATAAATTGACCCCTAATGTTCTAAATCCTCCTACCAACAAACCCATGTTTTTTAGTGATCTTACGGGCTATTATCAATGTAAGAAATGCCCAGTATGCTCCCTTAATGGGTGCAGAAAGAGGAGAACAAATAGTTTTTTCTCTAGCTGTACTATAAGTATAAGATAGAGCCCTTTATCACCTGTTCCACTGTGGGGGTAGTCTACCTGCTGCAGTGCCCTTGTGGACTGTAGTATATGGGCAGGACTAAGCACCTCCTTCAAGTTCACACATCAATACTATCAGAAAGGGGTTTGCTAAACATTCTGTATCTAAACACTACGTACATAATATGGATCCCTCCAATACCATCTTTCTATGGATAGACAAATACAGCCCACATTGGAGGGGCGGTTCCATTGTTAGAAGTATGTCTAAACTCGAGATGTCTTGGGTCCATAGAATAAAGACTTATGCCCCCTATAGTTTGAATGTGGATGTGGATGTCAACGCTTTTATAGACAATTCCTAATTGACATCCATTCTTCTGCCTCCATCTTTATAGCATTTACAGTCTTGTATACATTTTGGATGGCCTGTTAATTCATGGTAGAAATTTTTTGGCTACCAGCCTTTTATAGGTGTGTACTTTGTGAACTTGGTCTGAGTCTTGGGTAGCCACTTTACCCTAGGTTTGGGTGTATTGGTCAGTTTATTTACTACCATTGGGGCTGCATGGTTTCCTATTTTTTATTTTGTCTGGTGTGTACCTATAGTTTCACCAATAGGGTGTCCATATTCAATATCTGCTGATACCTTTCAACAGATTGGTGCTCTCTGGGATGACACTTATTCTGCCATTCTCATGGACATCGCCCCTAGTTTGGGACAATTACGTTTTCCAAGAGATGTATAAACCAATTTATTTATTAGTTAATAAGGTTCCTTGTTTATAATGGTGGTTATTTTCCACCATTGATACTAAGAACCTGTGACAAATGAAAGGAAATGGAAAAACTCTGGACAGCCGTACTCAGAAATTGATCTTTTCTTGTGCCTTTTATTGTAAAATAAAGATCACATAACACGATCCACAGCAAACATGAAACAGAACAAAATGCTGACGTGTTTCACACTGAAATCAGTGCTTACTCATAGCTCATAGAACCTGTGACACATGGGATATTTGACTTCGTTTCCAGACAATTTCCAAATGTTATAATGGCGCCTTCAATGTTAGTTGTCCGAGACTATCATCTGTGCTAATTTTCTTACCATCAGTTTATATTTGTGGTAGGATAGCTTATAATTTGGTCTATCAAAATATTCAGTCTCAGTGGGTGCGACGGTCTAACGTTGACCATTGTACTCACTATCAGTTTTATTATCCTTTGTATTCTATGGGCTTCTTGACTTGAGTTCCTGGATTTCCCATAACCAAAATGGCGTTTACAATGTCAGCTGCCCGAGGCTCAGACCAAGGCTTGGTTATTTTTGTTTACTATTTATAGCAGTGCGTCAGTACGCCAACCGTGCCCCTGAACGACGAAATTTATCGGAAGGAGCAACCTGCTGACATCACCGTGTTGTTCCACGTCCCGGTTGCATGGGCGTTTGTATTGTTCCCGGCCGGCCCATTTTTTACTGTTCAATTTTTTCTGGATTTTTATATGCTTGTAAGTGATACTGCTTTTTAATAATAAATACCTATGGTGATAGTATCCCATTTTTGTCTAATATCAGCAATACAATGGCAACATGTACTGTACTGGAAAGAGAAGATTAAAAAGTGGGGTTGAGATTAATGAATAGATATAGGTATCTTTTTATTTCCATTAAAGTAAACCTAGGCATTTTTCCACTAATTCCTTCAACCATAGTGTATGCATGCATACAGTGATGCTGTCATCATCATCTTTGCAGCTTTCTGCATAGACCAGGATGGCCCACCACTGGAAAAGATTGCAAGAAGAAAGCTGGCATGTGTGTCACATGACTAGTCAGAAGATTTTGGAAAAAAGTAGGTATATTACAAAAAAAGATAACATAGAGCATGGGGTGAGTTTCCAGCAGGGAAGGGGGCTCACATGGGCCAGAGGAGCGCAGAGCCCTAAGTTGGTATTTAAAGGTTAAAGTTAGGGTTGTAAATTAGGTGTGAAGGCCTAAAGCTGAGCTCTGAGTAAAATAAGCATTTAACCATTGCAGTGGGGCTTCCTCCATACTGTAAGGGGTAAATGCTCATTTATGCCTAATGTACTAATAATAAAATATTTTTACTTACCTCATCCCTCATGAGCTGAGAGGTAGACCACACTTTGTAGAAGAGGCTGCAGCAGGTATTATAGCTTTGAGAGAGTCTTCTGGAGGGAGGGATAAGGTAATTAAAAGTCCTCTTTACTGATATCCTAGGTTAACCTTTGTAGTCTGGTGGTAGCCCCACTGCAAAGGTATATTATAGTTCAGCTCTACCTTTCAAGCTTAGGTTAAACTGATACTAAACTCTGGTTTAAAAAAAATAATATTCTATTCAAGTATGTGTATAGGGATTACTAATGCGTAAACCACATAAGGTGATATGAAATCTAAAACTAATTAAAGTAGCTGCCAACAAAAAAAGGTGTTCACACACTAAGCATAAATAAAATGAATAGGAATGTGGAGCTTACTGAGCTAAAACTAAATGAACAACAATAATAATAATAATAATAATAATAATAATAATAATAATAATAAATAATAACTGTCTGCAAATATAACAATGTCAAATATCCACTGAAAGTGATTGTGCAAAAAATGTACAACGATAGCAACTAGACAAATAAAGTGCAAAATAGCGCTACAATCTGGCAGACAATAAGTGTGCAAATATCAATTGTGCAATAATTGTGCAAACAATGGCAACATAAAGTGCAAATAGCAATCCGGGACTTCCAACAGTGCAAAAAATATATAAATATAAAGTCCAATGTGTACAAAAATCTCTTTATAAAGTCCAATAAACTCCAAATAAGGTGCTAGGTCCAAACATGTGGGTCAATTCACCTTATGTAAAGTGCATGTGCCACAATCTAACTAGCTTCCTCCATCCAGTGAGGGTGAAAGCCCAATAAGTCATAATGTGCTAGTATGCAATGCATACTAGTACATTATGGCTTAAAGCTGCTGGGGGACCCATATAAAAAAAATAATAATTATAGAGTTTGCTACCGCTTTAAGTACTAGATGTGTACGGGTTATTTTTGGACAACAAGGATATAATTTAGTGTCACTTTAGGGTGGGAAAAAACATATATCTGTCAAATCTGAAGGGTGTGTTGTCATGAATGTAAAAGATAACATATTTGGAAAATAATGTTATGTTTTAAAACTATCCTTTGATGAAATCCCTGAATGAGTCAATGAAAGGAAAAGCACATCTGGGTGTAAAGAATACAGATGAAAATGACTGTTAAACTGAAAGTTGAAAACTACAAGTCAAAATGTACCTACTGTTCTTATTCACCAAGAAGATAAATAAATGGGGTCAGTGATGACTTTATAGTGTGTCTTCTGATCTTCCTCACTTTCTCTAGCCTTCATATATTTTGGGTATTGGTCCATCGGTTTAAATGTAGTATGGACAACTTTCTACGAAGGATCTTGCTGCCAGCAACCTCTGTGTGTATGGGGCCTTATAGTTCTTCATATGGTTGAATAGAACACAGAGAACTGTTAGTTATTTCCTGGAGACTGTAATACTAGCTTCATGTTAAATCCAACAATAATGAAATATAGGTATATCACAGTGGACCTAGCATCAGATATTGTTCCTAATGCTAAATCACACATGTTAGGTAATGTACAGTAAAAGGCCTCATTCACATGGATGTTTAGGGCTCTTTGCAAATTAGGGCTGCAAGAATCAGCTGTGTGTACCTTTAGTTGCAACTGCTCTACCTATGTGAATGAATAATAACAAGCTGACAGCTGCCATGGCTGTCCACAGGTAAACGCACATGCAGTGGTGGCTTCTGTTACGGATGGATGATTGCCTCTGGGTGCAGATAGATGCATCCAGGCTTGGACATCAGTTCCTAACCACAGATAACAGTCACATGTGTAAATACATGTGAACAGTGGCAATGGTTGTTTGCATACATGTGTGATCACAGCCGCAGGGATCTGTTCATTCTTGCACCGGGACTTAAGGATATGGCTCTAATCTCCCTTACATAGTTACATAGTTAGTAAGGTTGAATAAAGACACCAGTCCATCCAGTTCAAACTGAGTGGATGTGGGTGCATGTTTACAATTATCCCTATTTAAGGTACCCATACAATGCCATCAATTTACGCAGCGCTCCAAACATACATCACACACTCACATCGGTCCCTACCCTCAAGGAGCCCACAATCCAAGGTCCCGAACTCACATTCATATACAAGGGCCAATTTTGGACAGAAGCCAATTAACCTACCAGCATGTCTTTGGAGTGTGGGAGGAAACCAGGGTACCCGGAGGAAACCCACACAGGCACAGGGAGAACATGCAAACTCAAGGCAGGTAGTGTCGTTTGATACCTCTTGCAGAGATCACAGTACTGCCCCTGGCAAAATGTTCATTTACTTTTCTCTCCAGAAGGACAGATCCATTTTTTTTAAGGCATCATTCAGGGAGGTCACCTTCATCCTGGATTGAGGTGGCGGTCAGAAATTACACAATCATGGGAATCCCGGGGACTGTGTTCACAAATAACTGACACAGATGTTACAGATTGCTGCCTTCTGCAGCCTTTCACCTTAGTCTACTACAAAGTTGCAATGGTGCAGTCTTATTATTGAGAGTGAGAAGACTGAGGAAATGCTTCCTCTTGCCTGCATTAGACTGATGACATCATCTCAGCCTAGGCATAGTCAGTGTACTGCCTTTTAAAGGACCCTATCAGTAAGTGCAGCAGAGAAAACTCAGCCTAGCCTGTAAAAGAATATAATATATACTTATAGTCTTAAAGTGATTGTAAAGGCATGTTTTTAATTTTTATTTTATTAAAATAACAAACATGCTGTAATTACCTGCTCTGTGAATTTTTTTTTCACAGAGCAGCCCTGATTCTTGTTTTCTGGAGTCCCCGGTCAGTCCCCCTGGCTCCACTTTCTCCCTTCCCCTGGCAAGTGCCCCCCATAGCATGCCACTTGCTATGGGGGAACTTGTGTGTGTTCATTCCCGAGCCCCACTCTGTGTGTCCATAGGACACACAGAGCGGGGCTCAGCCCTGCCCCGACTCCCTCCTCACTGGATCTGATTGACAGCAGTGGGAGCCAATGGCTCCTGTTGCTGTATCTGAGCCAATGAGGAGTGAGAGAGCTTTGGATTTTGTGCACATCACTGGATTGAGATCGGGCTCAGGTATGTATTTAGGGAGGGCTGCATGGGAAACTGCATGAAGAAGGTTTTTTTTATTTTATTGCATAGAACGCAGTAAGGTAAAAACCTTCTGCCTTTACAACCATACAAGTGTATCTGCAGTAATTTTAAACAAAGTCCGTCCCTTTTCTTTATTATTCTTACTTTCTATTAAATCATACCAGCATGACATATTCAGAGACATTTCTTGTCCTAGGGTGACAATGCTCTCTGCAACCTTATCATGCACACACCCTAGTTAGATTTCAAGGATCAGTGCCAACGTGCAGCCATAGTTCAGTTGTAGTCACCTTAGTTAAACTCTGATGTTCAGCTACCACTGAAGTATGCAAATTTAAGCTCAAAAATGCTGCTTTTACAGGCATTTGAGCTTTTTTGTTTCTCTGCCTCTAAACCCCCCTTCATGTTGGTCTAGGTGTCCATGCACACTATAAGGCCCCTTTCACACTGGGGTGGTGAGGGCATCGGAGGTAAAGCGCCACTATTTTTATCGGCGCTTTACCGTCGTTTTAGCGGCGGGCTGCGGCCGCTAGCGGGGCGGTTTTAACCCCCGCTAGCGACCGAAAAAGGGTTAAAACCACCCGCAAAGCGCCGCGGTATAGCCACGCTGCCCCATTGATTTCAATGGGTAGGAGTGGTTTAGGAGCAGTGAATACACCGCTCCTTTCACCGCTCCAAAGATGCGGCTAGCTGGACTTTTTTCACTGTCCTGCTAGCGCACCGCTGGAGTGAAAGGGGACGTTTTTTTCAGGCGCTATTTTTAGCACTGTAGTGCCTGAAAACCGCCTCAGTGTGAAAGGGGCCTAAGCATTTACAGGAGTTTAGAGGCAGGGATATCTAGGAGTCACATTCAGGAGACTCTTTTGCTCAGAAAGACACAAAGTCACATTCAGGAGATGAGCTTTTAAACATAAAAAACACTCAAAAGCGCCTAAATGCACATTAACGCTAGGCGCATGTATGCATGTTCATACATTTTAATGGCCGGAATCTGGTAGAGAGAATGGATTAGCCCACTCTCCCTGACAAAATGCATTAGTTAGTTTCTCCCTGTTCCATTGCTGTTTAACTCCCCTGTTCTTTTTTTTTTTACTCATGGAAGGCTCTGTAAGGTGCACCCATTTTACCTACCTGCGCATGCCACCATTGAGCTGCCAGGATAAGGGTCAAGCACCAGGATACCTGTGAGTTCACCTCTATGCTGAGCGTTGCAGGACACCGAATGGTAACATGTGAGACTGTCGCCCATTGCTGATTAGGTAACAGACTGCACACCACACACACTGGCTAAAAGGCCTACACACACCAAAAGCATGGCAGAATGCAGGCCCTCACTAGACACCGTACAAGACAGTGATAACTTGGACACCAAGACCATTACACAACTGCAAGCAACGTAAGAATGCGCAGTGCCTAATCGAACAATCACTCATGCACAAAAGGCCCATGAAAATTATGAAACTAACATTGACGTGCACCGAGCCAAGTTAGAAAGGGTTTGGGAAGACACAATACTTGAAAATGTGTAATGCCACAGGTGTTAGCAGTCAAGAAGGACAGATTATGCAAGCCATAACTCAGATTAAGTCATGCCATGGACGTTACGTAGTGCTGTCACAGACTTACTTCACCTATCTGACTAGAACAAACACAAACGACAGACTGCAAGAACGTGACATGCAAAAAGCAATTGATCTGGAGCGAGTAAGGCATTGTGGAGACTGCCATCACGAAAGCGCAAAAAGAAAGAAAGGAGCTCCTCCTGGAGACAGTGTCACTGCGCTATAGCACATCCAGACACTCCTCAAGGTCATGTAAATCAGTATAGTAAAATGCATCCAGTGCAAGCGCAAATGCTATCAAGGCTCAAGCCACTGCTGAGGCTGCACATGCTAGGGCCAAATATGGCCAGAAAGAGGCAGCCATAAGAGCTGAGAGAGCATGCATAGAAGAGGTGGAGCAAACAGCCGCTACCAAAGCAGCCTCCACCACTACGCCTAAAAAGGCTTAATTGGGTGCAACCTTAGAAGCTCTAAGTAAGGAAGAGTACACAGCACCCACCATAGCCCAGGCTGAAGTCTTGGAAGCAGCTGTGTAACTGGATGGCGGGGAGCAAAAGTATGACCTGATGCCACCAGAAGGTCCAGGCAGTCGTACGGCAGATAACGTGAGAAGCCTTCTCCGTTTCAACACTGGTGCACTCAGTGCAGAGATCTCAGTACAGTGAGGGTGATATATCTGACACCAAAGACTTGCTAGACCCGAGAGAAGACACTTTTCCTCCAAGGGTACTAGATGCCTGGGATATCAGCAGTCAAAGAAGTCATCCACACACCAGTGTGCTCATGGATGCACCAGCACAGGCTCGCCATGTGGTTGCGCTAACACAGAGAGATACAGCTATACACACTGGCCAGCAATCATCAAACACTTGCATCAAAGAGGAGGTGATCACAAGACCCTTCCAGGGAACCACGGCAGAACAAGATCAGCACACCAATGTATCAGACTATGTCATAAACCATGAACCAGACCGAGACAGAGGTACAATAAAATCACATCTATTGATTAATAAAAATAAAAAGGTAAATAGAGTAAGCATAGTCAAAGCATAACCAGAGTCCAGTAGCCAGATCAGGTAGTCAGCCAAGCCAGAGTTCAGTAACCAGATCGGGTAATCAGCCAGGCCAGAAGTCAGGGATCCAAGAAGGTACAGCAAGCAGAATAAGGAGCCAGAAGGGATGTCAGCAAAGTCAGTCTTTAAACAGGAACGCAGGAAATGGTTTCTTGTGATGTGACCAAGGCGAAGGCAGATATCAAGTGAGCTGGACAGCTTTAAGTAGGCAGGACTGTCGAGCAGAATCAACAACAGCTGGGTAACTGTGAAGAGAGATGGGAGTTGGAAATTAGCCAACAGGTGACCGGCCAGCTCAGAGAAGGAAGGGCTGAGCCCAGCCCTGACAGTATATGATCCGGCGTGACATGGTGCAGACGGGACTCACCAACATAGACGATTCCCAAGAATTACAGGATATGGAAGTTCACATTCAAGGACACTATTAAGAGTCTGGGCTTCTCTGCCAGGGAAGAACTCCTGACCAAATGGCTTGGAAAAAGAATCCGTGGAACATGCTCAGGGCAGCCAACGTGAACCACTCTGAAGTAGGTCTGGTCTTAGTATGAGAAAGGCTAGAGGAGTGCCATGGTAGCCCCAAGGCAGTCAAAGATGCATTCTTAAAGAGGGTCGACAAGATTTGCTGCAGGAGCTGCAGTCTGCAAGAACAGATCAGTCCCTAACAAGCCTCAACGTAAGACAACCAGAAAGAGAATTCCTGAGGTTGATGGACAAGGAGTTCTACAAAGACAAATTTGGTAGTTGGGTGGCCCCATTGCCCTTTCTGTTCACACAGAAGATGTCTAACTTATAACAGAGAGCATGCCATCTCTAGGTTCACTCTATCGTAACTTACAATGGAAAACAGAGAACATGGATCATTTTGTAGCCTTCATGTAGATAATGTTCCTGAGTGATCACAGAGAAGCAGAGTTCCCACTGAAGGAAGGTGAAGAAAGATGGTATCTTCCCTCATTTGGGGTCTAACATCTTAAGAAACCTGATGAAATCTGAGTAGTGTTCGACTCCAGCACCAGAACAGACTCGGATAACAGTCTTCTAGGAGTGTTGATCCGCAAAGAATCAATCGCCACGAGGGCAGACATTCAACAGATGTTTTACTGTTTCCTTATACGAGAAGATACCAGAGATTATCTAAGGTTCCTATGCTACCGAAACAACGACGCAAATGACAAAGCCATAGAATATAGAGTGAAAGTACACGTCTTTGGTAACAGCCCATTCCCAGCAGTGGAAGGGGAAGAAGAGTATGGGAAAGACGCTAGGAGTTTCGTAGGCGTCCCTCCTGTAGCGAATTATGTCCGACCTGTCTGGAGCTGGAGCTGCAAGTCTGGGTACCATGTGATAGGCTGCAGCGGCAAGCTGGTGCACACTCAATGGGACCCAGAAAGCAAAAGAGCACGGGCTTGCCCAGCAGATCACTTTTTAGTCATACCAATAATTCTCCCCCTGGAGTGGATGGCTTTGCTGGGAAGTGTAGTTCATGGATAGTTCTGCAGTTCAGCGATGTCTGCTTGGGAGACTGCAGTTCCCACATTGCTATGCTCTCCTTTAGACTCAGAAGTATGATGCAAGTAACCTGAGCCCAGCACTAGTGGGATACAGAACAGTCTGGGAAGGTAGAGAACAAGTCTGCAGTGTCAGATAACCATAGCCCGCTCCTGGCTACATATCTCAAACTAACGGTTTACTATGCTTCAGTGATGAATGAACACAGGAGCAATTGGTACAGAATGCTTACTGTGTTCATTTAGGAAGGGCTGGTAAAAATGATATGTGTACCAACCCCCCCCCCCCCCTTCTCTCCATCCTGACACCGATGTCCCTCCCGAGTAGCAGCTGTAGCTGGCAGAAGGGGGAGGAGAAGAAACCGGCAGCTGCAGGGGAGCAACAGAGGATCATTGCTGTGGTTGGGCAATGATGGCGATGCTGCACCACGCAGAGTGTGGGGCAAAGTCAACCTCCTCCTGGCCATTCTGCTTCCACAAGCTCTGTGTGCAGTATTGGAGTCCCACAGCATAATGGTCAAGAGGAGAAGCTCTTAGCCCCACACAGTGTCCATAGTGGCTTGGAGGGTTCCACTGAAATCTAGGGGGGCTCAGCCCACCCCAGTACCCCCCTAGAGCTAGCCTTGTCCATGTATCTAATGGTATCCATGCCAACAGTGAGATCTGCATCCCAGCACGCACAGCTCCTCTTCAGTATCCATGTAGCCTGTAGGATCTGTGCCCAAGCATGCACAGCTCACCCCTAATGTTCATGTAACTTGTAGGATCTGTGCTCAACTACACACAACTCACTCCTCAGTTGCCATGCCAGCAGTGAGAGCTGCAATTCCAACACACACAACTCAGTCCTCAGTGTCCATACAACCAGTGAGATCTGCACCCCAGTACACACAGCTCACTCCTCAGTATCCATGTTATCTGTGGGATCTGTGCTTAATGACACACTGTTTACTCTTTAGTATCCATGCTAACATTGGGATTTGAACTCCAGGACACACAGCTCGGTCCTCTGTGTCCATACCACCAGTGAGATCTGGACTTCAGCACACACAGCTCACACCCCAGTAACTACATCACTAGTAGGATGTACATCCTAGAACTTAAAGCTTACTCCCAAGTATCCATATCAGGTCTGCACCATATTTTCACTGGATCAGGAAGTAAGAAGAAATCTCCCCCACTATACCTCAGATAGCAATAAAAACCTGGAATTAACCCTTTCCCACTGCATACAAAACAAAAAAAAAGAACGTTTTGAGTGGACATACACTATTAAATAAATGCTTTGACTGATCGATCATACTATGTATTGCCTACAGATAAACCCCAATAACTTTCTGGCAAGAATACATTGGTATAACGTGTTCAGTTTTGAATGATGTCATAATGGTTTAAGATACTGAAATTTGTAGGTTCCCAGAAGATTCATTAGAGTTCAACAGAAGTGAAACAGAAGCTGACTTCTCTAGAGGCCACACCAAGATTCAGCAGATTATGTGATTTTGATATTATTTGTACTCTCTGATTAAACCGATAAGCTTACTTTAACATTTTCCAACTTGCACTGCACTGACAAATGTGTTTAAATGTCTTTCTTGCTCTATGATATCAATTAAGCATTTAATAAGAGAATGCAGCACCTCCCAGTGTTCTGTGGAAAAGTGCTCATAAAGACAGACCATATTTATCACGTCACTGATTTGAAGTCAGGTGTCAGGAAGGAAACATAACCAACCACGTTGTACTAGGATTCTTTCTAAATGACTGCATGCATAATGATCAGTGTTTCACTACACGTGTTCTTAGAACTGCTCTATTTTTTGTCCAGGACAAACCAACAGTCATATATAAAGAATTCAATGCAAATATCTTCTTTTACTGATAATATCTGTCATACACTTACTTTCTTGAAGCTAAATAAAAATTTGATTTAAAATAAAATCAGTATAAAAGCAAATAAAAAATGTGTAAAAATATTGTTCTTTAAACCCTTAACGAGCCAAGAAAAAGAGATTCCAATGATATCTACTTCTACCAATGCTGCATTTGCTCCTCTAACAGCATAGTGTACTGGGCCTTTTGTCATTCAGCTTGGAGCATATGTATTTCATTTCTTAACAAGTCGGTCACATTCGTTTTTCTTTTCCACTTTATTTTACTGAAAAAAAGTTTGTCGCACACATTCCATGTGTTACCTTTAGGAACAGAAGGTACAAAAGCAGCATTTTTTAAAAGTTTAAATACCACAGCAAACTAGGCATGCACTGAATGCATTAAACATCAGTGTGAGATCTGTATAATTATCAATGGTTTCAAAAATGTGTCAAAAGTGTCCGATGTGTCCGTCATAATGTCGCAGTCCTGATAAAAATCACAGAATACTGCCAATACTATTAAAAAAAAAAGAAATAATAGTAAAAATGCCATAAATCCATCCCCTATTTTGTATATGCTATTACTTTTGCGCAAACCAATCAATATACGCTTATTGTGATTTTTATTACCAAAAATATGTAGAAGTATACATATTGGCCTAAACTGAGGAAAAAATTACCTTTTTTTAAAAAAAAGGGGGGGGGGGATATTTATCATAGCAAAAAAGTACAAAATATTGTGTTTTTTCCAAAATTGTCTCTTTATTTGTTTATAGCGCAAAAAATAAAAAACGCAGAGATGATAAAATACCACCAAAAGAAAGCTCTATTTCTGGGGAAAAAAGGACGTAATTTTGTTAGGGTACAGCATCGTACAACCGTGCAATTGTCAGTTAAATCAGCGAATCGCAAAAAATGGCCTGGTCATTGAGCAGCCAAATCTTCCGAGGCTGAAGTGGTTAAGCAGACATCCGCATGTGTATGTGGTCCTGCAATGCAAGGGTACTGTAAAGGTTTGCTCTGGTTCATTTTCTTTAGTAAATCAGGCCCAATGCATTGCCTTTCTGAGAAAGTCCAGCACCATAGGTTTTAAAAAAAATGAATATGCCTGCTGTACATGTTTCATATACGATCCACAGTGAGCTCTGGATCTCATATTGTCTGCTGTGGTCCTTTGAACCCCTGCACAGTACATATTAGCATAATTTATAGGAAGCCTAGCTTGCATCTCGCAAGCTCCATTCTGCGAGTGCACAAAACTCTATAGGAGTCTTGCCTTTTTTTTAAATGCTCTAGGGCACCAGGAATGAGACTTAAATAAGACATTCAGTACAATTTTATAGTAATATAATCAGGGCTCAAAATTTCAAGTCCTGAGCTACTAGCCAGGCCTCAAGGGTTACTCGCCACCAGTTGCCCCACCCAACCCTGACCCTGTCCCCCCCAACCCTGACCCTGTCCCACCCATAATTCCGCCCCTAAACACTCCTTCATAAATTATCTCATGAAATGACATTTAAATGTTTTCTGCAGAATTAAGTTATAAAAACAAATATTAGCAACAACTTTATGCATGCCCAACAATACAGCCTATCTGTGTCTGTCAATGCTGCCTCACATGTGTCCATCAATGCTAATTCATCTGTGTGCATCAATGCAGCCTCACCTGTGCTCGACAATGCAGCCTCACCTGTGTCTATCAATGCAGCCTGCCCATCAATGCAGCCTGCCTGTGCCCACCAATGCAGCCTGCCCATGCCATGCCCACCACTGCAGCCTGTGCCCACCAATGTAGCCTGCCTGTGCCTGCCAATGCAGTCTGTGTCCACCAATGCAGCCTGTTCCCACCAATGCAGCCTGCCTGTGCAGGGGAAGAGAGGAGGGGAACAGGATAGCCGCCCAGATGACCAGAGCGTGGGGAAAACAGCAATAACAGCTTTCATTTCAATTGCTGTATGTTCTCACTGCTTGCCGTCACATAAAGCCCAGCCTGGCTCTCCTCTCTCTACCCCTCTGCAATCACTGGGAGAAGGACTCCCATTTAACCCTGTCTGCTGGCGGTGCTCCCCCCCCACGCTCCCAGGCAGCCTTTACTCGCCAGCCATAAAATTCCACTCGAAAAATGCAAGCAGGCAAGTGAATTTTTGAGGGCTGATATAATCATGTAAAAGAAGTAGGAATTTTCTGCCCTTTACTGTATGTATTTGTAAATAGCTTTTGCTTATTATTACCACAGAGCTAGTTGGTTACAAACAGGTACTTTTTGTGCCTGCTAGCTGGGGCAGAAACCCTGATTAGAGGACTGTGATGTTATATAAAGAGGAGTTTTCAGAAAGTAGAGACAGAACTGAGCTATGTGACCTTATATACACTGGTCTTGCTGTATTTCACCCAGACCAGAAGAAGAGACTATTAGGCAAGCATCCCTATATTCTAATAGTTTAATTGCAGCTGCCCATAGCTTATTGGTGGTGTATCTGAATCCTTGTGACAGACATATCTGTGCAACTGTACAGTATGCGTGTAGTGGTCACCTACCAGTATATCAGTAGGGGGACCTGTTTATTGCAATACAGTATATATGCTGTTTCTGTTATATTAGTTGATCCTGTCCCTTCTGGTCTGGGATTCTATAGCTAGTTTAATCTCAGGGCACAATAACCAGCATAGGCTATAGCCAGGTTAGGCATTCGACAGCAGTTAGAGGTCCGGTTGCATAACAGATTAGAAACTACTAGGGGCTAAGATGCAGAGTTGACTTCCGGTGCCACACCATGGTTTCTACTGAAGATAATCTGCAATCCAGGCTGGTTGGAAAACAGTTGGAGGATCTCCCCATCCCCGCTGATTTTGTTTTCAGGTCTCCAACACAAGACAGGTGCCACATCATGATCATCCTCAGGGGCCCCTGCAAATGAACTTTGCTGTAACATTCATCCTAAGATATCTTTATTAATAACTGTATATATCTGGGTATATGTGAACAATTCCACCAGGACTCTTGTTGGGCTCTTTGATGATTAATACCTGTTTGTATATTGGATGTATGTACTCTCATTAATCTTTTTTTGTCAACTTTATTCAAAAAGCACTCTCTTCCATTTAGTGAAGGTACTAGTTCTGTAATTTGGAAGACAAAAACAGAACATTCCATTGCTCAAACCACCAACCAGTCTGCAAACTGACCAAATTAACCTGCCCAACAGTCTGCATTAAAAACAGGGGTTCAGTTAGCAGAGATTTGCAAACGTATGTGTAAGCTGCAAGGCCTCTTCATGGCACCCATGTGCATTGCTTGCAGTCCTATCGCTACATGGAAGCACATGCATTAAATGGATAAATGTGGCCTGGAGGCAGCCCAATCCCCCTTAAAGGAACAGGAGCACACTGGACACCCAGCAATAGCACAATGGAAGCGAAGGTGCCCAGTGTGTCCCCGGACAATATTTACAACAGTAACAAACAAATGGCCCCTACCCCTAACTATAACTGGCCTTCACAGCAAGGAGCAAATGGAAAGGCAAATGCATGAAAGACAAAAACAGAACATTCCATAGCTCAAATCTCCAACCAGTCTGCCACCTGACCAAATGAACCTGTCCAAAAGTCTGCATTAAAAACAGGGGTTTAGTTAGCACGCATTTGCAAACGCATGCGTAAGCTGCAAGGCCTCTTCGTGGTACTCTGTGTATTGCTTGCAGTCCTAACACTAAGGAATTTATAGGCGTCTCCACAATGGAAGCACTCATAACTGGCCATCACAGCAAGGAGCACATGGAAGGGCAATTTAACTACAAGTTTAGCGCACTATTCTGTGTGGGGAGAGTCAACACCCCTCCCCCCCAACACACACACATTTAACCTCCCTAGCAGTAATCCCGAGTCTGGCTCGGGTTGGGATTTCAGTACCATAAGCGGTAACCCCGAGCTAGACTCGGGATCGCATCGCTGGATACAGGGAGAGGTTACTTACCTTGTCCCCTGGATCCAGCGATGTCCTCCACGCTGTGTGATCAAGCTGTCCTCTGCTCGATTCACACAGTGCCCGAGTGCCGCCGACCTCCGTTCCCTGCAACTTTACGGCGCACGGGAGTGGAGATCGGCGCCAAATTCAAAAAAGTAAAAACACACAAAACACACACAGTACTGTAATCTTACAGATTACAGTACTGTATAAAAAAATTACACACCCCTTTGTCCCTAGTGGTCTGTGCAGTGCCCTGCATGCACTTTTATATTATAAATACTGTTTTTTCTGCCTGGAGTTTGGAGATTGCCCACAGCAACCAAAAAGTGTCCCTTTATGTCAAAAGTGATTTTAGACCAACTAGAAAACAGCGATATTAAATTATAATCACTTGCAGAATTGAGCGATAGCGATTTGTGGGGAAATTCGTCATCTGCAAATGAGCAAATTTCAGTTTTTTTGGATTTGATTACATTATTGAATAATTTTTATTATTATTTATTATATTATAAACTTTATCATACCCGGGATGTCTGCTAGACTCTGGTTTGAACAGATTTAGGAGAGTTATTCCTAAGAATTACAGGACTACAATATAAAACGCCAAATTTCCATGCAAAATAATTGTACCGCTTTCAGCACCTAAAACCAGAACTAATCATACCGCCAGGGAGGTTAAGAGGCTAATAAATCTAGTTTCAGTCTTATATTCAGTACAATGCCAGTGAAAGACATAGTTTTGCTGTTTTTATTCTAAGGGTTAACCTTTGCCCTTTTGAATATGCTGCATAGGAAACAACCATTTCACATGGATTCTTTACAGGGAAATGTATTTTGAAATTGGTTCCTATATATTAATCTTTATTATGAGAAACAAAATACTTTGCCTTAGATCTTAACATGTTCCAGTTAAAGTTTTACCTAATCTACCACTTTTATTTCAAAATACATGTTGCAATGTGCCTCTTGTAAAATGTTTAGTGCAATAAAGCAAATCCTAACTGAAAATTTTCCTCTATTTTCATACTTTTTATGACATGCAAATAATGTCAAAATTGTGTGTGAAATTGTGACTAAATTTGTTTACCATGAGTGAAACCATTCATTGCTTACCATGAGTAAAATCAATAATCTATGTACGGTAATTATTCTGTAGTGGTAGACAGTAAAGAGGAACTGTACAAAGTTGGCAGTTTTGCTAGCGTTGGCCCAATAAGACATTACAGTTTTACAGGACTCATGAAGTCTTGGTAGTTGGCATCCAAGCGTACTTGCCACTCACTTCTACTAACTGTGTACTCTCTAGACATTACATTTGTTGCAATGGGTTTTCCCAAAGTGTGGGTGAGTACCATCGATGAAACATGTCCTCGCTGTAAAGGGGGACACTGCAGGGCCCAGAATTTATTCAGTGACCATTACTGCCAAACACCCATTGTGAAGCAGTATGTATAGGCTTGCATGGAGAAGATCCTTCTAGTGGATCTCAGACTAAGGTGATATTTAGTAGAACGGAGTTTGAAAACAAAGCATTAAAAAATAGAACATCACTTTACTCTTTTCCTCCATCTCTATTCTGTCACTTTCTGTTGAGTCTCTTGTAGGCTACTAGGCTTATTCAGAAAGAAACTGAAACCTATTTTTTTTTTTAAAACAAAAGGCCAAATGCTAAATAAGGGCAATGTGGCAAGCCTATTCAAATATATACTACACCCACTGAGTTTAGATTATAACTCTGCATGTGGGTCCAGTGTCCTTCATCTATATAATTAACAGGCTAGTTTAGGACAGAAGTTCTCAAAAACGTCTTGTAAAGCTCTATAACTTTGTGCACTGATTCTTGTGCACTGTGTAATGTTAATGTATTGTGATAATAAAAAAAAAAAAAAGTTTTTTAAAACATTAAAGCACTATGATGGTTCTCTTGTAATCATCTTTGAGCACACTACTGAAAGCTGAAGGCCACTTTCTCTATAGCAAGTTTTTCCATATGAGGAGAATTGTTGGTGAATGTGGAGAGTTCTCAAGCTGCTGGATAGTATCCCCGGAAGGGGAAGTACACACAATACGAAAGCATGACAACAGACCGCTGTCCGCCGAAAATTTACTAGCCTGCCATCCAACATTTGTTGGCGGGAAGTTGGACAACAATTGTCTGATGGAGCATAGTAACGGTCGGAATTTTAGGCAGTCTGTCATCACGCATCACGAAGGGGAAGGAGCATATTGACCCATGGACAGGTCTAAAGCCTCGTACACACGATCGGATTGTTGGCAGACAAAGCGCCAGACTTTTGTCCAAAGGGCGTGTGCCAGGAACTTGTCTTGCGCACAAATGGTCAGTCAACAAACACAAACATAGTACGTGGAATTTCAGCTCTTGAGCACCACCCTTTGGGCACCTTCTGCTAATGTCGTATTTGGTGAGCATTGATTCCGAGCATGCGTGTTTGTACTTTGGACTTTTGTGTGACGGACTTGTGTACACACAATATGAAAATATGACAACAGACCGATGTCCGCCACAAATTTACTAGCCTGCCATCCAACATTTGTTGGCGGGAAGTTAGACAACAATTGTCTGATGGAGCGTAGTGACGGTCGGAATTTTAGGCAAACAGTCTGTCATCACACAATTCCCTGCCGAAAATCTGATTGTGTGTACGAAGCTTAAGGAGAATGTGAGCGCATTGGTTGACTGGTGTTGGTTCACTTGTTGCTGGATGTGAAACTCAATGTTTTTTTTTTTGCTTGTGTATTTATTGTTTTGTTTAGACCCTGAATGGCTTAAGGGTCCTCATCATCATTCATAGTGGTTTCCATCACTATTTCACTGTAGGTTATTTGCACATATATAGTTGTACATAATATACAGTAACTGGGTACTAACATTTATAGGTAACGTTGATCCACGGAAAATCCGATTGCCTCTCGGGGATCAGGAAGGAATTTTTTCCTCTGCTGTAGCAAATTGGATCATGCTTTGCTGGGGTTTTTCACCTTCCTCTGGATCAACTGTGGGTATAGGATTGTGTATATGGGATTGTATTTTTTTTCTTTATTTTGTTTGAACTAGATAGACTTGTGGCTTTTTTCAACCTGACTAACTATATTTGTTTTCAAAATATCTATTTTAATTTTTTTTGCTCATTTAAGTGTGTTTTCACTTATTGCTTCACACATTTTATTGGTTGTTATTTTGTCATGTCATGATTGTATGAGTCATAGAGGGTTGCACCATTGTTGTTATAGTGCAAGAAAAAGGGAGCGCTTCACTTTTATTTTTATGTATTTCTTAATGGATGTGGGAACATATTAGTTTATAGCTGCATATCTTTTTTATTTGTTTTATTTTGTTTATTAGTTTGCACACACATAGTAACGTGGTAAAACCTACGTACATATCACATTTCTGAGTATTGCAAATGCTGGCCATTGCTTCCCATTTAAAATACTGGCTTAGAAGTCATACAGCTACCTCTAACACTCCAGAACCAAATGTAGGTGTGCTGTCTGTGCTTCCAATAGTTTCAGTCATCTGCTTACAATGATATTTGACGTCCTCTGCTTATAATGACATTTGACAAATGTACACTATATTGTCAAAAGTATTGGGATGCCTGCCTTTGCACGCACATGAACTTTAATGACATCCCAGTCTTAGTCCGTAGGGTTCAATATTGAGTTGGCCCACCTTTTGCACCTATAACAGCTTCAACTCTTCTGGGAAGGCTTTCCACCAGGTTTAGGAGTCTGTCTATGGAAATGTTTGACCATTCTTCCAGAAGTGCATTTGTGAGGTCAGGCACTGATGCTGGATGAGAACATCAGTGCCTGTCTCCACTCTAATTTATCCCAAAAGTGTTCTGTTTGGTTGAGGTCAGGACTCTGTGCAGGCCAGTCAAGTTCCTCCACCCTCATCGATGTCGCTCATCAATGTCTTTATGGACCTTGCTTTGTGTACTGGTGTGCAGTCATGTTGATACAGGAGGGGGCCATTGCCAAACTGTTACCACAAAGTTGGAAGGATGAAAATTGTGCAAAATGTCTTGGTGTGCTTTCCCCTTAAGAGTTTCCTTAACTGGAACTAAGGGGCCAAGCCCAACCCCTGAAAAACAACCCCACACTATAATCCCCTCTCCACCTAATTATTTGTACCAATCCACAAAGCAAGGTCCATAAAGACATGGATGAGAGAGTTTGACGTGGAGGAACTTGACTTGAGTGGAGACTGCGAGCCATACCTTCTTGTCCAACATCAGTGCTTGACCTCACAAATGCGCTTCTAGAAGAATGGTCAAACATTCCCATAGACACACTCCTAAACTTTGTGGACAGCCTTCCCAGAAGAGTTGAAGCTGTTAAAGCTGCAAAGGGTGGGCCAACTCAATATTGAACCCTATGGACTAAGACTGGGATGCCAATAAATTTAATGTGCATGTAAAGCAGGCATGTCCAAAGTCCGGCCCGCGGGCCAATCGCGGCCCGCGGTCTGGTTTTGAACGGCCCGCCTGGTTGTTTAAACACATATATCTTTTGTGGCCCCCGGCGATCTCCCAGCGCCGGGGCCACAAAAGATATATAGTCCGGCTGCCTCGGAGGGAGGAGGCGGGACGAGTGCTGTGCACACAGGAGGAGAATTTCCTGTTTACACGGCAGCTGTAATAGGAAGTCCCGTCTCTGCCATTGGATGACTGTGCTGTCCATCAAAGGAGTCGGGACTTTCTCTTAAAGAGGCCGTTGTGTAAACAGGAGATTCTCCTGTAAGAGGTCTTTGGCGCTCGTCCTGCCCTCCATGGCTGCACTGATGGTAATGGTAGCTGCATTCCTGGCAATGGTGAGTGAATTCCTAGCAATAGTGGCTGCATTCCTGGCAATGGTGGGTGAAATTCCTGGAAATGGTGGGTGAAATTCCTGGCAATGGTGGCAGAATTCCCGGCAATGGTGGCAGCATTCCCGGCAATGGTGAGTGAATTTCTGGCATTGGTGGGTGCATTCCTGGCAATGGTGGGTGCATTCCTGGCAATGGTGCCTGCATTCCTGGCAATGGTGGCTGCATTCCCAGCAATGGCGGGTGAATCCCTGGCAATGGTGGCTGCATTCCCGGCAATGGTGGCTGCATTCCCGGCAATGGTGGGTGAAATACCTGGCAATGGTGGCTGCATTCCTGGCAATGGTGGCTGCATTCCTGGCAATGGTGGCAGCATTCCCGGCAATGGTGGCTGCATTCCCGGCAATGGAGGCTGCATTCCCGGCAATGGTGGCATTCCTGGCAATGGTGGGTGAAATTCCTGGCAATGGTGGGTGAAATACCTGGCAATGGTGGCTGCATTCCTGGCAATGGTGGCTGCATTCCTGGCAATGGTGGCAGCATTCCCGGCAATGGTGAGTGCATTCCTGGCAATGGTGGCTGCATTCCCGGCAATGGTGAGTGCATTCCTGGCAATGGTGGCTGCATTCCCGGCAATGGTGAGTGAATTCCTGGCAATGGCGGGTGAATCCCTGGCAATGGTGGCTGCATTCCCGGCAATGGTGGCTGCATTCCTGGCAATGGTGGCTGCATTCCCGGCAATGGTGGCTGCATTCCCGGCAATGGTGGCTGCATTCCCGGCAATGGTGAGTGAATTCCCTGGCAATGGTGAGTGAATTTCCCTGGCAATGGTGGTTGCATTCCCGGCAATGGTGGCTGCATTCCCGGCAATGGTGGCAGCATTCCCGGCAATGGTGAGTGAATTCCCTGGCAATGGTGGGTGAATTCCCTGGCAATGGTGGGTGAATTCCCTGGCAATAGTGGGTGCATCCCTGGCAATGGTGGGCGCTGCATTCCTAGCAATGGTGAGTGAATTCCTAGCAATGGTGGCTGCATTCCTGGCAATGGTGGGTGAAATTCCTGGCAATGGTGGGTGATATTCCTGGCAATGGTGGCTGCATTCCTGGCAATGGTGGCTGCATTCCCGGCAATGGTGGCTGCATTCCCGGCAATGGTGGCAGCATTCCCGGCAATGGTGAGTGAATTCCTGGCATTGGCGGGTGAATCCCTGGCAATGGTGGGTGAATCCCTGGCAATGGTGGGTGAAATTCCTGGCAATGGTGGGTGAAATTCCTGGCAATGGTGGCTGCATGCCCGGCAATGGTGAGTGAATCCCTGGTAATGGTGGCTGCATTCCCGGCAATGGTGAGTGAATTCTCGGCAATGGTGAGTGAATTCCCGGCAATGGTGGGTGAATTCCCTGGGAATGGTGGGTGAATTCCCTGGCAATGGTGGGTGAATTCCCTGGCAATGGTGGGTGCATTCCTAGCAATGGTGAGCGCTGCATTCCTAGCAATGGTGAGCGCTGCATTCCTAGCAATTGTGGGTCTGCAGATAGACACTGACCCTTGTTTTGCTTCACAGTTCTTTATTTAAAATGTTAAGTTTTTTTTTCCTGAAGCTTCCCTCTTAAAGTGAAGGTGCGTGTTATACGTCAATAAATATGGTGTATCCAAATAATACACTTGAGTTCATCTATTCACCACACACAGCCACAAAGGCAGGAGAATTCTTGTTGGGCCGTGTATTAGTGCTCGGATGGACACGCTTAGACCGAATTTTAATGGTTCAAAGAATGTCAGGCAAAATGGTTGGCCCTCGCGCATGTTCAGTTCATCAAATCCGGCCCACTTTGAAAAAAGTTTGGACATCCCTGATGTAAAGGCAGGTGTTCCAATATGTTTGACAATATAGTGTATATTTTACTGGTCAGTTTAACCAAGTGATTAACTCGTCACTACTGAAGATAGAAAGAGCCAAGCTGCAGAAAGCAATTCATTCAACAAGCAAGCATACACACTAAATACATTACTCTCGTTTCATAAGGTAAAGTGGGTCAGTAAAGGGGAAACATAGACCTCTAAAACCATAAAAGTATAGAGTTCCAAAAGCAGCATCGATTCGCAAATGTGTGATGAGACTAAACGGGTTAAAGCCTCAGTCTGAGCAAGACCTGCTTTCCCCAGCTTCCTGCCTGAATTGAGAAATCTAGTTCTCCCTCAACCAAAAGATTCATCAGTGAAAAAGCCAGTGACAACAAGTACAGTAAAACCTTGGATTGCAAGCATAATTCATTCCAGAAACATGCTTGTAATCCAAAGCACCTGTATATTAAAGCAAATTTCCCCTTAAGAAATAATGGAAACTTAAATGATTCGTTCCACAACCAATTATTCATAACTCCTTCAGTTTATAATCCATATAAAAGATTATAGCAATGTGATAGGTTGTGTAACCATAACATGTCCATCCACAAATGGAAGCCTCCACAAGGGGATTTGAAGAAAAATCCAGTAGGAGCTAGAGAATATAAAATAGAAGAGAGGCGCTTCTAAGTTTAGCAATATATTTACATTTAATTAAGGTACAACATTTAGCAACTCACATTTTAGTTTAGTGCTCAATGTAGTATAAAGGTCAGTGTAGTGTAGTGGACAGTATAGTGGTCAATGTAGTGCACAGTATAGTGGTCAATGTAGTGGAAAGTAGAGTGGTCAGTGTAGTGGATAGTATAGTGGTCAGTGTAGTGGACAATTTAATGGTTAGTGTATTGTAGTAATCAGTGTAGTGTAGTGTAGGGGACATTATAGTGGTCAATGTAGTGGACAGTGTAGTATAGTGGTCAGTGTAGTGGACAGTGTAGTATAGTGGCCAGCGTAGTGTAGTTGACAGTATAGTGGACAGTGTAGTATAGTGGTCAGTGTAGTGTACAGTATAGTGGTCAGTGGACAGTGTATTGTAGTGGTCAGTATAGGGATCAGGTTGGTCAGTGTAGTGGTCAGTATAGGAATCGGGTTGGTCAGTGTAGGAATCAGGTAGGTCAGTACTATTGTAGGAAGGGAAGGGACTTGGAGTTCTAAAAGTCCGTAGGTTAGGGGGCGCAAATTACTTGCCTTGCCCCAGGCACTGACAACCCACGCTACACCACTGGCACACTGACATTGCAGAGGATGAAAAGCAGAAGCTGCTTGTATATGGCATGATTGTTGCAGGGGGAGTTGGAAGATCATCAGATACAACACTTCCAGAAGTGTCAGATTCCTAATCATTTTATAGGGCTTAAAGTGATTGTAAAGTCTTGTTTTCTTTTAGTTAAAAAACAACAACATGTTATACTTACCTCCTCTCTGCACAGAGCAGCCCAGATCCTCCTCTTCTCGGGTCTCTCCCCAGTGCTCCTGGCCCCTCCCTCCTGTTGAGTGCCCCCACAGTAAGCAGCTTGCTATGGGGGCACCCAAGCTGAGCCACAGCTCCCCGTGTCCATTCAGACATGGAGCCATGGCCTGGCCCTGCCCCCTTTCTCTCCTCATTGGCTGACTAAATTTGATTGACAGGCAATTGATTTTGATTGACTGAGTCAATGGCTTAGCCAATGAGGAGGGGAGTCCCAGGCAGCCGAGGCAATCTTACAACATAGTTGGATCCAGGTGGGCCTCAGATAAGTATAAGGGAGGATGAGGGAGGCTGCTGTACACAGAAGGTTTTCCATTTCAATGCATAGAATGTATTATAATAAAAACCTTCTGACTTAACAATCACTTTAAAATGAAAGGAAAAAGCAACCAACTGAAAAATAGCATGTGTATCTGTTATGCTTCTTATACTAAGAGCCGCTAGATAAAAAAGCGTGTTCTGGTGATAGTGTCTGTTTAATTAGTGTCTCAAACAAGAGTTTAACAGACACATATATTTATAACCTAAACACCCCATGTTTATTTAAAACTGAAACTCCTATTATTACATACATATATTCCTTTCTGAACACAGAATACAGACAAAGATGCAACACTTTGCATGAGCCTAACTTACAGAGGAACTTAACCTCCCTGGCGGTATGATTATTTCAGATTTTAGGTGCTGAAAGCAGTACAATTATTTTGCATGAAAAATTGGCTTTTTATATTGTAGTCCTGTAATTCTTAGGAACAACTCACTTAAATCTGTCCAAACCAGAGTCTAGCAGACATCCCGGGTATGATAACGTTTGAAAAATTAAATCATAAATCATAATATAATAAATAACTATAAATAATTATACCAAATAATAATATAACAATAATAAAAATTATTCAATAATGTAATCAAATCAAAAACACTGAAATTTGCTCAGTTGCAGAATTGTCGCTGTCATTACTTTTCAGTATTTGATGACGGATCTCCCCACAAATCGCTATCCCTCAATTCTGCGAGTGATTACAATTTATTATCGCTGTTTCCAGCTGGTCTAAAATCATTTTTGATGTAAAGGGACAGTTTTGGTTTCTATGGACAATCTACAGTTTCCAGGCATAAAGAACAGTTTTTATATTATAAAACTGCATGCAGGACACTGGGCAGAACACTAGGGACAAAGGGGATGTGAAAATATTACATACAGCAATGTAATCTGTAAGATTATATTATACTTGTATGTATACTGTGTGTTTCACTTTTTGAATTTGGCGCCGATCTCCGTCCCCGTGCGTCGCAACGCTTGCAGGGAACGGAGATCAGCTCCGTGATAGATCGAGCAGAGCACGGCTCGCTCGCACAGCGGGGGGACATCGCTGGATCCAGGGGACAAGGTAAGTAAACTCTCCCTGGATTCAGCGATGCGGTCCCGAGTCTGGCTTGGGGTTACCGCATTTGGTATAAAATCTCCACCTCGAGCCAGACTCGGGAATACCACCAGGGGGGTTAAAGTGATTGTAAACCCTCACCCTGTAAAACAACCCATTAAGTTTAAGGCCTCTTTCACACTGACGTCCCGTTCAGGCCCGCCTGTCAGTTTTTCAGGCGGACCTGAACGGGTGCTCCATAGAGGTCTATGGAGCGTCGGATGTCAGCGGTGACATGTCCACTGACATCCGACCCGCTCCGATCCGAAAAAGTGTAACGGAGGAAAAAGCTATTTTTCCATCCGTCTGCGGATCGGATCGGGTGACGACGGGCACTGCGGTCCGTCGTCATCCGATCTCCCATAGGGGAGAGCGGCGCTGTGACAGGTCCGTCCCTGCGCAGTGTGCAGAGACGGAGCTGTCATCTCCCTGCTCAGCGGGGATCGGCGGAGTGATCTCCGCTGAGCAAACGGACATCCACGGGGCGGATCAGTTCTGTGAAAGGACCCTAAAATAGAAATGTAAGGCAAAACATTTGTGTATAGATATTAAAAAAACAACATTATAGATAAAAAAAATTTTTTTTATATAAATGATCACATTCCCTCTATTCTCAGCTGCAGACAGTGGATGTCTGTGCAGGGGAGGCATGTCAGGACAAGTCTGATCATTGGAGGAGAGCAGGCTGATTTCCTAGCACAGCTAGAGAACTGACCACAGTGTGTTCTCCTGCTTAGTGTGGTCAGTGTTTAATAGAAAAGCAGAGGGACTGGCAGGAACACCAGGGATTTCCCACAAAGTAAAGCAATACAAACAGAACAGGATACTTTTTCATACAAGTACATAGTACAACAAGCACATATCAGGAATATGAAGTGTTGGGGTAACAAACACTTTAATTAAAATAGTCAGAGAGACTACCTAGTGACCAGCAACTTTTGAGATAATAAACACTTTAGTCAGGAGTATATGGTTACTATTGGCATATAAAGTCCAGGAATCAGGAGTATATAATGTGAGTGCAGAATGTTATGTACAGTCCAGTGAAACAGTGCAGCAGCCATACATATAAGTAACATACAACAGTAAGGTGTGTGTATTGTTTATTGCAGAGCACAGAGTATGGCGGTCAAGAGAGCAAAAGCTACATAGTATGCTACTTAATCCCAATGCTGCACTCTATATGCTCTGCTGTATGTCACACATCTCTGCTGCACTGCAGTCCAGAGTGATGGGATTCATGGAAATATCCCCCCCATTAAAGTCCCCCCAAAAAAGGAACTCTCCCTACATCAAGCAAACCCCTCTTAAATGAAAATCTCTCTCTTGCGGCAAATTCCCCCTCCAGCAAAAGCTACATAGTATGCTACTTAATCCCAATGCTGCACTCTATATGCTCTGCTGTATGTCGCACATCTCTGCTGCACTGCAGTCCAGAGTGATGGGATTCATGGAAATATCCCCCCCATTAAAGTCCCCCCAAAAAAGGAACCCTCCCTACATCAAACAAACCCCTCTTAAATGAAAATCTCTCTCTTGCGGCAAATTCCCCCTCCACCATGTACCCCCTCATTTACCATTCTCCTCTGCACTCCCTCGTCCATAGCTTGGGAGCAAAATTACCCCTCCAAAAGCTACCATACCATAGCCATCATCCACAGCTTATCTCTGCACCACTACTGATAACCTCTGCACCCCATGTACCCCTCTTCCATCAATTCTCACTCCTCTTCCATCATTGCTCACTTCTGCCTCCTTCCTAGCACTCACACACAATCCCCCCCCCCATTCACATACAATGCAGCCCCCTACCCCTTTTCTTAAACTCCCACAGAATGCATCTGCCCCATACTCACATACAATGCAGCCTTCTACCCTCTTCCTTACACCCACATCCCCCTCACACAAAAATACAATTCAATCCCCCAATTCTGCACATATAATGTATATACCGTGCAGACCCCACACACATACTTACAATTAACCCCCCTCACACATACAGTACATACAGTTCATCCCCTTGTCCCTCTTGCCCTGTCACATATGTACAATACAGAATACAGCTCCCACCAACCTCACACAGGCATAAAATACAGCCCCCTACATACAAACATAGGAGCCCCTTTCCTTTCAGACTTACAAATAATGCAGACCCCCTCCCACTCATACAAACTAACCTCACTCCTTATATACAGTGCAACCCCCGCACAGTAACTCATCGCAGATGCGGGTGGGCATTGCCATGTTATGACTAGGAACAGGAAGGGTCCTTGCATAGAACGTCTGTTCCATGCCTTGAGGAGGGTTCAGCTCTCTGTGTGTCCCCCACCTCTCAACACTTTGTTCAGGAGAAAATGCCACTCCTGACCCCCTCCCTACCCCTTGTCCTGGCCCTGGCTTCTATACTTTATGAATCCTTCATATAGAAATATCAAACAATTAACAGATCACAACAGTCAGGAGAGTCAGAGGTCCTCAACGGCTTGCCTGTTCAGATTAGTGACTCAAAGTATTAAACCAAAAGGGTAAGCATTACATCTGGGCAACTACCATTTTTTAGAAGGAAAAGGTCAGCAATCACAGCCGCCATGTTCCCCTAATGACAAGGCCATTTTGGTGATAATAGCCCATTTATAAAGTCCATTTTCCTTTTCAAATTTCCTACTCAATTTTGATCATAGAGATCATTTTTGACTACCCTAAGGAACTAATCTGAAGCAATCTACTTAGCAGCAGCATCAAAGTAACATTTAACATTAGTTTTACTTGCCCGTCTTATTAGTATGGTAAAGAGCAATATATAAGAATAATATGTGAGATTGGTAAGAACCAATAATAAATAATCAGAAATTGACTGTCACTGATCTGACTTTGGTAGTTAGAGTTATCGCACTCAGGATGCCATCTTACTCATAAATTGTAGCACCAAATTTCCCTTCTGTGTCTTATACAGTACGTATATATTTTCTTTGGAAATGTATAATCTTTTTCAGGCTTGAAATAAATGTCACCCTCTGGCAAGTGTTACCCAGGGGCCGCACAGCCCCACCTCTAGCGACGCCACTGAATGCATGTCATACTAAGTTTTCATAAGCAATGAATACACTGGGTCATCATGTAAAAAAGATTAGAGTAAAGGAAAGTAGACACATCACTAACAGCTGATTTCCTTATTCTGTTTGAACAAGGAGCAACTGGAAGCTAAATGACAGCAACTAAAATTACTCTGCATTTTGGCTAATTATACAGTACATAAGGCCCCATACGAAAAAACACATACAGACTGATATTGGAAATGTCATCTTTTGCATGGATACTTCAGCAACAGGGAATATCAGCTTAAAGGCCTGAGCTACCAAGTTAGAATATTTTGGGGTGGGTAATGTCACAAAAAAAAGAAAGAAAGCAAAAAATCTAAATCTAGAGGATTAGAAGTGGTACATTGGTAACTGACAAATCGCAGAAACTGAAGGTGAATTTTGAAATTTGCACGCATTTTAAATCCCTACAACAAATTCATTCATGCAAGAAATTTAAAAAAAAAATACTTTATTTCCGTATGAATAATATTGCCTGCTTTAAAACGCTTTATAGCTCTATCTATGGTTTGTAGTCATCAATAGATGATGTCAACATTCAGCTAAGAGTATAGAATGTGGTTACTGCGTAGGTTGACCCATATGAATTTGTGATAATTTGCTCTAATTCTAATGCATTATTGCTGATGATCGCCTAATAATGGTTTTGTTACACGGAGTTTCCACTACAGCTTCATAAATGCAACATCAATCATGTATCAGTCATTGTGGTTACATTTTCAACAGTGAAAAGTTATAGCTTATTTATAGTAAAATACATATTGTATTTAGCTGTATACTTTCTTTCTAGCCTTTTAAATAAAGCACTCATGTTTAACTTACTGTGTACAGGTTTTTACCAATATTGTATTCATTTACAAAGGGCATAGGTATATTTTGTTGTACTACTTTATTACATTTTGTTCCTGGGATTTCTTATTTTTTCTATTAATTTATCTTATATATCTTATATATCCGTAATGATCAGGCTCTAAGTTCCATATGAAAAAGTATAGATATATTTTGTTGTTCAACTTTATAACATTTTGTTCCTGGGATTTCTTATTTTTTCTATTAATTTATCTTATATGTCCGTAATGATCAGGCTCTAAGTTCCATATGAAAAAGTATAGATATATTTTGTTGTACTACTTTATTACATTTTGTTCCTGGGATTTCTTATTTTTTTCTATTAATTTATCTTATATATACTTAATGATCAAGTTCAATATGAAAAAAAAAAAAATCTAAAATAAAAAGAGCTTAAAATTACCTCATGTAAGGTTACTGTTTATATAGATATTTGACAGCTACATGTGCTATAGAAAATATCTGGATAAATCTTACTCCTGCTTGATATCAGGGTTCAAAAGTAATTTCTAAAGGCTGCTGTATGCTGCGTGAGCAATACTAATAACTTTATGCGCTCTATGGCGTGCAACAAGCACTTGGCCAGTCAGGCTCTAATGAGCCCATATAGGGCAGTCAATGTTCTGCGGTAAATAATAGTTTGCCAGAAAAGACAGAAAGTGAAATCGTAAGCATCTTGATTGTGTGACAATAGGCAGCTAGACCTGCTGGCATGGCCCAACCAGCTCTCAAACCTCAGCACCCACTCAGCAGTCACAATAGTGGTCGACAAAGTTATCAAGGTGTCCTTGTAGAAGAAGAATTCTTAGGCCTGTCCTATTTAGCTACTAGAATGTACCCACACTCATTCATAATAGACAGATGGATGAAGAATAGCCTTTGCGATACTTTAAACCCTCTTAAGGTTCTTAAGATGCAACTGGGGTCTAACAACAAATGCCCCTTTCCCTTAGAGGCCACAAAGTTTAAGAGGAAAAAGGAGAAGCATCCTGCATGTCTCAGCAACGGTCAGGCAGGGAATAAAAGGGGTGTTTACCACCTGAAACCATTTGGATATTGTAAACTAGAAGCACGTTTTGGGCAACATGATGTATGTCTCTCACTTCTCATCTGCCTAGAAGTGGGCAGTGTATAGGCCTACATGACAGGAAGAGGGGCTCCAATACCCAAATCTGCTATAAATGCTGACCTAAGCTATCAGGGCCCTTAGGCCACTGCAAATTATGCACAAATTGTTTGTCTGTCTCTGGGCAGGGCTAACTGGATGGCAGTAATTTACAGGGACCAGTCAAGACAAAGTCTTCTGACAATTTGCTGGTTTTATATAATGAATGAAAAGTACAGCAATGCTGTGATAATCCCAAGTAGCCATATGTAAAATTGGGCACTTTACAGTTCAGTGGCAAGACAGTACAGATATGCAGAACATACAGATGACAGTGTTCTTGTGTAGTGCTCTTTAAACAGGACCTTTTTGCCAATATAAAGTAGTTTTTCTAAATGGTGCTATGCTGGTAATGCAGGTCACATGAATACACACCCCAGATTTAGGCTGGAACAGGGTCCTTCCTGCAGTTGTCCGCACCATCTCTACACTGCCCAGGAACCTTTCCCTGCACTAGGTCTATCTTTCCCTAGCTAGCATGCGCACTGTTCCTGCCTAGATACTTCACACAATGCAGGCACACCAGACTAACCTAGCAACACTAAAGTAAAGCCTCTTTGGATCCCCAAATTTCTGCCAAGATCTCAGAAGAACTTAGTGTGCCATCAAATACTGTCTCTCCCAGAATGGGTGCCAGGAGCCCAAAACAGAGTAGGAGGCAGTTCTTTGTAAGGCTGTAAGATAAGCAGCAATCACACAATTGCTGTGTTTGCTTTTGGGTGTAATAGGCAGTAAGTGGACAATGAATGCTGTTACCCACTTGAACAGTATCACCTGTCAGGGTAACAGTGGTGGTTGTGACACAGCTGTACTCTCCTACACACCCTGGTCAACAAATAGGGATTAGGTTGCTTGTAGGAGGGTATTACAGCCAAGAGTATTTTTCTTCTTCCCAGAGGAGGAGGGTGGAGTTACAGTTTGAATTTGGAAATTAGGTGGAAGTCAAAATGGAGGACAGTGCAGACCTCGTTGGACAGGTGCACACAGTGAAGCCTATGGCCTGGCAAGAACTGAGACCTTGATTTTGGAACAATCTGGCACAGAGCAACCCCGTGTCTATTATTATCCTTGGATGGGACCTGATATGAACTGTGAATTGTTCCTTCATAGCTTGTGGACTGTACGTATGTGTGGGACTTACGCTACCAGAGATTTTGGGACAGTACTACACTATTTAAATTGAATTTAAATGAAAGAAAGCCACCTTGCCCCTGCGTAATACTTAGTGCAATCAACTGCAGACAGAGTAGGCTCAATTGCTTGAAGGCTGCGTGCACAGCGGTAACGCTAAATTAGGATTCAAGGACATTTAGATTTAGTCTATACTTTGGGGAATCATGTGAGCAGCTGGTTGGGGATACAAATGGTGGTGATCAATTACATGGATCAGTTGGAAGCAGTCACCAGACACATGCTGTGATCATGACCAAATGTTAATTGCATCTGGACCACCATAATAAAGAGGCCTTTGTAGAAAATTATTATTATTCAGGATGTGTGGTGCTCCTATCCAGGCCTAGAACCTGCAGGTGACTGTACTGGAAACCAATGGGATGTTCTGGTGCCTTGGCACACTGTCACTGCAAAGCTGCTGAATGAGAGGCCCCCTGTAGCTCTGGTACCTGGCTAAAGAACCCAGACACTAGGGGGGAGTCACTATTTTCTGGTGATGGGGATCAATGGGTGCTGACAAGGAAATCATTATGTGCTAAGGGGAAGATTTTTTTTTTTCACAGTCAAAAAAGGTTTTATTGAGAGTATGTTCAGGTTATCAGGTTATAGAATTATAAATGTTATCAACAATGGTATGTATACAAGCATTGATACAATTAGGTAGCAGTAGTGTTGTAACTTAGTATCTCAATTAGAACGAGAAAAAAAAAAAAAGAAAGCAAAGATAAATAGAGAAGCGTATAAACTAGTGATATCACAAGGTAGGTTATGTATTGGGGGAAGGGTGAAGGGGGGGTACAGGATAAAGGGGGTTGGTAGTCACGGGGGGGGGGGGTACCATCGCACTAGGGTTCATTTCCTTAGGTTCAGTGTGTGTCCAATAGAGACGTGTATAACACAGCCCTTCTATTTCCTCCTTACTATTACCGTCTTTTCTGTAGAGTAATGGATAAGGGAAGTTTAGCTCATGAGTAATTGATAATCTGGCGAGAGTGTAAAGGCCAGCCAAGGTTGCCAGGTTCTATTGAAGGATAAGCTGTTCTCTTTTTTCATTGCCGCTATTTCCTCCATTTTAAAAATGTACTGTACCCTGTTTAACCAGTCCTTAACTCCTGGGACTGTGGAGGTTTTCCAGTGGATGGGTATGAGCGTTTTAGCCGCCACTAGTAGGTGTCGAGAGAGTGATTTTTTGTAGCGACTTAAGGTAGTTGGGACTAAATTGATCAGGCAGGCGGCTGCGTTTAGTTCTATATTGGTTTCCGTTATATGTTTTATCCAGATCTTAATTTCATCCCAGTAGGCGCTAATGAGAGGACATTCCCACCAAATATGTAGAAGTGAGCCTGTGCAAGTTTTACATCTCCAGCATTTATCTGAGGTGGACAGAGACCATCCCCCGGCCTTTTGCGGTGTCAGATACCATCGAGTGAGGACCTTATAGGAAATCTCTTGGTATTTGGAGCTTAATGAGCATTTGTGTGTCAAAATACACGCCTTTTCCCATTGCTTTGCAGAAATGTTCATTTTAAGATCATGTTCCCACTTTCTTTTGTGTTTATTGTTATCGGCGTGTGGTATACAAATTAGCCATGAGTATGCAAGAGATGTGGTGTGGGCTACCGGTGATCTGTTGAAGCATATGGACTCCAACTGTGTCAACGGGAGGCAGAGTTTGGATTTGTGTTTACCGTTTACCACAAAGTCCCTTAATTGCATGTAAAAACACAGACCAGGAAATGTCTCGCCCACCTCAGAGCTAAGTGCGTCAAATGTTTTGATTTTCGAGTTTGCCATGCAGTGGTGAATAAGGAGGTCATGTGGTAGTTTATGGTGCATGCCCGGTGGGAAATCAGGGTTATTAGCAAGTGGTGTCAGTGGACCTGGGATGGATGCAATGTTGTGTAGGCTCGCTATTTTGTGCCAAATAGTGATTGTGTTTGCAACCAGTGGGTGGCCTATCTGTTTATCTTTTTTGGAGTGTTTGGACCATGGATAATAAAGCGTTTTATGTAAGGTTAAATTGCTTTCCAACTGGACCCAATCTTTGTTAGGGCCATGGCAGTGCCAGTCTATGAGTCTGGTGATGTGCGCAGCCTGGAAGTATTTCTTAAAATCCGGGAGGCCTATACCCCCTTTGCTTTTGGGAAGTGTTAGTAGAGCAAAATTGATTCGGGGTTTTCTATCTGCCCAGAGGAAGTCTCTCTGTGCTTTAAGGAGAGTGCTAAAAAATGTTTCCGGGATTCTTATGGGTAGAGCATTAAATAGGTATAAAAGTCTGGGTAGTATCGTCATCTTCAGAATGGACGCTCTACCAAACCATGAGAATTTTTTCGGGTGCCACCTAAGTAGGTCTTTTGTTATAGCGGATAATAGTGGTTTATAGTTGGCGTTATATAAGGCGTCGAGGTTGCTAGTTAAGTTTATACCTAGATATTTGAGTGCGGTTTGTTCCCATTTATAAGGGAAGTTGTCTTTCAATCTCTGGAGTTGGTCAAGCGGGAGGGTGAGGTTGAGTGCTTCAGATTTTGATTGATTCACTTTAAAATTGGAGATGAACCCAAAGGTTTGAAACACTTTCTGAAGATTTGGTAGGGATATATGTGGATTGGTGATGAAGAATAAGAGGTCATCCGCATAAGCGGCTATTTTGTATTCTCTATTGTTTACTGTGAAGCCCTGAATATCTCTATGTAAGTTGATTGTTCTTATCAGGGGTTCTAGGGTGAGAATAAAGAGAAGTGGAGATAGAGGGCATCCTTGGCGTGTTCCATTGTGAATCGAGATGGGGTCAGATAGTGTGTTATTTACTTTAATTTGGGCTTGGGGTTTCTGGTAGAGTGCTGAGATCCATGACAGCATGTTTTCCCGTAGTCCGATATGGGCACAGGTGTCCATCATGTAGTCCCAGGAGACCCTATCGAAAGCCTTCTCTGCATCGGTAGAAAGCAATATTCCGGCTGTTTTAGAGTTTTGGGCAAAATGGATTAGATTCAGAGCCTTAGTAGTATTGTCACGAGCTTCTCTACCGGGCATGAATCCCACTTGTTCAGGGCCTATAATCTGTGCTAGGAGGGGTTTTAATCTGTTGGCAAGTATTTTGGCCAGTATCTTGAGATCAACATTTAGAAGGGAGATGGGTCTGAAGTTTGCGCATTCAGAGTGGTCTTTGTTAGGTTTGGGGATCACAGCTATGTGTGCCATTAGGAATGAGTTGGAGTGGTTTCTATTTTTTGCTAGGAAGTTAAAAGCAGATTGAAGGGGTTTCAAGAGAGATATTGTGTACGTCTTATAGTATTGTGATGTAAAACCATCAGGGCCAGGGCTCTTTCCTGTGAATTTTTTACTTTTGAGAGAGGACGTGGAGAGATGTATGTTCTGCTAGTAGGTGTGGGAGATGTATATATTCTTGGGGTGGGGTATATATTGATGTTGGGGATGAGAGGCTCTATCAGTCAGTCTACAATAATTTCTCATATGCTAATGATAGGCACATTGTGTGTGTACAGCGTGTCATGTCAGGTGATTGAAAGATAAAGATCTAGGCCATGGTGGAAGTGAAAGCTGGCACACCCATTGTAATTTGGCTATGCCCACATTCAGTCACGACACAACCAATGCATAGATTACTTTTTCCCCCTTAACTTTTTTTTTTCTTCTTACAATCATATACCTGAAAAGAAGGACTACTGAAATCCACAGTTGGCAATAAAGTGACCACACCTAGACTTTGCCCCAAAACCTCTAGCTAAGTGTCTAAGAGCAACAAAAACACAGAATACACTGATTACACAATGAGCGGTACAGAAATCAGTGATGTATTTCTGTATGCCATAATCTCAGTGGGATTTTCCCTTTTCTTTACTTTCCATACTTCACTTTTCTCTGTACCTGTTTCAAAATAAAAGAAACTGTCATACAGGAAAGCCTTTTATTAACCACAAATTAAATCTGTTACTATATATACCATACAAAGGTTCCTTATATTAAATGATCATCAGTTTGTATGATTGAAATTCTCATGATAGAACGAGGGAAGCAAAATAAACGCAATAACAATATACAATACAAAATATATATATATATATATATATATATATATATGGGAGTTGAAGTGGACTTATTTTTGCAGATATTGTATATGTATAGAGGCATTATATATATATATATATATATATATATATATATATATATATGGAGCCATTCTCTGTAAGACAAATGCATAATGAACGAATGCCAATCTTTTCAAGATTGTCTTGACTTTTTCTTATATCATAGTTGAGCTCTCATGATTCGAATACAGATGCCTTTTAATTCATCATAAACAAAGTTGTGTTAAAAGCATTGTTTTTTTCAGCAAATAGACGGTTACACCAGAACTATCATAATGATCTGTATCAGTTAACATTTGTAAAGGAGTACAAGGCAAAGGAGATATATGGTTGCAGCATACACTTTAATTCTATAACTGTAGAAATGCAATATCAATACAAACAATAATTATTTTTAACAATCCAAAATACTGAAAGTTTTCTAGAAAAATCCCCTTTCATGTTGTGAGTGCTGCCTGGCTGCTGGCCATCTCTTTCTGCAACTTCCCAGATTCCCTGCATGCTTTGCAGCTTCCCCTCTGCTGTTTACTTTCAGTTTCTAAGGACTACATATCCCATGGTATCTTGCCACCTGCAAGCAGTGATTCCTGTACTGACTCTGCCTCCTGAAACTCCTCCTCTGAGCTCCTCAGCAGTTCAGAAAGCAGGCCCTGTGAAAGGTGTGACGCAGCAGTGTCTGCTCACAGGCAATAATGAATATGTGTCACAGAATTCAATGAGGTAAATATGTGTGGAACGCTCAAACAAACAAACAAACAAAAAATATAGCTGCGCTAAAACTTATAAAACAAAATTATAAAGTGACATAATTTTTCTAATTTACAAAAAATCCCAAAAACATGCAAAAATAGTGCCAAAGTAATGATTTCCAGGCATATAAGCAGTCCAAAGAAAAGGAAAGATGGATAGGATGCTGAATCTTAGTCCATTTTCGGTGACTCTCAAAAACCACCCTTTACACACGTAGCAGGTGCACCCAGAGTAGAAAGAGATTATCCACCACCAAATTAGAGGAGGCTTACCAGCTGTCAAGATCTCTTTTTAAGGAGATCATACGGGCTTGTAAAATGTTACGTTCCTGGTCCCCACACTGGGCTCTGTTGGTAACACCAATCTATCTGCTCCCTCTTTATGGTATATCTCGTTCCACCACAATCATTTAGTACGGCAAAGAGAGAAGAAAAAAAGCTCCCATAGCATAATTCCGTAAAGATTTATTAAAATATAAAAAGTAAAGTAACAACTCACGAATTCCCAGCAGAGTATAAGCGTATAGCGTATAAAAAACGACCCGGCCGGCTCTCTCTTGTTTGCACTGCCCGCCCTTCCGGATTAACGTGGAAATGCGGTGACGTCAGCACGCCGCTAACCCTACGTCGTTTCGTCAAAAGTGACTTCTTCCTGGGGTACGAGCGGCATGCTGACCCACCGCCATAAGTACTCACTGGTGATTGTAACCGCCCATTTCCGAGCTCCTGGTCACAGTTCCCAATTCGCCATCTTAGAATAGGGCAATCTGCCCATACTAGATCATCACCTGTTCCAAAGGAAAAGGAACCCTTTGTTTCCCAAACAAAAATAGCAAGTTTACACCTACATAGGAACAATATACCTAAGGAAGCAATTTGTTTGTTTAATTCATCAACAGAGGTGTCTGTATCCGAACGCGCAAATTCCCCATGCGCAAGTTATTTAACAATCACATACTTCCTAACTAAATAAGGGGTATGTATTAAGACCAGTAATTAAATTGTTACACCAGTCCATACAACCAATAAAATGGATAAAAATCCACAACCTATATTTAAAAACGTTCCTCATCTAGGGGTATAATCAAAAACATACCACTATCGGGAACTTATTAAAAAATGAATGAACAAAAATAAAGATGAATTCTTGTCTTAAACTGTATATTCAATGGATATATTAATAACCATATATATAATAAATAAAAGGAGTCAGAACACATGTGTGGAACGCCACCAAAAACTTCAAGATCGTTCAGATTAATAGGAGTAGTCTAAAAAGAAATACAATGATTGTACCTTTTGACCATAGATATGCTTTAAAGTAGATGTACCATCAGATATACTGTATTTTTTTTCTTGTTATGTGCATGCCTACTTAGCAAGGTGTAAGTAGGACATTTAGGAAGAATCTATTACTTCACAAGGAAATCAGTTTCCTAATCCTTTACAATGCTTTATTTTTTCATTCTCAGAATACTGACACCATGTGTATTCAGATATTACTTAGGGTTAGCATCTACTTTGGGGACTCAGATGCTGGCTTATGTGGTATTATAAATTCCAATGCAAGCATAGTATTCTTTATGTTCTTAGCTGTATTAGACAGACAAATAGAGTTGGTGCAATGCAGTGCTATACATCTGAAAGGCAAACAAAACACGTTCCCAGTGCACTTGCTTTGCAGCATAGCACTACACGTGGCAATGTACTAATGTGGGTTGAAATGTGCTGCCAAGGTTGCATGCCCAAATTTTGGTCCATTGCAGGGTAGATAATGAATGGGCTGCATTAACACAATGTATGTTAACACACATGTTTAAAAAAGGATTATGCTCAAAAATATTTGGCCATACTGCTCATGTAGGTCACAGGAGTGCACTTACTTTTGCTCTCCTGTGACCCAGAAGTAGTCAACAGCATTCTATATCTCACTGTCAACTAACTTAGCAAAGTTGTTCCAGGCTCTGGAAAGATCTTGCCAATTTTGTCAGGATCCACCCAGCTGCCTGATTGACAGCTTAAAAAATGTTGGTAGATTTAAAGAAGATTGTAGAATGAATGTGCATGGCCAGTTTTATGCAGGCTCACACAGTGGATCTGAGAAAGGTAAAGAAAAGTACACAATGTAAAGTGATCATTCGATAGGTAAATAATTGCTTGGGTCTTTTGCGATCCATGCACCCAGGAAAGGTTGCTACCCTGGTAGATATATGCTATTTTGCTACTACATCTATAATGCTCTGTTTGCAAAACCATTAACAATTTTTGTTTCATATGCACAAGCTGCTTTCTTGATACTGGAATACCGTATATACTCGAGTATAGGTCGACTCGAATATAAGCCGAGGCCCCTAATTTACCACAAAAAAACTGGGAAAACTTATTGACTCGTGTATAAGCCGAAGGTGAGACAAGCAGCAGCTACTGTTACAGCTTAAAAGAGTGGAAAAGAGGGTCAACAATGCCCATCTGCAGCTGCATACCTCCCTGTGTACCTCCCTGTGTCCATTGCAGCCTACCTGTGTCCTGTGCATGCCTCCGTGTGCCAATCTGCAGCCTCTGTGTCCTTCTGCAGCTCTGTGCCCATCTGCAGCTCGGTGTGCCATTTTGCACCGATCAGCATGTATCAGCATGTCATAAAAACATACGGCGGCTATTCCAGGATTAAAAAGCCGCACCTCTCCTCCTCGTCTGTGACAGACAGCGGCCATTCCACTGTTCAAAAGCCACGTCTCCCTGTCTGTGATAGGCGGAACACTCAATTTCCCAGCAGTCAGTGTTCCGCCTATCACGGACATCATCTCATCCTCGTCCGTAGTATGAGGATGAGCGGATGTCCGTGATAGGTGGAACACTGACTGCTGGGAAATTGAGTGTTCCGCCTGTCACAGACAGGGAGGCGCGGCTTTTGAACAGTGGAATGGCCGCCGTCTGTCTGCACGACACGCTGATCAGGTAGGCAGACGGCGGTGACTTGAGTATAAGCCGAGGGGGGCACTTTCAGCCTAAAAAAAGGGGCTGAAAATCTCGGCTTATACTCGAGTATATACGGTAGTTGTCTCTAACACAAAATTATGACAAATAAAAGCAGGATAAGTTTGGAAGGAAAGAGACAAGTGGCCAAAACTCTAAACTCTGGATGTGCAATGATCAGTATCGCCCACCAGCCAAAGCAGTAAACATTTTGGGTGGAAACATAATTAAAATAAAAAAAACAGTTTTGTCCAGGTACTAATAAATATTCAAAACAACAGAGATTTTGCATAATCTTCCGTGGACTTCACTTATCTTTATTTATTGAGCAAAAAAGTCATGACTTAGCATACTAAAAATATCCCCTTTGTAAAAATAGTCTGCTTTTATGTCAAAAACATCCTACATAAGCTTGATTAAATAGGTGGCAGTCCTTATGCAGATTACTGTAATTCTTTGATATAATAACATCTGAGACTTCAGTTATACTTGGCTAAAGACAAAAAGCATATTTTAAAGTTTTCACTTTGAATTGGCTTCTTGTAGGTTTCTCGCATAAACCACAGAATGCTATTCTATTGGTGCAGGAGCCTCGGTGGTTTGTGCTTTTTTGCTTTCACTTCCCACCTTAAAACTTAAATTCAGCACTAATGAAACATTCAGAAGCGCCTTATGTGCGTATATTATTTCTTCTCATGTAACCAGTATAGGTTAAGATATACAAGAAATACTAATTCTGAAAATGGTTCAGTTTCCGTAAATATATATCTAGACCCATTAGCCTTTAGAAAATATGTAAAAAGACATGTAGAATTTCATGAACTTAATTTTAAAGAGTAGAAGAAGAAGAGCACTTTATTGCATGACTGTTCTTTAAAATTGTTCACTGTTAATGAAAACCAGTAAAACAACGATTTATATGCCTTTAGCTAAGACTTGCCTGGTATAATTTGTATGTTGGCTTGATTCCTCAGAGATTAATTTCTTCCCAATAAATCCACAGCATAAAAAACACCAGTATATATGTAAATGTATATATTAGGTAGGTAATAAACATTTGTTTTACTTACTGCGCACATAGTTTACACATATTAATTATAGTTAGAAATCTGATTCCAAAAGGGTTCTGTAATCACAGAATGTTTGGACTGGACTATGTGTAATGACTAGTTGTGCCCATGGCAGGGATGTAGATAAGGGGGGGTATGGGGGTCCAACCCCCTCAGAGCTTCCGCTGTGCAGCACAACAGCTAGTGCTGGAAGCCAGGAACCTGCAGCTTTTCAGTTTAGAGCAAGTCAGGATGCTCCTTCCCAGCTCCATTCACATGACTCACCCAAAGGAGGACTTTATTTGTTGTACTCTCTCTACTAACCTATGCATTACTCTCTCCTGACCCCTGCACTCTGTATGTTACGTACTCCTGACCCTTGCACTTTGTGCGTTATACACTGACCCTTATGCTCAACAGTAATTACTCCTGACCCCTGCTCTCTGTGTTTTATGCACTCTTTATTTCTGCATTCTGTGTGCTATAAATGCCTTGCCTCTGTACTCTATATGTTATGCATTCCTGACTACTGCACTCTGTGGGTTATGCACACTTGTCCCTTGCTCTCTGTGTGATATGCGCTCCTGATCTTTGCTTTTTGTGCATTACACACTCCTGTGCTTGTATCTTAAGCTCCTTTGACCTCTGTGCTCTGAGTGATATCGTTTTAAGCCTCTCCTACTTCAGAATTTTTCCATATGCATAATCTGCCATACAGCTATTTTTTTTTTTCATCTGGGTTCCCAAGGCCAAATCCCCAGAAAAAGGAGCAAGATGGTAAAAGTGTCAGTACATCCTAAACTCAATACCCTTTGAAACCAAATCATTTTTAAACATTATATATGGTGTGGTTATAATGACTATAACTAACAACAGGGCATTTTTTATCAAAACTAATATACACAAACAACATTATGACCCATACAGTATGTTAAAGAACAAAATATCTCATATTAACATGTGTGTGGACACCTCTGGTCCTGAAAACGGCAGAAGGAGAAACTACCGGTAATGCCCATTGCAGTCAGACAGATTTCACCTTTCATTCATACAATTTCTAGTTTAAAGAAAAAATTGATAATATGATTGTTATAGGAAAAACATCTGAGATGTGGCTTACCTTTCCTTACTACAATATACTTGGTGGCCACACTTTGACTTAGGCCAGCCATACACGATTCGAATCTCAGCCGGTTTAGCAGGAACTGTGCATTTGAACTGTTAATAGGCAGGCTGAATTTACCAAGTTAATCGATCGATCAACTTGGGTACAACCAGCCTGTCGGATTCTCTTGCAATTATCTCTAGCGGCTGCTATAGCTATATCACTTCCATAATAATCACTTCCATCTCCTGTGGGGGAACGGCTTCCCCTGATTGCCCCAGAGAACACAATAGTGCAAATTTCTTTCCTGCAACCCAGCCTTCCAGTAAGCCTTTCAGAGCCAATTGTTGCCTAGAAAACTAAATTTGCTTCCATTTCTGTGCAACAAAATCTATTTTTTTATTATCATAGTATACTGTATTTTTTTTTTTTACTTTTTATTTAATTTCTTAATAAACAAACTAACAAAACAAAACATAAGACATCATACACATTGAGCCTGAAATATATTAATGCAGTTTCACCATCCAATCATACTACATGTAGCACTCTGGGGTTTAGTCAGGGGTAGCTATCATAGTTAAATTGTTAGAAATCCATTGATTTCTCCCTAAGTTTGGCCTTGTTGTACATTTCTCTTCTACCACTAGGTGGCCGGGCACTTGTACTAGATATGAGAAGGACAACTCAAGGTTCAGGTTATGGGTATATGGGGTATCTCAGCCAATGGGCAGGGGTTTTCTTGAATCCCTTGGCCTGCTGGGAGATCCTATATATTTGGATGGAGTCAGGTGATCTGTGTTCTGTGCCACCTGGACTGCTGTCAGGGTGGACATGTGTCGGCTGCCCTGGGCTGCTAGGCCAGCGATTTGACCTATCCCAGGGGGATCAGGCTGCCAGGATGTGTGAGGGCCTATGCAGAAGTAAGAGGGCAGCACAGGGTTGGGCCTGCGGCTTGCAGTCCAACCAAAAATGACGGTTTTGCCAGCCGGAGAACCTGTCATGGTCAGAGGTAGAAAGGAAGCTGTCGCCACTAATATACCAGGGACCACAGTGAGTAACTGAAGCAAGTACCGGAGCAGTATTCTCACCGAACAGGCACGGTGGAGAATTGGGAAACTTCAGGCGGTGATCAAGTCAGGGACCCAACCAGCAGAGGTGATGCTTGTAGAGCAGGCTTGTGTGTCCAGCCAGGGACCGAACTGGTCAGCAGTGTGAAGCCTGAAAGGTATCCGAAGTGCCAAGCCAGGGACTCAGCAGGGATGCATAGGTGACGCTTGAGGGAGATACCACGGCAAAAGCCTTGAGGAGCTCATGGGATTCAGAGTTAGTGAATCACTGGGTCCGGTGAGAGACCAGGACCTCAAGGGGCTGAAGAACTACAAGTAGAAGTTGTAGTAAAGCTGAAAGAACTGCTATTTTTGAATTAGGAACTTTTAAGTACTGTAGCCATAGAGGACAGCAAACCTGCACATGCAAAAATGCCACCTTGCTGAGGCCTTTCCCTGTATGGCTGTCCCCTTATTGAAGTCTCAGAGTCTGCCTATTGAAATTGCAATGACTTAAGGGTGTCCTGGCCCCAACCCTCTTTCCCTTGCAAAATATAAAAGTACTGTTAAAAGAAGTAAAACCTCTTTTGCGTCAAAGAACTGTCTCTGGCGCCCAATTACTTTTATCACCTTTGCACCCACTATGCCTCACAACCCACTACATATTGAAGGATGTCAGCAGTCTGTGGCCTCAAAGGTTCTCTTTAGACTGGAGAGGTTATAGATTCTAAACCATCCCATTTATCCACTTAAATGTCAAACCGCGTCCAATATATTAAGGGATGAGAGAAAAAAAAAAAGAGGAAGAGGGAGTAAACATTAACCTCTTCTGTCCCCAATGGCCCCGAACATCCCTTATGTAGAAACACCAATATTATAATTAATGGCCCCCATGGGCATAAGATGCCGTGTACGGTTTGTCCAGCCACATTGCTTAGATTTTATCATACTTACTAGGACAACCTCTATTCAGTATACTGTACTTTATATTAAATATTTCATGATCAATTAAAAAAAAGCATTGTCATGTCCTATTTTTTATTTACCATAGCAGGCAAAGGTCCATGTTCTGGCCTTGACTCTAATTTACAACTAGATTGTGCTGATTTGCTAATAAAAATAATCATTTTTGGAAATATGGAAACCAGAAAAAGACTAGGATAGGTCAATTTATTTATCTGAATTTAAAAAGATATGTAATACAGGAGTATTAAAAAACTACAGATAAATGTGTGCAAGGTTGCTGACTATTTCCTACAGTGCATAAAGACAGCAGAAAAAGAAGAAAGAAAAGTAGAAAACACAAAGAAAGTTGTGAGACACAGAGGAAGTGCATGGGGAAGAAAATAAAAGTAACTGACAAAGTGAAAAGGAAGGAAGAGTCACAAAGCACATTTTGAAAATACTTATCTGCTTTGTATGCACGTACAAGAATTTCAGCAGTCTTTGCATCTGTAAAGGGGCTGTAAAAACTGTTAATTTGAACATAAAGTGTTTCTACACCAAGTAGAAAATGTTGAATATGACAAATAAGATAAGCATCTCCCCTGGCCAAGCACCATTACCAGCTCTTGCCACCTCTCCTGGACTATTGCAGCTGGACCTTAAATGCAACATTTGTACTGCCCGCTCTTGGGAAAACCCTGCGTTAAACTTTAAAGCGGAGGTCCACCCTAAAATGGACCTCCGCTCATCGGAATCCCCCCCCCCTCCGGCGCCACAATCGGCACCTTTCAGGGGGGAGGGGGGTGCAGTTACCTGGATAATCCAGGTAACTGCACCCACTTCTGGGCTAGCTCTCTGCGGAAAGGGGCGTACGTTACGCCCCTTTCCGCAAGTCGCCCGCCCCCTTCAGCAAGTGCCCCGCTGCCTGCTGGGAAACACACAGCTCCCAGAGGCAGCGGGGACCGTCCGGATTGCGCCGCGCGGCTCGCGCATGCGCAGTAGGGAACCGGGAAATGAAGCCGAAAGGCTCCATTTCCTGATTCCCATACCCAAGATGGCGGCGGCACGAGCGAGCGATCGGCTTCGGGTGCCGACATCGCGGGCGCGCTGGACAGGTAAGTGTCACTATTTAAAAGTCAGCAGCTGCAGTATTTGTAGCTGCTGGCTTTTAAAAAAAAAAAAAAAACGCGGAGTCCCGGTGGACTCCCGCTTTAAGTTTACAGCCTACTCCAGTGCTCTGGCACCGTAAAGATGCTACACATAATGTTTCTGCAGCAAGATTTCAACTGCAAAATTTAACAGGTGTGCTTCCAGCATCTGTAAAGGGGCTGTAAAAACTGTTAATTTGAACATAAAGTGTTTCTACACCAAGTAGAAAATGTTGAATATGACAAATAAGATAAGCATCTCCCCTGGCCAAGCACCATTACCAGCTATTGCCACCTCTCCTGGACTATTGCAGCTGGACCTTAAATGCAACATTTGTACTGAACACATACAGGGAGGCTGGTTATATGGAGAGACTAGTGTATATACAGAGAGTCTGGGTATACAGAGAGGCTAGTGTATACAGAGAGGCTAGTGTATACAGTGAGGTTGTGTATACAGAGAGGCTAGTGTATATACAGAGAGGCTAGTGTATACAAAGAGGCTATGTATAAAGAGAGGCTAGTGTATATACAGAGAGGCTAGTGTATATACAGAGAGGCTGGGTATACAGAGAGGCTGACTATACAGAGAGGCTGACTATACAGAGAAGCTGACTATACAGAGAAGCTAGTGTATATACAGAGAGGCTAGTGTATACAAAGAGGCTGGGTATACAGAGAGGCTGGCTATACAGAGAAGCTAGTGTATACAGTGAGTCTGGGTATACAGAGAGGCTAGTGTATACAGAGAGTCTGGGTATACAGAGAGGCTAGTGTATATACAGAGAGGCTAGTGTATATACAGAGAGGCTGGGTATATACAGAGAGGCTGGGTATATACAGAGATGCTGGGTATATACAGAGAGGCTGGGTATACGACAGATAAGCTGGGTAGTACAGAATTTCCCCCCTCCTCCATGGTCTGCACTCATCTGCTCAGGAGCTCAGTGTGATAACTTCCTCCCAACTCTATGATACAGGTGGAGCAAGGAGGAGACCCGCTCTCACACTTATCATACTTCTCTGGTTGTCACTGAAGCACACAGTACAGACTTGGTGAGACGGCTGTGCCGGAAGTGCAGTGTCAGGCAGCCTGGGACACTCTCATGGTAGGGTCAGCCCTGGACTCAGGGCTACGGGCCACAGATTCGGGGCTCTAGCCTCAATAGCCACCCCCTAGTGACGCCACTGCCACATGTAATAGTTCTGGAGCTCAGCTGAAAAATTTGTAATGGTTGTTTCCAGGATAAATTCTGTACTGTGCCTCAAAGTTTGCATACTATCCTAGTGTTCTGGCAATGTATAGGTGTCACACATTACGTTTCTAAAGACTGGACTTCAGCTGCAAAATTTGTAATGTTTGCTTTCAACATAAATCCTGTGTTGCACCTATTCTACTTTGTAATGGTGCCACACATAATGCTGCAGAACCGGACCTCAGCTGAAAAATTTCTAATGTTACTTCCAACATAAATTCTGTGTTCAGCCTGCAAGTTTGCAGTCTGTCATAGTGCTCTGGCACTTTTAAGGTGCAATGCATAATTTTTTCTGCAGCTGGACATCAGCTGGAAATCTTGTAATATTGCTTCCAGCACTGTACATGTGACACATAATGCTACAATGCTGGACCTCAGCTGCAAATTTGTATTGTTTGCTTCTAACATAAATCATATGTTGTACCTCCAAGTTTGTGGCCTATTCCAATGCTCAGGCATTTTAATTGTACCAAATGTAATTTTTCTGCAGCTGAACCTCAACTGCAAAATTTGTATTGTGTGCTTCTGGGAATAATCCTGCATTGGCCTCAAAGTCAGTGGCCTATTCTAGTTCTCTGGTACTGTAATGATTCCGTACATAATGTTTGTACAGCTTGACGTCAGTTGCAAAATTTGTAATGCTTGCTTCTGTGAAAAATCCTGCATTACTCTTCAAAGTATGTGACCTGCTCTAGTGTTCTGGCCCTGCCACAAATAATACCTAGCTGCAATATTGACCTAAGCTGCAATATTTTTAATATTTACTACAGAGTAAACCCTGTGTTGCTCCTTAAAGTTTGCGATCTGTTCTGGTGTTCCGTCATAGCAAAGGTACCCTGCTTACATTATGGCCTTACCAAGCTGCTTACACACTTTCCAACCATTGTACAATATGTGTGGCTATTGTCTCTGAAATATTACACTGTAATGGTTATTTCAAGATTAAACCTGCCTTGTTTCTTCCTTTTGCATTACAGATAAACAAAACACCTTACATATTACATACTGTCCAGCCTGCTGTCAGAGTATTGAAATTATGCGCTGGAAGCTTCTTGGATACAGGAAACAGATTTACTTTAATGGAGAAAGGCAGAACATATTTTACAGCATGTCTTTATCATGAAACAGGAACCATGGATTAAAAAATAGAGCACATACACTGAGAAAGATAACACTTCCTCTGTTTACATTACCATAGATACACACTACAGTGCCACCTGCTGGATAGAATGGTATAATGCATACAGTATTGTCAGTTTATTAGCAACCATACTGTTGTTCTTTCCAACACAGCCCTTGTACAATATATGTGGCTATTGTCTCTAAAATAAAATGCCCTAATGTTTGTTTCAAGATAAAACCTGCCTCTTCTCTCCCACTCACATTGGTGCTTAAACAGGCATAATCAAGCTGCTTACATACTGTCTAGTTACTGTACAATATTTGTGACCTTTGTCTGTGAGTTAATACATTCTAATATTTTATTTCAGGATTAAATCTTTTAAATTAAATCTTCCTTGTGTCTCTCTCGCTTACTCTCTCTTATGTAATGTCCAGCCACCACACAATATGTGTGGCTATTGGGAGGCAAGTAGCTATAACACTGGAGCAGCACCCACTGACAAGCTGGACAGGTATACACGCATGTCACCCTGGTTGATGACACGGGTTTACCTGAGGTGTATGGTCTAAGTACTAACTGGTATTCACCCTCCGTTATCCTCAGCTATCCTCTCTGCTCTCCTGTGTCTTCCTCGGTCCTCTCTCCCCTCTGCCCTCCCTGTCTGTCAGCTCTTACAAGTGCCACCCCCCCCCCCACCCTTTATGCTGCTAAAATTACTTTCAAATCTCTTACGTTTTCACACAAACGTCCCTGTTTGCTAATGACAAATGCCCCTATGTCTGTGCTTTATAAATAAAATGCCATTATATACCTGATTTCAGAGTTCCGTTTGGTGCTCATGTGACCGACTGGCTCTCCCTTCTCCCGATCTGACAGCTAGAGTGGGAGGGGTTGAGAGTCCCCCACTGATGCCAGCCGGGAGGGAAGAAGGAGAGAGCTGGCCGGACAGAAGAAGACACAGGAGAGCAGAGAGGATAGCTACGGATAACGGAGGGACATAAACTGACCATGGTGTCAGGGCGCAGCAGCCAGGATAAACCGTGGTCAGTTTACGGGGGGAGGGCTGAAGCAGGTGGGATCAGCCAGGTATTTCAGGTGATAAGGGGGGGCAAATTACAAAGCACATGCACAGTGCTGTATAACATGCTTTAAAGGAACAGGATCATCATTTTTTTTTAGGGTAACAAACACTTTAAAGTGGCTGTAAAGGCAGAAGGTTGTTTTTAACTTAATGCTCCTGCTATGGTCAATCATAAGGCAGTCAGCCAATGTGGAGAGAAAGGAGTTGGGCCACAGTTCTGTGTCTGCTTGCTGTGGGGGTACGCAAGAGGAGGGAGGGGCCAGGGACGCAGAAGATGGATATGAGAAGAGGAGGATCTGGGCTGCTCTGTGCAAAACCACTACACAGAGCAAGTAAGTATAACCTGTTTGTTATTTTTAACAAAAAAAAATAGACTTTAGTAAAGGTTCTATGATTAAAATAAACACCCAAGTCAAATACAAACCCTAAAAGATCACCCCTAAGACAAATGCACACTTTTTAAAAAAGGAAGCATTTCTGCAAAAACAGCAGTTTAGCATGAAATAAATAATAAATGATATACCCCAAAAATGTATACAAACACCTAAATACCCCTCCAAACAAAAGCCAATAAAAAAACAAAACAAAAAAAAAACCTTGCAGCAAAGAAGGGACATTTACCTCAATTAAGTGATGCACAGTGTCTGAGGATACACACTACATTTTAAACAGAGCACCCTGCAGGGAATGATGGACCTTCCCAGTAGGTGTATAAAGTCGTGGCCCTCCGCTCTGACACACCTGTGCTGATAGTAGCTGATCAGAAATGGAAAATGCCTGTACATTTGTCTGTATGTTCTTTATCTGGAAAATATTTAAAAACCTTTGCAAAAGGAAAAAACACTTGCAGCTGGTTATCAGTAAAGTGAATGACATGGACAGCCTGTGAAAAAATTTAATTGCGGCCAATACAAATTGTGAAATATTCTCTGTAAAAAAACACATGCAGCCTGCTATGCCTGTAGTACATGTGGGCTTGAAAATGCTGTGAGAAAATCAATTGTAACAAAAGAAAAAAAATAGTAAATACAGTATCTCACAAAAGTGAGTACACCCCTCATATTTTTGTAAATATTTTATTATATCTTCTCATGTGACAACACTGAAGAAATTACACTTTGCTACAATGTAACGTCGTGAGTGTACAGCTTGTATAACAGTGTAAATTTGCTGTCCCCGTAAAATAACTCAACACACAGCCATTAATGTCTAAACTGCTGGCAACAAAAATGAGTTCGCCTCTAAGAGAAAATGTCAAAACTGGGCCCAATTAGCCATTTTCTCTACCATGTGACTCGTTAGTGTTACAAGGTTTCAGGTGTGAATGGGGAGCAGGTGTGTTAAATTTGGTGTTATTACTCTCACTCTCTCATACTGATCACTGGAAGTTCAACATGGAACCTCATGGCAAAGAACTATCTGAGGATCTGAAAAAAAGAATTGTTGCTCTACATAAAGATGGCCTAGGCTATAAGAAGATTGCCAAGACCCTGAAACTGAGCTGCAGCACGTTGGCCAAGATCATACAGTGGTTTAAAAGAACAGGTTCCACTCAGAACAGGCATCGCCACGGTGCACAGTTGAGTGCACATGCTCAGCATCATATCCAGAAGTTGTCTTTGGGAAATAGACGTATGAGTGCTGCCAGCATTGCTGCAGAGATTGAAGGGATGGGGGGGTCAGCCTGTCAGTGCTCAGACCATACACTGCATCAAATTGGTCTGCATGGCTGTCATCCCAGAAGGAAGCCTTTTCTAAAGATGATGCACAAAAAAACCTGTAGTTTGCTGAAGACAAGCAGACTAAGGACATGGATCATTGAAACCATGTCCTGTGGCCTGATGAGACCAAGATAAATGTATTTGGTTCAGGTGGTGTCAAGCGTGTGTGGCGGCAACCAGATGAGGAGTACAACGACAAGTGTGTCTTGCCTACAGTCAAGCATGGTGGTGGGAGTGTCATGGTCTGGGGCTGTATGAGTGCTGCGGCGACTGGGGAGCTACAGTTCATTGAGGGAACCATGAATGCTAAGATGTACTGTGACATACTGAAGCAGAGCATGATCCCCTCCCTTCAGAGACTGGACCGCAGGGCAGTATTCCAACATGATAACGACCCCAAACACACCTCCAAGATGACCACTGCCTTGTTGCCTTGCTAAAGAAGCTGAGGGTAAAGGTGATGGGCTGGCCAAGCCTGTCTCCAGACCTAAACCCTATTGAGCATCCTCAAACAGAAGGTGGAGGAGCGCAAGGTCTCTAACTTTCACCAGCTCTGTAAGGTCATCATGGAGGAGTGGAAGAGGACTTTAGTGGCAACCTGTGAAGCTCTGGTGAACTCCATGGCCAAGAGGGTTAAGGCAGTTCTGGAAAGAAAATGGTGGCCACACAAAATATTGACACTTTAGGCTCAATTTGGACATTTTCACTTAGGGGTGTACTCACTATTGTTGCCAGAGGTTTAGACATTAATGTGTTGAGTTATTTTGAGGGGACAGCAAATTTACACTGTAATACAAGTTGTACACTCACTACTTTACATTGTAGCAAAGTGTAATTTCTTTAGTGTTGTCTCTTGAAAAGATATAAAAAAATATTTACAAAAATGTAAGGGGTGTACTCACTTTTGTGAGATACTGTATGTCCTGTGAAAAAAACACATGCAGCAAGGTTTTAGTAATGTGCTAGAAGACAGGGACAGGCTGTGAATATAATAAAATATCAATTATCAATCAATAAGCAATAAAAATGAGGAAATATGCCCCATGAAAAATACATATGCAGCCTGTTGTGATAAACATCAGCAGCAGTAATATGTAAAAATCCTTCCCTCCTTTGCTCCCAAATTACTGAAAATAAACAACGTTTTACTTTCTGAAAGACATTTAGTAAAGGCCCATTCATACCAGAACGCATTGTGGGAAACCAGCATTCCATATGCATTTAAAAAAACAGACACAGTCAAAATAATACAATGCCCCCTGGCTTTCTCATCAGCAGCACCGATGGTTCTGCCCCAAACCTTGATCTTTGACTTTTGATTGGTCCCTCAGACTGTGTCACCTAGCTTTGCTAGCTCCCTGGTTTCTCCCGGCTCTCAGCCTTTAGTCGTAGCACTCTGCTGCATGGGCACACACCCTGGCCTCTCAACAGGGATTCCCCCGGCACCCATCTGAATCCCTCCTATCTCCTAGCCTGAGATCTCCTGGCTTTTGGATGGAGCACCTCAGTCTCCTGGATGGAGCAGAACTGTCTCCTCTGCAGTATCGTCAGATTCTTCATTATAATGGCTATGCACACTTACAACCTTCCAGGCTGCTGTAAGACCAGGAAACTGAATTGAAGATCTCTTACCTCCCAAAGCACTTTGAAATCTCTAAACTATGAAGCTCAATCCGCAGAAAGCTGTAAAAATGGTTTCCTCCACTCGTAATTGACACACCAGAGTCCTGCATTATGCATACTGTGTTCTTTCTACAACCATTTTCACAGTGGTAGGGCCTCACACTGTCACAATATATATAACAGTGATTAAATGATGCTTGAGTTCATGTGTATATCATTTTTTTTCTTCAGAGGGTATCTTACAATGCAAGAATGTTTCCTTACCTTATATCATGAATGACCCTATCACATGAGCAATGTCACAATAGTGCATTATCCAAATGACCCTATTGTACAAATCAAGTCTTCTGGAGTATAGTCAGGGTGTATTCCTAAATGTCTATATATGTGTCACCTCCGGTAACTGTGACGCTAATCACACATTTGCTGCTACTAATTCACGTAGGTTTGTTTACATGCTCGTGTTTCTTCAAATCATGTACTCAGCAATTCGATGTAACCCTGTGGAATCATACCAGTAGTTGAAGGAGGAGGAATTACGCTATGTTACATATAATACCAGAACTACCCACATATTATTTTAAGAGGTTTTCCACGAAGCCAGAAACACATATATGTACTGTGTCATGTCATGTAGAGAAAGGCAAGGTGGCTCAGATTTAACAATGTTTATCCCAGTACATATGAATGTGAGTACTCAAAGAAACCACAGATGGAACTTTGAAACTCTCACAAGTTACTGTATGCCTAGGTATCAACATGTTTGTGTGTCTCCCACCTCCCACCCATTCGAGGAACTAAACCTTCAGCCTTCTTTTTTATTTTCCACTACAAATAGCAGGAAAGGGGTTTTAGATTAGTGAGTGAAGGCTGTGAAAGTTGGTGATATGGTTCACGCTTTGTTAAAATACACAGGAAAATGTGCATGCGTACTTTATGGTAAGCTATGTCAGAAAATTACTGTAACTGACTCATTTTTGCTTTGTGGCGGAGGTTGATTTTGGTAGACTGACTAATGGATAGATAGATAGATAGATAGATAGATAGATAGATAGATAGATAGATAGATAGATAGATAGATTTAACTTTTTGTGCGTGATAATATCATTCTTCCATGATTACAACATTTCATTTGCAAATGGTAGTCTTCACACATGTAGGAACACAATTACAGGAATAAAATAAAGTGTTATGCCGCGTACACACGACCAGACTTTTTCACAGCAAAGGTCCAACGGAACGAGTCCGTCGGACAATTCGATCTTGTGTGGGCTCCATCGGACCTTTGCTTGCCAAAAATCCGGCGGACTTTAGAAATAGAACATGTTTTAAATTTTTCCACCGGAACTTTGCTGGACCAAGAAATCTATTCGTGTGTATGCTAGTCCAATGGACAAAAACCGACGCTAGGGCAGCTATTGGCTACTGGCTATGAACTTCCTTATTCTAGTCCAGTCGTATGTCATCCCATTTGAATCCATCAGACTTTGGTGTGATTGTGTGTGGCCAAGTCCGTTCATTTGGAAAGTCCGTCGGAACTCCGCCGAAAGTACGTCGGAAAGACCGTCGGACCTAGTCCCTCAAAAAGTCCGGGTGTCTGTACGCGGCATAAGGGATACCAAATGCAGGTTTCCAGCAACAGAGATGACCAGATAACAGGGCTACACTTAAAGGCCATTTCACACGGGTCAAATCTGTTTGACGGACTCAATTTGTTTAGCAGAGATCACTCCGCTGGTCCCCGCTGAGCAGGCGGATGACAGGTCCGTCTCCGCTCACTGTGTAGAGATGGACCTGTCAGAGGCCCGCTCTCCTATATGGGGAGATCGGATGAAAACAGACCGCCTATCCGCTTTCATCAAACCCCATCAGGTCCGATCCAACAGACTGATGGAAAATAGGACCACCAGCTGTCTGGTTTTGGCAGACAGGATCAGATGGCGGCGGGTGTCAGCGGACATGTCACCGCTGACATCTATCTCTCCATGGGGTGAATAGAGTATTAGATCAGGTCAGCCTGAAAGACTGACAGGCGGACCTGAATGGACAGCCCGTGTGAAAGGGGCCTATGGAAGCAAGAACTAGACCAAGTATGATTAAGTAACTTTTATTAATATAAACACCCATCCAACACCAACAAATCATAAACAAAACAAAAGTGATAAACATGATAGTGAAGCAAATTACTAAACCGACAACTTGACTACAATAAACTAAATGTACAATTGGAGGGAAGCTCACAAAAACGGGGTATGACCAGGACTGGGACTGGGAACAAGGGGATCAGAGATGGGGTAACAGGATATATGGTACTCGATACAGTATGCAGGATACTGGATGCAGGTACAGGACACTGAAATGCAAGGTAAGGGATACAGGATCAGGCAGGGAGGCCGCTCACAGACAGAACACAAATTTAAGAGAAACTCTTAAAGTATGTATTGGAACCAGAAGACTATTGCATGCTCATGTGCATGCTCATAATTCTGAGCAAAGATCACTGCAAGACAAGCATTGACACGCACATGCAAATTAATTTGCTTTTGATCAAACAAAGTGTGCATATGCTCATGCATAAGTTCACATGCACACACACACTCAGTATTGGCACTAGTGCCAAATTGCCTTTTTAAGCTGGACTATGGCAGAAATTGATTTTTCTTTTTTTCAGCTAGTTCCTGCTTACCCGCACAGGGTTAAAATAAGATGGAGGGCTGTGCAGAGTGAGATGAAGGACTGTGCAGGCTGAGCTGGGGGACTGTGCAGATTAAGAAGGGGCTGTGCAGAGTAATGCCGCGTACACACGGTCGGAATTTCGACCAGCAAATGACCGATGAGAGCTTTTTATCTGAAAATGCGAATTTTGCTGGCCGAATAAGCAAAGCAAAATATTGAGAGCAAGTTCTCAATTTTTCCGATGGAAAAAGTTTCTATCGGAAAAGTGTGTATGCAATAAAACCACGCATGCTCAAAATCAAGTACGAGACGGAACCGCTCGGTCTTGTAAAACTAGCATTAGTAATGGAGATCGCACATTCATCACACAGATCATTTTTAAATCTTTCGATGCAGCACATTCTCTTCTTCTTTATAATACTAGCAGAATTAAGTTGTTTTGCTGCTCATATTCACACAGAATTCTCACAAACGTATTTCTTTATTATTTCTCGTGATCTCATGAATAATCTTTATTTTAATTTAAGCCAGATCTCCATAATAATGTTTACCTTTTTTTTTTTAGAGTAATTTTTTTTTTTTATCAAGATTTCCTGTTCTTTTTTTTTTCTCATGATCTCCTTTTAATGTTTTTAAGTCACATTTCCACAACACCATTATTATCTTGTATTTGTAAATCTCAAAGCGGTTGCTTGGTGTTGGTGTTGGTGTCCCTTTTGACATTGTATTTATGAAATGTACCTGTCTACTCACAGACATAATTTTCTATTTGAAGAAAAACACATAGGAAAATATTTTCAGAAACAAAAATCTCAATTTATTTTCCCTCATAATAACAAAAGAAAGATGAAGGCAACGCTGGAGAAACTGCTGGAATTTGCAAAGCCTTTGGCCCCCAAGGCAGACATCAACTTTGTGGCTAAAAAACTTGGTAGCTTGAGAAGTCCATATAGAAGGGAGGTCAATCTGGTCCAGGACTCCCAGAGATCAGGAACAGCAGCAGATGACATATCTGTCCCCAGATTGTGGTACTACAACAAGCTGCATGTTCTGTCAGACCAGACTGAAGGCAGCCAACCACTTTAGACTCTTCCGTGCAACCTTCCCTCCATGCTGGGCTGCAGCCTTCCCTGCAGCCTTCCCTGGAGGCTGTGGCTCTGGAGGTGGAAATGTGGCAGGAGGAGGAGGAGGATGGGGGAGCGCACACAGGTGGATGTCATCTGTCATTTGGCCCCTCAGCTCCTTGTGGATGGCCTCAAAAAATATTTTTTTACAGTTGGTCCTCATCCATTTTCTGTAAATTAGAGGCTATGTAGATGCCATAGGCCTCTACAGCATTGAGGGGGATTTCAGGGCCGCATTAGCCTCCTTAATGATGGCCAGTGCTACCTCCAGATCCACATGACCCCACATGACCCCCAGCTTTTCAGTCTGGAGGGTCAATTCAGGCTTGGCATAGATGTCTTTATGATGGTATGTGGAAAGCCAGGTCAGCAGATCCAGCCTACCCAGAAGTAAAGAAAGGGGCAACTAATAGTGAAGTGCCATCAAAAAACTATTTATTTAATCAAAAGATGGGTACTTACGAAAGGGAATAACAAGCATCAAGCATGGAACAGATCATATGAAACCATCGTTAGTAGCATGTAGGCTATTTAAGCTGGCTCAGCCTACCGGAAACTAGGTCCTTGATGATACCCTGTGGGAGGGTGAAACATTAACACTGTTTCGAGGAACGCTAACGTCAGTTACGGACGTTTGGAACGCATGCTACTAACAATGGTTTCACACGATCTGTTCCATGCTTGATGCTTGTTAATGGTTTTCAAGTGATTAGCACTTTGTGTATAGCAGCTGCAATTGTTTTCACATCATTGATTTTGTTTTTATGTCATCAGCACAAGTTTATATTTAGTTTATATACATTTTTCATGTTGGAGAAGGTCGACATCTTGAGGAGGAACGACTATGATGGTGATTATGGACCGTAGCCCCAAACCCAAACATGAGAAAGGCCAAGATCATGACTAAAGTTGTGAAGAGCCTGCACAGGAATTTTGGGGTACGACGATCCAAGGATCAATTGAGGAAATGCTGGTCAGACCTCAAATTGAGGGAGCAGGATCAATACAGAAGGATCAAGAAAGTTCTTTGAAAAAGCAAGTACCGTATATACTCGAGTATAGGCCGACCCGAATATAAGCCGAGGCCCCCAATTTACCCCCAAAAAACTGGAAAACTTATTGACTCGTGTATAAGCCGAGGGTGAGACATGGCTGTCCATCCCTGTGTGTCCGTCCATCCCTGTGTGTGTGTCCGTCCATCCATCCCTGTGTGTGTGTCCATCCATCCATCCATCCCTGTGTGTGTGTCCGTCCATCCATCCCTGTGTGTGTGTCCATCCATCCATCCATCCCTGTGTGTGTGTGTGTGTATCCATCCATCCATCCATCCATCCATCCCTGTGTGTGTGTGTGTGTGTGTGTGTGTGTATCCATCCATCCATCCATCCCTGTGTGTGTGTGTGTGTGTGTGTGTGTGTGTGTGTGTGTGTGTGTGTGTGTCCATCCATCCATCCCTGTGTGTGTGTCCGTGCAGCCTTGTGTGTGTGTCCAGCCTACCTGTGTCCCGAGCCTCCGTCCCGAGCCTCCTCCGTCCCGAGCCTCCTCCGTCCCGTGCCTCCTCCGTCCCGTGCCTCCTCCGTCCCGTGCCTCCTCCGTCCCATGTCGTGCCGATGGATCGCCGCTCTTCTCGGCGGCCATTCTACAATTCAAAAGCCGCGCCTCCGCCTCCGCCTGTGATAGGCGGAACACTCAATTTCCCAGCAGCCTGTGTTCCGCCTATCACGGACATCCTCTCATCGTCGTCCGTAGTATGAGAATGAGCGGATGTCCGTGATAGGCGGAACACTGACTGCTGGGAAATTCAGTGTTCCGCCTATCACAGGCGGAGGCGGAGAAGGAGGCGCGGCTTTTGAATTTTAATGTCCGCCGTCTGTCTGCTCGATACGCTGATCGAGCAGTCAGACAGCGGTGACTCGAGTATAAGCCGAGGGGGCACTTTCAGCCTCAAAAAAGAGGCTGAAAATCTCGGCTTATACTCGAGTATATACGGTAGTTGTCGTGTGTCCCTATTATTATTATTATTATTACTTGCATGCTGCGCCATGTGCTTTTCTTTACTATAACAAAACTATAATCAATTGCAAACTTGATTCAGTGTAATGTAAGGAGAGGACACTCAGCAGCTGTTTACACATCCGGACTCAGGAGCACTAGTGTGGGACACCAGAGCACATTTTTTTATTGTGTCCCACACAGGTGTCTACATGTGTGAAACTTGTCCAAAAAAGGTAAGTACCATACTTATCGGACCATAAGACACACTTAAAATCCTTTAACCACTTGCTTACTGGGCACTTAAACCCCCCTCAGTCCCAGACCAATTTTCAGCTTTCAGCGCTGATGCACTTTGAATGACAATTGCGCGGGCATACAACACTGTACCCAAATGAAATTTTTATCATTTTTTTCTCACAAATAGAGCTTTCTTTTGGTGGTATTTAATTACAGCTCGGAGTTTTATTTTTTGCTAAACAAACAAAAAAAATGCAAAACAAATAAAAATAAAAAATCATGTTTAATAGTTTGTTATAAAATTTTGCAAACAGGTCATTTTTCTCCTTCATTGAAGTGCGCTGATGAGGCGGCACTGATAGGCTGCACTGGTGGGCACTGATAGGCTGCATTGGTGGGCACTGATAGGCTGCACTGGCGGGCACTTATGGGCATAGTTAAGGCGGCACTAATAGGCACAGATAAGGTGGCACCGATAGGCACAGATAAGGCAGTACTGATGGGCACAGATAAGGCGGCACTGATGGGCACGGATGGGTGGCACGGATGGGTGCCACGGATGGGTGGCACTAAGGGGCACTGATAGGTACCACTGATAGATGGGACTGATGGGCACTGATAGGTGGCTCTGATAGGTGGCACTGCTGGGCACTGATGGGCGGCACTGCTGGGCACTGGTGGGCACTGGTAGATGACACTGATGGGCACGGATATGTGGCACTGGGGTGCAGCACCATTATTGAGGCAGATTGTGGGCACTGTGGGTGGCACTGCTGGGTGGCACTGTGGGCACTTCTGGGTGGCACTGTGGGCACTGCTGGGTGGCACTGACGGGGGGCACTTATATTTTATTAAGGTGGCACTGGGGCGGGGGCAGGTGGGCCCTGGCAGGGGGCAGGTGGGCACTGGCAGGGATGGCCATGATCGGGACTGATGTCCCGATCACGGCCGCCGGTGATCGGCTCTTTTCATACCGGCTCCATTGCATCACATGATCAGCTGTCATTGGCTGACAGCTGATCACGTGATAAGGGGTCGGGATCGACCCCTTCATCGGATCCGTGATCAGGCGAGTCTCATAGACTCGCCGATCACAGGGCGCGCAGGCCGCTCGTGCTCAGGACGACGTCAATAGACGTAGTCCCGGCAAAGGAGGTCCGCGCTGTAGCCGTCATTCGGCTATAGCGCGGATCTCAAGTGGTTAATTTTCTCAAAAATCGACAGTGCCCCTTAAAATGCTGTGCACCTAATGTATGAATTAATTCTGGTTGTGCTTTCTGACCTAGACCTAGAATCGATTTTATGTGGTATATGGTGCTAAAAATGTTTTAGCACGGCCTTGGTAAGCTATGAAGCTGCACTGCTTGATGAATTGAGCATTATGGCCATCGTAGTCAGGAGCCTCACGGAGTAATACGTACAGCTCTGTGCGAAGGAGCCTCGTGGAGAGCTACGATCTGTGCTTCAACATTAAGGTGTATGCATTCATTCATTCATTTTCTATATCCGCTGCCCCAAAAATGTTAAGTCATTTAATGCGCCTTATAACCCAGTGTGCTTTATGTATGAAAATAAACCTGTTAGCAGTCGATAATTCACTTTATACCCCGAAAAATACGGTATTCCAGCTTGGTAAAAAGGGAATAAATCATGTATTCAACTTGGAACTCAGACAATTGTACCCCGCTTAACAGCAATGTTTCATATTCCTATTTCTGGCCTCAAATATTTGTGTGCTAAGTATACCTTTTGTTTCATTCCAATAGGGGAGCAAAGACTCTGGACATCTCAGCACACCAGGGACCCCCACCCCACCTCCTGAAGAAGGGGAACAGAGGTCACAACCAGAGGATGTGGAGGAAGGAGAGGTGGTGGAGCTTGTCACTGCAACAGGTGAGTGTCTGACACTCCAGATTCAGGTAGTAGAGGAAATGCATACATATTTATAATACATGGTGCATATTTTATTTTTTAGTTGATGTACAGGTTGTGGAAGAACAATCTCATAATTTCACCAGTGACAGTGCCCAAAGGCTAATCCAGGGCATCATGTTTTGTAGTTGGGATTTAAACTGTATAAAGCAAAAAACAATTGAGATTGAACAAAAACTGAAGAACATGATTGATGTCCTAGGAAGAATCTAAATACCCCAAATATTTCACCATTTTTTTATACCAGTCATTTTTGAACATTTTAAAAGCCACATTTTGAAGATGCACACAGTGTGTCAACATGTGCTATCTGCCACCAGGGGATCTCAACGTACACATTTTGTGGCTGCACCCCCAAAACACATCCATTAATCCCTGATGATGGGAGATAGCACATGTTGACATTAGGCATGGGATCAGGAGGGAAATCCCCAGACTGGCTCCCAAATTGTGTGGATCTTCAAAATTTGGCTTTTACAGGGGGTGACTTCACCCCATCTGATGAAGGCAATATCAAGACATTTTGGACACTATAATGTCTGATATTGCCTTCAGTGTTTAAATGTTGACCTTTGTAAGTTCCAGAGTTGTGTATGTTATTTTTTGAAACATGCCTGTTTATGTACCCTAATTAAAAAAAAAAAAAAAAAAGAATTGGTGTTTTTACCAAAAATATGTTTTACAACGCACATGTACAAAAGATGTTATACTCAACAATGTGTGGCTTCTTCTTTCAATGATCAATACCAGTTTTTTGTGTTTTTATGTTTTTGGTGTGTTTTTTGGTGTTTACAGTGACAATGGGTGTTATTTAATAATGGAAAAACCACTTGGCACTACAAGTGCAGTAGGAGAACCTAGGAGACAGCAAAAATAAACAGTAAATAAAAAAAAAGAAAATGTATTCAAAATTGGGTGGCAAAGCAATGGCCCCCCTACCCGTAAAATATTCTAAATATTTTTACCGCACTTCGCGGGCGCTTTGGGGGGGGGGGGGCAAGCCAGGACAGCCCGCTTCCAGGGCAGTCAGTGTTGTCATTACTAATTCCGGCCTCGGGCCAACATAATTAGCATTGTTTCTTTTTAAAACATTGTGCAGGATGTAGCAGCTCAAAATTATATAGTTCAGTTTGTATTCCGCCATATTTATGGCCATTTAAAACAGGCAGAACTGGCTAGCCAGGATCCCAAACGCGTTCTCCACAACTCTTCTAGCTCTGGCTAGCAGGGACATTAAAAACAATCTTCTCCGGGGTGAGGGTCCGCTGAGGGAATGGCCTCATCATGTGTTCTCCCAGACCGAATGCCTCATCTGCAATGAACACAAATGGCAGTCCTTCGGGGTTCTCCTCCAGAGGGGGCAATCCGAAGCCACCACTTTCGAGACATCGGTAGAACTCGGTCCGGGCAAATACTCCTCTATCCGGCCATTCCTCCCCACGTCCACATACAGAAACCAACACCACCGCCATCAACACAATACTATGAAACCCCTTATACTTAAATTAGTATGACCCCGAATGGGGCGGTGGGACGATGTAGACATGGTTCCCATCGATTGCCCCTCCGCAGTTAGGAAAATCCCACCGCTGGGCAAATTGGGAAGCCACAGTCTGTCATTCCTGTGGCATTGAAGGAAACTGTGGAGTCAAACAAGAAAAATCTAATTAGTAATTTTACACAGACATAATCATTGCAAGCAGATTAGACACAGACATTATTGGCTAACATCAGTAAAACATTTTTTGGAAGGAGTATTTAAAGGCAAAAATATAAAGCCCACTTATCAGATTCTTCAACCCCTCTGATGGCCCCTTCGAAATATTTTGGGGGGGCAGGGTATGTTTTGGACAGGTAACCCTCGCCACTAAGTAATGGAGTAAAAAGTAATGTGTGTTATTTGGTCAGCCCCTCCTTAATTACACTATTGGCAGTCCACTGACAGGCAAGAAGTGGCATAATACAAAAATAAAAAAAACTGGAAGCACATTTTTAGATTCTGCAATTACCTATCAAGATAATAGGAGAACAAAACTTGAAACAGTACCATTTGAAAGTATTCAGGCAGGCTCTTGCACTACATACTTTGGTGAATTCATCCATAAATTGTCAGGGCAGGCTTAGCCCTTCCTTCTCTGGGCTGGCTGCTCAGCTGTCAGCTAATTGCCAGCTCTCATCTCTCTCCTCAGTTACCCAGCTATTCCTGATCCTGCTTGTCTGACCTGCCTACTTAAAGCTGTCACATCACAAGAAACCATCTCATGCGGTTCTGTTTAAAGACTGGCTTGCTGACATACCTTCTGGCTCCTTATCCTGCTTGCTGTTGCTCCACTTGGACCCCTGACTTCTGGCCTGGCTGATTACCTGATCTGGTTATTGAACTCTGGACTGGCTGACTACTCGATCCCGTTACTGGACTCTGGCTATGCTTTGACTACGCTTACTCTAGCTACCTTTTTATTAATAAACAAGTGGGATTTAATTGTACTTCTGTCTCGGTCTGGTTCATGGTTTCTGACATAAATATGAACACAAAAGAGGTCAGTATAGTGTATATGAGTATGGCAGCAGTAAGTCAGCAGATAGAGGATTGGTATCAGATGACTTAGAGGTTGGGGGGGAGGGTTCCAAATGATTTTGGGCCCCCAAAAAAAAGCCTCTGGCCCTCTGCCTGAATTTAAGGACACAAATGACATTTGTACACATTTTAGGGGGTGTTTAGGGTAAATTGCTACACTGGAGCTGACTAAATACATTGTTAAGTGACTAGGCTATAGGTGTATATGGGCCCAGGATAGCATGCTGGGAAGATTAGTGAAGGCAAATATGCATGAAGTACAAAAAAGGAGCATTAAAAGCATACAGCATGCACAAGGACAAAGAGGACATTAACAGCATATTACAATCATGGTAATTAGGGAATTATGAAAGAAATTAAATACATTAGCAAACATTAAATACATAGAATGTGATGTTAAAGGATAAAACTTAACCTAATATAGTCCTTCTGCAGGACCTGGCAGAACAGGTCTCTGAAATAATGATCCCCAGAGCCTGGGGAGAGATGCCTGTTGAGAACTTGGGAGGTCCTGCAGGCTTCTCCCAGTCGCCAAGTACCGCAACGGGGCAACTCGCCTCTGCTCCGAAGTGATGGCTTGCCGCATGCGGGTATCCTGCCTGCTGATATAAGGGGTCAGCAAAGCCAACAGACAGTGAAAAATGGGATTATTGGATCCCAATGGGATCATCAGGATTATTCTCATGGATCTCACAAAGCAAAGGCATGTGAGAGAATTGGTCACGCTGGAGTAACCATTTCTTGGTCCATGAACTCCTCCTCACCCTGTTCATGGACTGGACTTGTGTCAATGTAAGAACCCCAACACCAAGCCCCCGCACAGCACAAACTCTACGACGAGCACGTACCCACAACATGGCTTAAAAACAGTCAGCTGGTCAGAACGAACAAACAGAAAGCAATGAAAAACAGCAAGGCCTGAAAAAATTTGCTAAAAATCAGAAACGAGTGGACTAGAACGCAAACATAATAAAATACGGTACTACTATAAATAGCACGCACTGACAAACAAATGTGAACTGACTACATGCACTGAAGAACAGATATGAACCCACAAGCACAAACTGAAGAGCAGCAATGATCTGAAAAGCCCCAGGCTGAAAAGCAGGAATCGTCTCTCACTAAACTTCTACTAACATGAGATAAACACGAGATCAGCACAATGACCCAAAGGGTGGCGCACTGGCTATTGAACTTCCCTTTTATAGTCCCGTCGTACGTGGTGTACGTAACTGCATTCTTGGCGGTCGGAATTTGGTGTGATCGTGTGTAGGCAAGACCGCTTTAGCGGAATTTCTTTGGAATTCCGTCGTAATTACCATCAGAATTTATTCCGACAGAAAAAACGGGTGTGTGTACGCGGCATAAGATGGAGGGGTTGTGCAGAGTAAGATGTATGGTTGAGCAGACTCAGTGGGGGGTTTGTGCAAATTAATATAGAGGGCTGTGCAGACTTAGCTGGGGGGGCTGTGCAGACTAAGCTGGGGGGCTGTGCAAAATAAGATAGGGGGCTGTGCAGACTGAGCTGGGGGGGGCTGTGCAGACTGAGCTGGGGGGGCTGTGCAGAGTAAGATTGGGGGCTGTGCAAACATAGCTGGGGGGTGCTGTGCAGAGTAAGAGGGAGGGCTGTGCAGACTGAGCTGAGGGGCTGTGCAGAGAAAGATTTGGAGTTGTGCAAAGTAAGATGGGGGCTGTGCAGACTAAGCTGGGGGCTATGCAGAGTAAGATGGGGGGCTATGCAGATTGAGCCGGGGTGCTGTGCAGAGATGGGGGGCTGTGTAGAGTGAGAGAGAGGGGCTGCACAGATTGATCAAAAGATTTCCGTCGGAGATCTGGTGACATAACGGACATGAACAAACCACTCAGTCATAGGGCCAAAGCAACTGTGTGAATAGACCTTTAGGGCTTTTTCACGTGTGAGGTCAGGGAGTGGTAAAATCCCACAGTTGACCTGCACTTTTACCACCCTCCAACCACTACCCCATTTAGCAGAAGGAGTCACTGGGAATGCACATATGCAGCCACCACGATGCTTTGCTTCTCTGCCAGTGCGGGAATTATACATCCTGTCAAATGAGGACTCTGTGCAGGCGAGTCAAGCTCCTCCACCCCAAACTCGCTCATCCATATCTTTATGGACTTTGCGTTGTGCACTGGTGTGCAGTCATGTTGGAACAAGAAAGGGCCATCCCTAAACTGTTCCCACAAAGTTGGGAGCATGAAATTGTCCAAAATGTCTTGGTATCCTGACGCCTTAAGAGTTCCTGTCACTGGAACTAAGGTGCCAAGCCCAACCCCTGAAAAACAACCCCACACCATAATCCCACCTCCACCAAATGAAAGGTCCTGACCTCAACCCGATAGAACACCTTTGGAATTAATTAGAATGGAGACTGCGAGCCAGGCCTTCTCAACATTAGTGCCTGACCTCACATATGCTCTTCTGGAAGATTGGTCAAACACCCCCATGGATATACTCCTAAACCTTGTGGAAGCCTTCCCAGAAGAGTTGAAGCTGTCATGCCTGCGAAGGCTGGGCCAACTCAATATTGAACACTTCGGCAGGGCCGATCTTAGGGTCACAGACGCCTGGGTGCAGAAATATTTGTGGTGCCCCTACATTGTCATGGTCATTGTACTAACCCCTCCCCTTTACAAATGTTTCTATGACTCAAACACAGATGCTCCCCTAAGGAGTCTTCGTTACCCTTGGATCCACCCACGATCTCTTAACAATGAACAAAATACAGGAAGAGAAGCAGACTACCCTAATGGGACCTGGAGGGGGTCTCTCTAATGAGCACAGAAAGGGCTTTTATTAGAGAGTCTGTTTGAAAGAGCCCCCAGACATACTTCAGACATACTACAGAAGATGGTTAGAGACCGCAGACATGATACATGAGATTGTTAGAGACCACAGACATTATACAGGAGATGGTTAGAGACTGCAGACATGATACAGGAGATGGTCAGAGACTGCAGACATGATACAGGAGAGGGGCAGAGACTGCAGACATGATACAAGAGATGGTCAGAGACTGCAAAAATGATACAACAGATCAATGCAGCCTCACCAGTGCCCATCAAATGAAGCCTTATCAGTGCTCACCAAATGCAGCCTTATCATTGCCCACCAAATGTAGCCTTATCATTGCCCACCAAATGCAGCCTAATCAGTGCCCATCAAATGCAGCCTACCAGTGCCCATCAAATGCAGCCCACCAGTACCCACCAACTGCAGCCTACCAGTGGCCACCAATTGCAGCCTCATCAGTGCCCACCAAATGCAGCCTACCAGTACCCACCAACTGCAGCCTACCAGTGCCCACCAACTGCAGCCTCATCAGTGCCCACCAAATGCAGCCTACCAGTGCCCACCAATTGCAGCCCACCAATGCCCACCAAATGCAGCCTACCAGTGCCCACCAGTTGAAGCCTACCAATGCCCACCAAATGCAGCCTACCAGTGCCCACCAATTGCAGCTTTATCAGTGCCCACCAAATGCAGCCTACCAGTGCCCAGCAAATGCAGCTTATCAGTGCCTTCCAAATGCAGCCTTATCAGTGCCCATCAAATGCAGCCTTATTGGTGCCCACCAAATGCAGCCTTACCAGTGCCCATAAAATGCAGCCTACCAGTGCCCATCAAATGCAGCCTACCGGTGCCCACCTATTGCAGCCTACCAGTGCCCACCAAATGCAGCCTTATTATTATCAGTGCCCACCAATTGCAGCCTCATCAGTGCCCATCAAATGCAGCTTATCAGTGCCCATCAAATGTAGCCTACCATTGCCCATCAAATGCAGCCTACCAGTTCCCACCAATTGCAGCCTACCAGTCCCCATCATATGCAGCCTACCAGTGTCCAATTTCAGCCTACCAGTGCCCATCAAATGTAGCCTACCAGTGCCCAGCAAATTCAGCCTACCAGTGCTCACCAGATGCAGCCTACCAGTGCCTGTGGATCACACAGAGCAGCGATCTCCTGCTGTTATGGAGCTTGGATTTGAATAGCCAGGGCAGCCACTATAACAAAGTCCTGCCTCCTTAACCGGCTCGTGGCTCCTATGGTACACGCCACACTGATTCATGTTCCCGGCATTGGATCAATGTTCCATTGATCACAGGAGAGGGTCTAGGAGGCGGGGCTTTTTCACAGCACCACCAGGCATTTCATACCAAAGCTTGTGTGGTGTGTGTGGCATACGCAAGGAGAGAAGGAGGGAGGGGAGCACTCTGGCACTCAGGGCCGATGCAAGGATTTTTGACTACACAGGTGAAGATGCATTTTGACGCCCCACCCAACACATCCACTTCTCCCTGTATAAAACTGAGCTGGTACCATAGTGCGCCTTTAATGTGATGGGGTGCAACGTGAAGGACATCTCATACCATTGAAAATGGAGCTGTGCTGAACATCCACTAAGCAGCAGTGTGTAATGAGGGGTGGGGTTATGCATTCCTCGCTGCTAAAACTTTCAGTGGCTGGGTTCCCACCATAAGAAAACTCCCAGATCACACCCCACAGATAATCACACTTTGATCACACCTCCCCAGATTCCCCCACCCTAATTATATTCCCATATTAGCCCCCATCCTGATCACACCTCCCCGGATATCCCTACCCTGATTACAACCCCACATACCCCCACTCTGATCTTACACATCCAGATACCCCTACACTGATTAACCCCCAGATACCCCCCATTCTGATCACACCCCCAGATAATCCACCACACCCTGATAACACCTCCCTAGATATCACTACCCTGATTACACCCCTAGATACCCCTCTGCACAATGCAGAGCACTCCATCTCTAGAGGGGGGCTGAGAGAGAAAAGGGGGCTGAGAGAGAGAGGGGGCTGAGAGGGAGGGGGTCTGATTCAGAGAGAGAGGGGGGCTGAGAGAGAGAGGGGGCTGAGAGAGAAAGAGAGGGGCTGAGAGAGCGAGAGGGGGGCTGATGAGAGAGAGAGAGAGAGAGAGAGGGGGGCTGAAAGAGAGAGAGGGGCTGAAAGAGAGAAAGAGAGAGGGGGGCTGAGAGAGGGGTGGACAGAGGGTGGGCTGAGAGAGAGGGGGGTTGACAGAGGGGGGGGGGGTGGGCTGACAGACAGGGGGGAGATGAGAGAGAGACCCCTAGCCCTGTCCCTATCCACAGACTCTCCTCTGACCCCCCCCCCATCCTAGCCTGACAAAATACAGGAGATGGTTAGGGACCGCAGACATGATACAGGAGATGGCCAGAGACTGCAGACATGATACAGGAGATGGCCAGAGACTGCAGACATGATACAGGAGATGGTCAGAGACTGCAGACATGATACAAGCGATTTTCAGAGACTGCAAAAATGATACAAGAGATCAATGCAGCCTCACCAGTGCCCATCAAATGCAGTCTTATTAGTGCTCACCAAATGCAGACTTATCATTGCCCACCAAATGCAGCCTTATTATTGCCCACCAAATGCAGCCTTATCAATGCCCATCAAATGTAGCCTACCAGTGCCCATAAAATGCAGCCTACAAGTACCCACCAAATGCAGCCTACCAGTGCCCACCAATTGCAGCCTACCAATGCCCACCAAATGCAGCCTACCAGTACCCACCAATTGCAGCCTTATCAGTGCCCACCAAATGCAGGGCAGAGTGAAGGGGGTGGAGTCAGGGGTGGGGCCAAGAGGGGGCGGCAAAATGAGGTTTCGCCTAGGGTGTCAAAAATCCTTGCACCAGCCCTGGGCCTCTCTATGGGTACTTTCACACTGGGGCTGCGCTGCGTTAGCGGTAAAGTGCCGCTAGTTTTAGTGGCGCTTTACCATCATTTTAGCAGCACTTTTCGGCCCCTAGTGGGGAGGTTTTAAACCCCTGCTAGTATTTGAAGAAAGGGTTAAAATCGTCAGTGTTGCGGTGCTTCCCAAGTGCTTGAAAAGTGCTGCCCATGCTTTCCAATGGGTAGGGGTGGTTTAGGATCTCTGTATACAGTGCTCTCAAACTGCCCCAAAGATGCTGCTTGCAGGACTATTTGTAACGTCCTGCAAGGGCACCGACCCAGTGTGAAGGCTCTCACAATGGAGAGGCATGGGAGGCGGTTTTACATTGCTTTACAGGCACTATTTCTAGAGCTAAAATGCCTGAAAAACGCCTTCAGTGTGAAAGGGGTCTATGTGCCTAGGCTTTGAAAAAATGTGGTATCGCCACACTCAGTAGTAGAATGTGTTTTGGGGTGTACAGTATTTGTAAGTATCCATATTCCATGTAAGAGAAATAACTTGTTAATATCAGAAGTGGAAAAAGAAGGGGTGCAGATATAAACCCTGCTAGCTACTGGACTTTTATTACATTAAAGTCCAGTACCTAGCAGGATGTATATCTGCAATCCTTCTTTTTATCTTTGTCTATTTTGGATGTGGAATGGAAAGGAGTCTCCCTTTTTTCTGTTAATATGACAATTTTGTGAAAAAAAAACCCCTTATTTTGCAAGGAATTGTGAGAAAAAATTACAACTTCAAAAAATTCTCCATGACTCTTACTAAATACTTTGGAATGTCTACTTTCCGCAAAGGGGGTATTTGCAGTTTCCTGGCTTGTTAGTGTCTCAAGAAATGAGATAGGCCGTCAGTACATCAGGTGTGATCAATTTTTAATGATTGGCACCATAGCTTGTAGACTCTATAGCTTTCACAAAGACCAAATAATATACACTCATTTGGGTTATTTTTTTTACCAAAGAAATGTAGCAGTATACATTTTGGTCAAAATGTATGATGAAAAATTACTAATATCCAAAATTTTATAACAGAAATTAAGAAAAAAACTTTTTTTTACAAATTTTTTGGTCTTTTTTTATCTATAGCGCAAAAAAATAAAAAACACAGCGGTGATTAACCCCCCTGACGGTATTCCCGAGTCTGGCTCGGGGTGGAATTTTCATACCAAAAGCGGTATCCCCGAGCCAGACTCGGGACTGCATCGCTGGATCCAGGAGGAGGTTTACTTACCTTCTCCCTCGGATCCAGCGTTGTCTCCCCGCTGTACGAGCGAGCCGTGTCTCGCTCGATGCATCACATCGCCGATCTCTGTGCCCTGCGAGCGTTGCGACGCATGGGGACGGAGATCGGCGCCAAATTCAAAAAGTGAAACAAACAGTATACATACAGTATAATGTAATCTTACAGATTACATTGCTGTATGTAAATATTTCACATCCCCGTTGTCCCTAGTGGTCTGCCCAGTGTCCTGCATGCAGTTTTATGTAATAAAAACTGTTCTTTATGCCTGGAAACTGGAGATTGTCCATAGCAACCAAAACTGTCCTTTTACATCAAAAATGGTTTTAGACCAGCTAGAAAACAGCGATAATAAATTGGAATCACTTGCAGAATTGAGTGATAGAGATTTGTGGGGAGATCCGTCATCAAATACTGAAAAGTAATGACAGTGACAATTCTGCAACTGAGCAAATTTCAGTGTTTTTGATTTGATTACATTATTGAATAATTTTTATTATTGTTATATTATTATTTGGTAGAATTATTTATCATTATTTATTATATTATAATTTATGATTTCATTTTTCAAACTTTATTATACCCAGGATGTCTGCTAGACTCTGGTTTGGACAGATTTAAGTGAGTTATTCCTAAGAATTGCAGGACTACAATATAAAACGCCAAATTTTCATGCAAAATAATGGTACCGCTTTTAGCACCTAAAATCCGAAATAATCGTACCGCCAGGGAGGTTAAATACTACCAAAAGAAAGTTTGATTTTTGTGAAAAAGGGACAAGAAATTTCAAATGAGTACAGTGTTGCATGACTGACAATTGGCCTGGTTAGGAAGGGGACATAGGTGCCCAGTGAGCAAGTAGTTAAAGGACAGCAAATGCTAATATCAGTATATATATACAGTCATGGCCGAAATTGTTGGCACGCCATAATTTTTTTCCGGAAAATCAAGTATTTCTCACAGAAAAGTATTACAATGACAGATATTTTGCTATACACATGTTTATTCCCTTTGTGTGTATTGGAACAAAACAAAAAAGGGAGGAAAAAAGCAAATTGGACATAATGTCACACAAAATTCCAAAAATGGGCTGGTCAAAATTCTTGGCACCCTTTCAAAATTGTGGATAAATAAGATTGTTTCAAGCATGTGATGCTCCTTTAATCTCACCTGGGGAAAGTAACAGTTGTGGGCAATATAAAAATCACACCCGAAAGCAGATAAAAAGGAGAGAAGTTCACTTAGTCTTTGCATTGTATGTCTGTGTGTGCCACACTAAGCATGGACAACAGAAAGAGGAGAAGAGAACTGTCTGGGGACTTGAGAACCAAAATTGTGGAAAAATATCAACAATCTCAAGGTTACAAGTCCATCTCCAGAGATCTAGATTTGCCTTTGTTCACAGTGCGCAACATTATCAAGAAGTTTGCAACCCATGGCACTGTAGCTAATCTATCTGGGCGTGGACGGAAGAGAAAAATTGATGAAAGGTTGCAACACAGGATAGTCTGGATGGTTGATAAGCAGCCCCAAACAAATTCCAAAGAAATTGAAGCTGTTCTGTAGGCTCAGGGAGCATCAGTGTCAGCGCGAACTATCTATCGACATTTAAATGAAATGAAACGCTATGGCAGGAGACCCAGGAGGACCCCACTGCTGACACAGGGACATAAAAAAGCAAGACTACAGTTTGCCAAAATGTACTTCTGGGAAAATGTCTTGCGGACACATGAGACCAAGATAGAGCTTTTTGGTAAAGTACATCATTCTACTGCTTACCGAAAACAGAATGAGGCCTACAAAGAAAAGAACACAGTACCTACAGTATAATATGGTGGAGGTTTAATGATGTTTTGGGGTTGTTTTGCTGCCTCTGGCACTGGGTGCCTTGAATGTGTACAAGGCATCATGAAATCTGAGGATTACCAAAGGATTTTGGGTCGCACTGTAGAGCCCAGTGTCAGAAAGCTGGGTTTGCTTCTGAGATCTTGGGTCTTCCAGCAGGACAATGACCCCAAACATACGTCAAAAAGCACCCAGAAATGGATGGCAAGAAAGCGCTGGAGAGTTCTAAAGTGGCCAGCAATGAGTCCAGATCTAAATCCCATTGAACACATGTAGAGAGATCTTAAAATTGCTGTTGGGAAAAGGCACCCTTCCAATAAGAGAGACCTGGAGCAGTTTACAAAGGAAGAGTGGTCCAAAATTCCAGGTGAGAGGTGTAAGAAGCTTATTGATGGTTATAGGAAGCAAATGATTTCAGTTATTTTTTCCAAAGGGTGTGCAACTAAATATTAAGTTAAGGGTGCCAAGAATTTTAAGCAGCCCATTTTTGGAGTTTTGTGTGGCATTATGTCCAATTAGCTTTTTTCCTCGCTTTGTTTGTTTTGTTCCAATACACACAAAGAGAATAAACATATGCATAGCAAAACATGTGTTACTGCAATACTTTTCTGTGAGAAATACTTGATTTTCTGGAAAAATTTCTGGGGTGCCAACAATTTCAGCCATGACTGTACATAATCCTGCTTTTCTGGGGGCGCGAGCTGTCAGCATGCCACTTGTATCTGTGATTAGTCACAGCACAAGCCCATCAGCCTGTACCCACTGATCAGTGTGGAGGAAGACAGAACAGAGCTCTGCCTATGGAAATAAAGCAGAGCTGTGTCCTGTCAGCAGGGATGTACTGGATTTTGTTTCCCTGAAAAAAAGGGAATAAAAATCAGCACATCCCTTACTGAGAGCACCACATAGTAAACACAAAAACAATAGTTAGGCATATATTTAACCCTTTGCTCGTCCTAGATATTTAGCCCTTCCCAGTCAGTGTCATTAGTACAGTGATAGTGTATATTTTTAGCACTGATCTCTGTATTAGTGTAACTTGTTCCCACAAAGTGAAAAAAGTGTCAGATTGTCCACCAAAAAAGTCACAGTCCCGCTATAAGTCTCCGATCGCCATCAAAAAAATAAAATTTCAATGTTTATACTATAGTTTGTAGATGCTATAATGTTTACGCAAACCAATCAATATACACTCATTGGGATTTTTTTTTACCAAAAAAAGTAGCAGAATACTTATTGGTCTAAATTTATGAAGAAATTCGTTTTTTTTTTATTTAGCTGAAAGTAATATATATATATATATATATATATATATATATATATATATATATGTATATATATATATATATATATATATATATATATATATTTATTTATTATTTATTTTTTTATTTTTCAAAATGGTCTTTTTTTGTTTATAGCGCAACAAACAAAAAAAAAGGCCCAGTGGTGATCAAATATCATAAAATAGCAAAAAGAAAGCTCTATTTGTGGAATTTTTTTTTTTAAAGTTCATTTATGTACAGCATTGCATGATTACACATTTGTCAGGTGGCGTATAGCAAAAAATGGCCAGGTCATAAAGGGGGGTAAATCTTCCGGGATTCAAGTGGATAATACACTATGTATTGGAGGAAAGCTCACAAAAACAACCAGGACTGGGAACAAGGGGAGCAGAGACTGGGTAACAGGAGACAGGACCAGGCAGGGAAGTGGTACACAGGAAGAACACTGAGGCCCTGATAGAAGTTATGACCCAAGTGAGAGTATTTTCTTTAGAGCAGGACTGTGGCTTCATGGAAACAGCTACATGCTAGATTAGTTAAACCAGTGCTATGTAATTATATACATTACTTGAATGCAGAAACTTCACCTTAAAAGCACTGGCTGTTAGGGCCTGGATTTTAACCCAGAATCTCTGCTGTGTCAGGCAATATCTCTTTTTGCTGAGCCACCTGGAATGCTAGACCGTTTCCTGGACAATTCACTGAAAGGAGAAGTACAGTCAAAGCTCGTTTGGCTGTCATTCTCCTGTGGCTCCCTGTCATCACAATCACGGAGTTGCAGATCCCTGGACTGACATCTGGCTCAGCTCCTCAGCGAGCCACTGAGAGCCTGAGCTGGCCGCTCCCATCCCCTCCACAGCCGAGCGCTCCAGTGAGCGAAGAGGGGGCAGAGCAGAGGGCTGTGACTGACGGTCAGCAGCTCTCTGCTCGGGGAGCTGTGAGAATTAAATTATTGGCGATGTTCAATCACTCGGTTCTCAGTGCAGAGGCGCCGGGGGGATAGATGCAGCATCGGACCAATGCTGCATCCACCTAGGTAAGTACTGAATAAATCTGCAAAAAAGCCATACCCCATACATCTCTTTTGATGATCCTGCCTTAAACCTTGAACTCTTTGCTCCTGCCATTAACCTCCTGATTTAAACCATGTCTCTGCACTTCCTGTTTTCCAGATAATTGTGCTCTCTCCAACCAGTCTGTCTTTCCTGCTGCCATCTATATCTTTGCTACCACTCATTACTGACCTTTGGCTTGTTCCTTGACTATGCTTCAGCTTGATTACAACCTGCAACTACTTGTTACTGACCTTTGGCTTGTTTATGGTCTACACTTCTGTTTGATCTTCACCTGCTATATCCACTACTGGATCCTGGCTTGCTCACCTCCTAGTGGGGTGATCCTGGGGACTGTGACCTGAAACTAACATGCAGCTAAACCCATCAAGAGCTATGGTGAACAGCGGTTAGTACTTAGACTCTGCACCTCAGGTGAACCTCTGTTATTTGCCAGGGTGACCTGTTTGTATACCGATCCTGTTGGTCAGTGGGAGTTCCCCTACTGCTATAGCTAGTGGTTTCCGAGCTTGAACCCAGACCATGACACTGGTGTGGGGCTAGTGGCAAGTGTATCATGCCTTTTATAAAAGTCATGGAATGTGGTGGCATTAGGGAATACTGTTTTGGCTTGACTAATGTATAACTTATGTGCTTTCTGCTACCAACCTATACTCCAACCTTACCCCTTATTTATTAATAAAAATCATACAACTTCTGGAGTAAAATAGGCCATAGCAACCTTAATTTACTAAACCAAAATATAGATATCAATATATATATATATATATATATATATATATATATATATATATATATATATATATTTAAATAACGTAAACATTAACATTAACAAACATCTGTTCTGAACAAACATCCAACTCCTCCTAGTGTTGCTCTTTGCAGGTCCCCCAATAACAACTCCTCTGTATCCAAAATACGACACTGCGGTCCCTCTGATGCGGGTTTTTAGGCCCCAAGCCGACAGGCTGACTCAGAGGCACCCACTTACCACAGTGCCCCCATACCCAATTTCCAGATAACCTCAGTTAACTGGGGTACCACCCTCAGGACGCATACCACCAACAGGTCCTGACTCTCTGTTCCGAAATCTCTTCCTTCACCCGCAAAGACCAAACACCAGCCACTGCCATGACATCTAAAACTGTTATTGTCCTGCAAGAAAGGAAAAAACAACACAAAACACCAAACGCCTGCACCTATAACCATGATTTTTTTTAGGGAGGGTGGGAGGGAACTTCCTTTGGCGCTCAGCTGCAGAATGGGGGCGGGGTCCGCCCCTACATTATGTTCTAACCCCTTCCTGCTGACTCTGAGGCCAATACTGCCCTCTCTCCCACAGCACCAATAGCTGCAGTTAACAAAGTCATGTAAGCCCTATGCAGCGCCGGGCTTTTTTTTACTCTTGGAAGCTTCTACACAAGTTTGCAGATTCTGTCATAATAAAGGCAAGATATAGAGATGTTTGTCACTGTTGACCTAAAGAAAAAGAAGGCACCAGTTGAGGTCCAGGAAAAAACAGTTACTTAATGATCATGACCAAAGTTTGTACTCTGTGAGTAGTTTGCTACAGGTGGCTTCCAGAAAGGAAATTATAAGGCAGCTTTTGAGGAAATCTTTACATGCAGATACTGATACTTGATTCTTACCTATAGGAAAATACATGGGCCTTAGCAGGAAGATAGGTTAGCCACAATCTTTCAGTATTTCATACATTTACCTAGTTGACTTTCTTAGGCTTAATGTAGTTAATGTGCTTAACGTAATGGAAAAAAAAAACTGTATTGCATAGTCACGAAGGATACCAAGATTATTTTATTCACAATTAGTACTGCTTCATAAGAAAACCACACTGGCCACTGTCAATCTAAGCTTAAAATTTTCACATTAACTTCTCATCATACAGGATGTTGATATTATTAATGCTGTGAAATTACTACATTCATTCTTAATATACAGTATATTGCCTTCATTTGAAAGCCAACAAGGTAAGCATTTTTCTTGGGAAAGTAATACCAAAAATGGCATAACAAATCATTGACTACTGATAAATCCAAATAGGATAAAGAAAAAAGACCTCTTTGCATTTGGTGTAAATAAATAATGATGAATGTATCTGCTCTGAAGAGTTAAAAAAGAAAAATCTTGAAAAAAGTCTTGTTTTTTTCTCTTAAAATAACAAACATGTTATACTTACCTGCTCTGTGCAGTGGATTTGCAAAGGGCAGCCCAGATCCTCCTCGTCCCTCTTCGGCTCTCCTGGGTCCTCCCTCCTGTCAAGTGCCCCCACAGCAAGCAGCTTACTATGGGGGCACCCAAGCCGAGTCGCAGCTCCCCGTGTCCATTCAGACACAGAACCCCGTTTCTGCCCCATCCCCTCTCTCTCCTGATTGGCTAACTGACTTTGATTGACAGCAGCGGGAGCCAATGGCACTGCTGCTGTCTCAGCCAATCAGAAAGAGAGTCCCGGACAGCCGAGGAACTTGTGGACATTGCTGGAGGAAGATTGGGCTCGGGTAAGTATTAGGAGGACTGAGGGGGGCTGCTGCACACAGAAGACTTTATCTTAATGCATAGAATGGTTTAGGATGAAAAACCTTCTGACTCTACAACCCCTTTAACCACTTGCTTACTGGGCACTTAAACCCCCCTCAGTCCCAGACCAATTTTCAGCTTTCAGCGCTGATGCACTTTGAATGACAATTGCGCGGTCATACAACACTGTACCCAAATGAAATTTTTATCATTTTTTTCCCACAAATAGAGCTTTCTTTTGGTGGTATTTAGTTACAGCTCGGAGTTTTATTTTTTGCTAAACAAACAAAAAAAGATGCAAAAAAATAAAAATAAAAAATCATGTTTTAATAGTTTGTTATACAATTTTGCAAACGGGTCATTTTTCTCCTTCATTGAAGTGCGCTGATTAGGCGGCACTGATGGCTGCATTGGTGGGCACTGATGGGCTGCATTGGTGGGCACTGATGGGCTGCATTGGTGGGCACTGATAGGCTGCATTGGTGGGCACTGATAGGCTGCACTGGTGGGCACTGATAGGCATAGTTAAGGCGGCACTAATAGGCACAGATAAGGCGGCACCGATCGGCACAGATAAGGCGGCACTGATGGGCAAAGATGGGCACAGATAAGATGGCATGGATGGGTGGCACGGATAAGTGGCACGGATGGGCACTGATAGGTACCACTGATAGATGGGACTGATGGGCACTGATAGGTGGCACTGATAGGTGGCTCTGATAGGTGGCACTGCTGGGCACTGATGGGCGGCACTGCTGGGCACTGATGGGCGGCACTGCTGGGCACTGATGGGCGGCACTGGGGTGCAGCACCTTTGCGGCAGATTGTGGGCACTGTGGGTGGCACTGTTGGTGGCACTGCTGGATGGCACTGTGGGTGGCATTGTGGGTGGCACTGTGGGTGGCGCTGGGGGCACTATGGGCACTGCTGGGTGGCACTGATGGGGGGGCACTTACTTTCATTCAGGATGGCACTGCGGTGGGCAGGTGGGCACTGGCAGGGGGCAGGTGGTCAGCTGTATTGCTGGCCGTGATCGGGACTGATGTCCCGATCACGGCCGCCGGTGATCGGCTTTTTTTTTCTCTCCTCGCGCTGTCAGCGCGAGGAGGAATAATAGCCGATTACCGGCTCCGTTCTGTCACATGATCAGCTGTCATTGGCTGACAGCTGATCACGTGATAAGGGGTCGGGATCGACCCCTTACACGGATCGGTGATCAGGCGAGTCTCATGGACTCGCCGATCACAGAGCGCGCCGTGCGCGCCCCTCAGGGGGCGCGCAGGCCGCTCGTAACCAGGACGACGTCAATAGACGTAGTCCTGGAAATGTAGGTCCGCGCTAATGCCGTCATTTGGCAATAGCGCGGATCTCAAGTGGTTAAGGCTAAACCTGACCAAACACCTAATGCAAAGTTGGAATAGATCTAGAAACTGTTTTATCCACAAAATACTTGGAATTATGCTCAGCCAGTCTTGTGATATATAAATCCCTTCAAAGTAGCACATTCAGGAAAAATACCTAACGCTTTTCTATTATGGAAAAACAACACCACTTGGTCTCTGTCTCTCCCTCAAGCTGCTGAGATTGGACAATGAGGGGGACATCACCAGGTCATCCCTAATAAGGTCACATGCTCTCTAGAGTTTGTTCATAATATAGTTCTGAGCAGAGAAATCAGCTGTCAGGGAGATGCCCAGCCTAATCATGTACAAATAGTTACAAAATTGCAGTTACAAAATTCTAGCTGCAACCTTTCCTAGTCTGTAGATTTGCAGCTAGAAATGAGTGAGAATGGCTAATAAGTCAAACATTGATACAGTATGGCATTTGTATAGTGGCTTTTAGACTCCTTTCACACTGGGGAGTAGGGATGAGCCGAACACCCCCCGGTTCGGTTCGCACCAGAACTTGCGAACGACCCCCGCGTTCGGCACGAACGTTAGAACCCCATTGAAGTCTATGGGACTCGAACGTTCGAATTGGAAAGTGCTAATTTTAACGGCTAATATGCAAGATAGTGTGCTAAAAAGGGTTTGGCGATCTGCCTCCTGCCTCAGGGGACATGGGTCACTGCAAAAAAAAGTTTTAAAAACTACCGTTTTGGCGGGAGCACTGATTTTAATGACGATTAAAGTGAAAAAAAAAAAGTGAAATATTCCTTTAAATATGGTGCCTGGGGGGTGTCTATAGTATGCCTGTGAAGTGCCACGTGTTTCCCGTGTTTAGAACAGTCCCTGCACAAAATGACATTAAACGGAAATAACACCATTTAAAACTGCTTGCGGTTTTAATGTTATATCTGGTTCCTGTAATATGGTTGAAAATCATTCAGAAAAATGGCATGGGTAGCCCTCCCTGCCCATTACCAGCCTATTTGGGTCTTGTACGCATATTAAGGGGAACCCCGTACCCATATTAAAAAAAGGAAATGCGTGTGGCCCCCAGGCCCTATATACTCAGAACAGCAGTATACAGGCGGTGCAAACAAGACAGGGACTGTGTAGGTTTGTTGTGTTAAGTTGAATCTGTTTGTCATTTTCAAGCGGTACATTTTTAAAGTGTAGCTCCAGTCAAAAAAAATATCTTTAAGCTTTTTGGAAAACATAGGGAAGGGTTATCACCCCTGTATAATTTGTTTTGTCGTCCATCTTTTTTCATCTCACTTGCTGTTGTCTCCTTCCGTTTGCAAGTAGGAGATGTTTGTAAATTGGATGTTTGAAAGTAGGGGCCTGCCCTATATGCTCTGCAGAAATGGCGGAACAAGGTGTTGGTTTTGCAACAACATTGTAAGCCCTCAAAGTGACTCTTGGTGGCCGCTGGAGCGCCCTGCTGTGAACGATTATATCAAGAATTGTAATTACATGCCATTGTTGAACAGTGGTAGAAAAATTTACCTTTGGTGGTTGTGGTGCTGGTGCCACAACACTATAAGTCCTCACAGTTACTCTGGGTGGGCACAGGAAGGGGCCCTCCTGTGAAATATTATATCAAGAATTGTAATTACATGTCCCTGTTAAACAGGGGCAGAAAAATTGGGCCTTAGGCACTGGTGCCATCACACTGCAACCTCTGCCATACACTCTAGTTTTATTGCAGGAATTAGCCCTGCTGCAAAGCATTGCATCAAAAATTGTACTTAAACGCCCCTGTTAAACAGGGGCAGAAAAATTGGGCCTTAGGCACTGGTGCCATCACACTGCAACCTCTGCCATACACTCTAGTTTTATTGCAGGAATTAGCCCTGCTGCAAAGCATTGCATCAAAAATTGTACTTAAACGCCCCTGTTAAACAGGGGCAGAAAAATTGGGCCTTAGGCACTGGTGCCATCACACTGCAACCTCTGCCATACACTCTAGTTTTTTTGCAGAAATTAGCCCTGCTGCAAAGCATTGCATCAAAAATTGTACTTAAACGCCCCTGTTAAACAGGGGCAGAAAAATTGGGCCTTAGGCACTGGTGCCATCACACTGCAACCTCTGCCATACACTCTAGTTTTATTGCAGGAATTAGCCCTGCTGCAAAGCATTGCATCAAAAATTGTACTTAAACGCCCCTGTTAAACAGGGGCAGAAAAATTGGGCCTTAGGCACTGGTGCCATCACACTGCAACCTCTGCCATACACTCTAGTTTTTTTGCAGGAATTAGCCCTGCTGCAAAGCATTGCATCAAAAATTGTACTTAAACGCCCCTGTTAAACAGGGGCAGAAAAATTGGGCCTTAGGCACTGGTGCCATCACACTGCAACCTCTGCCATACACTCTAGTTTTATTGCAGGAATTAGCCCTGCTGCAAAGCATTGCATCAAAAATTGTACTTAAACGCCCCTGTTAAACAGGGGCAGAAAAATTGGGCCTTAGGCACTGGTGCCATCACACTGCAACCTCTGCCATACACTCTAGTTTTTTTGCAGGAATTAGCCCTGCTGCAAAGCATTGCATCAAAAATTGTACTTAAACGCCCCTGTTAAACAGGGGCAGAAAAATTGGGCCTTAGGCACTGGTGCCATCACACTGCAACCTCTGCCATACACTCTAGTTTTATTGCAGGAATTAGCCCTGCTGCAAAGCATTGCATCAAAAATTGTACTTAAACGCCCCTGTTAAACAGGGGCAGAAAAATTGGGCCTTAGGCACTGGTGCCATCACACTGCAACCTCTGCCATACACTCTAGTTTTTTTGCAGGAATTAGCCCTGCTGCAAAGCATTGCATCAAAAATTGTACTTAAACACCCCTGTTAAACAGGGGCAGAAAAATTGGGCTGCTGGCATCACCCAGAACCAAAAATGTTCTTCCAACATATCAGCGGAGGAGGAAGAGGATAGACAATCAACATAACAGGACAGTCACTCAGCATCAGCATAGGCAGTCTTGAAGGGATGTGGTATTTCAAAAAAAATTATTCGGTTACATCAGCTTCAGGTGCTTGGTAGCTGTGGGTGATCCAAGACTGATTCATCTTGATGAAGGTCAGTCGATCAACTGATTCGGTGGACAGGCGCACCCTGTGATCGGTAACGAAGCCACCAGCAGCACTGAAGGTGCGTTCCGAAAGAACGCTGGATGCAGGACAGGCCAGGAGCTCAATTGCATACTGTGCAAGCTCTGGCCAGTGATCCATCCTCAAGACCCAGTAAGCCAGAGGATTTTCAGTGGGAAAGGTGTCCAAGTCTGACCTTGCCCCTAGGTATTCCTGCACCATGTAAATTAGACGCTGGCGATGGGTGCTGGAACCAATCATACCTTGGGGCTGCGGACTAAAAAATTGTCTGAACGCATCAGTCAGACGGCCACCTTCTCCACCGCTCCTTCTGACTGATGCCTCAGCAACACGTTGTCCAGGACCAGGAGTTTGTGACCTCCCAGTCTCTGGGAACGCGTTGCACAGAGCTTTCTGCAAGGCCTCCCGGAGATGTCTCATCCTCTGCTCCCTCTGCGATGGCAAGATAAGGTCGGCAACCTTACCCTTGTACCGTGGATCAAGGAGAGTGGCCAGCCAGTAATGGTCCCTCTCCTTGATCCGAAGAATACGAGGATCCTTCCGCAGGCTTTGCAGGATCAGGGAGGCCATGCAGCGTAGGTTAGCTGAGGCATTCGGTCCGGAGTCCTCTGGGTCACTAAGGACAACATGATCCGCAGCTACCTCCTCCCAGCCACGTACAAGTCCACGTGTTTCTTGGGACTGTAAATCATCCCTATAAGACTGCTGCTGCTGATGCTGAGTGCCAGCCTCCACCTCCATGCTGACACAATCATCCTCCTCCTCCTCTTCCTCCTCCTCACCCTCTTCCTGTGTGATGGGTGGCACAGCAGGAACACTGTCTGGATAAAGAGGGCCTTGAGAGGCAAGGAAGTCCTCCTCTTCCTGCCTCTGTTCTGCCTCAAGTGCCCTGTCCATTATTCCACGCAGCGTATGCTCCAAGAGGTGGACAAGAGGTATAGTGTCACTGATGCATGCACTGTCACTGCTCACCATCCTTGTGGCCTCCTCAAACGGTGACAGGACAGTGCATGCATCCCTGATCATGCCCCACTGGCGTGGTGAGAAAAAACCAAGCTCTCCTGACCCTGTCCTGGTGCCGTAGTCGCACAGGTACTCATTGATGGCCCTCTGCTGCGTGTGCAGCCGCTGCAGCATGGCCAATGTTGAGTTCCATCTGGTGGGCATGTCACATATAAGGCGGTTCTTGGGCAGGTTCAACTCCTTTTGGAGCTCAGCCAGCCGAGCACAGGCATTAAATGATCGGCGGAAATGCACACAGACTCTCCTGGCCTGTTTCAGGATATCCTGTAAGCCGGGGTACCTGCCCAAGAACCGCTGCACCACCAGGTTAAGGACGTGAGCTACACAGGGCACATGGGTCAGTTGTCCCTGTCGGAGGGCGGAGAGGAGGTTGGTGCCATTGTCGCAAACCACCATTCCTGGCTTAAGCTGGCGTGGCGTCAACCACCTCTCGGCCTGCCCCTGCAGAGCTGACAAAACATCCGCCCCAGTGTGGCTCCTGTCCCCCAAACAAACCAGCGCAAGCACGGCATGGCATCGTTTTGCCTGCGTACTTGCGTAGCCCCTGCAACGCCTACGGAGCACCGCTGGTTCTGAGGACAGAGCACTGGAAGAGGCCGTGGAGGAAGAAGAAGAGGAGGGGGTGGAGGAGAGAGGTGTGTCACAACCAATAGTAGCATTTTGGAGGCGTGGTGGCGGAACAACCTCCAATACTACTGCACCTTGTCCTGCATCCTTCCCAGCAGCCAGAAGAGTGACCCAATGGGCCGTGAAAGACAGGTAACGTCCCTGTCCATGCCTGCTGGACCATGAGTCAGCGGTAATATGCACCTTACCGCTGACCGCCCTGTCCAGCGAGGCAAGGACATTGCCTTCCACATGCCGGTAGAGAGCCGGAATTGCCTTCCGTGAGAAAAAGTGGCGTTTGGGGACCTGCCACTGAGGAACCGCACATTGTACAAACTCACGGAAGGGGGCCGAATCTACCAACTGAAAAGGCAGCAGTTGAAGTGCTAGCAATTTAGCCAAGCTAGCATTCAACCGCTGGGCATGTGGATGGCTGGGAGTAAATTTCTTCCGCCGGTCCAGCAGCTGGGGCAGGGACATTTGTCTGCTATAATCGGACGTGGATGTACCACTAGCAGAGTTCCCGGAAGCACTTGGCTGTGACACACCTAATTCTACACCTTCATTCCTCTCAGAGCAGGTTTCAGAGAGGACTGAAGGTCTAGTGGGGTTGGAGATGCCAGCTGATGAGGAGCAAGGAGAGGTCCGCTTTGTTCTTTGGTGTGGGTCTTTGAGGTATGCTTGCCAACGAGCTGCATGGCAGGTCAACATATGTCTGGTCAAGCATGTGGTGCCCAAGCGGCTGATGTTTTGGCCACGTGAGATACGCTTGAGACATATGTTGCAAATAGCAGCGGTGCGATCTGATGCACTCGTCTCAAAAAAGGCCCACACCAAAGAACTTTTAGAATAACGCGCAGAGGAAGCGCTCTGCGCAGAGGAAGCGCTCTGCGCAGGCGGAGCTCTGCGGTGTGATTCAGTCGGTGTGCTGCCCCTAAGCTGGCCCCCGGAGGGCATCCTGCCTCGTTGGACATGTGCCTCCTCCTCCTCCTCCTCCTCCTCCTCCCTCCTTCCAGGCACCCACGTGGAGTCAGTGCCCTCATCATCCCCTCCCTCTTCATCGCTGTAGCAAACCTGGCAGTATGCTGCAGCTTGTGGAACATTACTGCCAGATTGCTGTCCTTCTTGAGCATCCCCTCTCTCTGTGCTCACGCTACTGCCTTCCTCTAGCTGAGTGTCATCATCAGAGCCCACCAAACACTGGGCATCCTCCTGGAGCATGTACCCAACACTGTGCTCAAAGAGTTCAGGAGACTCCTCAGGAGGACGTGGTGGGTCTAGGGAAGGAGTCACTGATGATGACATTGAGAGGAGGGACGACGATGTGTTGGCAGCTGCTTTTCTACTACCCTGAGACTGGGTGAGAGAGGATGAGGAGGATGAAGAGGGCTTGGTCATCCACTCTACCAAGTCGTTGGCATGTTGCGGTTCAACATGTCCAGCTGCAGAAAAGAAGGACAAGCATGTCCCATGGCCACGTGCTGATGACAATGCACCGCGTCCCCGACCAGCACTGTTGTCTCTAGACACAGAGCCTGCTTGCCCTCTTTTATCGGCTCGCGCCTGTCTGCCTCTCCTTGCTGGCCTTCCAGACATGTTAATGGCCTGAAGGGAGTTGGGTAAAACAGTAGTTGGGTAGTTTATATTGTGCTGGAGGCACACAACACCCACTAACTCCTGCAGATGCCTTTTTTATAGAACAGCAGAGTTAAAGGGGTATATACAGATGTATACTGTGCTGTGCTGGAAGCACACACAACTTCCAATAACTCCAGCAGATGCCAATCGGGCCCAAATACAGAACAGCTATGTAGGTGGATAATAGCGGTATGTACTGGGTACAGAGCAGGCACACAGCACGCACTATCTCCTGAGTGACACTGCTGACTGCAAGCTCTATTGTTAAAGATGGACCACTAGCTATATAGGTGAGGTGAATATCACGGTGTATACTGCGGTCAGGGCACGCAGACAATAACAAGAAAACAGCAGAGTTAAAGGGGTATATACAGCTGTATACTGTGCTGTGCTGGAGGCACACACAACTTCCAATAACTCCAGCAGATGTCAATCGGGCCCAAATAGAGAACAGCTATGTAGGTGGATAATAGCGGTATGTACTGGGTACAGAGCAGGCACACAGCACGCACTATCTCCTGAGTGACACTGCTGACTGCAAGCTCTATTGTTAAAGATGGACCACTAGCTATATAGGTGAGGTGAATATCACGGTGTATACTGCGGTCAGGGCACGCAGACAATAACAAGAAAACAGCAGAGTTAAAGGGGCATATACAGCTGTATACTGTGCTGTGCTGGAGGCACACACAACTTCCAATAACTCCAGCAAATGACAATCGGGCTCAAATAGAGAACAGCTATGTAGGTGTATATAGTGGTATGTACTGGGTACAGAGCACGCAGACAGCACGCACTAACACTACTGACTGCAAGCTCTATTATTAAAGCTAGATCACTAGCTATATAGGTGAGGTGAATATAGTGGTGTATACTGCGGTCAGGGCACAGACAGTAACCACTACACAAGAGCAAAATAGTAAATCAGCCAAAAACGATTGGTGTGTAACTGTGTTGAAGGTACACAGAACACCCACTGCTTCAGATGCTAACAAACACTACACGAGGCCGCCTGAAAGGCAGCTTTATATAGTGTGGGGCGTGCACTACACTGTCTGAGCTATGATTGGCCACAGGCAGGATGCCTGTGACCAACCATTGCTCTTCCCGCTACTGGCGCTGCGATTGGCCAAGCATGCGGGGTCACAGTGCATGCTTGGCCAATCGTGAGACAGCAATGCATTGCGCCATCGCAGTGCATTGTGGGCCACACGAATTTTGCCGCGAACGGCCCAAACGTTCGGAATTCGGCGAACGCACGAACGACCGATGTTCGAGTCGAACATGCGTTCGACTCGAACACGAAGCTCATCCCTACTGGGGAGCTTTGCAGGCGCTATAATGCCAAAAATGGTGTCTGCAAAGCACCCTGAAAGAGCCGCTGCTGTCTCTCCAATGTGAAAGCTCCAAGGGTTTTCACAATGGAGCAGTGCGCTGGCATGCTGCTAAAAAAAAAAGTCCTGCTAGCGGCATCTTTTGGAGCAGTAAAGGAGCGGTGCATACACCGCTCCTAAACCGCTCCTGCCCATCGAAGTCAATGGGGCAACGCGGCTATACCGCCGGCATAGCACTGTTGCAGCAGCGCTTTGCAGTGGTTTTAACCCTTTCTCGGCCGCTAGCAGGGGGTAAAAGTGCAACTCTAGCCACCGGATAGTGCAGCGAAATTGATGGTAAAGCACCGCTAAAAGTGGTGCTATACCTCTGACGCACCCACCGCCGTAGTGTGAAAGGGGCCTTAGGCAGTTAGCATTTAGCAGTTCCTGGGAAATGTGGAAAACATTAGGAAGGGAGGTAGGACTGGGCTTAACATAACTTCCCATTTGGCAGCCATTTTTGAAAGAGGCACATAGCAAGGAAAAGCTTTATAACCATCAACTCTACCACCATTCTGCCATAATAACCTCATTGCGCTGTGAAATATAGTATAACGTTAAGTTGTTGTAAATTCAAACTTTTTATTTACCTTACTGCATTCTATGCAGTAAGTTAAAAAAATTCTACATGCCGCTTCCCCTGCAGCCTCTAAATACATACATGAGCCTGATCTCGATCCAGCGATTTGCATGAGAGTCAAGGTTTTCTTAACTCTCTTCTCATTGGCTCAGATACAGCAGCAGGAGCCATTGACCCTTGCTGCTTTTAATCAGAGCCAGTGAGGAGGTAGCGGGGCAGGGCTGTCTTATGGACACACAGAGCAGGGCTTGGGAGTGGGCACTCGGAGAAGAGGAGGGGCCAGAAATGCCAGCGGGGGGAACCAAGGAGAGGAGTTTCGGGTCTGCTCTGTGAAAATCCACTGCTCTGTGCAAATTTATCACAGAGGAGATAAGTATAACATATTTATTATTTTAGTTTTAAAAAATTCAACCTTTAATATCACTTTAAATTATGAGTAAACTTTATCTCCATGCAGATTTTGGGGTATGTCATGGTGAAACTATTACTTGTAGTATTTTACCATACCATAGTTTTTACCATAGTATTTTCGCCTTTTTGTGTGTGTGTGTGTGTGTGTGTGTGTGTGTGTGTGTGTGTGTGTGTGTGTGTGTGTGTGTGTGTGTGTGTGTGTGTGTGTGTGTGTAAGGGTGTGTGTAAGGGTGTGTGTAAGGGTGTGTGTAAGGGTGGAGGGGGTTTCACTGTGCAATACTGTTCATCACAGTGCTAATACATACCTCCCAACTTTTTGAGATGGAGACGAGGGACACCTATAAGCAAAAGTATTTCAGCAAAGGACATGCCCCATGCCACGCCAATTAAAGGAGAATTATACCAAAAAAATTAATAGTGCATTTTTTTTACCACTATTATTCCTTTATATTGGCTTTTTATGAATATACAAATGCAGCAATTTAGAAATTGGATGAAAGATTTAACACTATGAAACACTTTTTGAAAGATAAATAGTGCATTTTATATACAACTATATAGATCAAACCAAAATCACGGACAAATGAGAAGGAAAGAGGGACAGAGAGACTTTGTTCCAAATCAGTGAGGTTGAAACAAAAATGATTTTTATGCACTCAAAAAAAACAGTACATCAGTGGCCAACAAAGTGAAAAACATTTTATTTCAAGAAATTATGTTTCTAAAAGTATCTGTGAATATACGTAGGTAAGTTCTATATTTATGTAGCATGCAGTTTGGAAATTCTAATTTGCATTGCACTGTGAACAAATGGCTTTAAAAACAGCCAATTGTGTGCCAGCCAACAAAAAAAAAAAAATTGATTTTTATTACAAAATTTAATAGAAATTGCTTAAAGTGGTTGTTAAATCAACAATATAAAAAGCCTCCCATCCCCCCTGTAACATAACATTATGTGTCCCTGTGTCCGTTAAATAAAAATTTGCCGATCTGTATCTATATCAGAGCATCTTCTGGGACTCACGTGATTCCTCTGCTCTCTCCTCTGCCCGGCTGACAGCTATAGCAGGAGGGGCCGAGCACTCCCGCCAATGTCAGCCAGGGAGGAGAGAGAGTTGAGGAGTCATGTGAGTTCTGGGAGATGCTCTGATATAGGTACAGATTGGCAGCTTTTTTATATAACACAGCACAGGGACACATAACATTATGTTACAGAGGGGATGGGATGGTTTTATTTTAGTTATGATAGAAGCAGGAGGGGAGGGGGTGGGCACTGACACAGAACAGACAGGTGGCGGGGGGGGGAAGAACAGAGGAGGACAGAGCATGGCTGCGGACGAGGAAGGCACGTAAACTGACTATGATGTCAGGGCTCAGCAGCCATTATAAACCGTGGCAAGTGTACAGAGGGAGGGCATAGCCAGGCAGGATCAGCCAGGTTTTTTAGGTGATAGAAGGGGCCAAATTACACAGCCAAACACTGTGCTGTATAACATGCTTTAAGGAACAGGATCTGTTTTGTTTTTTTTGCATACACACTATCACACCAAAGACAATATGAGTTCCTCTATGTGGATGTGGGGAAAAATGGGCAGATGTCGAATGGAGGAGTCTTCGCCCAGATGGAGTTTTACCAGCATCTCCAAACTGGTGGCCTGGTATTACCACCTAATGTGGACAACGTGGAAGGACTCCCATTCGTCTTTATTGCTGATCGCATTCGGTCTGGGCGAGCACCTGATGAGGCCATTATCCCGAAGGACCCTCACCCCGGAGAGGAGAGTTTATAACTACCGGCTGGCCAGAGCGAGAAGAGTTGTTGAGAATACCTTCGGGATAAAGGTCAGCCGGTTCTGCCTGTTTCTGACAGCAATCCATATGGCGGACTAAAAAATCAACCATATCGTCCTATCCTGCTGCATATTGCAAATTTTTTTAAGGAAAAATGCCCAAAATGATATTGCCTCAGTTGGGCCTGAGGCCGGACTTCCTATTAATCCCCTGACGGGCCTGGATACTGGCTGTACTGGCTCGGCCTCCCAAAAGCACCCGTGAAGTTCGGCAGAAATATGTAAATTATTTTATGGGTAAGGGTCCATTGCTATGCCAGACAATGTCTAAAAATATTTTAATAAAATAAAGATGGCTGTCTCCTAAGTTTTCATAGTGCACTTGTAGTGCCAAGTGGATTTTCCTTTAGTAAATAAGCCCCATTGTCACTGTAAACACAAAATTACTTCAAAAACTGTTACTGACCATTGAAATAAAAAGCCACACATTGTTGATGAGCAAAGTTTTTACTCTGTGCATTTTTGTTCAAAATAGGCATGTTTAATAACATATAACATACAAAACTCAAAAAAAAAAACAGAAAACCAGAAGGCAATATCAGACATTATAGTATGTCCTAAATGTCTGGATATTGCCTTCATCAGATGAGCTGATGTCACCCCAGTAAAAGCAAAATTTTGAAGATGCACATAATTTGGGAGTCGAAATGGGTATTTACCTCCTGATTCCATACCTAATGTCAGCATGTGCTATCTGCCATCATGGGGGATCAATGGACATGTTTTGGGGTGCAACCCCTTCCTCTCACCTACTTAATTTGGGAGGAAGGGGTTGCACCCACAAAATGTGTACATTGAAATCCCCTGATGGCAGATAGCACACTGTGTACACCTTCAAAATTACAAAAAAAGGTGTTTTTTTTAGAACAATAATTAAAATGTTTGCATTTTTAAGATCTTTTAAATTCTCCCCAACACATCAATCATGTTCTTCATTTTTTGTTGAAGAAAATTTAGTTTATTTCTTATGATGTCGCATAAAAAGTTCATGCAGGTGACTGAACACCACAAAGTAAAAATTGTGTTAAACTCCAACTGATATAATTTCCAGAATGCAGTCAAGTGTTCATGAACTTTTTATGCGTTTTTTCTAAACATCTAAATGGGACTATATAATTTTTTAGATTGCAATTGACACTGTATGCACATGCATGTATAGTTGTTTTGAATATTAACGTATTATCTGTTATTGATATTACAGAAGATTTCACTATAATAACTATATAATTTATAAAAAAAAATTATTTCTCTCTATTTATTTAAGTAAGTCACAGGAGCGCCCCTATTGACACAAGTTCACAGTAATAAGAATCTTTTCTTTGATCCTTTCAAGGGAGCAGCTTTAAATAATATTATAAGGAACTTTTTTTCACAAGATATATAATAATGTTCGGTGCAGAGTTTATTCCAGCTGTATTAAGCTGTCTATTCATATAAAAAATAATTGTAAACATTATTATGGAGATCATGATTTAAAAAAATACAATATTATTCATGAGATTTGGAGAAATAATGAAAAAATAAGTTTGTGAGAACTCTGTGTGAACATGAGCAGCAAAACAACTCATTCTTCTAGCATTATAAAGAAGAAAATAATTTGCTGCATTAAAATATCACAGAATTTGCTGTGTGAGAAATGTGCTAGCTCCATTACGAGTTTTAGCACAATGAACGCTTCCGTGTCATACTTGCTTCAGAGCATGTGTCGTTTTTGGTCCGTCGGAACAGCATACAGACGAGCAGTTTTCCCGATAGGAATTGGTTCCATCAGAAATATTTAGAATATGTTCCATTTCTAGGTCCATCAGAATTTTCGAAGTAAAAAGTCAGATGGGGCATACACACAATCAGAATATATGATGAAAAGCTCCTGTCTGACTTTTTCTGTCGGACATTCCACTCATGTGTACACGGCATAAGGATAGCAAGTTGGGCTAAATTATCACCATCCATGAAACGGGATAAGTTAACATCTCTGTCGCCTATCCATGTCCCGAAAAAAGGACAACCTCTCACCTGGGAGGAACCAGGGGAGACCCCCTACTGGAGCTAATGGTAATACAGGGGCTAATGCTAAAGATTTATTTAACCTATCCCAGATCTTAAGGACATTGACAGTCAATGGAGAGACCCACTCTGAGAAATCTATATCACTTGAGGGGAACCCACAGTTTAGAGGAAGTTTGAAACCTCCAATTAAGAATTTGCTGTAGTACAACCGCCTGATAATACTGTTGGACATCAGTTATTCCAAGACCTCCCATGCGTTTGGGCCGCAGCAATAAAGCTATGGCAAGTCACGGTCTCCTACCATTCCATACAAACGAGATTTAAAGGCTTCGGAGCTTGACAAAGAAGTGTTTAGACAGGGGGACTGGCACCATCTGCAAAAGAAAAAGTATGCGGGGCAAAACTGTCATATTAATAATGTTTGTGCGGCCGATCCACGTGAAAGTAGTTCTGTCCCATAACTGCAGGTCCCTACGAATTGTGCTAAGGAGGGGGGCATCATTTTGAGTATACAATCAGTCTAGGGGGTCAGTGAGTTGGATACCTAAATATCTCAGTGAGGTGGTAGCCCAGGTGAAGGAGAAAGCACCCCTCAAAGCAGTAGCAAGAGTAGAGGGTATGGTGATCGGTATGATCTCAGATTTTGTGTAGTTAATCTGAAAATTGGCCATAGTCTGATAATTCCACCATAAGGTTCGACAACAAGACAAGGGGATCAGTAACATAAAAGAGTATATCATCCACATATGCCGATAGCTTATTACCATAGAGCCTATGGAAATTCCTCGGATATTTGGATTAGATCGAACCCTCCAAAACAGTGGTTCTAAAGTCCCTCATAGCATATGGGGACCAAGACCCAATCTCTCCAAAACCGTCCTGAGAAAGTCCCGATCAACCTGATCGAAAGCCTTCTCAGCATCGGTAGATAAAATCACATAGGGAGGCAGGGGTTATGTGAATGGGCCCAATGAATGAGCTGGAGTGCCCTAATGAAGTTATCTCTAGCTTCGCGTCCCACAATGAAACCGTTTTGGTTGGGGTGAACTATCGAGGGTAGGAGGTGCTTTATCCGATTGGCAAGGATTTTGGCAAATATTTTCAAATCAGTATTTAATAGGGAAATCCAGCGATAGTTTTGCGGGAGAGTATGATCCTTCCTCTCTTTTGTCAAAATCGTAATGTGTGCCAATAAGGCCCCTGAGGAATGTGGCCCCTGAGATGCAAGAGAGTTAAAGTATGTACACATATGGGACTGAAGCGGAGAGAAAAAAAAACAAATAATATGCCTTCGCAAAGCCGCCAGGCTCCAGGCGTTACAGGTTAGGTAGGGATTTGACTATGGCCAATAGTTTTACCGGAGAAATGGGTTGTCCCAGGTCAGTCTGCTGTTCAAGAGAAAGGGTGGGGAAACCAGAACAGGCAAGATAAGCCTCAATGCAAGACTTCTTTAGCGCTATGTCTACAGGGAAGGAGGCATAATCCAGGTCGTACAAGGCTGCATAATAATTGTGGAAGGGGGAGGCAATTTTAGAAGTGTGTTGTACTGTCTCTCCTGAAGGGGAGTGCAATTTGTGTACATGGGTGGATGCACGATGCTTGCGGAGTGCCCTTGCATCCTGCCACATTTATTACCATGTTCATAATACTTATGTGGGGCATATCGCAGCTGTCTGCAGATACGTCGGCCTAATGCCGCGGTACACGCGATCGGATTTTCCGACGTGAAATGTTGGATGTAAGCTTGTTGGTGGAAAGTCCAACAAATGTTGGCTAGCATGTTCTCAAATTTTCCACCAACAAATGTTTGTTGTCGGACTTTCTGATCATGTGTACACAAGTCCATTGGACAAAAGTCCAAAGTACAAACACGCATGCTCGGAAGGAAGGATGAGCCGGAAAGCGCTTGGTCTGGTAAAACTAGCGCTCGTAATGGAAATATTACATTCATGACGCAGCAAATTATGAAATTTCTCAAAACAGGGCATTCTCTTCTTTTTTATAAGGGGGTAATAATGAAGCTGCTTTGCTGCTGATTATGGATGAGCCGAAACGCCCCCTTGTTCTGTTCGCACCAGAACATGCGAACAGGCAAAAAATTTATTCGAACACGTGAACACCGTTAAAGTCTATGGGACTCGAACATGAATAATTAAAAGTGCTAATTTTAAAGTCTTATGTGCAAGTTATTGTCATCAAAAGTGCTTGGGGGCCTGGATCCTGCCCCAGGGGACATGTATCAATGCAAAAAAAGTTTTAAAAACTGAAGTTTTTTCGGGAGCAGTGATTTTAATAATGCTTAAAGTGAAACAATAAAAGTGTAATATTCCTTTAAATTTCCTACCTCATTATATAAGAACTGTCAGAAGAACAGAAGCGACACACAGCAGGAGTCTCCCATGGATGCGGAGCAGCCCAAGAACGAAGCAGGGAAGAAGATGCCACGGAGGAAGAAGCAGACGATCAGAGGAAGAAGCAGAGGAAGAAGAAGATGGAGGAAGAAACTGAAGGAATAAGGAAGGAAGAAGAGCCGAAGATGGAAAGAAGAAGACTTTAAATAAAGGAATTGTCAAAAACTGTCTCTTGTCATTTTTAAAATTTTTGACACTTTTTTTGTGAAATGGTAGGCATTACCATTTCACACAGGGGCGCGGGATCTGAGGGTCTCCTTGTTAAAGGGGGCTTCTAGATTCCGATAAGACCCCCACAACCACCGGGCAAGGGTTGCGGAGATGAGGCCTTGTCCCCATCAACATGGGGACAAGGTGCTTTGGGGGGCTACCCCAAAGCACCCTCCCAATGTTGAGGGCATGTGGCCTGGTACGGTTCAGGAGGGGGGCGCTCTCTCGTCTCCCTCTTTTCCTGTGGCCTGCTACGTTGCGTGCTTGGATAAGGGTCTGGTATGGATTTTTAGGAGGACCCCCATTTTTTTTTATTTGGTGCAGGGTTCCCCTTAAAATCCATAACATACATGAAGGGTCTGGTATGGATTTTGAGGGGGACCCCCACGTCATTTTTTTTTACATTTTGGCGCAGGGTTCCACTTAATATCCATACCAGACCTGAAGGGCCTGCTGCTCCGGATCTCAGGGAATTCTGGACTTTCTTGCTCTCCCTATTATATGTGCTCCTCAGGCTACCGGTTTTGGCCTTCAAATAGGTGATGTATGCTGTGAGATACACAGGCTTCACCAATTCCAACAGTTTCTTTAGCGATGCCTTCCTCTTTAGCTTGTTAGAATAGTCCCTGCGTTGTACTTGGCAGAGACATGGCAGCTCCCTGTATTTTTCAATAAAGTCTGGCAGAAAATCTGGGGCTGTAAAGTTATCAACCATTTTATCTGCAACAAAAAAAAACACAAGACCAACCCTAATGTCAGGCTAAACTCTCCTAATCTTGTCCCAATATAGGCCTCAATATATAAGCAGTATAGGCCACTAACCACTGATGCCCCAAGTTACAAGTGTACCTTCATTTGAACGATCAGCTTTAATAATCCTCCATCCTCCACTCACAGATTGTACTTATGTCCTTAACATCACCCGCGTGTTATGCTTTATATATATTGCACACGACCTTGTTATGGTGCCCCATGCAGGTGCTCCGATGGATACTAGGGGTCTCTCCATATGTGCAACATGCACAAAACAGGTAAGTATTCCATATTTTGAAAGTGAAAAAAATGATGTCTTCAGCTTGGAACTCTGCCAAAACAGACAACTGGACGACATTTCCAAGCAATGTTTCATATTACTATTTCTAACCTAACATACCTGTTTGCTAAGTATAACTTTTTTGTATTCACACAGGGGAGAAAAGAATAGGGACATCTGAAGACACCAGTAACCCCACACCGAATGAAGAAAGGAAACTCACCACACATCATGAAGATGTGGATGCAGAGGTTCAGGAAGTGCTGGGTGAAGAGGTAGAAATGGTGTCGACAACAGGTCAGTGTTTGAGACCACAGCTTCAGTTAATAGAATGATGCCTGCATATTTATAATACACAGGGGGTTATTTACAAAAGGCAAATACACTTTGCACTGAAAGTGCACTTGGAAGTGCAGTCGCTCTAAATCTAAGGGGTTGATCTGAAATGAGTGGAAGGTCTGCTGATTTTATCATCCAATCATGTGCAAGCTAAAATGCTGTTTTTTTATTTTCCTTGCATGTCCCCCCCGGTTCAACAGCGACTGCACTTCCAAATGCACTTGCTGTGCAAAGTGGATTTTCCTTTAGTAAATAACCCCCAATGGTGTGTTTTATTTTTTATTTTTAGGTGATGTAGATGTTGTGGAAGAAGAAACTCACTTCAGCAGTGCAAGTTTACAAATACTGATCAGTGAGATCATGGTGTGCAATCGTGATTTGGAAAAGATGAAACAAAACATCCATGATGTTCAAAAAAGACTGAGCAACATTGTTGATATTTTAGGCAAAATCTAAACCAAAATTGTTTTTAAAGTTGTCGTTATGTTGTTCATGTTTTTATTTTTAAGATGCAGGCAGTGGGGTTTATTTACTAAAAGTGGAAAGTGCAAAATCTGGTGCAACTCTGCATAGAAACCAATCAGCTTACAGGTTTTATTGCCAAAGCTTAACTGAACAAGTTGACTTTAGAAGATGGGAGCTAGCACATGTTGACACACTGGAGCGTATTTCAAAAAGGTAAAAACACTTTGCCCTACAAGTGCAATGCAAGTGCACTTGTAGGGCAAAGTGGATTGTCCTTTCCTGGAGGAAGGAGTTGCACCCACAAAACACGTACATTGATATCCCATGATGGGAGATAGCACATGTTGATAAGACAAGCACAACCTGAAAAGCAGAAACAAACTGAAAAGCACAAGGCTGAAAAGCATGAATCGTTACTCACCAAACCTCTACTAACACAAGATAAACACGAGATTAGCAGAAGAAGACCAAAGGGTGGCGCACGACTATTGAACTTCCTTTTTATTGGCTCGTTGTACCTCTTGTACGTCACTACACTCGTAATTGTTGGGCAACATTTGTGTGACTGTGTGTATGCAAGACAAGTTCGAGCCAACACACTTCGAACAAAATTCCACGGTTTTGTTGTTGGAAAGTCCGATCATGTGTATGAGGCTTTAGAGTTTTTGCAAAAAGCACACACAGTTCCACCAGATGTCCCTTAGCTTACAGGTCAGCGCACTGTTTGTTTGTTACAAGGCTAAAAGGACCCTCTGGAGGTCTGCCTGCCTCTCCTTCTTTCTCTTAGTTCCCCAAGCGATAGAAGTAGAACTGCCTTGTGGCCCTCCTAAAGAACTCCATCACTAACCTCTCCATTATTCTTCTCTGCAAAGTAATGTGATTAGTATATGTTGCCCCCGTTACTACGGCTACGTCATCTAGAAGGTCTTCATTAAGCCTCGATGACCAGGTCCTGGCTGCAGCGTGCGGTAATAAAGAGAAAGCATAATTGGATCATGGTTGGAGATGGTAATCTGCTCTTTGGCGGTGGTGGTGTCAGTCAAGAAGTCCAAAGTGCTATGGGTCACTAACATTTAATCTAGTGTAGTATCATGAACCCTAGAGTAGTAGCTGTAATCCCTTTCTGAGGCATGTAGGGATCTCTAGCCACCCACCAAGGTAAGATTTTGGAGGGATTTACGAAAGTGTTTCAAGGAAGCGCAAGAATGTGTAGGGCGGTTTGCAGAGGTGTCAAACTGTAGAACATTTTAATAGCACATACACATCTTACATCCACTTGCTTACAATCTAGCCTTCTGTGACAACTAGTTAGTGCCTCTGCTGCCTGCCCTTACAGTGATAGCAGCTGGTAAACAGACTGCTGTGACTATAAGAGAACCACATTGCAGAATTAGTGGTCTGGTTTCTTAGAATAGAGTGATGACCAATATAGCAACTACAAGCAACAAGTGATGGTGATTATGGAAAAGTGTAATCTACACAGAAATTATTGCATGTGTTGAGTTACTTGAAGGTTGTCAGTGCAATAATAATAAAAAAAAAAACATAAGCAGTATAGGGATGAGCCGAACACCCCCCGGTTCGGTTCGCACCAGAACTTTCGAACGGACCCCACGTTCGTTACGAACGTTAGAACCCCATTGAAGTCTATGGGACTCGAACGTTCGAAATGGAAAGTGCTAATTTTAATGGCTAATATGCAAGATATTGTCCTAAAAAGGGTTTGGGGACCTGACTCCTGCCTCAGGGGACATGGGTCAATGCAAAATAAAGTTTTAAAAACGGCCGTTTTGGCGGGAGCACTGATTTTAATGACGATTAAAGTGAAAAAAAAAGTGAAATATTCCTTTAAATATGGTGCCTGGGGGGTGTCTGTAGTATGCCTGTGAAGTGCCACGTGTTTCCCGTGTTTAGAACAGTCCCTGCACAAAATGACATTAAACGGAAATAACACCATTTAAAACTGCTTGCGGTTTTAATGTTATATCTGGTTCCTGCAATATGGTTGAAAATCATTGAGAAAAATGGCATGGGTAGCCCTCCCTGCCCATTACCAGCCTATTTGGGTCTTGTACGCATATTAAGGGGAACCCTGTACCCATATTAAAAAAAGGAAATGCGTGTGGCCCCCAGGCCCTATATACTCAGAACAGCAGTATACAGGCGGTGCAAACAAGACAGGGACTGTGTAGGTTTGTTGTGTTAAGTTGAATCTGTTTGTAATTTTCAACTGGTACATTTTTAAAGTGTAGCTCCAGTCAAAAAAACTATTTTTAAGCTTTTTGGAAAACATAGGGAAGGGTTATCACCCCTGTATAATTTGTTTTGTCGTCCATCTTTTTTCATCTCACTTTCTGCTGTCTCCTTGCGTTTGCAAGTAGGAGATGTTTGTAAGTTGGATGTTTGAAAGTAGGGGCTATATGCTCTGCAGAAATGGCGGAACAAGGTGTTGGTTTTGCCACAACATTGTAAGCCCTCAAAGTGACTCTTGGTGGGCGCTGGAGCGCCCTGCTGTGAACGATTATATCAAGAATTGTAATTACATGCCATTGTTGAACAGTGGTAGAAAAATTGACCTTTGGTGGTTGTGGTGCTGGTGCCACAACACTATAAGTCCTCACCGTTACTCTGGGTGGGCACAGGAAGGGGCCCTCCTGTGAAATATTATATCAAGAATTGTAATTACATGTCCCTGTTAAACAGGGGCAGAAAAATTGGGCCTTAGGCACTGGTGCCATCACACTGCAACCTCTGCCATATACTCTAGTTTTATTGCAGGAATTAGCCCTGCTGCAAAGCATTGCATCAAAAATTGTACTTAAACGCCCCTGTTAAACAGGGGCAGAAAAATTGGGCCTTAGGCACTGGTGCCATCACACTGCAACCTCTGCCATATACTCTAGTTTTATTGCAGGAATTAGCCCTGCTGCAAAGCATTGCATCAAAAATTGTACTTAAACGCCCCTGTTAAACAGGGGCAGAAAAATTGGGCCTTAGGCACTGGTGCTGGTGCCATCACACTGCAACCTCTGCCATATACTCTAGTTTTATTGCAGGAATTAGCCCTGCTGCAAAGCATTGCATCAAAAATTGTACTTAAACGCCCCTGTTAAACAGGGGCAGAAAAATTGGGCCTTAGGCACTGGTGCTGGTGCCATCACACTGCAACCTCTGCCATATACTCTAGTTTTATTGCAGGAATTAGCCCTGCTGCAAAGCATTGCATCAAAAATTGTACTTAAACGCCCCTGTTAAACAGGGGCAGAAAAATTGGGCCTTAGGCACTGGTGCTGGTGCCATCACACTGCAACCTCTGCCATATACTCTAGTTTTATTGCAGGAATTAGCCCTGCTGCAAAGCATTGCATCAAAAATTGTACTTAAACGCCCCTGTTAAACAGGGGCAGAAAAATTGGGCTGCTGGCATCACCCAGAACCAAAAATGTTCTTCCAACATATCAGCAGAGGAGGAAGAGGATAGACAATCAATATAACAGGACAGTCACTCAGCATCAGCATAGGCAGTCTTGAAGGGATGTGATATTTCAAAAAAAATTATTCGGTTACATCAGCTTCAGGTGCTTGGTAGCTGTGGGTGATCCAAGACTGATTCATCTTGATGAAGGTCAGTCGATCAACTGATTCGGTGGACAGGCGCACCCTGTGATCGGTAACAAAGCCACCAGCAACACTGAAGGTGCGTTCCGAAAGAACGCTGGATGCAGGACAGGCCAGTAGCTCAATTGCATACTGTGCAAGCTCTGGCCGGTGATCCATCCTCAAGACCCAGTAAGCCAGAGGATTTTCAGTGGGAAAGGTGTCCAAGTCTGACCTTGCCCCTAGGTATTCCTGCACCATGTAAATTAGACGCTGGCGATGGGTGCTGGAACCAATCATACCTTGGGGCTGCGGACTAAAAAATTGTCTGAAAGCATCAGTCAGACGGCCACCTTCTCCACCGCTCCTTCTGACTGATGCCTCAGCAACACGTTGTCCAGGACCAGGAGTTTGTGACCTCCCAGTCTCTGGGAACGCATTGCACAGAGCTTTCTGCAAGGCCTCCCGGAGATGTCTCATCCTCTGCTCCCTCTGCGATGGCAAGATAAGGTCGGCAACCTTACCCTTGTACCGTGGATCAAGGAGAGTGGCCAGCCAGTAATGGTCCGTCTCCTTGATCCGAAGAATACGAGGATCCTTCCGCAGGCTTTGCAGGATCAGGGAGGCCATGCAGCGTAGGTTAGCTGAGGCATTCGGTCCGGAGTCCTCTGGGTCGCTAAGGACAACATGATCCGCAGCTACCTCCTCCCAGCCACGTACAAGTCCACGTGTTTCTTGGGACTGTAAATCATCCCTATAAGATTGCTGCTGCTGATGCTGAGTGCCAGCCTCCACCTCCATGCTGACACAATCATCCTCCTCCTCCTCTTCCTCCTCCTCACCCTCTTCCTGTGTGATGGGTGGCACAGCAGGAACACTGTCTGGATAAAGGGGGCCTTGAGAGGCAAGGAAGTCCTCCTCTTCCTGCCTCTGTTCTGCCTCAAGTGCCCTGTCCATTATTCCAGCGTATGCTCCAAGAGGTGGACAAGAGGTACAGTGTCACTGATGCATGCACTGTCACTGCTCACCATCCTTGTGGCCTCCTCAAACGGTGACAGGACAGTGCATGCATCCCTGATCATGCCCCACTGGCGCGGTGAGAAAAAACCAAGCTCCCCTGACCCTGTCCTGGTGCCGTAGTCGCACAGGTACTCATTGATGGCCCTCTGCTGCGTGTGCAGCCGCTGCAGCATGGCCAATGTTGAGTTCCATCTGGTGGGCATGTCACATATAAGGCGGTTCTTGGGCAGGTTCAACTCCTTTTGGAGCTCAGCCAGCCGAGCACAGGCATTAAATGATCGGCGGAAATGCACACAGACTTTCCTGGCCTGCTTCAGGACATCATGTAAGCCGGGGTACCTGCCCAAGAACCGCTGCACCACCAGGTTAAGGACGTGAGCTACACAGGGCACATGGGTCAGTTGTCCCTGTCGGAGGGCGGAGAGGAGGTTGGTGCCATTGTCGCAAACCACCATTCCTGGCTTAAGCTGGCGTGGCGTCAACCACCTCTCGGCCTGCCCCTGCAGAGCTGACAAAACATCCGCCCCAGTGTGGCTCCTGTCCCCCAAACAAACCAGCGCAAGCACGGCATGGCATCGTTTTGCCTGCGTACTTGCGTAGACCCTGCAACGCCTACGGAGCACCGCTGGTTCTGAGGACAGAGCACTGGAAGAGGCCATGGAGGAAGAAGAAGAGGAGGGGGTGGAGGAGAGAGGTGTGTCACAACCAATAGTAGCATTTTGGAGGCGTGGTGGCGGAACAACCTCCAACACTACTGCACCTTGTCCTGCATCCTTCCCAGCAGCCAGAAGAGTGACCCAATGGGCCGTGAAAGACAGGTAACGTCCCTGTCCATGCCTGCTGGACCATGAGTCAGCAGTAATATGCACCTTACCGCTGACCGCCCTGTCCAGCGAGGCAAGGACATTGCCTTCCACATGCCGGTAGAGAGCCGGAATCGCCTTCCATGAGAAAAAGTGGCGTTTGGGGACCTGCCACTGAGGAATCGCACATTGTACAAACTCACGGAAGGGGGCCGAGTCTACCAACTGAAAAGGCAGCAGTTGAAGTGCTAGCAATTTAGCCAAGCTAGCATTCAACCGCTGGGCATGTGGATGGCTGGGAGTAAACTTCTTCCGCCGGTCCAGCAGCTGGGGCAGGGACATTTGCCTGCTATAATCGGATGTGGATGTACCACTAGCAGAGTTCCCGGAAGCACTTGGCTGTGACACACCTAATTCTACACCTTCATTCCTCTCAGAGCAGGTTTCAGAGAGGACTGAAGGTCTAGTGGGGTTGGAGATGCCAGCTGATGAGGGGCAAGGAGAGGTCCGCTTTGTTCTTTGGAGTGGGTCTTTGAGGTACGCTTGCCAACGAGCTGCATGGCAGGTCAACATATGTCTGGTCAAGCATGTGGTGCCCAAGCGGCTGATGTTTTGGCCACGTGAGATACGCTTGAGACATATGTTGCAAATAGCAGCGGTGCGATCTGATGCACTCGTCTCAAAAAAGGCCCACACCAAAGAACTTTTAGAATAACGCGCAGAGGAAGCGCTCTGCGCAGGCGGAGCTCTGCGGTGTGATTCAGTCGGTGTGCTGCCCCTAAGCTGGCCCCCGGAGGGCATCCTGCCTCGTTGGACATGTGCCTCCTCCTCCTCCTCCTCCTTCCTCCTTCCAGGCACCCACGTGGAGTCAGTGCCCTCATCATCCCCTCCCTCTTCATCGCTGTAGCAAACCTGGCAGTATGCTGCAGCTTGTGGAACATGACTGCCAGATTGCTGTCCTTCTTGAGCATCCCCTCTCTCTGCGCTCACGCTACTGCCTTCCTCTAGCTGAGTGTCATCATCAGAGCCCACCAAACACTGGGCATCCTCCTGGAGCATGTACCCAACACTGTGCTCAAGGAGTTCAGGAGACTCCTCAGGAGGACGTGGTGGGTCTAGGGAAGGAGTCACTGATGATGACATTGAGAGGAGGGAAGACGATGTGTTGGCAGCTGCTTTGCTACTACCCTGAGACTGGGTGAGAGAGGATGAGGAGGATGAAGAGGGCTTGGTCATCCACTCTACCAAGTCGTTGGCATGTTGCGGTTCAACATGTCCAGCTGCAGAAAAGAAGGACAAGCATGTCCCATGGCCACGTGCTGATGACAATGCACCGCGTCCACGACCAGCACTGTTGTCTCTAGACACAGAGCCTGCTTGCCCTCTTTTATCGGCTCGCGCCTGTCTGCCTCTCCTTGCTGGCCTTCCAGACATGGTAATGGCCTGAAGGGAGTTGGGTAAAACAGTAGTTGGGTAGTTTATATTGTGCTGGAGGCACACAACACCCACTAACTCCTGCAGATGCCTTTTTTATAGAACAACAGAGATAAACGGGTATATACAGATGTATACTGTGCTATGCTGGAAGCACACACAACTTCCAATAACTCCTGCAGATGACAATTGGGCCCAAATAGAGAACAGCTATGTAGGTGGATTATAGCGGTATGTACTGGGTACAGAGCACGCAGACAGCACGCACTATCTCCTGACACTACTGACTGCAAGCTCTATTATTAAAGCTAGATCACTAGCTATATAGGTGAGGTGAATATCACGGTGTATACTGCGGTCAGGGCACGCAGACAATAACCAGAAAACAGCAGAGTTAAACGGGTATATACAGATGTATACTGTGCTGTGCTGGAAGCACACACAACTTCCAATAACTCCTGCAGATGGCAATTGGGCCCAAATAGAGAACAGCTATGTAGGTGGATTATAGCGGTATGTACTGGGTACAGAGCACGCAGACAGCACGCACTATCTCCTGACACTACTGACTGCAAGCTCTATTATTAAAGCTAGATCACTAGCTATATAGGTGAGGTGAATATCACGGTGTATACTGCGGTCAGGGCACGCAGACAATAACCAGAAAACAGCAGAGTTAAACGGGTATATACAGATGTATACTGTGCTGTGCTGGAAGCACACACAACTTCCAATAACTCCTGCAGATGGCAATTGGGCCCAAATAGAGAACAGCTATGTAGGTGGATTATAGCGGTATGTACTGGGTACAGAGCACGCAGACAGCACGCACTATCTCCTGACACTACTGACTGCAAGCTCTATTATTAAAGCTAGATCACTAGCTATATAGGTGAGGTGAATATCACGGTGTATACTGCGGTCAGGGCACGCAGACAATAACCAGAAAACAGCAGAGTTAAACGGGTATATACAGATGTATACTGTGCTGTGCTGGAAGCACACACAACTTCCAATAACTCCTGCAGATGGCAATTGGGCCCAAATAGAGAACAGCTATGTAGGTGGATTATAGCGGTATGTACTGGGTACAGAGCACGCAGACAGCACGCACTATCTCCTGACACTACTGACTGCAAGCTCTATTATTAAAGCTAGATCACTAGCTATATAGGTGAGGTGAATATCACGGTGTATACTGCGGTCAGGGCACGCAGACAATAACCAGAAAACAGCAGAGTTAAAGGGGTATATACAGATGTATACTGTGCTGTGCTGGAAGCACACACAACTTCCAATAACTCCTGCAGATGACAATTGGGCCCAAATAGAGAACAACTATGTAGGTGGATTATAGCGGTATGTACTGGGTACAGAGCACGCAGACAGCACGCACTATCTCCTGACACTACTGACTGCAAGCTCTATTATTAAAGCTAGATCACTAGCTATATAGGTGAGGTGAATATAGTGGTGTATACTGCGGTCAGGGCACAGACAATAACCACTACACAAGAGCAAGATAGGAAATCAGCCAAAAACGATTGGTGTGTAACTGTGTTGAAGGTACACAGAACACCCACTGCTTCAGATGCCAACACACTACACGAGGCCGCCTCAAAGGCGGCCTTATATAGTGTGGGGCGTGCACTACACAGCCTGAGCTATGATTGGCCACAGGCAGGATGCCTGTGGCCAATCATGGCTCTCCTCGCTGCTGGCGCTGCGATTGGCCAAGCATGCACTGTGAGCCAGCAATGCACTGCGCCACCGCAGTGCACTGTGGTCCGCGCGCGCCACACGAATTTTGACGCGAACGGACCAAGAGTTCGGATTTCGCCAAACGACCGAACAGCCAATGTTCGAGTCGAACGTACATTCGACTCGAACACGAAGCTCATCCCTAAAGCAGTACATCTAGGCCCTGCAAGAACAGAAAAAAAAACATTGATCCTGATCAAACTGTATTCATCTCTTTCCTGTTGTGGGCTGACAACATGCTGCCTTTACTGAACTGAAATGGCAAAGAAGGGTGTCACCTCTGCTCAGCTGTCTTTTTTAGAACTACAAAATATCTGACCCTCTTCTCTTCTCCAAAACAAAGAGAAAGGGTTGTGCAATTTCAAAAAGACAGTTATGCGCTTTGGTTTTTTTATTTGTAGTTCACTGTCAAGATCCGGATCACCTGCTGGTGATACTGTGGTTCCCAAAGCTGAAGGGTGCAGTTTTGGTGGCCATCAATGGGTGTCTCCTAACAGCCAACAGATCCCAGTAATTAGTCTACAGCTGATGCTGGCTACAGGGAAGGTATATAACCCCCCACTTGATTTAAATCAGTGCTATAGTATTTTGCCTGTTAGCCATATACTGTACCTGCTTGCTGGTGATCCTGATCCCTGCCTTATCCTGTACGCTGTACCTTGTATACTGTTCCCCCATCTTTTCTTGCCTTGTTGCCGGTTTCAGTCCTGGTTATGCCCTGTTTATCCATGCTTCCCTTTTACTTGTATAGATATATTTTAGTATAGTATAGTATAGTTATTGTGCTAGTTAGGTTTTCGGTCACTTGGTTTACATATACTGTTCACATATATTTTCACATTTGTTTTGTGTACTGTCTGCTGTTGTTGGATGGGGTTTTGTTTCACCATTAATAAATCTCACTTTAACCTTACTAAGTCTGATTACAGTTTCCTAAGTACAGCTACACTGATCTGGTCTTCCCTGCTGCTCCTGCCTGATGCCTGCACTTGGTATCTCTGACATAAAACGTAAGCCCACTAACGACCAAATAAATTACGCATGGAGAATAAGAGGTATCTGCTCTTAGCCCTGGTTCACATTGAATGTGGCATTAAAATTGTGTGACATCACTTGAAATAGCACGATTCCAAAGCCACATGTCAGTTACATAGTTATTCAGGTTGAAAAAAGACACAAGTCCATCTAGTGGCTGACATCTGTGTGATTTCATGCACAGATGTCAATGCAAGTCACACCTGAAATCGCAAAAAATTGTGCAGGAATTACTTTTTCAAATCGGTGCGACACCGCAATGTTGCCATCGCACCGTTTTGAATGGTTTCATTGCCGACAATGGGGTGCGACTTGTCATGCAATTTCCATCAAATTGCATGACAAGTCATACCGATGTGAACGGACACTTAGTATTTGCTGCACTTTTATGTTAAGATGCTTCTAGGGGAGGCTATGGGGGTTATTTATGAAAGACAAATCCACTTTGCACTACAAGTGCAAATTACAAGTGCAAAGTGCACTTGAAATTGCACTGAAAGTGCAGTCGCTGTAAATCTGAGGGGTAGATCTCAAATGAGGGGAAGCTCTGCTGATTTTATTATCCAATCATGTGCAAGCTAAAATGCTGTTTTTTATTTTCCCTGCATGTCTCTCTTAGATTCATAGTGACTGTACTTCCAAGTGCACTTTCAGTGCAATTTCAAGTGCACTTTGCACTTGTAGTTTGCACTTGTAGTGCAAAGTGGATTTGTCTTTCGTAAATAACCCCCATTGTATCACTGGTGTGCACTCTCTAGTCAGACGAAGAAAATGCAAACTGAACTTTGTTCAGCCTTTGCTCCAAGCCTTGTCAGTTAGTTGTTAGTTGATTCACGCCAATTTATTCTTGCCTTTAGACACCAAGAATTTCTTCCTTCATTACCCTTAGCAACCATACCTACTATTAAAGAGGAAGTAAACCCTTTTAAACCACTTTGACCTACAGGTAAGCCTAGATTAAGGCTTACCTGTAGGTCCAAGCAATATCTCCTAAACCTATATGGTTTAGGAGATATTTGCCCGAAAATGGGCACCGCTGTCTACGGCGCATGCGCCGTAGACAGCGGCGCGCAGGCGCACTAAATGCGGCAAATCCAAGAATGGATTTGCCTAATTTGTCGACTCCCGTGCGCATGCGCGGGAGTGACGTCATCGCGGCTTCGCCGAATGGCAGAGGCGGAGCTGCGAGACGCGACTCCCGTGCGCATGCGCGGGAGTGACGTCATCGCGGCTTCGCCGCTGTCATTGGTCGGAGCTGCGAGACGCCACCAGCAAGATGGATGCGGCGGACTACAGGGATCAGCGGCGACTTCGCTGGCTCCTGTGTCAGGTAAGTGACACATAATGAGCTACTATGCGATGCATAGTAGTCCATTATGCTTTACCTTTGCAGGGAAAAAAAGAGGAAGTAAACCCATCAGGGTTTACTTCCTCTTTAAGGACTCCTTACTTCATGTATATCAGTACTCTGCTCTCAATAGCTGGACTTCCCCTGCATTTAAACCACTGATGGCTCCCTCTACTGCTCCATTGTCTTTGGCAAACCCTCAGAAATTTTCCCCTGCTACCTTTTCAGCTCCACTTCTCAGTACTGTTGCTACTCCAGTCCAGCCTGATCTGATGCCTGCTATTGCAGTGCAGCCTGGTCCAATTTCTGCTGCTCCAACCCAGCCTGGTCTGATGCCTGCTACTCCAGCTAAGCCTGATCTGATGACTGCTGTTCCAGCCCAGTCTAATTCAATGCCTGCTACTCCAGCCCAGCCTTATCTGATGCCTGATACTTCAGGCCAGCTTGATTAAATGCCTGCTACTCCAACCTGACCCGATCAGATGCCTGCTACTCCAGCCCAGCCAGCCTCTGCTGATTCTCAGTCTTTTTCCCAGACTACTACTGGTCCGGTGACGGCTACCCAACCACCCCTGTTATTAGGGCTTAACTCTCATCAGCTCTTAAATCTGATCCAATATATATATAGCCTTATTGCCTTAGTTCCTTTTGCAGCCATTTGCTTGTGTTTTGCCAAAGCCTGGCTGTCTAGACAACCACTCTGATTTTGATAACTGCACCCGTTAAAAAAATTCCAGTAATAAAGGTTTTCTGGAGATGGGCAGAGTCCTATTTGAGCTTCCTCCTGACCTAAGTATTATCTCTGCAACTCTATTTGCATCAGTGGATCCAGTTTGGGTAACCAGTGCCTTGGAAAGACCTGGGTGGCTCCTTGGCTGGTAATATGCAACCAGATTAGAATCTTATATGTGTAATGTCCAGGGGTGAAGGGACACCCTGGCATCAGGGAACCTATATGAGTTAAGAACTCTAGTAACAAGCCTTCAGGTGACCCATGGGATCCCAGTGTTGGGATATGTGCTCTGTGGAGCTGAAAATGTTGCAGTTTCTAAATGATCAGACCTGTGTGGCACCGGGCCAACTTCCAGACCCAGGTGGCGGGGCATACAGATAGTTTCCAGGTCCTGGAAGCAGGGCACCTAGCCAGTTGTCAGACCCTGGCAGTGGGGTATCCTGCAGTTTAAAGTACTGTGGTTTTAGTAAATTGGGAATGTCTTCAGGCACTGCTGATAGGAGATCTTCTCCTTTTTGGACTTATCAAGTGCAGAAGAAATTAACTATAATGTTCAAGGCCACGTGGAGTGTCTAAAAGTTGTTACTTAAAGTGAGAAACTGTCAGGATCTGGATCACCTGTTGGTAGCGCTGTGGTTCCCAGAGCCGAAGGGCGCACTTCTGGTGGCCACCAGTGGGTGTCTCCCAGCAGCCAACCGATACATGTAATTAGGTATATAACCCGCCACTCCCCCTTGATTTTAATCAGTACTTCAGTGTTTTGCCTGTTAGCCATATACCTGCTTGCTGATGATCCTGATCCCTGCCTTATCCTGTAACCTGAACCCTGTATCCTGTTCCCCCATTTCTGCTTCCCTTGTTCCCAGTCTCAGTCCTATATTTTCATGTTAGAAAATGTAGGACTGAGACTGGTCTTGTCATCCCTGCTGCTGGATGCCTGCACTCAGTATCCCTTACATTTACAGATATAACAAAATGCTTTCAAGAGAGGTTAATTGTTGGGGTTTATATAAACATTAAGCACCATTTTGTGCTATCTACTTCAACTGCACTAATAATTCTGCAAGATTCCTACTTGCTACTGGGAAGGCATATAGTGTATATCTGGTAACATGACATATCTGGTGACATGATTCTGTATTGTGTAACTTCCCTTTGTCTGCTGTTAGTGAGCAAGAAGCTTCCTTTGGATGGGATAAAAAAAAAAAATACATGTACCCAAAACACCAGACTACTGGCAACAAGATTTTAGCCAGAGCACTGGCATTGTGCTTTACAAATATACAAAGGTGAAAAGCAACAGCAACGAGTTCCCTTATATGCACTTTGGATGTCCTTATTTCTAGCAATGGGGTCTTCAAATTAAATTGGACACATTTATGTATTTGATTTGTTTAACTGTTAAAACATTCCAAAAGAATGTTGTTTCCATAATGGGGGAATAAACAGTCAGCTACCATGAGGCTTTTTCCAGTATTCTATCTGTGTCTTCAGTATAGATGGTATAATTACATTCCATAAGTCTGGCCCTAACACTATAAAGACTGATAGACATTAGAAGACTATTCTTCCATGCTAATTGGTTCATTATATCAGTGGTCACCAACCCTGTCCTCAGGGCCCACTAACAGGCCAGGTTTTATGTATTACCTTGGGGAGATGCAGACTAGAATACTGCAATCACTGAGCAGCAAATGATATCACCTGTGATGTATTTCAGTTATCTTGCAAACATGGCCTGTTAGTGGGCCCTGAGAACAGGGTTGATGACCACTGCATTATATGACCCAAATGGCCTGGAAATATAAAGCCCCTTTTTTCAGCTAAAAGAAAATCACTCTTGGCATATGGTCATTTGGGAGAATATTATCAGTGTGAATGATTGTACAAAGCGGTGGACATTTATGTAAAATCTTCTTTATCATATACCAGCAATGGTTGGAAAAAATGTTTTTACAGGTCCTAATTCCAAGGTCACATGCTAATTTATGCCCCAAAGTTTTACATGCTTATTACCCAGGGACTGGGCACTCCCAGGAGACTATCATCTAGCTTTTAGTCACATCAAGGAACCTTGTTCTCTCAGGGGAGTCATGGGAAGAATTTTCAGTTTTTCATATGAGGCAATTATATTTCCACTTACTTACCCTAATCTCTATGTCTTGCTGCCTCCTCACTCTCACCACTGTACTCTCATCTTATTCATTCCTTTTCTTTCCCTTGCAGCCTGGTGTGAAAACCACAGAATGTGCAGTGTGAAAATGATACTAAACAAAATATCTTCTGATTACAAAATGGTTATAAATGTAACAATTTATAAAGATCACGTGTACTTTCTTTCACTCTGCAGCTGCCAATAATTCTTAGTCACACCCTTCCTCTATGGAACACGGCAAGCATTAATGTTTTCCCTGCAGACAGGGGAAGTGAAGATAATACCTTAGATGACTAGCGTAGGTGTTACTGCTGCACCATAAAAAAATGGAGAATGTTCTTTCTATACAAAGTCTTACCTGGTTTCTTCAAGCGCTAGCCAACGACCTCTGACCCTGCATGCTCTTTATCTTCTTCTTCGTTTATATTCTCCAATATCGAAGGAGTACAATTGCTTAGTGACACCCATGACGGAGGCACTGAAAATCCTTTAATGGGCACCATGTACTCTATAGCACATATGATCAAAATGACAAATTATAGTAGAATCTTTAAATTTTTTAAAAACAATCATGTTAATTTTAGACATGTTTATAATTTTTACATTAATTTGCACTTTATTTGTTTATTATTACCTTATTATTGGATTGGACACAAAAAATATTCCCTCTATGGCCAACCCATGGAGTACTTGTCTGATATAGCTACAGTTCAAAAATTAAACATCAAACATTTTTGCCACCAGACACCCATGTTCTCATTTGTGTTCAGAAGGCTTTTTTATGTTAAGGAATGATTCACCACTGAAGGTCATGCTCATCATAAAGCCAAAAGATAACATATTATCTGTGGTTCATTTATAACACAAAAGAGGTTTTAAATGTTACATACATTACACACACAGGTTAGAGAAGCTGCTTCAACAGTTAGCTGGGAGCTTATAAATATATGTGATAATAAAATGTATTTTAGGGGAATGAGTTTAGTATGTTAAGAAACCTGAAAAAAATATTTAAAGAAATGATGTGAGAAATATATTGTAAGATGTTTCCATCGCAATATTTACTACAGTAAATCTCATCACATGGGAAATGTCAAGAGGGAAACAACTGCTGACCATTTAAATAGTGGTTTCGTTGGTTAAAAGATAATGCATTTGAATACTCTGCTTTGTTTTTGGTGATAGGTGAAACATTTCAGTACATGATCTTACTCCATTTTCCAAATATCAGATTGATTTTGTCATTATGCTCAAATAAATATGTTAGTTACCGTGTGTAAATTGCATATAACACTGGGAGAAGCATCTACAGAATAGCACTTAACCATTTTCTGTTTCCCAAACAGTCCAGGCTTATGGTACCCTTTACACTAGTCGGTACTCTAAAGGAAGTGTTCATCAAGTTCTACAAACAATTTGAGTTCAGCGAAAATTAGCCCTTGTACACACAGTCAGACATTCCGACGGAAAATGTCAGATCGGACCGTGTTGTCGTATAATCCAACTGTGTGTGGGCTCCATCAGACTGTTTCCATCGGAATATCTGACGAACAAAGTTTTAGAGCTGGGCTGTAAAACTTTCCGACAACATGACCTGATCGGACTTTGTCCGATTGTGTGTAGGGAATTCCGATCAGATAAAGTGCCACGCATGCTCAGATCAAATTCCTAGACCAAAGCTATTGGCTATTAGCCTGAACATAGTCCCATCGTAACGAAATAACGTCATCACTTTCAAAACGACCGGATTTTCCGACAACTTTGTCCAACCGTGTGTATGCAACACCAGTTTCGGACAAAATCATACGGATTTTGTTGTCGGAATGTCTGACCGTGTGTACAAGGGCTAACACTCACTCAATTATTGCAAAACCTTTGCAGCTGGGACAGTGTGTGATGCAGGCTGTCAGCACAACGTGGTGCTAGGACGTAGAATAAGGGTAATGGTAACCTGACATCCCTAAAGCCCAAAAGAAGTTGTGTGGGTGGTGCAGCTAAAGAGGGTGCACAACAATGTCATATCAGTTAATAAAAGCATGGAAATATAGACCTGCAGTCAGTAAACATCACTACTTCCTAGCACAGCACTATTTTATGAACACTGTATGGGTGGCGTGGAGTCATGCCCTCAAGTGGAGTCATCCAGTATATTGTACACCCCAAGTACATACAGCATAGCAGAGCTGCTTTAGGCTCACCCCAGAGTAAGGAAGCTAGTTTTGGAAGATTCCAAGTCTCTTCCTGTTCTCCACCAGTAGCTCATAGTACATTGCCTTCCAATCATCATTCTTGTCCTAGTGCAGTTCATATGGCTAGTGCATTATCTGCCTACCCACTAAGTATAAAGAGGCAGAATGGGAAGCATTTGCAATGCTCTGCTCATGGCTGTTTCCCAGGCTCCTAGCCCCATAGAATGCCCCTGCAGCAGAAGTATTGCACTCAGGCATCAGGTGGAAGAAGCTGGCTTGTGGTTGAAAATGGTAGCAAGGCCCAATCACTTGTGTAATCTCACCAGCTGCCTGATTTCATTCTGCTTTCTGTCTTTAACAGGGTGTCAGGGAGGCCTTGCGTGTCCAAGCTAGATGCCTAGATATCTATAGGAGCACAACATCTCCCTAATCAGATTACAGCATCCTCTCTGCGGTGGCAGGGAGGTCATGTGACTCAGGTGACAGACAATATTTACGCATATTTAGACATTCTCTGACAAGCTGGCCTACCCAGCGATCTTGACAGATCTGGCAATGATCCAACAACACTAACAAAACTCTGGCATTTATGGGTCATTTCCTGCAAGTTGTTACCAGGTATGACCTAGGTAGACAAAAGGAGGTAGATCAAGTTAGACTTTATAGGAAATGTCAAGATTTGTATACTACATCAGCTGCTTAAATCCCTTGATATGTTGATCACATTGACATGTAACTTTCACTGAAGCTAATCACTGATAATGCATTTGTCATAATTTTCTTAGTTTAAATTGCCCAGGTTTATGTCCTTAATTTGATTAATTACAGCAACAGAAGACTACAGGATAATGAAGCTACAGTAACTATAAAATAAATAAAACTGGATGGCTGAAAATGTATAACCCTTTCATGACTAAGCCTATTTTTGACATTTGGTGTTTACAAGTTAAAATCCATATTTTTCTAGAAAATTACTTGGAACCCCCAAATATTATATATATTTTTTTAGCAGAGACTCTAGAGAATAAAATGGCGATTGTTGCAATATTTTATGACACACGGTATTTGCGCAGCTAAGTTTTAAATTAAACTGTAAAATTAGCCCAATTTTTTTACATAATGTGAAAGATAATATTACGCCGAGTAAATAGATACCAAACATGTCACACTTGCACGCACTCGTGGAATGACAACAAACTATGGTACCTAAAAATCTCAATAGGTGACGCTTTAAAAAAAAATCCGGTTACCAGGTTAGAGTTACAGAGGAGGTCTAGGGCTAGAATTATTGTTCTCACTCTGACGATCGCGACGATACCTCACATGTGTGATTTGAACACCGTTTACATATGCGGGCGCGACTTCCGTATGTGTTTTCTTTGCTGCGCAAGCTCGCTGGGACTGGGGTAGTTTTAAAAATTTTATTTTTTTCTTATTTATTTTAAAATTAATAAATAGTTTTTTTTTTTTTAAATTGATCACCTTTATTGCTGTCACAAAGAATGTAAATATCCCTTGTGACAGTAATAGGTGGTGACAAATACTCTTTATGGAGGGATCGGGGGTCTAAAAGACCTCCAATCCCTCCTTTGCACTTCAAAGTATTCAGATCGCCGTTTTTCGGCAATTCTGAATACTGTATATATTTTTAAATTCGGCGCCATTGGCAGCCGAGTAAACCAGAAGTGACGTCATTTCTTGTTTACAATTAGTAGACTGGAATGAAGCCACTTATGGCTTCATTCCAGTCCCTCCCTAGCCGCCAGAAGTGGCGGATTGTGCATCGGTGCTCCCGATTGAACGGGAGCCCCGGTTAGAGCGGCGGGAGGTGGCGGGAGGGGGGAACGTCCCCTCCCGCTCCTCCGGCATGACAGCCGAGTGGCTTTTAGCCACATCGGTTGTTATGGCTGGAAAGCCAATCGCCCGCTCTAAAAATCAGTACCAGGATGATGCCTGCAGGTGCGGGCATCATCCCGGTATAACCCCCGGAAGCCGAGTACGCACATCTGCGTACACTCGGCGGCAAGGGGATAAAACAACTTAATCTTAGCAAGAAAAACCTCAGTTCCTGTCATTCTACTGAGTTGCCTGACCAAACTGAACCCCACTTGACTGTTGCTGCCAGTATTGGATATATTTCGAACTATACAGAAGTAAGAGCAAACTTTGGCAGACGGAAAACCTCTGGGGGCCAATGGTTGGCCAACCATTCATGGGCAAAAATGTCTGCAAAACCGACTGAAGCGACAGCGTCAGAACACACTCTGGGAGAACTATCTGTTGGATGGGGGATAAACATAGAGATGCCATTCCAGTCACACAGGAACTGATCCCACATGATTAATCTGCTAGTAACTTGATAGCCGAGTCAGAATCCTGATATAGGGGAAGGAGGGCCAGCAATCTGGAAACAAATGCCTTACCCTGAGGAATGATCCTCATAGCATGATTTAGCATCTCCAAAAGAGACTGCAAGTCCCTCTTGGAACAGACTGGGGATTGGACAAACAGACGAATGGTCTGGCATATCCTGACCAACTTACAACCATGAGATTGGAATCAAGAGTAATCCCGAAAAAGGTGATGACTTTGGTCAAACCTTCCATCTTATGTGCAGCTAAAGGGACATTCAACTCTGTAAACAGCCCTGTAAGTGCCTGCAGATGCCTGGGCGGGTCACCAGGATCTTCCAACAGCAGGATGTCATAAATATAATGAATTATACTCTGACAACCTCTGCAATTACCCAAAATCCAATGAAGAGCCTGGGCAAAGGTGTCAAACAAGCAAGGACTGCTTTTCGACCCAAAAGTTAACCTAGTGGCAAAATAATACTGACCGTGCCACTTGATGCCATGCCAATGCCAGAGAGCAGGACTAGTAGGAATCAGCTTGAAAGCATCAGTAATATCAGTTTTGGACAGCCAAACACCCTTGTCTAACTATAAAATATGCTGGATAGCCAAATCCACTGATGAATACTTCAGCGAAAACTCCTCGGAGGGGATAAGAGAATTAAGGCTAGGAATATGAGATGAATGAGGCGCAGACAAATCATAAATCAAGCGACATTTATTGGAAAATTTTCCACAGACCACCCCAATGGGGCTAACCCTCCACAAACATAAAGGATGAAAAAAAAGGCCCAATCAGGAACCCCTTGGACAATTCTGCCTGCAGTAACTCATCGAAAATAACAGGGTGACTCTCCATCGACATCACATTATTACATTCAAAAGACTTGGTTGGAAGGACGATACAGCCAGTGTGAAAGTCTGTTGAAAAACCCTCCAACAAAAACTGTCTGAACGCTAGGGATGGGTGGCTTTCCAAGTAATCCCCTAACAAGGAGATATTGACTTGGCAAAGTCATGAAGCACTAAAATGCTTGACAAGACAGGTGGACTTGTAATTATCGCATAGCTGAGCTTTACCCAGATAACGGATGGGTCTACCCATTTTATCTACCTGAACTGAAAGTCCAGAAGAACCACCGGCCGCTTGCTTGAAGAAACCAGCACCAGCAGGAGACCTTGCGCTCCTCCACCTTCCATTTAAGGTTGCCCCACAGATACTCAATAGAGTTTAGGTCTGGAGATATGCTTGGCCATTCCATCACCATTGCCCTCAGCTTCTTTAGCAAGGCAGTGGTCATCTTGGAGGTGTGTTCGGGGTCATTATCATGTTGAAATACTTCCCTGTGGCCCAGTCTCCGAACGTAGGCTATCATGCTCTGCTTTAGTATGTCTCAGTACATGTTGGCATTCATGGTTCCCTCAAGTTCCAGCACTCATGCAGCCCCAGACCATGGCACTCCCATCACCATGCTTGACTGCAGGCAAAACACACTTGTCTTTGTACTCCTCACCTGGTTGCCACCACACACGCTTGACACCATCTGAAGTTTATCTCGGTCTCACTCTCATCAGACCACAGGGCATGGTTCCAGTAATCCATGCCCTTAGTCTGCTTGTCTTCAGCAAACTGTTTGTGGGCTTTCTTGTTCATCATCTTTAAAAGAGGCTTCCTTCTGGGATGACAACCATGCAGACCAATTTGATGCAGTGTGCAGTGTATGGTCTGAGCACTCACAGGCTGACCCCCCACCCCTTCAACCTCTGTAACACTGCTGGCAGAACTCATACGCCTATTTCCCAAAGGCAACCTCTGGATACGACACTGAGCACACACGATCAATTTCTTTGGTCGACCATGGTGAGGCCTGTTCTGACTGGAACCTGACCAGGTAAACCGCTGTATGGTCTTGGCAACCGTGTGTCAGGGCTGACTTGGCCCTTCCTTCTCTGGGCTGGCTGCTCAGCTGTCGGCTAATTGCCAGCTCTCATCTCTCTCCACAGTTACCAGCCGTTCCTGATCATGCTCGTCTGACCTGCCTACTTAAAGCTCTCCAGCTCACTTCACCTCTGCCTTCGCCTTGATCACATCACAAGAAACCATCTCCTGTGGATCTGTTTTAAGACTGGCTTGCTGACATCCCTTCTGGCTCCTTATCCTGCTTGCTGTTGCTCTACTTGGATCCCTGACTTCTGGCCTGGCTGATTACCAGATCTGGTTATTGAACTCTGGCCTGGCTGACTACTCTATCCATTTACTGAAATCTGGCTATGCTTTGACTACGCTTTTTCTATTTACCTTCTGTTTTTATTTAATAAACAAGTGTGATTTAATTGTACTTCTGTCTCGGTCTGATTCATGGTTTCTGACACTGTGCTGCAGCTCAGTTTCAGGGTCTTGGCAACCAATCTTCTTCTAACACACCTGCTCCCCATTTACACCCGAAACCTTGTAACACTAACGACATCACACAAGGGAGGGAAAACGTCACATGACACCAGGGAGGGAAAATGGCTGATTGGGCCCAATTCCATTTTCACTTAGGGGTGTACTCACTTTTGTTGCCAGTGGCTTAGACATTAATGGCTGTGTGAGTTATTTTGAGGGGACAGTAGATTTACACCGTTATACAAGCTGTACACTCACTACTTTACATTGTAACAAAGTGTAATTTCTTCAGTGTTGTTACATGAAAAGATATAATAAAATATTTACAAACATGTGAGGGATGTACTCACTTTTGTGAGATACTGTATATATATATATATATATATATATATATATATATTACACACACATATGCATTCAGTGTAGCCTATATATACAGTGCATTCGGTGGTGTACAGTTTCTTAAACACTTCAGGGGGTGTACACAATATAAAATACAGTGCAGCCGATGTCCCGTTTCTAATACAGTGCAGGCAGTTTACACAGAGTATATAAAACAGTTCAGTGTGCTGTGAAAAGAAAAAATCCCCATAATGTCCAGAAGGCCACCAAGGAGAAGCAGACGCTCACAGGCCACTAAAAGAGGGCAAGCAGCCTCTGTGTCTACAGTCAACAGTGGTGGTTGTGGACATGGTGCATCCTCTGCAGGTGGCAGTGGGGCACGCTTGTCCCTTTTTTCTGCTGATGGCCATGTTATTGAGTCACAACATGCAGAAGAGTTGGTGGAGTGGATAACAAAGCCGTCCTCTCATCCTCCTCATCCTCTGCCATGCAGGTTCATAGTAGTTTGCCTTCCAACGCAGCGGCCAAATCGGCCTATTCCACCAGCTCCTTGTCCAGTTACTCCTTCCGTAGCCCCACCATCATGCACGGAGAAGTCCCCAGAATTATTCAACCACAGTGTCGGTTACATGCTGCTGGCGGATGCGCTGCAATTTGAAGGCTCCTGATGTTGGTTCCCAGGTAGAGGAAAGGAGTAACGTGAGCCTAGATAGAGGGGGTGCCAGAGAAGGACAAGAAACTGGCAGTCATGTTCCCCAAGCTGCAGCATACTGCCAAGTTTACTCCAGTGAGGGAGGGGATGATGAGATCACTGACCGTACTTGGGTTCCTGAGAGAAGAGAGGAGGAAAGTAAGGAGGAGGCACAACTCCAACGAGGCAGAATGTCCTCCAGCAGGGGTCAGCTTAACCACTTAAGCCCCGGACCATTTTGCAGGCCAAATACCAGACCACTTTTTGTGATTCGGCACTGCGTCAATTTAACTGGCAATTGCGTGGTCGTGCGACGTGGCTCTCAAACAAAATTGATGTCCTTTTTTCCCACAAATAGAGCTTTCTTTTGGTGGTATTTGATAACCCCTGCGTTTTTTATTTTTTTTCGCTATAAACAAAAAAAGAGCAACAATTTTTTACATTTTGCTATAATAAATATCCCCCAAAAATATCTAAAAAACATTTTTTTTCCCTCAGTTTAGGCCGATATGCATTCTTCTACATATTTTTGGTAAAAAAATCGCAATAAGCGATTAATTGGTTTGCGCAAAAGTTATAGCGTTTACAAAATAGGGGATAGTTTTATGGCATTTTTATCAATCTTTTTTTTTGTAGTAATGGCAGCGATCATTGATTTTTATTGTGACTGTGACATTATGGCGGACACATCGGACATTTTTGACACATTTTTGGGACCATTGCCATTTATACATTTGTATAGCACTGATTCCTGTGTAAATGACACTGGTAGTGAAGGGGTTAACCACTAGGTGGCAGTGTAGGTTAAGTGTGTCCTAGGGGCGTGTTTCTAACTTGGGGGGGTGTGTGGCTGTCTATGACATGTCACTAAACAGAAAGGGGAGATGCTTGTTTACTTTAGCACCTCCCCGTTCTTCCTCCCCCGTGAGGCGATCGCGGATATCCCCATGGCGATCGAGTCCGCGGGACCCGTGATCAAACTCACGGAGGTTCCGACGGCACGTACCTGTATGCCCATTTGCCTGTCCATGCCATTCTGCCGACGTACATTGGCGTGCGCCGGTCGGCATGTGGTTAAGGACAGCACCCCATTGCATCTCACCACAGAGCTCCGCAGGTGCAGGGCACTGCTGACTCCCTGCTGACTTTTAAATGTTCCTTGGTGTGGGCCTTTTTTGACACGCGTGCAGCAGATCACACCCTTGCTGTTTGCAATCTATGTCTGAAGCAGATCGAGCATGGCCTAAACAGCAGCTGCTTGGGCACCACATGCTTGACCAGGCTGCCATGCAGTCCGTTGGCAGCAGCACCTGAAAGACCCACATCATAGAAAAAGGCAGACTTCTCCTTGCTCCTCATCTGGGATCTCAAACCCTACTATACTCTAGTCCTCTCAAAAACCTGCACTGAGAGGAATGAAGGTATAGCAATAGGTGTCACAAATACTTGCAGCCAGTCTGCTAGCAGTACACCACCAGTTGATTTCAGCAGGCAAATTTACCTACACCAGATGCTGAACCATAAAAAGAAATTCGGGCCTAGCCATCCACATGCTCAGCGTCTAAATGCTAGTTTGGCTCAATTGCCAGCACTGCAACGGCTGCCTTTTCAGCTGGTAGACTCAGCCCCCTTTCGTGAATTGTGGAATGTGCTGTACCACAGTGGCAGGTTCCAAAATGCCATTTCTTTTCAAGTAAGGCCATTCCAACTCTCTACTGCCATGTGAAAGGCAATGTTTTGGCCTCGTTGGACAGGGCGGTCAGCAGTAAAGTTCATATTACCGCTGACTCATGGTCCAGCAGACATGGGCAGGGATGTTGCCTTTCCTTCACGGCGCACTGGGTAACTCTGCTGGTAGCAGGGAAGAATGCAGGACAGGGTTCATTGTTGGAGCTTGTTTTCTGCCACCACACCTCCAAAAACTGGTGATGATTCTGCCACAAAATCTGTATGCTCCCCTCCCTCCTCTTCTTCTTTCTCTATGGCCTCTTCTGCAGAATTGTCCTCTGAACCAGCAGTGCTCCTTAAACACTCAAGGGGCTACGCAAGCAGTCAGGCAAAAAGATGTCATGCGGTGCTTGAGTTGGTCTGCCTTGGGGACAGGAGCCACACTGGGGAAGATATTCTGTCAGCTCTGGAGGGGCAGACTCTGAGGTGGTTGATGCCAAGCTAGCTTCAGCCAGGAATGGTTGTATGTGACAATGGCACCAACCTTCTCTCCGCCCTCCGACAGGGACACTTGACCCATGTTCCATGTTTGGCACACATCCTGAATTTGATGGTGCAGCATTTCTTGACCAGGTACCCAGGCTTGCAAGATCTCCTGAGGCAGGCCAGAAAAGTCTGTGGTAATTTCTGCCAGTCATAAAATGCCAGTGCTGGGCTGGCTGACATTCAAAGGGAATGCAAACTGCCCATCAACTGCCTCATTTGTGACATGCACACCAGGTGGAACTCAACGTTGGCAATGCCGCAGCAGCTGCACACACAACAGAGGGCCATCAATGAGTACCGGTGCGAGTATGGCACCAGGACAGGGTCAGAGGAGCTTGTCTTCTTCTCACCATGCCAGTGGCTACTGATCAAGGAAGAATACACTGTCCTGTCACCATTTGAGGAGGCCACAAGGATGGTGAGCAGCAATAATGCATGCATCATTGACACTGTCCTAGTCTTCCTGCTGGAGCACACGCTTCATGGAATCATGGACAGAGCAAAAATAATATACATCCACATTTCTCCATAATAAGTACATACATTTCATAAGCTTAGCTTCCAATCTGCATATCACATGTACATTGTATGTGCATAATCATTTGAGTTTGGTACTTCTGAGCAATAAAATTAACCCAACAATCTCACACATCCTAATCCTTTTTATTTATATCTAAGTCTGTGTCCAAGGTGTGTTTCCAGTTATCTCTAACCTACTATCCCCTTCCTTCCCTTATTCTATCACTCCATCTCCTGAAGTATACTTCAGCCATCCATCCCATACTTTATCAAATTTGGAGCTGCCTCTAGCTGCATAAGTCAGTTTATACATTGGGATTGCTTGGTTAACGAGGTCTATCCAGTTTTGTAGAGATGGAGGGACCGGGTCCTTCCATCTGAGGGCCACCGCTTTCTTAGCATAACAGAAGAGTATTCTCAGTAATATTTTCTGCGATGTGGATATTCTTTCCTCCTCCAGATCGCCCAATAGGCATCCAGCTGGGGAATAAATATTGGGACGAGCCAAGGCATCTTCTAAGTAATTAAGGATTGCCTTCCAAAATCTGGCTATCATAGTACATTGCCAAATCATATGGAAGAAGTTCCCTACTGCTCCCTTACATCTATAGCATTCCGGAGAGTCCAGCCTTCCCATTTTATGTAACCGTTGTGGCATGTAATATATAAAGATAGTGTAGATAGTTAAATTGCAATAGTTTGTCCCTGGCTGAAATCATCAATGGCAACATTGTATCCAAGGCCTCAGTCCAAGATTCCTCCATGATGGACGGTATGTCCGACTTCCACTGTGCAGACACCCTGTACATCCTAGTGGAGTAGGAGGTCAATGGGGTAAAATAGTATTTAGAAATGAGCTTAGAGCGGTCCTCATCAGCTATCAATTTTTCGAGACCCGATGGGGTAAGCACCACTTCCCCTCTGCTATATTGTGCGTTTACTGTAGGTACATGAAAAAAAGTGTTTGGTATCTTATATTCTATCCACAGGTCTCTAAACGTTCTGAAGATTCCGTCTCTGAACAGTTGGTGTGCATATTTGATCCCATATGCCACCAAACACGCCCCGTCTGGGATCTTATAGATTTCCCCCAGCTGAGGGTTGTGCCATAAGGGAGCATTTGGAGAAATGGACAGGCTGGTTCCACCCATAGCGTTGCACGCATGAAATATCTTATATGATAATTTTAGTACTGTATATCTGCTCTTCGTGCAGGGTATAGACCATATCTGTATAGAATATTAATTAGTACCTCATATGAGTGTACCTGGGCTGCCTGAGTGGCCACAGATGCAATATCCATTTCTGGGAAGCCCCACCAGTGCACATGCGTTAACTGTGTCACTAGATAGTAGCGCTATACATCTGGTAGTGCCAGACTCCCAGCTCGTATTGACAAATACAATGTGTCTAAAGACACTCTAGCTGGTTTGGCTCGCCAAAGGAAGGACATAAGCGTCTTATTTATTTCTGTAAACAGTTTCTTAGGGACGTATACTGGCACATGCCAAAGCAGGAGGTTGAGAGGCAGATTATTCCATGTCTGGACACTCTCCTTTAGATGCAGCATCAGAGGAAATAGATTATTACTAATATGCCTCTGCAAACTTACGCTGAATGGCCTCCCTGATTCTGCAAAGCCTGTGAAAGAACCCTAGGATTCGTGATATTAAGGAGAGTGATCATTACTGGCTGGCAGCCCTTCTTGATCCACGTTGAAGAACACGTCCTGCCTTCGCAGAGGGAGAAAAGAATGAAACATCTTAAGGAGGTGGCCGGCTGACTGATGCCCTTAAACAATTTTTCAGTCCTCAGCGCCAAGGTCTGATAGGTTCCAGCAACCATCGCCAGTGTCTGCATTATCTGGTGCAGGAATATCTAGGGGCAAGAACACACTTGGAGACCTTTCCAACAGAGCATCCACTGGGTTACTGGGTCTTGAGGTTGGACCACTGGCTAGAACTTGCTCAATATGCAATTGAGCTACTGGCATGTCCTGCATCCAGCGTGCTTTGTGAACGCACATTCAGTGCTGCTGGAGGGTTTGTAACACAGACTCACATTTATTAAAAATGAATCAGTCCTGGATCAGCAGCTATCAAGCACCCGATGCTGATGTAACTGATTGAATTTGCTATAGATCTGGGATCCCTTGAAGACTGCCTATGCTGCCTATCCTATTTCTCCTCAATGATGATGATTCTAGCTTCCAACAATATTTTTGGTTTAGGGCACCACCACCACACAAGGCCCGATTTTTCTGCTCCTGTTTAAGGCTGGATTCACACCTATGCAGTTTTAGTGCTTTTTGCATTTTGCAGATTTGCACTACAGAACATGATCCATAGGAAACCATGTTAAATGGACTGTAGTGCAAACCTGCAAAATGCAAAAAGCACAAAAAATGCATAGGTGTGAATCCAGCCTAACAGGGGCATGTAATTAAAATTTTTGAAATAATATTTAACAGCAGGGACTGTTCCTGCGCCCATCAAGAGTAACTGTGAAGGATTACCGTGTTCTGGCACCACCAACACCTAAGGCCCAATGTTTCTGCCCCTGTTTAACAGGTGCATGTAATTACAATTTTTGAAATAATATTTAACAGCAGGGCCCGTTCCTGTGCCCAACATGAGTAACTGTGAGGGGTTGCCATGTTCTGGCACCACCAATGTTTCTGCCCCTGTCTAACAGGGGCATGTAATTACAATTTTTGCAGTCTGTATAGTATATATACTGCAGTTCAGAGTATATAGTGCAGTCAGATTGAGCAGTACTGACTTGCATATTCAAGGCTTTGGATATCTTTTTATATCCTTTTCCATCTTTGTAAAGTTTCATTACCTTGTTATGCAGGTCTTTTGACTGTTCTTTTCTACCTCCTTATGGATCAGTATCTAGCCTGCATAGTGCATCCATGTGAGAGCTAAAAAACTCATTGAATATTTATACACAGACACTAAGACACTGTAATTAAAAAATCCACAAATGTGGGAAATTAACCTTTAATTGCCATTTTAACCATTTTAACCTGTGTGTGCCACCTTCTGTGTCTGTACCAAGGCCAAACATTCCAGTGTATGTAAACTTTGATCAGGGTCATTTGGGTAGTTTCTGTTGTCATTATGATTTAAAAAGAGTAAACACAGTTGATTGATAATAAATGGCTTCAGCCAAACACTAACCATGAGTAAAAGAAATGTTTTTGTGTTAGCATTCATATTCTCTGAAAAATGGCCAAGAAATCATAAGATTCTGCCAGGGTATGTAAACTTATGAGCACAACTGTATAGAATATTTTTTTATCGTCTACACAGCCTACTTCTTTGCCAGCATAGACTTTACTATGATTTCATAAGTATATTGCTAGACAGCCAAAGTCCAGCTGTCATTAGGAATTTTAAACTATAGGATTATGTCAAGAAGTGTCGCAAATAAGAAAGTCTAAAGTTTATCTTGAGTAAATATTGTAGTTTGAAGACATAAACTCACTGAACCAGAGTAAATTAACTTGCTAAAATACAACCTTGTATTTATAATTACAAAATGGTCTAAAGTCTACAGTATCAAAATATAAGCTGGAGTTACAATGAATTAAAATAATATATATGTGGCTGTTACTATATACTATAGTTAGACGAACTATATTATATCTAATCATGAGTATTTTATCAAATTCCAGATCAGATAGGTAACTGAACAATACATTGTACTTGAAAAGAAACAGAAAATTAGGGGTACATAATATAGGATTTTTTTTTCATGTGGTTACCTTTTTGCTGGTTGTGGCTGTGTTATCTGCATCCTGTCCCAAAACCATTATAAGACCATTTATGTGATCCTACATGGTGATTGCCTCAAAAATAATTCATGCTGTAGCTGGTATTCTGGGCCAAATTAATATGCCATTTGGTCCCCCTACAGCAACAGATCGTGGTATTCAGCTGCTTCCATTGAATATACATCACTGCATGTTGATTGCATGATATACTGCACTAAAAAACAGCACCTGTACATACCCAAAAATGGTGGTCTCACTACATGGCATATTTTAAAAGTGTAGCAATTACCAAAGTTGTTCAAGAAAATTCAAACTGACACAATCTACATATCCATATGGAAACCCATTCCTTAATATACAAAGCCAATTTTAGGTTGTTTTTGAAAAAGTTGGATTTACCTTTTTCATATACAATAAGCTAGCAAAGTGTGCCAAAGTGTGTGGCTTGCATAGTGCTTTATAACTTTTATAACAGTTGTAAGGCTACATTCACATGGCTGTAAAAAATGCATTTACAAGCATTTTTTATCTATGGATCTGAAAGCAGCTGCATTGTTTTCAATAGCGACATTCGCACAGGTGTATAAACATGCACTGCATTCAGATCTATAACACAAAATCCAAAAGTCAGTGGCAGAGGACATGAGTATACATGTATACCACTGGAAAAAAATGCAGGACAATTTTAAGGCACAAAAAAAAAAACAGATCTATTTAATGATCATAACACAGGAACTTCTGTTTCTTGCCCTGTTGATCAGTAACATTTTTACGGCTGTGTTATGACCATGGGGCCTATGAGTAGAGAAGCTACAGTATTAAAGTGGCTGTAAAGGCTGAAGGTTTTTTTACCTTCATGGATGCTATCCATGAAGATATGTATGTTATGTATTATGTATATGTATAACACCTACTGTGAGCTCTTCCCACCACAGCCTCCCCCACCCCCCCCCCCCCCCAATGTTTACCGGAGCCACCTCCGAGAGGTCCACAGATCCTGTGGTGTGCACAGGAGAACCTCGACTGTCCCAGGATCTCTCTCTCCTCATTGGCTAAGACATCAGTGAGAGCCATTGCCTGCCACTGTTGTCAATCACAGCCAGTAAACCAATGAGCAAAGAGTGGGGGCCGTCCCACAGTGCTATGTGTCTATTAGATGCATAGAGCGGAGCTCAAGAGTGTGCATGCACCAGTGACCCCATTGGGGGCACCAGTCAAGAGGGAGGAGTCAGGAGCAGCAATGGGGGGACCCAAGAAAAGGATTGGGGCCCCTCTGTGCAAAACTATTGCACACAGCAGGTAAGTATGACATGTTTGTTATTTTAAAAAAAACAATAGAACATTAATTAACTTTCTATTTGCAAAGCCTCAGAAACATAAACATATGTACCTGTCTAAAACATGAAGCCATTATCTTCCACATGTTGTTAATGCATTGCGTGACCTGTAAGGACGAGCCAAACACCCCCCTGGTTCGGTTCGCACCAGAACTTTCGAACGGACCCAAAATTCGTACGAACTTTAGAACCCCATTGAAGTCTATGGGACTCGAACGTTCGAAATTAAAAGTGCTAATTTTAATGGCTAATATGCAAGATACTGTCCTAAAAATGGTTTGGGGACCTGGCTCCTGCCCCAGGGGACATGGGTCAATGCCTAAAATGTTTTTAAAAATGGCCGTTTTGGCGGGAGCACTGATTTTAATGACGATTAAAGTGAAAAAAAAAGTGAAATATTCCTTTAAATATCGTGCCTGGGGGGTGTCTATAGTATGCCTGTGAAGTGCCACGTGTTTCCCGTGTTTAGAGTAGTCCCTGCACAAAATGACATTTAATGGAAATAACGTCATTTAAAACTGCTTGCAGGTTTAATGTTATATCTGGTTCCGGCAATATGGATGAAAATTATTGAGAAAAATGGCATGGGTAGCCCCTTTGGGTCTTGTACGGATATTAAGGGGAACCCCGTACCCATATTAAGAAAAGGAAATACGTGTGGCCCCCAGGCCCTATATACTCAGAACAGCAGTATACAGGCAGTGCAAACAAGACAGGGACTGTGTAGGTTTGTTGTGTTAAGTAGAATCTGTTTGTAATTTTCAACTGGTACATTTTTAAAGTGTAGATCCAGTCAAAAAATCTATTTTTAAGCTTTTTGGAAAACACAGGGAAGGGTTATCACCCCTGTATAATTTGTTTTGCAGTCCGTCTTTTTTCATCTCACTTGCTGTTGTCTCCTTCCGTTGGCAAGTAGGAGACGTTTGTAAGTTGGATGTTTGAAAGTAGGGGCCTGCCCTATATGCTCTGCAGAAATGGCGGAACAAGGTGTTGGTGTTGCCACAACATTGTAAGCCCTCAAAGTGACTCTTGGTGGGCGCTGGAGCGCCCTGCTGTGAACGATTATATCAAGAATTGTAATTACATGCCATTGTTGAACAGTGGTAGAAAAATTGACCTTTGGTGGTTGTGGTGCTGGTGCTGGTGCCACAACACTATAAGTCCTCACAGTTACTCTCGGTGGGCACAGGAACGGGCCCTGCTGTGAAAAATGATATCAAGAATTGTAATTACATGCCCCTGTTAAACAGGGGCTGAAAAATTGGGCCTTAGGCACTGGTGCTGGTGCCACGACACTGCAACCTCTCCCATATACTCTAGTTGTGGTGCAGGAATGAGCCCTGCTACAAAGCATTGCATCAAAAATTGTAATTAAACGCCCCTGTTAAACAAGGGCTGAAAAATTGGGCTGCTAGCACTGGTGCTGGTGCCACGACACTGCAACCTCTCCCATATACTCTAGTTGTGGTGCAGGAATGAGCCCTGCTGCAAGGCATTGCATCAAAAATTGTAATTAAATGCCCCTGTTAAACAGGGGCAGAAAAAATGGGCCTTAGGCACTGGTGCTGGTGCCACGACACTGCAACCTCTCCCATATACTCTAGTTGTGGTGCAGGAATGAGCCCTGCTGCAAAGCATTGCATCAAACATTGTAATTAAATGCCCCTGTTAAACAGGGGCTGAAAAATTGGGCTAGTGGCATCACCCAGAACCAAAAATGTTCTTCCAACATATCAGCGGAGGAGGAAGAGGAGAGACAATCAACATAACAGGACAGTCACTCAGCATCAGCATAGGCAGTCTTGAAGGGATGTGATATTTCAAAAAAAATTATTCGGTTACATCAGCTTCAGGTGCTTGGTAGCTGTGGGTGATCCAAGACTGATTCATCTTGATGAAGGTCAGTCGATCAACTGAGTCGGTGGACAGGCGCACCCTGTGATCGGTAACAAAGCCACCAGCAGCACTGAAGGTGCATTCCGAAAAAACGCTGGATGCAGGACAGGCCAGTAGCTCAATTGCATACTGTGCAAGCTCTGGCCAGTGATCCATCCTCAAGACCCAGTAAGCCAGAGGATTTTCGGTGGGAAAGGTGTCCAAGTCTGACCTTGCCCCTAGGTATTCCTGCAACCACTGCACCGAGCAGGTAAGTATAACATGTTTGTTATTTTTAAACAAAAAAATAGACTTTAGTATCACTTTAAAAGTAGTAAATGGGACCTTTACTGATTACTTACTGCAGGTGTATCTTCCTGCTGAATGTATTTTAAATTACAGCAATTGATTTACTGCATTGAATGATTGGTGAATTTTACATTTACTGCTTAATAAATATGCCATCAAAAGAGTGAACAATAGAATACATAAATAATAGAATAGAATAATATATAATAGAAGAGTAAATAATAGAATACTTTCTTTTTTGCATATGACAATCACTGAAATAGCTAACTTCCGACTATATTTGCGTCTGCTGTACGTGTTTTTTCTCTCACTGTGCATTGGTCTGTGCTAGTTGTGTATGTGTGGGATCTGACTGCATGTGGCTGCTCTGATTGCATTTGTTTCTACTCTCACTGTGCATTCCTCTGATCTGACTGTATGTGTATGTTGTGTGTGTGAGTGCAGAACATTTTCTGTATGCTATTAGTGGGTATTGCCCTCAACCTTAATGGGCATGCAATCATTCCAGAGTCTGTGTACGTCAGAAGGGGCACAGGATGAAAACAAAGGGAGAGAGAAGCAGAAATACAGTGGGCAAATGTAATGCTGATAAGAGTGTGTGGGAGGATTGCCACACCAGGGAAAAGAGTAGAGAATGATGCATTGTATGAGCCATGGGGGTGTGAAGCTGATTTTAAGCTGGAAGCCTCCAGGACTGCTGAAAGAACACAGGAGGTTCCTTTTCGCAAAAGACTACTGGTAGAGATGGACATACTTTTCTAGATGTCTTTCATTCTGCCTGTGAAGACTGAAAAATATAAACATTGCAGGCAAATTTACATATTGAGTTATTAATTAAGTGACAATTTCTCAACAGGCTACTTAGGCAAAAGTTGACTGAATAATCAGCAAGAGCTGTGGCCGGCAGGGCCAACCACTGAGTAAATTTCAGCCACTTCAACTGGATGAAATTTGCTCTGTGCATGGTCAACTTAAAGATGAGTGCAACAGTAAGGGAAAGAGGATAGATGGACATGGAGCATGCTTCCCAGGGGATATATAGTTAAACAGGTGTAATAATCTTCAAGTGTCGTAAACAGTGCTCTTTTCTTTTTATATTATATATGTTTACAATTATACCAACGACCCATCCAGTGAGGAATAGGTGTTCAAGGATATGTACAGGGATGTACATTTCGTGCAGAAGAAAACACCTTTAAATTGATATAAAAAAAAAATAGCTAAATAAACAGTTGAAATACGCATACAGTAAAAACTTGAGAGCGTTTTGCAAGACAAGCAACATTTTTTAATACATTTTGACTTTATATACAAGCGATGTCTTGATATACAAGTAGTGTCATGTCACAACTGAATATAAAAGAGAAGAGAGACACCTCTATGTGTAGCAATATGGTTATATTTAATGAAGGTACAACATTTAGCAACATTTTGCTAAAGCAACACTTAGGCCGCGTACACACGATCGAATTGTCCGGCGGACTCGGTTCGCTGGACCACAGTACGCCGGACAATTCGATCGTATGGGCTCCAGAAGACTTTTTCATCGCAAAGTCTGGCGGACTTAGAAAGTAGTTTTGACTCAAAATTTGTCAGTCGGACTTGGCTTTCAGCGGACAATCCGTTCGTCAGTGTGCTAGTACGGTGGACTAAAAATGACGCATGCTCTGAAGCAAGTACGAGAAGGAAGCTATTGGCTACTGGCTATTTAACTTCCTTTTTCTAGTCCCGTCGTACGTGCTGTAAGTCATCGCGTTAGAAATCGCCGGACTTTTGGAGCGTCCGTGTGTGGCCAAGTCCGTTCGTTATAAAGTTTTGTATTGTTTGCCGGATTGTTTGCCAGACCAATTCCGCCGGACAATTCGATCGTTTGTACGCGGAATTAGAGGCACCTCTCTTCTCTTTATACTCTGTAGCTCCTGCTGGATTTGCTTCTAATCCCCTTGTGGAGGCTTCCATTTGTGGATGGACATTTTATGGTAGCACAACCTGGTCACATTGCTATAATTTTTTTATATGGACTATAAACTGAAAGACCTATGAATATTTGGTTGTGGAACAAATCATTTGAGTTTTCATTATTTCTTGTGGGGAAACTTGCTTTGATATACAAGTGCTTTGGATTACAACCATGTTTCTGGAAGGAATTATGCTCACAATCCAAGGTTTTACTGTACCTAAGATGTTTTATCTATTTGTAATTCCTTTCAACCAGTAGGCAATCTAGGCACTTCTGCCACAACGTATAACCTGTTAGATCACTCTGCTATCCCTCAATTTGAGCTTCCAAATTCAACTATCTGTAAACTGGATAATAAATTGGTATCACTGAGAGTGAGGTGAAAATAACAGGGTAAATCAGGCCTATTTTTGAACAAAGGGGCACACAAAAAATATCCACAATGGACACCATATCGCCAAACCTGGCGCCCAGAATTATGAAAAGTAGTATGGAGATATCACACACCTGTTGTCCTTTACCTTGCTGTAAAATACCTTTCTCATGTTACCCTCTAGCTCCCAATTGGTGGTGTTGGCTCACTTGAGGTCTATGGAATATCCAGTTTTTACCAGAAACCTCTGCCAGGAGAAACAAATCTCAATCTATATGTAAAGGTCATCAACATTGAGTGACAGCAGGCAACAAAATGAAGTATAAAATCAACAGGCAAGAGAGGAGTGCAAAAACAAATAAATGGCCAAGGCTGGCAAGATTCTGATAGAATACTGGGCAGGGCAGAAGGCAAATAAAAAGCAGACTCCAATAGAAAGGCCAAGCTCATAAACAAAATAGCAACACAAATTAGAGATTATAGTATTGAGACAGAAAAGGTCAGAAATAACTTTTTTTATTGCTTCATAAGCACCATGCAATTGCACTGGGCAGAATTCAACTCTTGAGGCACATGAAAGATTGTCTCAAAAAGAAAAACAGCCAAGCCAATCAAATATTTGCCCCAGTATTGGTCAGCTGGTCAGCTGGGCCTCTCAGTATTCTGTAACCAATTCAGACACATTCACTGATAATTATCTAATATCTATGAACACCTTTAGTGCATAGATCACCTGACCTAACATTTTATCCAGTAAACCTCTAGAACACAGTAAAGATAGCCACAGGTACTGGAGCTATTTAGTAAAACTGGCTAAATCTCAAGAGTAAATTTAAGCACTAGGGTATTTGCGTGACTTAATTTTCTCTGACCTAAAGTTTTTGCTGAAATCCTACACTTTGAAAAATCTCGGTATTGGGAGGGGCTGCATTGGGAGGGCTCTGTCATTATTGTTGCAAAATACACATAGTTTGCATTTCCCATTAACATTGGCCCCCTGTGGGAAGTGTTTCCTAATTCTGCTGGTAAATATTACAGCTGAAGCGTAGGTATGGTAATCTTTGTTTTATTTTGTTACATTGGTTCAGCTCTGGATGATTTAAGTATGAATGTGTCATACCTGTGGGATCCCTCTGGAAGCTGAAGATGACTGTAGTAAACACTGCTACTGCGGTGATCTCAGCTAGCTTCCAGGTCCTGTGCCCTTTGACACAGGCACCATTCAGGAATTGCTTTGCATTTTTGTGAATTTTTTTCAATGAACGCAATTAACAACAATTGATTGCACAAGGTGGAGAGGTGGTGCAGTGATATCACAATCTCCCCCTTGTCCAATCAGAGAACACTTTAGATTCATTGAGAAAATGTAAAGTCTTCTCTGAATGGCACCCATGCACAGCTGGTGACCTCCTGTGTTCAGTAAGCAGCAGTACAACTGCTTGGCATGGGACCTGGAAGCAAGTGGAGATCACTCTAGTAGCAATGCTTACAATAGTAGTTTCCAGCTTCTCCAGGGATTGGCCATATATTGGTCTAAGCAGGATCAATGCAACTATGAAAAATTGCCATACCTTGAATTCATTTTAAACTCATGGGTGGGTTTGGTGATCTAAGCATACTCATGGCACGCTGAATGAATGCAAACACGGTGAAGTCTCCTCTGTCCATCCAGGTATACCCAATGTGAAGACACCATTTCCGAAACCACGTGGCACAGTTAAAGGCTTCAAGGTCCCTCTAGAAGTTATTGCTGGGTCAAGATTGGTATCATTTAGGTTGTATCACCTAGCAGCCAAAATAGACCTTAACCAGGTGTTCAAGAGTTTACTTACTTAGTTACAGGGACTTGAAATAAGAATATTTGCACTTTTTGATCAATATCATTTACTACAGTACTTTTTTTTTTTTTACACAGAATTCCATTTTAGTTACTTTTTTATGTATGCTTTAATGCATATATCGCATTCACAAAAAAATGGCAATACCTTCATTTAACAGTCAACTCAATTTCATGTGATACATTCATGTCTTTGGTTAAGAAAGAGAAAGTGTAACAATTTGAAAAAGCTCATGTTTGCATTGTGAGCTATTGAGTGACACTTCCCAGAATTATAGACTTTGTTTAGACTATTCCTTTCAACCACAAAATTTGTTCATGTTTTTTCATCAGATAAATGCATATGAAATAGATTTCTGAACAGGACATGCGCCAGACCATCGTAACATTGCTATGCTGCTAAGTAAGTGTTCTTACAAGAAGTGAGTAATGTTCAAATCAACCACACATTAAATGAGAGGCTGAATGCAAAAGTGGGTTCAGAATAATCAGAGAACAAAATCTGCTAACTGTGGCATCTCCCATTGGTCATACATTGCATCATTTATTTTATTGGTGGGTGTCTGATCATTTCAGTAACTTAGACTGTCATGTTTAAATCATCTGTTAATCCTAACATCCCTAGATTTTGGTCATGTTATTGGGCATGTACAAGAAGGAGTAAATTGTTTATATAATATGAAGGAACAACTGCAGGCAACAAACACATTATTCATCAAACTACTAAGGATTTCCAGGAAATAGTGTTTTTATGTGAAAGAGACCCTGTCACTGGGGGAGACAGTTGTCACACTGCTGCAGGCATGAAGTGCAAGCAATTACAGATATCTGCAAAAACCTGCAGCAGCCTCCCAAACCTTCCTGTTACAGCCAAATACTGGGCAAAACCTATGCACTTCCTGATAGTGTTGAAATCCTTTTATGTCTCCTGTACATTGACCTATTGGCCAGTCAGTCCGGTGTCCTATCATATACTGTCCCCCATCGGATAGTGTCCGCTGTGTACTGCGCATGCGCAGTACACAGCACACACAGATTCCGAAAATACCCAAAGTTGAACGGCGCCTACGCCATAAGTCCAGGTTCTATCCCCACTATCCAAGTGGACATAGAGTTGGAATATAAAAGAGCCGAGCGCAGTGAGGTCGAGCCCGAAGCGTGGCGAGTGAAGCAAGCCTGTGAGGGGCCCTGAAATTTTCCCAACTCTATGTCCGCTTGGATGGTGGGGCTACCACCTCCACTCACGGCGCAGGCGCCGTTCATCTTCGGAGATTTTCCGAAGCTTCTTCTGCTCCGTACTGTGCATGCGGACGGACACTATATGATGGCAGGACACTATCTGCCAGAACACTGGCCATCATAGTGGTGGGCCAATAGACTTAGCAGAAAGCTCTAAAGCAAAAAGACAGAGGGAAATTCAATAAAGCACTTTTGACACTTTTCTGGCAGTATTGTCCTTTAACCACTTGCATACCAGGTCTATTCTGGAACTCTTCTCCTACATGTAAAACTCATCTTTTTTTTTTTTCTAGAAAATTTATCAGAACCCCCAAACATTATATATATATATATTTTTTTAGCAGATACCCTAGAGAATAAAATGGCGGTCATTGCAACTTTTTATGTCCCACGGTATTTGCGCAACGATTTTTCAATTGCTTTTTTTTTTGGTTTCATGAATTAAAAAATAACAAAACATTAAAGGTAGCCCAATTTTTTGTTTAATGTGAAAGATGATGTTACGCCAAGTAAATAGATAACTAACATGTCACGCTTTAAAATTGTGCACACTTGTGAAATGGCGCCACACTTTGGTACGAAAAAAAACTCCATAGGCGATGTTTTAAATTTCAATAAAATAAATAAGATTGCGCTATGGACAACTTTTACCTATTCACTACACGGGTCAAGAAAAAAACTATAAAATCAAGTGAAATCAAGTGAATGAAACTAATAATGGTGAGATGAACTCCAGAGGTTGAAGCTGCCTGTGCTTGAAACCTGCCCCTAAATATAGGAGTAGGCCAGAAATCTGAAGTGTAAATTAAGCTATGGTGCTAAAACCTTTTTTAACGTGCACTGTGGGTGCCAAAATTATGTATATGTGTGTGGTGATCTATTATCTCTGCTGATGATCTAAACAATTGATGTGAACTAATGTGGAAATCTCCTAAAATCCACTATATACGTGATATCTACCAAGATACGTGTTGGTATATCTAAGTAGATATTAAAATAAAATTGAGAAAGGAAAAAAAGGGAAAATTAAAGAAAAAATGTGTGTCTGTTGACTTGCAACTCAGAAATGCACATGTGTTGCAAGAAAATAGTGAATAAATCGCATGAAAATAAATAATTAAAAATAATACATATGTGCTTAGTAAAGAAATCATATGCAAACCATAAACCAATATCTATAAATTATGCTCTATGTTCAGAATCCTCAAAAATGACAGTCCAAAGCGTTTGTAAAAGTACCAAGAAAAAATAACAAAAAAATCTTTCAATGTCCAACGGAATTTTTTTTTCAAAGTCGCATCATTCAGTTGCTGAAAAACGCATGGAATTTTTGTCAAGTGAGGGGGATAGAGCAAGGTGACTAGTGCAGAAGGTTAAAGTCATTCCTCTCCGGTGCGCCACTCTGTGTTAGGAAAAAGATATATATATGCGCTCACCAGACCAAAAACCCTCAATGGGTTAACCGAGCAGTCACAGTATGAGCCACTGTGCAGCTTTCCTTGGGCTCTGCTTCTGCTATGCTGGGGGAATGCTTTGCACTTTTCCTTCCACAAATAGTCCGTTTAGCAAATACACATAGGAGGAAACAGAAGTACAACCATAGTGCAATACTGTTTTTGAACGATTTATTTGTTTAAAAATCAGGTTACTCACAATATCCAGTAAAAACAGATCGCCTTAATGGTAACTGCGCCAGCGTTGCTGCTTGTATACCAAAATGAGGTGCACGTCCTAGGCCACGCCCTACGCGTTTCGTCAGAGCGACGTCATCTGGAGCTCCAGATGACGTCGCTCTGACGAAACGCGTAGGGCGTGGCCTAGGACGTGCACCTCATTTTGGTATACAAGCAGCAACGCTGGCGCAGTTACCATTAAGGCGATCTGTTTTTACTGGATATTGTGAGTAACCTGATTTTTAAACAAATAAATCGTTCAAAAACAGTATTGCACTATGGTTGTACTTCTGTTTCCTCCTATGTGTATTTGCTAAACGGACTATTTGTGGAAGGAAAAGTGCAAAGCATTCCCCCAGCATAGCAGAAGCAGAGCCCAAGGAAAGCTGCACGTTGGCTTATACTGTGACTGCTCGGTTAACCCATTGAGGGTTTTTGGTCTGGTGAGCGCATATATATATCTTTTTCCTAACACAGAGTGGCGCACCGGAGAGGAATGACTTTAACCCTTCTGCACTAGTCACCTTGCTCTATCCCCCTCACTTGACAAAAATTCCATGCGTTTTTCAGCAACTGAATGATGCGACTTTGAAAAAAAATTTCCGTTGGACATTGAAAGATTTTTTTGTTATTTTTTCTTGGTACTTTTACAAACGCTTTGGACTGTCATTTTTGAGGATTCTGAACATAGAGCATAATTTATAGATATTGGTTTATGGTTTGCATATGATTTCTTTACTAAGCACATATGTATTATTTTTAATTATTTATTTTCATGCGATTTATTCACTATTTTCTTGCAACACATGTGCATTTCTGAGTTGCAAGTCAACAGACACACATTTTTTCTTTAATTTTCCCTTTTTTTCCTTTCTCAATTTTATTTTAATATCTACTTAGATATACCAACACGTATCTTGGTAGATATCACGTATATAGTGGATTTTAGGAGATTTCCACATTAGTTCACATCAATTGTTTAGATCATCAGCAGAGATAATAGATCACCACACACATATACATAATTTTGACACCCACAGTGCACGTTAAAAAAGGTTTTAGCGCCATAGCTTAATTTATACTTCAGATGTTTTAAATTTCATTACAGGTTACCAGTTTAGAGTTACAGAGGAGTTCTAGTGGGAGAATGGTTGCTCTCGCTCTTATGCACGCGGTGATACCTCACGTGTGATTTGAACGCCGTTTACATATGCAGGTGTAACTTACGTGTGCGTTCGCTTCTGTGTGCAAAATTTTTTTTTTCAATTGTTTATTTTACTTTTACTTTTTTTTTACACTTTCTCTTTAAACTTTTTTATTACCTTTATTCCTATTACAAGGAATGTAAATATCCCTTGTAATAGGAATGGTGCATGACAGGTCCTCTTTTCGGAGAGATGTGGGGTCTATAAGATTGAGAAAAAAATGAATGATCTCTTTCTTTCCAGCCATGTTCTCGACTTTGTTTACTTCCGCCGGCTGGAAGTGATAACATTGCGCCCGGGCCTCCGAAAGTCACAGAGATGACTGGGAACCATCTGGTCACTGGAAATCTTTATGGTCCACATCTGGTGGCAGCGGATTCTTTTTTCGGTTCGCCGATCGTACGGGCGAGCCCGGAGAAGCACCATTGGGTGGCAAGAGGGGGGGTGTCCCCTCCCGCCATCTGTAAGATCGATCAAGTGGCTGAACTGCTGCTATGATTGTTCTTATGGTGCACAGATCGCTGGCTGTAAAACAGGGATATGCAATTAGCGGACCTCCAGCTGTTGCAAAACTACAAGTCCCATGAGTCATAGCAAGACTCTGACAGCCATAAGCATGAGACCCAGAGGCAGAGGCATGATGGGACTTGTAGTTTTGCAACATCTGGAGGTCCGCTAATTTCATACCCCTGCTGTAAAAGATGATATCTGAATGATGCCTGTAGCTGCAGGCATCATTCAGATATCCCCACTCAAAGTCAATTGCGTCACATGAAGTGATAGAGCTGGAAGTAGTTAAAATAAAGTGGTTTATTAGGTAGCATCGTAATTGTACCCGGGAAGACGAGTTTATCACACAGTCACAAGTGTTAGTCTCTCTAGATTTTAACAGAAAGGATCCAATCTAGATGTGGAAATAGAAAAAGTCAAAATGATGGATAGACAAACTCTGGTCTCCGGGCAAATTAGGGATACTAATAGAGATGACCACAATTTTAGGATGATATTGAATTATAATGCTCAGCATAAAACATTTGAAATTTTTTTATTAAGGAATTGGTCTGTTTTAAAGCAGTTTGTTTTTGGGTCCAGTTTTGCCAGCCCTCCCACAATTCATATATAAGAAAGCTCCATCTCTTAGGGATTGTCTTGGTCCTAGTGTTTTAAATCCCCCTATTTATTCTGACAGTAGATTATTTTCTTTTCTGGGGAGTTTTTATGCTTGTGGATGATGTATACCTTGTAGGCACTCCAAAGTGAATATCAAAAAATGGGAAAAAAATGGAAAAGGTTTTTAGCATCTGCAACGAATAAAAAATATAATATTCAACAGTGGATCACATGCGACACTATTGGAGTGGTCTATATGTTAGAGTGTGAATGCGTGTTACCATATATAGGTAGAACCTCAAGGCCTTTACATGTTCATTTGGCAGAACATATTAATAATATAAAAAAAGGCCTGAAAACCCACAATGTATCCTGCCATTTTAAACAGTTCCATCAACAAAACCCTAAGGGTCTTAAATTTTGGGGGATAGAAAGGGTAACAAAACATTGCAGGGGGGGAAAATGTTATCCGCCAGTGGAGTTGTAGGGAATCTTACTGGATATATGAGATGTCTTCCAGGAGGATTGAATGTTGATTTAGATATTGATTGTTTTATTATAGATCGGTGATTGTAATGTTTTTTATTGATGGCTGCGAGTGACATCACGTATATTTAGTATTGGTTTTCCAATATGAGATTTATTGTCTGTAAATATTTTTATAATATGTTTATATATTTTAATATTTACTTAAATTATTGGGGACATTTTATCCTCTCGCACTGTATTATGAGGCCATTGTGCATATATGTATTCTTTGTGCATAATATTTCATTATGTGGGATGTTTTTTATCTTTGGCCGCATTCTTTCTTATTAGTTCCGAATTCACCTATGGGGACACTTACTGGATCTGTTTTGGTTCCGCCTTTCACTGTGTCATGTGATAAGGCGCTGCGTTGTGTGATGCGCCGCTGTGTTACATGACAGGACATGTGATAACCATGGTGATTGTTTAGACATTATTTAAAGCGGGTGTTCATGTCACTTTCGTATCTGGTGATGAAGTCCCACCCACAGAGACGTAACACATATGGAAGGACGGAAGTCACGTGATGTTACCTGCGGCCATCGTTCGAATTTGTATACATGCTGCTTTACCAGGCACTTGGTTTGAACTGCCACTTTTGTAAGTTTGACTCTGTTTTATTATCATTAAATTCTATATATTTGCAGAGAGTATTATGTATTGCTTTTTACTTGTATGACATATGTAGCTTTGGAGCGGAGATTGCTGATTGCAAAATCGATTAAAGGGGGGAATATCTTGGATTTGCTCGCCGATACACCATCCTATACCCTGAGTGGGAAAGTGTGTTTGACCCTCTATAATCAAATTGTCCACGCAGTGAGGTGAGCGGCCATTTTTATCATTAGTGGAGGTTCTGTTTTTCTCATGAAGTCACCTGCATGATTTTATCTGTAGCTCATCACTGAAGTCCTCACGTACTGTCTTTTATTTTGATCCATGGACTGTTTAGTGCTGCACTGTCTTTTTATTTTTGTTTTGCTTCAGGTGACAAAACGCTCAGATGTGAACAGGTGCCATTGAAATAAATTGGATTTTGCTTGTTGGGTGTTTTTCAGGCATTTTTTCAGGCGTTTTATGAGCGTTTTATGTGTTAAAACCACTCAGGTGTGAATGCAGCCTTACAATCACGGCATGCTGTGAATGATAACTGTCACAGTTCCTTGTGCTCTTAACTGAATTGGCTGGTGTCATAACTGATCACATGTGCAGCACCATGGCAGCTGCTGATCAAACAGAGGCTAAGATGGCAGCTTCCTTGGCAGTAAAGGATAGGAGTTCTGCTTTATTAGCACCAATTTTAGACTATGGGTACACCAAATAAAAAAATATATAAATAAATAATGACCTCCTTGTAGATAATTAAACTAGAAGTAATTAAGACCAACTCACAATCTAATGTTAGATTCATAATACCATACAAAGGCACACCAATCTGGTTCTACCTCCCCGCTGAGTGAGCAGCAACTTTTCGATGTGTTCTTGCTTCTTTATTGTCTATTCGTCATGTTGCAGACGGAGATGACACCATCGCTTTCCTGAACTCTAAATGAGAAAGTGGTGCCATTTTCACTGGAAAAGTTACAAATATTGTGGTGGATCAAACAGTTCATTTTAAAGCAGACCTTATTCCTTTTCACAAAAATTCACATCAAAATTCACATCAATTGGACATTTACAATTTTTACCAAAGCAGCACACCACAACGCACCACATCATAGTGCGCTGTACTGCATCTGAGCCAGAAGTGTGCTGCCTTAGGCCGCGTACACACGCGGGGACTGTCTGCCGAAACTAAGTTCGTCAAACAGTCCGCTCAAACTTTTGAATGAACGAACACGCCCACACACGGCACTTTTTGAGCGGACAAATACGGCAAACTTTGTTCGTCGTACTAAGTCCGCGCAACTTTTGAAATGAACGGACTCGCCCACACACGAGGCAACAGTCCGCTCATTTCGAGCACGTGTGCAGGTAGGCGGGGCCCGCGACGTCGCGGGCTCCGCCGCCTGGAATGTACTTAAAGGGGAACCCCAACGCCGAAAAAAATCGGCGTGGGGGTCCCCCCAAAGTCCACAACAGACCCTTGTCCGAGCACGCTACCCGGCCGGCCAGGAAAGGGGGGCGAGCGAGCGCGCCCCCCCTCCCGAGCCGTACCAGGCCGCGTGCCCTCAACATGGGGGGGTGCCTTGGGGAAGGGGGGGCCGCGCGGCCCCCCCACCCCAAAGCACCTTGTCCCCATGTTGATGAGGACAAGGGCCTCTTCCCGACAACCCTGGCCGTTGGTTGTCGGGGTCTGCGGGCGGGGGGCTTATCGGAATCCGGGAGCCCCCTTTAATAAGGGGGCCCCCGGATACCGGCCCCCCACCCTATGTGAATGAGTATGGGGTACAATGTACCCCTACCCATTCACCTGTAAAATAAAAGTACCCAAAAAAAACCACAACACACGAGATAAAATATTTTATTGCACAGCTCCGGGGGTCTTCCGTCTTCGGGGGTCTTCTCGCCGGACTCCTCCGCTATCTTCTTGTAGCTCTTTTGCTAGCGGAGGAGTCCGGCTTTCTTCCTCGCCGCCGCCGGCCTCTTCTCCCGACTTCGGGGGTCTTGTCCCTCTCTTCGGTTCTTCTGCCGGGCCACCGCGCCTTCTTATAGCTCTTTTACAGGCGGTGGCCCGGTCTTCTGTCGCCGCCGCCTTCCGTTCTTCTGCCGGGCCACCGCGCCTTCTTATAGCTCTTTTAGAGGCGGTGGCCCGGTCTTCTGTCGCCGCTGTCACCTTCCGGTCGCCTTCCGTTCTTCTTCTTGTTCTTCTTCTTCTTCTCCAGGAGATGTTGACACGTCGCTCTCTCCGGCTGGAATGCCAGAGCCGCGCTGCGCGGCCACTTATATAGTGACAATGGGGCGGTGTCACATGGTATATGTCACATGGGTTGGTCACATGGGTTGATGTCACATGGGGACTATGACATCGTAAGGGGGCGGGGTCACCATGTGACCAACCCATGTGACATATACCATGTGACACCGCCCCATTGTCACTATATAAGTGGCCGCACAGCGCGGCTCTGGCATTCCGGCCGGAGAGAGCGACGTGTCAACATCTCCTGGAGAAGAAGAAGAACAACAAGAAGAAGAAGAAGAACGGAAGGCGACCGGAAGGCGACAGCGGCGACAGAAGACCGGGCCACCGCCTCTAAAAGAGCTATAAGAAGACGCGGTGGCCCGGCAGAAGAACCGAAGAGGGGGACAAGACCCCCGAAGTCGGGAGAAGAGGCCGGCGGCGGGGAGGAAGAAAGCCGGACTCCTCCGCTAGCAAAAGAGCTACAAGAAGATAGCGGAGGAGTCCGGCGAGAAGACCCCGGAAGACGGAAGACCCCCGGAGCTGTGCAATAAAGTATTTTATCTCGTGTGTTGTGTTTTTTTTTGTACTTTTATTTTACAGGTGAATGGGTAGGGGTACATTGTACCCCATACTCATTCACATAGGGTGGGGGTCGGTATCCGGGGGCCCCCTTATTAAAGGGGGCTCCCGGATTCCGATAAGCCCCCCGCCCGCAGACCCCGACAACCAACGGCCAGGGTTGTCGGGAAGAGGCCCTTGTCCTCATCAACATGGGGACAAGGTGCTTTGGGGTGGGGGGGCCGCGCGGTCCCCCCTTCCCCAAGGCACCCCCCATGTTGAGGGCACGCGGCCTGGTACGGCTCGGGAGAGGGGGCGCGCTCGCTCGCCCCCCTTTCCTGGCCGGCCGGGTAGCGTGCTCGGACAAGGGTCTGTTGTGGACTTTGGGGGGACCCCCACGCCGATTTTTTTCGGCGTTGGGGTTCCCCTTTAAGTCCATACCAGGCGGCAGGGCCCGCGACGTCTCCTTCGCGGGCCCCGCCTACCTGGAGACCCGCTCGAAATGAGCAGACTTTCCTCCGAGCGGGAACAGTTTGCTCATTTCGAAAGTGGCCTACACACGGGCGGACTGTCCGCTCAAACCAAGTTTCAGCGGACAGTTTTTCGGAATTTCCGAAAAACTTTGTTCGTCAAACTGTCCGCTGAAACTGTCCACTGAAGCCCCACACACGAGCGGACTGTCCGCTGAAACACTGTTCAGCGGACAAAGTTGAGCGAACAGTCCGCCCGTGTGTACGCGGCCTCAGTGCATTTGGGATGTCACTGAAAATGGATGTTGCCACGACACACTGCTGTGTGGATGGTGCATTGCAGTAACATGCCTGTTACTAGAACATACCGCAATAGATAGATCTAAATGGACCCTTTAAGTGTATGTATAGTCAAACCCTTTTTCTTTTTTATTGATAGAAAAGTGGAAGACTTTAACCTATGTCAAGTTTTTATTGCTGTATTTTCTCCTCCTGGGCAGATTACTGTCCTTAGTTTGTCCTGGTATCCATTGTCATTGAAAAAGTTGTTACTAGAACAGGAGGTGAGGGTAAATCTTCCAACAGGGACACCTGTTACCGTGACAGCTGTTTAGGCTGGAGATCCGCTTCACTTTGTAGAGATTTACTCTCCCTTTCAGGAAGTGATGGGCAATGGGACTCAGATAACAAAAATAAACAGGCAGGTTTTTTGCCTTTTCCTACACTACCAAAAATGTAAAAAGAAAAAAAGTTTTGGCTATATATACACTTTATGAATATTACGAAAGGAGAAGAAGCTACTGAAACTGAAATAAAAGAAAAACTAAAATGTTGGCAAGATTACTCATATTACAGCTGTTTTTTTTTTTTCTACAACAGCTTGGAAAATGAAAATGAATATTTTACTGGTTACTGTGAATAATTCTACCAATAATTGTCCTTTTCTCCAGCTTTTACTCTTTTGCCGCGTACACACGATCTGACTTTGCGACAACAAAACCGTGGAAGTTTTTCACGAAGGGCGTTGTCTCAAACTTGTCTTGCATACACATGGTCACACAAACGTTGGCCGAAAATTAGGAATGTAGTGATGTACTAGACGTACTACGTGGTTTTTCAGTGCCACCCTTTGGGCTCCTTCTGCTAATGTCATGTTAGTAGAAGTTTGGTGAGTGTTGATTCACACCTTTCTTTTCGCGCTTTTCAGTTAGCGCTTTTAAATTCGCGTTTTTCATTTCGTGCTTTTCAGTTCGTTTGTAAATGGCCGTTCTCCAACCAGACATGTTGCAGAATCGGAGGAGATAACGTGTAAGTTATTATTGGCCTTGGAGTTATTGCTTTGACATTATTTTTTTGGTTGAATTATGATTTAATTTGGTATATTTTCTATATTTTTGGAAGCATAGAATGCACTTTTTGGTTAATTTCTATTGGCAGATAGCATTTTATTTGTTTTCTTTTTTTAATGCACAATGAAAACATTGTGGAGAATAATACTTGACTATGTGTTTTACTTCAAATGACAGTTTGGGAGTAGGCAGTTACATTTTAAAAAATACAATGTCAAATTGACAAGGGACACCAACATAGTTGTATCTTTGATCTTAAAAACTATGGGATAATGTTGTTGTTGATAATGTAACTTGCCCAAATAAAAAAATAAAAAGCATAATAATATTATTCTTGATATCACTAGAAAAAAAAAGCCTTTGAAAATGTGTTTGCAATAACTCCATCAGTATCACCAGCAAAGCAGCTTCATTATTATCCCATTAAAGAAGAAGAAAATGTGCGCTGCATTTTGAGATTTCATAATTTGGCATGGCTTGAATGTTAATTCTCCATTACGAATGCTAGTTTACAAGACCGGCCGCTTCTGGCTTGTCCTTGCTTCCGAGCAATCCGACAACACACATTTGTTGGTGGAAAATTTGAAGACATGCTAGCCAACATTTGTTGGCGGAAATTGCTACAATAATTGTCCGATGGAGCATACACATTACACTGATTTTCTGCCAACAGCCTGACATCCAACATTTTCCTTCAGAAAATACGATCGTGTGTACGGGGCTTTAAGCTGGCAAGACACTGATCAAAATCTGGCCAATTAAGCATGGCTAATTTTCGATCAGTGTGTGGCAAATTGCAATCCCTGCTCAACAGAAGTTGACTATTTTATTCACTCCCTGGTTATCTCTCGCCTTGACTACTGCAACTCCTTCCTCCTTGGCTTACCTTTAAATAGGCTATCCCCTATATGGTCCATTATGAATGCTGCTGCCAGACTCTTCCACCTTACAAACCGCTCAGCATCTGCTACCACACTCCACCAAACCCCTCCATTGGCTGCCACTCACCCAACAAATTTAATTTAAAATACTAACAATAACTTAGAAAGCCATCCACAACTTGGCCTCCAGCTACATCACTAACCTAGTCTCAAAAATACTAACCAAATTGTTCTCTTCGTTCCTCCCAAGACCTCCTGCTCATTAGCTCCCTCATCTCCTCCTCCCATGCTCGCCCCCAGGACTTCTCCCGAGCCTCTCCAACCCTTTTAAATTCCCTACCCCAATCTGCTTGACTATCTTCCACTCTATCCACTTTTAGCCCCTGTACACATGGTCGGAGATTTCCACAACCAAATCTGTCTGATTTTGCCCGTCGGATTTTGTCCGTCGGATCTTGTCCGAAACTGTTGCATATACACGGTTGGACAAAGTTGGCGAAAAATCCGATCTTTCAGAAAGTGATGAAGTAATTTCGTTACGATGGGACTACATTCAGGCTAGTAGCCAATAGCTTTGATGTAGGAATTTGATCTAAGCATGCGTGGCACTTGGTCCGATCAAAATTCTCTACACATGATCGGAGTATGTCCGATTGGCCCAGTTGGTCGGGAAATATTTCCAACATGTTGGAAAATTGGGTCCGACGGATATTCAGACGGAATCAGTCCGATGCATACCACACACAGTCGGATTATCCGATGACACGGTCCGATAGGACACATTCCGACCGATTCTCCGACCGTGTGTACAAGGGCTAAGTCAATCCCTGAAAACTTTTCTATTCAGAGACGCCTATCCTGCCTCCACCTAACAACTGTACTTTCATTTTCTTCATTAACTCATCCCCCACAGTCATTACCTTTTGTATCACTTGACCCTCCCTTTTAGATTGTAAGCTCTAACGAGTAAGGCCATCTGATTCCTCCTATATTGAATTGTATGGTAACTGTACTGTTTGCCCTAACGTTGTAAAACGCTACACAAACTGTTGGCGCTATATAAATCCTGTATAATAAAAATTATAATAATCAACTACTGTTTAAATGGACATGTTAAAAGAAAAAACAATTGACTGTAGCTGCTGATCAGTGTATTCTAACAGCAGCAGGTGCATCTGCCACACTGAAATGTCCCAGCAGGAGGAAATCCTCCATCTTTTTTGCCCATCGGTTGAACAACAAAAAAGAAAACTAACAGTGTTATTGCCAGCTTACATATACTACACAGAGTTGTGGTATCCAGTGAGGAGAGCTAGGGTTAATAAAAATGTTTGAACTATTTCTGTAATTGTAACACAGATAGTAATTTCACTTTACAGACTTAAACAAAGTAAACAATGTCAAAAAAGCATGAAGGTCACTATATCACACATGATTTGTACATGCCAGACCATAGTTATGCAGACCCACATAGCAAGAACCGCAGACAGCAGACTTCACCTACAGGTATGCAGCCAGATCATAGGCAGACAACGAAAACAGGTGTGTCAGGTTCAGGAGATTTCGCTAAGAGAAAGGACCCTTGTCACATTTCAGCAAGTTAGACAAGGATGGAGAGTAGCTTTCTCTGACATCCTGTCAAACTAACTACCGAAAGCTGTCATTTACTTTGATTTGCTGCTCTTTTTATGTCTCTTGTGTAATATTCACTCTCTTTGAAGTTTTACCTGACTTTGCTCTCCCCACAACAAAAGATGTTGTGAAGAGTAAAAAGATTTTGAAGAGTAAAAAGATTGCCTTGCTTCTACTTATCCACAGGCTTACAAGGTTTAATTTGCTATCTTCATGGCTACTTTCACACTGAGGCGCTTTACAGGCGCTACAGCTCTAAAAATAGCACCTGTATAGCGCCTGTAAAGAGCCTGTGAAAGCCAGAGGGCTTTCACACTGGAGCGGTGCGCTTGCAGGACAGGAAAAAAATTCCTGTAAGCTGCATCTTTGCAGCACTATAGGAGCGGTGTATTCACCGCTCCTAAAGCGCCCCTTCCCATTGAAAACAATGGGGTAGCGCTGCAAACCCGCTGGCAAAGCGCAGATTTGCGGGTGGTTTTAATCCTTTTTCAGCCACTAGCGGGGGGTTAAAACCGCCCTGCTAGCGCCCGAATAGCGCCGCTAAAGCGAGAGGTAAAGCAGCGCAAAATATATCGCTGCTTTACCGCCGATGCCCACAATGCCCCAGTCTGAAAGTAGCCTCATTGGTAGCACTTACATATTCTAGCCAGTAAATTAACCACAAATACCTTCAGTGGGCTTTCAACCAAGTCTGAAAAATGTAATCATGTTTCCTGTGCAATCTGTGCCTCTGTAAAATTGGCACAGTCAGAGCTATCTTCTTGGGAATATATGGGAAGGCTCACATAAACAGTAGAAGAAAATGACATGCATTGCTACTACTCATATTGCAAGGCAAACAATTAAATGTACAAATCAGGTGTATGGGTTGGTACCCTCATAACTGGGGGAACCACAAGTTTATAAGTCTCATACCAGGGCAAATTCAATCCATGGCACCAGGTGGTACTTCAAGAAGGAAGCCACAAAAAATTTGTCTGCACTCTCTCAAAACATTAACCTGCTGCTGGTGGGTGTAAAACTGTATTGCACCATTGGTGCCTCAGGAGGTAGTAAGGAAAATGGGAAAGTTATGAACAATTTATCTGTCTTACATGTGGGTTGGTTTGTTGCCAACTAACTAGCAAAGAGCTCCCCTGGGCCTCAAACATTTTATCATTCACCTAGCAGATACATTATTAAAAAACAGCATTTGTCAACTTTATTGAAAACTAAAGTTCAACTCCAGGCAAATAGCTAAATGCACATGTGAAAAGTATATGTATTTGTACTTCTGTCCACCTAATCATGAGATTTACACAGCTCAGCCATCTAGCACAGTCATGTCTGGTAGGCAGGAGGTGTGTTTTTTTTCCCTCCCACAGGCTGTGATTGGCAGTGAAAGGAGAACAAGCAGACCGGATAGCTCATCTCGTTGTCACTTAAAATGTATCTTTTATCAGCATGTTTCTTGTCAGCACATGAACTGATTGGCTTCTTGAGCTGCTTCTCCGTCTCCTAGTATGAGGTCTGCTCTGCTGTATAGGGACTGCAAGAGGCTGATACCAAGTCAAATTCAGGTACATTTAATACATTAAATTCTGTATTAATGGATACGGAGCGACATTGCCTTATATTTTTTTTAGCTGATTTTTGTGGCACATCAGTACAAAATGGGGTTGAGGTGGAATTCAGCCTGTTGTGTGTTGACATGAGGCAGAGCAAGGAAGAGAAAATTACGGTAAGTCTTTATAACAATTTTTCAGTTTTCCTAGCTCTTCATCCTGTCAGCACATGCCAGGTGGACTCTGCCCATCAACCACATTGTGTTCTAATATGATGCAGAGCCTGATTAGAACAATTTTGATATGGATCAATAAAATGTTCTATTTTTATTCTACAGTTCAGCTTTAAGTACGGTAAGAATGAAGGATGAGGACATGGGGGCAGCAAGCATTGCAGAGAAGAAAATAGATTATTATAATGGAGTTGATTATAATGACTGATCTATTTTCACCCTTTATTCTAATTGGTAAATGGTAACCTGTTCCATTCATCTAGCAGAATTTATTGTAAAAATAATATATTTTAAAATATATCATTTACATACTGGCAGATTAGTGGTGGGTCAGGTGATATTCACAAATTCCTGCCACATGCCAATCAGTCCACCCTAAGCCAAATCACCAGTTTGAATTTAATTGCTCATCTCTATATTGCTAGTCATAATCTCAGCAGGATCCACCCATCTCCATTCTACTATAGTAAAAGGGCTTTGCTACAAGCTGAGTTTACAGGCTACCTCTTAAGGCCCATACACACGATCTGACTTTTTGACAACAACAAAGTCAGATGAAAACCAAAAAAGTTTGTCCGATGGAGCGTACATACGGTTGGATGTTGCCTTAAAACAGCTAATTTGTATGTTTGTTGTCAAAAAGTCTGATCGTGTATATAGGCCTTTATAAAGTAGCTGTAATGCCTTGTACACACGGTCGGACATTCCGACTACAAAATCCGTCTGATTTTTTCAGACGGATTTTGGCCCAAACTTGTCTTGCATACACGCGGTCGCACAAAGTTGTCAGAAAATCCAGTCGCTCAGAACGTGGTGAGGTAGAACACGTACAACGGGACTATAAAGGGGGCAGTAGCCAATAGCTTTTGTCTCATAATTTATTCTGAGCATGCGTGGCGCTTTGTCCGTCGGAATTGTCTACACACAATCGGAAATTAACGGATTTTGTTGTCGGAAATTTTTAGATCCTGCTTTCAAACTTTGTGTGTCAGAAATTCCGACAGAGAAAGTCAGATGGAGCCCACACAAGATCGGATTTCCCAACGACAAGATCTGATCGCACATTTTCCGTCGGAAAGTCCGACCGTGTGTACAGGGCATTAGAGGTCAAAGATGCCATAATGCTAGTGTCACTGGCCCTCTAAGGCCCCATTCACACCTGAGCATAGCGTTTTCAGGCATTTTTTTACCGCGTTTTGCCACGATTTTGTGCAGGGCAAAAGGTCACCAATGTAAAAAGAAGAAAAACGCCCAAATCTGCCCGATTTGAGCGACAAAAAAGGGTCCAGAACCTGTTTGCGCTTCAGGCATTCGGCTTCAGGCAACTTGGAGTGGACATGTGAACCATCTCCATTGAGAATAATAGATTTTTTCGCCTCCAGCATGTTGTAGCTTCATGGCTTCAAGCTACAAAAATGCTCAGGTATGAATGGGGCCTAATGGATTTTTCTTAAAGTTGGGCTCCACGCAGATGTAATTTTCTTTTTAACCACTTAAGCTCCAGAAGGTTTTACCCCCTTCATGACCAGCCAATTTTTTTTGTATTCAGCACTACACTACTTTAACTGGCAATTGAGCAGTCATGCAACGCTATATGCAAATTAAATTGTTATCATTTTTCTTTAGGTGGTATTTGATCACTACTGGGTTTTTATTTTTTTTATTATATAAAATTTAAAAAATAAAACATTTTGAAAAAAATATATATTTTCTACTTTGTGTTATAAAACATATCCAATACAATCAAATGTATTCATAAATTTAAGTCAAACATGTATTTTGCTATGTCTTTGATTTAAAAAAAAATCCCAATAGCTGTATATTAATTGGTTTGTGTGAAAGTTATACTATACAAACTATGGTACAATATATACAGTTTTTGAAAATGTACAGTATCAATCCTGATGTACTGGGGGCCTATTTCTGTTTTGGAAAGTAGACAGTCCAAGTAAGAGACATGGCAAGTTTTTTGAAGTTGCAATTTTTTGCCATAAAATGAAGAAATGTAATAAAATGTGCTTTTCTCACAATTTTTTTTTCATACTATAGCCAGTGCAGTACAGCATCGTCATATGACTGGTGTGGTAATGTTTAGGGATACTGACTGGTGACAGTATGTAAAAAAAAAAAAATGGGGTGGTCAGAGTTTTTTTTTTTACATTGTTATTGCTTAAACAGTGATGATCACTGTATAAGCAATAGTTTTAGCTGACCTGAGTGGGTTTCCCATTCATGAACAGTTTGCATTACTGTTCATTTGCACTACAGCTAATCACATGGGCAAGTAGTCAGGTACCATGTGATTGCTGTGGGCCAATCACAGATCACAACAGTAAGCAAGCTGTTCATGAATGCAAAGCCATTCATGACAGGTTGTTTAAATTGTTATCATGTGAACGCTATCACCAATCATAGTGATCACGTAATACCGGGTATCAATAACAGTAATCCACTGTGTCTAGTGGAGACAGCGGTCACTAGAGGAGCCCGCTGTCCACTTCAAACCCGGTTATAGAACAATCACTTATAAATACATGACTGAGCCTGCAGCTGCCGCCCCACCACAGTAAATATACTGTGGTAGAGCGGCAAGTGCTTAATGCAAAAAGTGTGATTTCAACATAACTTTGTATCAGTCTCTTGCAGTCCCTGTACAGCGGAGATCGGAATGGACTAGGGAGAAGTAACACGAGGAGCTGATTGATCTAGCAAGTGCAAAGGCACATGGCAAGTAAATAAAAAATAATTATAAAAAGGAAAACAGAAGTGAGCATTTTCTGTACTTTTACCTTTTATTTTTTTTAAGTTGGTGATAGTGTCTCTTTAAGAGTCTGAAAAGTATGCCATAGGTGAAAATAATCAGCTGTAAACTTGAAGATGTTGGAAACTATAATGCCCCATACACACGGTCAGCAATTCCGATGGAAAAAGTCCAATTGGATTATGTTGTTGGAAAATCTGATCGTGTGTGGGCTCTATTGGACGTTTCTGACGGAATTTCCGAGGAAAAAAGTAGGAGAGCTGGATTTAAAATTTTCCGACAACAAAATCCGATCAGACTTTCTGATCGTGTGTAGGCGAATTCTGACGCACAAAGTGCCACGCATGCTCAGAAAAAAATTGGAGGCGAAAGCTATTGGCTACTGGCCTCTACGTAGTCCCGTCGTACGTTACAAACATCACTTCGTTCTGAACAATCAGGTTTTCTGACAAGTTTGTGCGACTGTGTGTATGCAAGACTAGTTTCAGCCAAAATCCGCCGGAAAAAATCAGACGGAGTTTGTGGTCAGAATGTCCGACCGTGTGTATGGGGCATTAGATGCAGGAACCTCTGTAATGTATAGCTTTAATCTGTGGAGAAAAAACACAAAGTGCAGATGTACATAGAAGGGAAAAGGAAAGAGAGGAGAGAAATGCCAAGTATAACTTGAATGACAATGGATAAAAAACATCACAAAGGTAAGTTAAAAACATGCTCAACTGGCAGTAGGGTCTCTGTCCATTCCTCATCCGTCCTGCAGGGCTGCTGGTAATAGTTCCAGCTGCTGGAGATGGTTGTGGTCAGGCTCAGGAGCCTGGGAGAGCCCCGGAAGACTGAGCTGACCAGTGTGGAAAGCACAGTGCAAATTATGTCCCTGAAAGGAGTGGATTGACAGATGAGAAGAGTCCTTCCGGAATTGTTACCTGTGGCCCTGCAGGATGGATTAGGAATGGACAGAGACCCTACTGGCAGATGAGCATGTTTTAACTTACCTTTGGGAGTGTTTTTTATCCATAATAAGGAGAAATGAAAAATGTAATATTAGCATTTTACATTATCTGCATACCATACCATTGACATAATTTCATATCAACTCATTTAAATTTTCAAGTATCAGTACAAATTTAAATTTAAATTTAAATAAAAACATTTAAAAAAAAATAATATTACTTTCATTATATTCCATTATTTCCCTTTCTTTTCTTCTTAATGTTGGGCGCTAATATTCCGCCTCAGTGCCTCTCCCGTGCACGTCATGCAGACCTACTTTTTTGGGGCCTTAAAAAATCTGTGGCTGCATAGAACCTACTATTTAAAACCTCTGTTAAATATCACACACTGGTGGAGATTCTTGGAGCTCGGGGAGTCACATACATGCATTTTTTGACCTACCTTACCTGCTTTTAATCAACGGCATAGCATTTACATATAGCATCAATTGTTGATATGTAAGTATATTGTTATAGATGATAACACTCTCTTTTTGTAAATGTGTTCACTATCCTAATGTTATGTTGTTTATATTTTATTATAACTGTACTCCATACTGTATACTTTTCCCTGAAGAAGGAGACTCCCAGCGCTCCGAAACGTGTAGAGAAATTAATGTTATGGTTAATTACATTACGTATAGATAATTAACTCTTTGTACTTTATGTATTATGTTGTTTAACCCTTTCATGATATGATTTTTCTATATTTTTTTTGTGTACATGCCTCTAAAGTCCACCACTAGGGGAACCCCCTTTTTCTAGAGCTTAGTGAATGTGGTGAAGTTTCGCTTTGTAAAGAATACCCAATCAGTTGCAAGGAAAATAAAAAACAGCATTTCTGCTTGCACGTGATTGAATTATGGAAATCAGCAGACATTGGGGCTGATTTAATAAGATGAATGCACTGTGCCGGTTCATACCTTAATTTGTGCGTCAGATAAATTATTAAGTGAGTGTATGAACCGGCACAGGCATAAGCGCAACAGATAATATGCCGGCGCACGCAATAATAATATCCCATTGATAAGAGCGCACGCTGTATCATTAACATTCCATTCACACAGGGGCAACACAACTTCCAGCGCAACTTTGGGAGGCAACTTGGACACAACTTGAGTGTGAATCACAACGCGACTTGGGGCGACTTACAACATGACTTGGGGCGACTTACAACACGACTTTAAGTTGACCCTAGGCCAGGCGACTTTAATAAAAAAAAAAAACGGCATGGGTTCCCGCCAATAGCATACCAGGCCCTTCAGGTCTGGTATGGATATTAAGGGGAACCCCCGAGCCCAAAAAAAAATGGTGTGGGGGTCCCCCTCAAAATCCATACCAGACCCTTCAGGTCTGGCATGGATTTTAAGGGGAACCCCACTCCAAAAAAAATGGCGTGGGGTCCCCCTCAAAATCCATACCAGACCCTTATCCGAGAAAGCAACCTGGCAGGCCGTAGGAAAAAATGGGGGGACGAGAGAGCACCCCCCCCTCCTGAACTGTACCAGGCCACATGCCCTCAACATTGGGAGGGTGCTTTGGGGCCCCCCCAAAGCACCTTGTCCCCATGTTGATGAGGACAAGGGCCTCATCCTCACAACCCTGGCCGGTGGTTGTGGGAGTCTGTGGGTGGGGGGCTTATCGGAATCTGGAAGCCCCCTTAACAAGGGGACCCCAGATCCTGCCCCCCCTGTATGAAATGGTAAGGGGGTACCTACCATTTCACCATAAAAGTGACAAAAGTGTTAAAAATGACAAGAGCCAGTTTTTGACAATTCCTTTATTAAAGTCTTCTTCTTTCAGCTTCTTTCTTCTGGTCTTCTTCCTTCTTCTTTCCTCAATGGGAGGCTCCCGCTGTGTGACGCTTCTCTTCTTCTGACACTTATATAATGGAACAATGTGTCAGAGGGGCGGGGTCACCGGGTGGCCCCGCCCTCCGTTATATAAGAACTGTCAGAAGAAGAGAAGTGTCACACAATGGGAGCCTCCCATTGTGCGGAGCAGCCTGAGAACGAAGCGAGAAACAAGAGACGCTGTGGAGAAAGATGCCGGATGAGAATACCGGCGCAAGAAGCAGCAGATCGGAGGAATAAGAAGAAGTTGGAGGAAGAAGAAGATGGAGGAAGAAGAAACTGAAGGCTGAAGAAAGGAAGAAGACCAGAAGAAAGAAGATGACAGAAGAAGACTTTAATAAAGGAATTTTCAAAAACTGTCTCTTGTCATTTTTAACACTTGCCACTTTTTTGGTGAAATGGTAGGGGTACTTTTGTGCCCCCTTACCATTTCACACAGGAGGGGAGGCCGGGATCTGGGTGTCCCCTTGTTAAATGGGATTCCAGATTCCGATAAGCCCCCCACCCGCAGACCCCCACAACTACCGGCCAGGGTTGTGGGGATGAGGCCCTTGTCCTCATCAACATAGGGACAAGGTGCTTTGGGGGGCTACCCCCAAAGCACCCTCTCAATGTTGAGGGCATGTGGCCTGGTATGGTTCAGGAGAGAGGGCACTCTCTCATCCTCCCCTCTTTTCCTGCGGTCTGCCAGGTTGCGTGCATGGATAAGGGTCTGGTATGGATTTTGAGGGGGACTCCATGCCATTTTTTTTTTTCTTAATCGTAACATGACCTGTGTGCAAATAGCCTTAAAAATCCCATAGAAGTGAACCAGTGCAAAAAAAAATAAAAAATCAAGTTGAGCGGTGCGCCTGTTTTTGCCGACGCAGTGAACCAAAGCACTTGAACGTGCGCAAATGCCGCTTGCGCATGCGCAGTGCATAAATAAAAAAAAATCGCGCAGTTCCAAATGTGTTTGCAGGCGCAGCAGGCTTGTTCACAGAAAGTTACTTTTCCGTTCTATTTTGGGCATATTTGTTACTTGGACAGTTATAACTATACTTCCTCACATCACCCCACATCACCCCCATAATATTGGCACTTCCACCTTCTTTTAATTCTGAGTTAAATAATGCGTGCACCAGGTCTATAACGGCGCACCGATCGGCACCCCCCCGTGTGCCGGAATGTTGATAGTAAAAGGAGACTTGCGCTGTGTTACAGGCGCAAATGCTTTGTGAATATGAAAACGGCCGTTGGGCATGGGAATCTGATCTCCAGACCTCTGGCAGTCTTGAAACCTGGCAGCTGGCCCTAGCCAGATCCTTTCGTGGGATCCAAAACACCTCACTTATGGAGGCTAGCATCAAATTGATAACCAGGTGGTACCTCACTCCAGCCAGGCTAGCCAAAATCTACCCCACGGCTAACCCCTTATGTTTTAGGGGGTGCCAACTTCGTGGCTCCATGATCCACATCTGGTGGGAATGCCCTAGGCTTCGATCGTTCTGGACTAAAATCTTTAACTTGATTTACATAGTCACAGGCTGCCGGGTTCCAAGAACTCCAGAGGTTGCGTTACTCAATGCCCCTGCTCCTTTGTTGCCTGGTAACACTCAGAAACTAACATATTTTATACTCTTAGGAGCCAAAATTGCGATTGCCTCTGCCTGGAAGCAACCCAGACCCTCCTTCCTCGCAGTTAAGAGGAAGATATCTTGGACAATGTCCCAAGAAAAACTGTCAGGCATTCTGTCAGATACCACGCCTAAATTCAGAAAGGTGTGGGACCCTTGGGCCCGTTACATGGGAATATCTCTGCTGCCTGGGGTGCCCCCAGGCTCTACTGTAGTGACCAGACCTCACCCCTAAAGCTCCCCCTCTTACATTGAGTGCTAAACATTCTTCCACTGTACCCCTCCACCCTTTTAGGACATAGCTTACCTCCCTTTACCCCTCTGTCCTTCTCTTTTCCTCCTCTCTTCTCTCCTCTGTCCCTCTAGATGTTCTGTGTTTGTGGTTTGCTCAACAGAGCTATAATTGACAGGTTCACCGTACAGTCCAATTGAATGTTGCGGTGCCCACTGTGGACGGCCCATCGAATTCTTTTTCCCTCTGAGAGGGGGGGTCCCGGGAGGGTACTCCCCCATCCTGGCACAGCAAGTTCCCTCTTAGGGGTGTCGGGGTGGGGGCTCCTGGTTGCTACCCCTTACGATTCTATTGGATGGGCTCCCCACGGGGGGTTACCCCGTGTTTTTCTCTTTATGTGTTTAGCCCCTCGCTGAGGCGGGGCAAGATGTCTGTACCCATTTGATTTTGTTTGTCTTTCACTACTGTCTCCTGTTTTCAATACTTACATTGTGACAGCAGGCCCTCCCTGCTGAAGATTGTTTATTATTCTGGTGTATTTTTGTAAGTGCCTTTATCATAAAATAAAATCTTTTGAAAGAAAACGCCCGTTGCACATCAGCGTGCGCCGCAACTCATGGCGCAAAGCCTTTGTAAATCAGTCCCATTGACTACATTCACTAAGCTCTGAGGAAAATTAGTCCAACTGCACTTGCAAAGTGCACAGTCTATTTGCCGTTAGTAAGTGAACTCCAATATGTTCTGGCCACATGTTTTATGCTTAATATTAAGATTGAATTGTTATTAAAATACTTCATATACAAACCTTCATTTCTACTTAATTCAGTTTGCATTTCCAACAAATGAAACTGAAATACAATTTCTCACCTAGCAAAGTCATGGTTGCTTTGTGGTTTCACATCCCATAAGGACGTAGGAAATATGGTTATGATGTCATGGTACATCTTAGAATGAGCCACTTTCTGAGAACTACGTAGAAAAAGAAGATTCTTTGAATTCTGGAGAAGAAAAGTAATCAGAAAAAAATGAATGTTATAAATAACATGTTAATGTAAAATATATCTAAAAATTTAGGTTTTCTTAAATTTGATTGCAAAAGTGAAAATACACTTTAATGTTGTCAGCCAACAACAGGAAGTGCTAATGCTGGAAGGAACTCCAGGTAAGAAACATTGCAACAGATTCATAAAAAAAAGAAAGACTTGCTTAAGAAATGTTCAGTAAGTTATGATGCCAACCATACTAAAAAAAAAAAAAAAATGGGGTCTCCATACACTTTAATGCTCTTTTAAAATGCATTTGTTAGATGCTGAACCTTTTTTTTTTCTTCAAGGCATTCATTCTGCAGCATTTAAGAATAGCATGTGGGTTTGATGGCCTTTTGTGAAGGCAGCTAGCTGTTGACAACTTGCAATAGCGTGAGAATGTCAAAGTTGCCCTTCCACTTTTTTAGCACCTAAGATGTTAGTCCCTTTCCTGCTCTAAATACAAGGCTTTGCCCTATGTTTGTGGCGTTTATAATTACAACGTAAAATTAGATGAATAGTTGGCTACTTACATCCTAAGCAATGGTTGTCAAGGTAGAGCCAGGTTTGATAGACAGTTTTGTAACTACCAGAAAACAAATTAAGCATTCCTGCTATGGAACGTTTATACATTATCATTCTGTATGAATATAAATCTACAGATTGAAAGGTGTTCATTAATAAATGAATGCCCAACAACGGTTAAAATTCAGATCTTTGCAATTATGTTCATTCTACTTGCCTACAAACACATCAATTTAGCTGTAATATATATATATATATCTATATATCTATATATATATATATATATATATATATATATATATATATATATATATATATATACTAAAGAAATATTGTAACAATTGTAACATCTATACTGGCACATTACCTAATGTATTAATTGTCAAACACCCAATTTGATTCAGAAAAAAATAGTTTTTTATTCAATTTCCCTAACGTTGGGCATTTAAAGTAAACAAGGGTCAATAATGTCTCCTTTAGTAAATATGCACATGAACAAATGTGCATCATCATTTTTTATTTTTTTTGGTACTAACATAACTCAAATGAAAATGAATCAACTTTTGTTAAATTGCTACCATCTTGGAGTCTTAAGAACAGAGTCTTATGTCGGAGTAGTACAGTATTGCTGACATGCTAAATATGGGAATACAGCAAAGAAGTATGCAAGCTAAAAAGCATATGATTATGCTTAATTAGTACATTTCTGGACAGTGAAGCAAAGCGACAAAAGTAAATATGATATATTAGAGGGGTACCTATCAGCGAGAATTATGAGTAAGAGGTTCTGTAATCAACCTGTGTAAAATAAACCACTTCAAGTCTGTTATTGTTCATTCTCTTTTAACCACTTAACAACAGCCCATAGCCGAATAACGGCTTCAGGGTGGTTGTTTTACTCTGAGAGGCCGTTAATTAACGGCCTCCCAGAATTCTGCTCTCGCGCGCCCCCTGGGGGCTGCATCTGCAGTGCCCACATCGCTGCTCACCGAATTTAACCCCTCCATACCCTGGCAATACTAGCTAATACTCTGCAATGCTAGCCAATACTCTGCAATGCTAGCCAATACTCTGCAATACCAGCCAATACTCTGCAATACCCGCCAATACTCTGCAATACCCACCAATACACTGCAATACCAGCCAATACTCTGCAATACCCACCAATGCACTGCAATACCCGCCAATACTCTGCAATACCCCGCCAATACTCTGCAATACCCGCCAATACTCTGCAATACCCGCCAATACTCTGCAGTACCTGCCAATACTCTGCAGTACCCGCCAATACTCTGCAGTACCAGCCAATACTCTGCAGTACCAGCCAATACTCTGCAATACCCTGCCAATACTCTGCAATACCCAGCCATACTTGGAGATACCCTGCAATACCCAGCCATACACAGAGATACCCAGCCATACTCGCAGATACCCAGCCATACTCGGTGATACCGTGCAATACCCAGCCATAGACGCCCCCCCCCCTCGCCGCCCTCCGGTGCTTCTACCAACTCGCCAATACGATCAAAGACAGAATGTTTTTATTTAATTTTTTATTTTTTATTTCAGGCTTTCCAGCCTAGAGGTGAGATGTGGGGTCTTATTAACCCCCAGATCTCACTGTAAAGAGGACCTGTCATCCCATATTCCTATTACAAGGGATGTTTACATTCCTTGTAATAGGAATAAAAGTGATCAAAAATTTATTTTTGGGGAAAAAAATGTCAAACTAAAATAAATAAAGTAAAATGAACAATAAAAAAAAAAGTAAAGCGCCCCTGTCCCCATGTGCTCGCATGCAGAAGCGAACGCATACGTAAGCCCCGCCCACATATGAAAATGGTGTTCAAACCACACATGTGAGGTATCGCCGTGAACGTTAGAGCGAGAGCAATAATTCTAGCCCTAGACCTCCTCTGTAACGCAAAACATGTAACCAGTAAAAAAAATGTAAAGCGTTGCCTATGGAAATTTTTAAGTAGCGACGTCTGGTGCCATTCCACGGGCATGTGCAATTTTGAAGAGTGACATGTAGGTATCTATTTACTCAGCATAACTTCATCTTTCACTTTATGCAAAAATTGGGCTAACTTTACTGTTTTTTTTTTTTTTAAGCACAAAACTGTTTTTTTCCCCAAAAAACGCGTTCGAAAAATTGCTGCGCAAATACCGTGTGAGATAAAAATTTGCAACGACCACCATTGTATTCTCTGGGGTCTTTGCTAAAAAATTTTTAATGTTTTGGGGTTCTATGTAATTTTCTAGCAAATAAATGATGATTTTTACATGTAGGAGAGAAATGTCAGAATTGTCCTGGGTGCTCCAGAACGCCTGATGGCGCTCCCTGCATTTTGAGCCTCTATGTGGCCACGCTGTGTAAAGATCTCACACATGTGGTATCGCCGTACTCGGAAGTAATAGCAGAATGTGTTTTGGGGTGTAATTTGTGGTATGCATATGCTGTGTGTGAGAAATAAACTGATAATATGACAATTTTGTGAAAAAAAAAGGAAAAACTTGATTTTGCAAAGAATTGTGGGAAAAAATTACAACTTCAAAAAACTCATCATTCTTTCCAAAAAGGGGTAATTCGGGGGGGGGGGGGGGTATTTGTAATTTTATGCCATGTTAGGGTCTCAAGAATTGAAATAGGCCGTCAGTACTTCAGGTGTGATCAATTTTCAGATATTGGCACCATAAATTGTGGACTCTATAACTTTCACAAAGACCAAATAATATCCACCAATTTGTACTTATTTTTACCAAAGATATGTAGTGGTATAAATTTTGGCCAAAATTTATGAAGAAAAATTACTACTCTGCTAAATTTTATAACAGAAACGAAGAAAAATTCATTTTTTTACAGAATTTTCTGTGTTTTTTCTTTTATAGCACAAAAAATAAAAAAACCGAGAGGTGATTAAATACCACCAAAAGAAAGCTCTATTTGTGTGAAAAAAAGGACAAAAATTTCATATGGGTACAGTGTTGCATGACTGAGTAATTGTCCACATCCACCTGTGACACAGGTTCTGGAATACCCCAGGGTGTAGGAGGTCCAAACTTTAACAGCTAAGGCAGTCTGACTGACAATTGTCTACTCCTGGAATATAAAAGTTGGACAAGGCTGGGATGTGAAGTTCTGCCCATACAGAATCCTTTCTACTTCTACTTTTCATGACAGGACTTCTGGTTCCTCCTGGATAGTTGATGTATGCTGCTGCTGTTAATTGTACAACTGGATGCTGATCAGAAAACCAGGATGTCCTGCCTTGTAGGGACAACCAAATCACCCAAAGGTCCGGATTGTAGATCAGGTGATGGGGCAGGATGCTATAGGTGTCTGGAGTGAAGCTGGGTAAACAAGGCCACCTCAAAAGAGGCTACCAACAGCACCAGGACTTTCATGCCAAAACCAAGACTGAACTTGGACTGAAGAGTCAAAGTCTGGGTATAAACAGTTAAACATTTCCTTGCGGAAGAAAATCAAGCCCAGATACTACAAGTGATGAGCTGACTGCAAATAAGACTTCTAAAGGTTTGGAGTCCATGCAAATCTTTTTGAGGTGTGCACTCTCTGCGCCACATTGTACCGACTGTTTCCTCAACATGAGGTCATCTAGATAACCACCTATGGGGATGCCTTGGGAGCATAATAATGTAAACAGAGGGGCTATAGCTCAATTCAAAAGCTCATTATCTTACAACTAAGGAGCAGACTATAACGATAACAGGTTACAACAATAATAATGTTTGCAACCATGCTTAATAGCATTAGAATTGCCTGCAAAGGATCACACCTTAAGTAGTGAGGCGAATTAATCCATTTAGAGTTAGGCATATTAGCATGACAGAAGGACATGTTCATTCTCATTCAATTCTTATAGTTTGAGATACATGATGGTAATTCCTCAACAAAACAAAATAAAAGCACACAAATATTGCTGAAAAAACTTAAGCCCAATATTAAATGGTGAATCACAGAATCCATAAGACACACCATGGTAAAAAAACAGGCGGACATGTATCAATGCAAAAAAAAAGTTTTAAAAAACAGCATTTTTTTTCGGGAGCAGTGATTTTAATCATGCTTAAAATGAAACAATAAAAGTGAAATATTCCTTCCAATTTTGTACCTGGGGGGTGTCTATAGTATGCCTGTAAAGTGGCGCATTTTTCCCGTATTTAGAACAGTCCCTGCACAAACTGATATTTCTAAAGAAAAAAAAGTGATTTAAAACTACTAGCGGCTGTAATGAATAGTTGGATCCCGGCAATACAGGTAAAAGTCATTGAAAAAAACAGCATGGGGGGATCCCCCCGGTCTATTACCAGGCCCTTTGGATCTGGCATGAATATTAAGGGGAACCCCGAACCAAAATGAAAAAAAAAATTGTGTGGGGGTCCCCCCAAATTCCAATACCAGGCCCTTCAGGTCTGGTATAGATATTAAGGGGAACCCTGCGCCAATTTTTTTTTTTAAATGGTGTAGGGGTCCCCCTCAAAATCCATACCAGGCCCTTCAGGTCTGGTATGGATTTTAAGGGGAACCCTGTGCCAAAATCGTAAAAAATGGCATGGGGTCCCCCTAAAAATCCATACCAGACCCTTATCCAAGCACGCAACCTAGCAGTCCACAGGAAAAGAGGGGGGACAAGAGAGCGGCCCCCCTCCTGAATCGTGCCAGGCCACATGCCCTCAACATGGGGAGGGTGCTTTGGGGTAGCCCCCCAAAGCACCTTGTCCCCATGTTGATGGGGACAAGGGCCTCATCCCCACAACCCGGTGGTTGTGGGGGTCTAATAGCAGGGGGCTTATTGGAATCTGGAAGCCCCCTTTAACAAGGGGACCTCAGATCTCAGCCCCCCTCGTTTTAAATGGTAACGGGTACATTGTACCCATACCATTTCACAAAAAAAGCTTCAAAATGTAAAAAAAACAAGACACAACTTGGGACAAGTCCTTTATTAAAAAATAAAAATGTCTCATGAAGTCCATTCATTTTTTTCTATGGCTCTGCTGACGGACCAAAAAAAACAACCCATGGGAGGCACTCGCCGTCTGACGTGTTCTCACAGGTGACTGTTCTTATATAACTGAGAGCGTGGCCACACAGTGATGTACCCGGGTGACCCCGCCCCCTTTGACACACGAGGACTTCCCAATGGCTTCCCCTTAGCGTCAGAGGGGGCGGGCCACCCGTTTATGCACCCGGGTGGCCCACCTCCTCTAATGCCCCGGGTTCATCACTGCGTGGCCCCGCCCTCAGTTATGAAAGAACTGTCATCAGCGCTGAAGCGTCATATGGCGGGTGCCTCCCATGAAGGCGGATCTTTTTTTTTTTCGGTCCATCGGCCGAGCGAGAGAAGAAGATGAATGGACTTAATGGGAAATTTTTATTTTTTTATTTTTTAACCACTTGCCGACCGCTGTCGGCATATATACATCGGCAGAATGTCACGGCTGGGCAAAGTAACGTACCCGTACGTTACTTTGAATTTCCCACCGCATGCGCCTGCTGCGAGCTCTGTGACTGTGCCCGCGAGGGAAACCCACGATTATGTCACGGAGCTCAAGAACAGGGAGATGCCGATGTACACAGCATCTCACCGTTCTGCCTAATGACAGGACTCTGATCGTCTGCTCCCTGTCATCGGGAGCAGCGATCAGTGTCACGTCACACACAGCCCATCCCCCAGACAGTTAGAAACACTCCCCTAGGACACACGTAACCCCTCTCCGCCCCCTAGTGGATAATCCCTTGACTGCCAGTGAAATTTTTACAGTAATCAATGCAATTTTATAGCATTGATCGCTGTATTAATGCCAATGGTCCCAAAAATGTGTCAAAATTGTCCAATGGGTCCGCCATAATGTCGCAATCACGATAAAAATCACTGATTGCCACCATTACTAGTAAAAAAATGATTAATAAAAATGCCATAAAACTATCCCCTATTTTGTAGACGCTATAACTTTTGCGCAAACCAATCAATAAACGCTTATTGTTATTTTTTATTACCAAAAATATGTAGAATAATACGTACTGGCCTAAACTGAAAACATTTTTTTTCTGTATTTTTGGGGGATATTTATTATAGCAAAAAGTAAAAAATAATGCCTTTTTTTTCACAATTTACGATTTTTTTTGTTTATAGCGCAAAAATAAAAAAGCTGAGGTGATCAAATACCACGAAAAAGAACGCTCTATTTGTGGGAGAAAAAGGAGGTCAATTTTGTTTGGGAGCCACGTTGCACGAATGTGCAATTGTCAGTTAAAGCAACACAGTGCCGAATCGCAAAAAGTGCTCTGGTCAGGAAGGGGGTAAATCCTTCCGGGGCTGCAGTGGTTAATAAAGGACTTGTCCCAAGATGTGTCTTGTGGTTTTTTAACATTTTGACACTTTTTTTGTGAAATGGTATGGGTAAGTCCCTGCCTGTAGACCCCTACAACCAACGGGCAAGGGTTGTGGGGATGAGCCCCTTGTCCCCATCAATATGGGGACAAGGTGCTTTGGGGGGCTACCCCAAAGCACCGTCCCCATGTTGAGGGCATGTGGCCTGGTATAGTTTAGGGGGGTTGGTGCTCTATCGTCCCCCCCTCTTTTCCTGCCAGGCCATGCGGCCTGCGGGGTTGCATGCTCAGATAAGGGTCTGGTATGGATTTTGAGGGGGACTCCTACGCCATTTGTTTTAAAAAAAAATTGTCGCAGGGTTCCCCTTAATATCCATACCAGACCTGAAGACCTGAAGGGCCTGGTATGGAATTTGGGGGGACCCTCACGCAATTTTTTTTCATTTTGGTTTGGGGTTCCCCTTATTATTCATACCAGACCCAAAGGCCCTGGTAATGGACTGGGGGGGGGATCCAATGCTGTTTTTTTCATTGACTTTTATCTGTATTGCCTGGACCCAATAATTTATTATAGCTGCTTATAGTTTTAAATGACTTTTTTCCTTTAGAAATGTCATTTTGTGCAGGGATTGTTCTAAACACATGAAAAATGCACCACTTTAAAGGCATACTATAGACACCCCCCAGGTATGAAATTTAAAGGAATATTTCACTTTTATTGTTTCACTTTAAGCATTATTAAAATCACTGCTCCCAAAAAAACAGCCGTTTTAAAACTTTTTTTTGCATTGATACATTATTATGACAATACCATGCATATAAGCCTTTAACCAGTAGAGACCTGCGCTATAGCCAAATGACGGCTAGAGCGCGGACCTCCTTTTCCGGGACTACGTCTATTGACGTCGTTCCGTGCACGAGCTGCCTGCGCGCCCCCTGAGGGGCACGCACGGCGCGCTCTGTGATCGCGGATCCGAGCAAGGGGTCGATCCCGACCCCTTACCACATGATCAGCTGTCAGCCAATGACAGCTGATCATGTGATCCAACGGAGCCGGTAATCGGCTATTATTCCTCCTCGCTCTGTCAGAAAAAAAAGACCTGATCACCGGCGGCCGTGATCGGGACATCAGTCCCAATCACGGCCAGCCCTGCCAGTGCCCACCTGCCCCCTGCCAGTGCCACCTTATTAAAAAATAAGTGCCCCCCGTCAGTGCCACCCAGCAGTGCCCATAGTGCCACCCAGCAGTGCCCACAGTGCCACCCAGCAGTGCCCACAGTGCCACCCCTCAGTGCCCACAATCTGCCTCAACAACGGTGCTGCACCCCAGTGCCACATATCCGTGCCCATCAGTGTCATCTACCAGTGCCCATCAGTGCCCAGCAGTGCCATCTATCAGAGCCACCTATCAGTGCCACATATCAGTGCCCATCAGTCCCATCTATCAGTGGTACCTATCAGTGCCCCTTAGTGCCACCCATCCATGCCACCCATCCGTGCCATCTTATCTGTGCCCATCTTTGCCCATCAGTGCCGCCTTATCTGTGCCCATCAGTACTGCCTTATCTGTGCCTATCGGTACCACCTTATCTGTGCCTATTAGTGCCGCCTTAACTATGCCTATCAGTGCCCACCAGTGCAGCCTATCAGTGCCCACCAATGCAGCCTATCAGTGCCCACCAGTGCAGCCTATCAGTGCCGCCTCATCAGCACACTTCAATGAAGGAGAAAAATTACCTGTTTGCAAAATTTTATAACAAACTATTAAACATGATTTTTTTTTTGCATCTTTTTTTGTTTGTTTAGCAAAAAATAAAACTCCCAGCTGTAATTAAATACCACCAATAGAAAGCTCTATTTGTAGGGAAAAAAATGATAAAAATTTAATTTTGGTACAGTGTTGTATGCCCACGCAATTGTCTTTCAAAGTGCATCAGCGCTGAAAGCTGAAAATTGGTCTGGGCAGGAGGGGGGTTTAAGTGCCCAGTAAGCAAGTGGTTAAAATTAGCATTTTTGATTTCTCCCATAGACAATTCATTATAGCCGCGAGTAGTTTTAAATTACTTTTTTTCCTTTAGAAATGTCATTTTGTGAAGGAACTTTTTTAAACACGGGAAAAAAAATGCGCCACTTTACAAGCATACTATAGACATCCCCCAGGTGCGAAATTTAAAAGAATATTTCACTTTTATTGTTTCACTTTAAGCATTATTAAAATCCCTGCTCCCGAAATAGCAGCCATTTTTAAAAACTTTTTTTTGCTTTGATACATGTCCACTGGGGCAGGACCCGGGTCCCCAAACACTTTTTATGACAATAACTTGCATATAAGCCTTTAAAATAAACACTTTTGATTTTTCATGTTAATGTCCCATAGACTTTAACAGTATTCCGACGGCTTTAGAATTTGCCCTGAAAACCGCATATTGTTCGGTGTTCGCAGAACATCCGAACAACCAAAGTTCAGCCCAAACTTATGCTCGGGCTGAACCCTTCACCCATCCCTAGTGTTCAGTATAATGACTCATTACATTGGTGGTTAGGGTGAAATACTCCTTTACATTGGTGGTCAGTGTAAAGTCCCCATTAAGTTGGTGAGCAATGTAGAAATCCCTATTACATTGATGGTCCTTTTAAAGCCCCCATTACATTGTAGAACTTCCCTTACATTAGCGTCAGTGTAAATGTCCCATTATATTGGTTGCTAGCGTAAAATCCTTCTTACATTGGTGGTCAATGTAGAAATCCAGCTTACACTGGTAATCACTGTAAATTCCCCATTACATTGGTGATCAGTGTAGAATATCCCATTGGGTGACATTGCTTGTCTTATTTAGTTACATACATGCAAATGATTTCCAGATACCCTCTACTTTTTTCAAAATTTGTCGCGCTATAATGCATCCTAACAACTTTTGTTCTACAAGAATTTGTCACCTACAAAAACTTTCAATCCATTGGCAACCACAACAATCAATCAATCCCAGTATTCAGCAGTAGTGATGGACGAACTTCCGACGGGACGTTTCGCGAACGCGAAATGCGAACGGACCCAAACGTTCGCGAAACCGACCGTTCGCCGCGGGCCCCATTGACTTCAATGGGAGGCGAACTTTGCAAACCTTCATGTCGAATTTGCGGCCACGTGGTAATTATTAGGGGGTAAAACGTAGTCCCACCATCTGGACAATGACATAATACATGTATGAGGTGAATTTGGGATCGATAACTACAAGCATTTTTATTTTATTTGGGAAATTGTTCTAACAATTCAGGACTATGGAGCTAATGAAGGCAATGGAGGAGAGGGAAGGTCAGGGACCAGGGTAGGCAAAGAAGAGGGTGCAGGAGATGATCACCAGCAGCGTGACATACCGGAATGACACATGCACCGTGATAGAGGCATCTGACAGCAGCACCGTAATACAGAGCACTGACAGCAGCACCGTGACATACAGCGCTGACAGCAGCACCGTGACATACAGCGCTGACAGCAGCACCGTGACATACAGCGCTGACAGCAGCACCGTGACATACAGCGCTGACAGCAGCACCGTGACATACAGCGCTGACAGCAGCACCGTGACATACAGCGCTGACAGCAGCACCGTGACATACAGCGCTGACAGCAGCACCGTGACATACAGCGCTGACAGCAGCACCGTGACATACAGCGCTGACAGCAGCACCGTGACATACAGCGCTGACAGCAGCACCGTGACATACAGCGCTGACAGCAGCACCGTGACATACAGCACTGACAGCAGCACCGTAAGCAGCCCCAGGAGGAAGTCAGCACAGCACAGGGATGGTGTGATCCCCTCATAATAAGAACCCCCAGGAGGAAGTCAGCACAGCACAGGGATAGTGTGATCCCTTCATAATAAGAACCCCCAGGAGGAAGTCAGCACAGCACAGGGATATCATAAGCAGCCCCAGTAGAAATATGACACCGCTCAACCTCTTCAAAGAGGAGGGTAGGGGCATATAGTACGGTGTGCTTTTTTGGGTCAAGGAAGTGAGCCAAATGAATTAAGAAGGTCTGTGTGCTTGATTAAAAAAATAGTTTATAGACATATACATGGTCTACTGGTCACATGTGTTGAATTCCTCCGAGATCCATGCCTCATTCATTTTTAGAAATGTGAGGTAGTTAACACTGTGGTGAGCTAGGCGAGTACGCTTATCGGTCACAATCCCCCCTGCTGCGCTGAACGTCCTTTCGGACAGGACACTGGATGAGGGGCAAGCCAACAGTTCGATTGCAAATTGGGCAAGCTCTGGCCAGAGGTCAAGCCTGCCCACCCAGTAGTCTAGGGGTTCATCACTCCTCAGAGCGTCCACATCGGCCGTTAACCCAATGTAGTCGGACACCTGACGGTCTAGGCGTTCCCTGATGCTGGATCCGGATGACACCTGTCGATGGGTCGGCTGAAAGAATGACCTCATATCCGAAGTCACCAACACATCTTCAAACCGGCCTCTTCTTGCAGGCGCTGTTGGATTGGTACCCGCAAATCCTTCTCTGGGAGTGGGAATTGCTCCTCTGCCAGCGCACGCAAAAGCAGAATGCAGCATTTCTCGAAGCAAGGCCTGGAAGTGCTGCATTCTGACAGCCCTCTGCGACGGCGGTAACATTTCCGCCATTTTGTGTTTGTACCGGGGGTCTAAGTACGTTGCCACCCAGTACTGGTCCTTGACCCTCATGCTTTTTATACGGGGGTCCCTATTAAAACACTGGAGCATGAAGGCCCCCATTTGCACTAAAGTGGAAGCGGTGTGGTGGCCTGGCTCCTGCTCATCATCCAGGATAATGTCGTCCTCTTCATTCTCCTCTCCCCATCCTCGCACAACAGGGATCCCAGAAAGGTTTAAAGCATGCTCTTCTTGCTCCTGCTCATCCGCCCCGGCACCATCCTCCTCTGACTCCTCATCAGACTCCTGTTGTTGACTTGTCTCAGATAGAGTAGCCCCCCCTGGGAATTCATCCAGCATTGCGACTTCCTCATCTTCCCGCTCCTGCTCCTCCACAGCCTGATCAATGACACGACGCAATGCACGCTCCAGAAAGAAGGCATAAGGTACCATGTCACTGATGGCGCCATGGCTGCGACTGACCAGTTTGGTGATCTCCTCAAATGGCCGCAGAAGTCTGCATGTGTCGCGCATGAGCAGCCACTGGCGCGGTGAAAAAAAACCCAGCTCCCCAGAACCGTTTCTTTCGCAGAGTTCATACAGGTAGACGTTAACTGCACGTTTCTGCTGGAGCAGCCTATCAAGCATATAGAAGGTTGAGTTCCATCGCGTCGGGCAATCGCAAATAAGACGTCTGACCGGCAGATGGTGTCGCCGCTGAATGTCAGCAAGGCGAGCCATGGCCGTGTAAGATCTTCTGAAATGGGCCGAGATTTTCCTTGCCTGCCGCAAGATGTCCTGGACCCCAGGGTATTTGACAAGGAATCGCTGCACGACCAAGTTTAAGACGTGTGCCATGCACGGCACGTGCGTGATTTTGCCCTGTTTCAATGCGCTAAGCAGATTGGCACCGTTGTCACACACCACTTTACCAACTGTCAAATTGAGCGGTGTTAGCCACTCATCTGCCTGTGAACGCAAAGCTGAAAGGAGTGCCGGGCCAGTGTGGCTCTTTGCTTCCAGGCACAACAGACGCAGCACGGCATGGCAACGTCTCACCTGGCATGTGGAATAGGTTCTGGGGAGCTTGGGCGGTGCAGTGGAAGAGACGCTAGCAGCGGAAAAGGAGGAGGCAGCTGAGGAGGAGAGGGAGGAGGATGGAGTAGGAGGAGGAGAAGAAGAGTCAGGCCTGCATGCAATCCGTGGCGGTAAAACCAAATCTACACGGGTGCCACGGGTTACATGCTTGACGGCCGTCAGAAGGTTCACCCAGTGGGCAGTAAAACTGATATACCTTCCCTGCCCGTGTTTGCTAGACCACGTGTCTGTGGTCAGATGTATCTTGGCACCGACACTGTGTGCCAGAGATACATTCACTTGCCGCTGAACATGGCCATATAGCTCTGGGATGCCCTTCTCTGAGAAATACTTCCTTCCTGGGACCTTCCATTGTGGTGTTCCAATGGCCACAAATTTGCGAAAGGCCTCCGAGTCCACCAGTTTATATGGCAGTAGTTGGCGGGCTATGAGTTCTGACAAGCCAGCCGCCAACCGTTGGGCAAGAGGGTTATCCGGCATCATCATTTTTTTACGCTCAAACATTAGGCCCACGGAAGCCTGCCTTTTTGCAGAAAAATGTGAGCTTGGCGTGATGGAAGGTGGAGTGGAGGACAATTGTGAGGAGAGAGGAGAAGGAGAAGTAGAAGACGAGGCTGGACGGTGAGAGCCTGCAGTGTGGCTTTGTGTGTTCCGTTGCTCCCACTGGGCTCGGTGATGGCTGCTCATGTGCCTTCTTAAGGCGGTCGTCCCTAGGTGAGTATTGGGCTTACCGCGACTAACGCGTTGACTGCAAAGATTGCAGATGGCAACGCTATTGTCAGCAGCGGACACGTTAAAAAAAGCCCACACTGCGGAGCCATGTGCCGGTGTCCTGGGAGCGCCAGATGTGACCGTACATGGTCGATGACTCGCTCCTGATACATTTGCAGTCTGCTTTGTCCCTGCTGTGCAATGTAAGTCATTGCTGCTTCTCCTCCCTATCTGCTGGTCCATATCTCCCTCTGAACTCCCCTCCTCTTCCTCTCTTGTGGGCACCCACGTGACATCACTAGACACGTCATCATCAACGTCACCTTCCCCACCGCTATAAGTAGAGATCTCGGAGTAGGCAGCAACACCGGGGACCAACCTCCTCCTTGGGCTGATCTGGGTACTGGCGTCAGACTGCTGAGTAGCGCTTGTTGCTACCTCCTCTTCCTGATCCAATACCAAGAGTGGCTGCGCATCAGAAATGTCCTCTTGATATGGATCGGAAAATAATTCCAGTGACTCAAGCGGAAGGTATGTGGTGGTGGTGGTGGTGGTCGTGTTGTTGGTGGTAGTGTCTTTGGGGGTGCACATAGCAGAGAGTGAAGAAGAGGGTGCAGATCGAGAGGATGAGGAGGGTGCAGAAGAGTAAGGCTGAGCGAGCCACTCAACCAAGTCTGGTGCATCCTTTAAAGTAATTGAACGCACCTTCTGCAACTTCCCACTTTGGCTCAAGCCTGTTGCTCCTGCCCTACCCCTACCACCCCTGCGGAAGGGCCTGCCTCTTCCTCTGCATGTCATTTTTTAAATGACCCTGTGACAAAACTCTTAGTCCCTATACCGCTGAAGGACTGCTGCAGTATAGGTGAGCGGTCAGCAGTGGTGCACGTCAACCCTATCTATTGTGGACCTATAGCGGTCCTTACAGAACAGCAGACTGTACCGCACTCAAGCCTATGTACCGTAGCACCCTATACCAAGTTACCAGTCCTTATAAGAACTTTTGTGGACCAAGCAGGTTGTGTATTAGTGTTTAGCAGACTGTACGTCAGTCCCTATACCGCTGAAGGACTGCTGCAGTATAGGGCAGCGGTCAGCAGTGGTGCACGTCAACCCTATCTATTGTGGACCGATAGCGGTCCTTACAGAACAGCAGACTGTACCGCACTCAAGCCTATGTACCGTAGCACCCTATACCAAGTTACCAGTCCTTATAAGAACTTTTGTGGACCAAGCAGGTTGTGTATTAGTGTTTAGCAGACTGTACGTCAGTCCCTATACCGCTGAAGGACTGCTGCAGTATAGGGCAGCGGTCAGCAGTGGTGCACGTCAACCCTATCTATTGTGGACCGATAGCGGTCCTTACAGAACAGCAGACTGTACCGCACTCAAGCCTATGTACCGTAGCACCCTATACCAAGTTACCAGTCCTTATAAGAACTTTTGTGGACCAAGCAGGTTGTGTATTAGTGTTTAGCAGACTGTACGTCAGTCCCTATACCGCTGAAGGACTGCTGCAGTATAGGGCAGCGGTCAGCAGTGGTGCACGTCAACCCTATCTATTGTGGACCGATAGCGGTCCTTACAGAACAGCAGACTGTACCGCACTCAAGCCTATGTACCGTAGCACCCTATACCAAGTTACCAGTCCTTATAAGAACTTTTGTGGAACAAGCAGGTTGTGTGTTAGTGATTAGCAGACTGTACGTCAGTCCCTATACCGCTGAAGGACTGCTGCAGTATAGGTGAGCGGTCAGCAGTGGTGCACGTCAACCCTATCTATTGTGGACCGATAGCGGTCCTTACAGAACAGCAGACTGTACCGCACTCAAGCCTATGTACCGTAGCACCCTATACCAAGTTACCAGTCCTTATAAGAACTTTTGTGGACCAAGCAGGTTGTGTATTAGTGTTTAGCAGACTGTACGTCAGTCCCTATACCGCTGAAGGACTGCTGCAGTATAGGGCAGCGGTCAGCAGTGGTGCACGTCAACCCTATCTATTGTGGACCGATAGCGGTCCTTACAGAACAGCAGACTGTACCGCACTCAAGCCTATGTACCGTAGCACCCTATACCAAGTTACCAGTCCTTATAAGAACTTTTGTGGAACAAGCAGGTTGTGTATTAGTGTTTAGCAGACTGTACGTCAGTCCCTATACCGCTGAAGGACTGCTGCAGTATAGGTGAGCGGTCAGCAGTGGTGCACGTCAACCCTATCTATTGTGGACCGATAGCGGTCCTTACAGAACAGCAGACTGTACCGCACTCAAGCCTATGTACCGTAGCACCCTATACCAAGTTACCAGTCCTTATAAGAACTTTTGTGGAACAAGCAGGTTGTGTGTTAGTGATTAGCAGACTGTACGTCAGTCCCTATACCGCTGAAGGACTGCTGCAGTATAGGTGAGCGGTCAGCAGTGGTGCACGTCAACCCTATCTATTGTGGACCGATAGCGGTCCTTACAGAACAGCAGACTGTACCGCACTCAAGCCTATGTACCGTAGCACCCTATACCAAGTTACCAGTCCTTATAAGAACTTTTGTGGAACAAGCAGGTTGTGTATTAGTGTTTAGCAGACTGTACGTCAGTCCCTATACCGCTGAAGGACTGCTGCAGTATAGGTGAGCGGTCAGCAGTGGTGCACGTCAACCCTATCTATTGTGGACCGATAGCGGTCCTTACAGAACAGCAGACTGTACCGCACTCAAGCCTATGTACCGTAGCACCCTATACCAAGTTACCAGTCCTTATAAGAACTTTTGTGGACCAAGCAGGTTGTGTATTAGTTTTTAGCAGACTGTACGTCAGTCCCTATACCGCTGAAGGACTGCTGCAGTATAGGGCAGCGGTCAGCAGTGGTGCACGTCAACCCTATCTATTGTGGACCGATAGCGGTCCTTACAGAACAGCAGACTGTACCGCACTCAAGCCTATGTACCGTAGCACCCTATACCAAGTTACCAGTCCTTATAAGAACTTTTGTGGAACAAGCAGGTTGTGTGTTAGTGATTAGCAGACTGTACGTCAGTCCCTATACCGCTGAAGGACTGCTGCAGTATAGGGCAGCGGTCAGCAGTGGTGCACGTCAACCCTATCTATTGTGGACCGATAGCGGTCCTTACAGAACAGCAGACTGTACCGCACTCAAGCCTATGTACCGTAGCACCCTATACCAAGTTACCAGTCCTTATAAGAACTTTTGTGGAACAAGTGAGTTGTGAATGTTTAGCAGACTGCAGCAGAAGGGCAGCAGTCAAGTATAATATCCTTTCTATATTTGGAAGAAAGAATATTATACATGTACAAGCCTATTACTGTACCACTGATACCAGTCCTGAAAAGAACCTTTGTGGAACTAATAATAACAGCAAGTCTTTAAAATTACCCTCACTGCCTGACAACACTGCTTCCTTCCTGTCCCTATACAAATTGGCAAAAAAAGAGAACGATTAGTGGTTACTGGAACAGCTCTTTTGTGGACCTTGATAGTAACAGCTAATGATGATGATGATGATGATGATGATGAAAGACTAATCTGGCTGTCCCTGTAGCATACACCGTCCTTTCCCTTTCTCTAAACTAACAAAAGACACTCAGGCTGCTGCAAGAATCAGCAGCACAGCAAACCTATCAACACCTAACACCTATACCAGTCCTGAAAAGAACTTTTGTGTACCAAATAGCTAGTGGTTTATCTCTCCCTACTCCACACAGGAACCTGTCCCTATCTTAACAGAAGAAAGAATGTAAAATGGCCACCGGATCGGGTGTATTTATAGGTTAGGGGGAATGTACAAGTGTCCATGTGCTGTCATGTCTCAATTGGCTGTCCTGTATCACATGATAAACGTGTCACCAAAGGTTAAAGTTCTTGTATACATTAAACACGTAAGTCCGCCGCGGCGAACGACGGAAAAAGGCGTTCGAACGTGCGGACCGCGAATGTCGGAAATTCGCCGCGAAACGACCGCCGGGCGAACCGTTCGGCCATCACTATTCAGCAGAAAGGTCAGCATCAAATGATGTTTTCTAAATATTTTATGCTTTGTAAGCAGCAGATTGTCAGACCAAGAACCATACTGCAAGAGCCAGCACCATCTCATCGCTTTAAAAGAAAGAAGAGGAAAACAAGTAAGTCTTGAAATCATTTTCTGCTGTAGCTTAGAAAATGAAAGTAAGCATTTTGGAAGTTGCTATGTACTACAGTTCAACTTTTCTCTATTTTCAGTACATTAGGCCCAGTCATATTTTTAAAAGACCCCATGAAACTGTTAGATTTGAAAGACATAATTGTGTCAAGGTTGTACAAATAACTGAAAAGCAGTAAAATAAAGATGAAAACGTAAGAACAGTATACAGATTGTGCTTTAAATTGAACCCACATGCTTAAGCAGACAATTCTGTAAGTGCTCTTTGGAAGTGCACAGTTTGTATTATGAAGTCAGGGAAAGCAATAAAAAGAAAAAAGGCAATTGCAAGTTTGTAATTCAACTTTTCAAATGGGACTTGCTTTTAAAATTGATTGGCTTGTACCAATGAATCACAGATTCCAAAACTGTTGAAAGGAAAGCAAATATGGCTCGAGAATCAATTTTTATTCATCAAGGTACCAGAGAGGTAGAATTTTCAGGAACATTAATTGTAAGGATAACTTTGGTATCTACATTTACCTTGTGTTATTTGAAACATATTTTTCTCAATCATTAATTATCAATTTTTCAAGGAATATTAGAGAAGAACAAGCATTAACCTTTTCATCACCCTTTCGGCAGGTGACAACCAAAATCATTTATTAACTGCTGTAATACTTTAAGAGGTTTATTGACACAGGCTTATATGAAAGTCATTGAGAGCTTGTACTAAGGTTCTTACAGATCACTTCTATGGAAGATAATCATACCTGCTTTCCTTTATTGGTTATGCTACTAAGCAGTGGGTAAGCACTAAGTACACAGCAGATGATGCTGAGACATGTTCTGCTACATTACAAATAAAGATAGATGTGTTTGTGTGTCTTTGGGCTCTTGGTTGTTTTGTTCACCTGCTCACTGCCCACTGACGTGTATGGGAGTTCTGTAATTTTCATTCAGTGATAATGGATACGTTATTTTTTGCTAAATACCTTTTTATTGAAAGTTTGTTTTGGTACCTTCTTGTGCGACATTCTGTTTTGTCTTGTTAAATATTCATAGTAGCCCATCTTTTACTATTATTTTTTTTTTCTCTGTACAGGCATGCGTTCTATACCAAGAACACAAAATCTTATTAACTTAGTCAACAAACTGTCTAAGTTAAAATATATTATTATATTATATCCAAATTTAGAATGTGAATTCAGATGACCAAGGGGTATTCTAATGTTTTTGGCCTGCACAACATATCAAGGGCATGTATATGTCCTGGGGTCACCTAGGCCAACCCAAAACCCAAACTTGCCTATATCCCTCAAATAACTGAGAGCACACAAAGGTTAGATTTGATTTGGTGACCAAATAACATCCTTATAAACAAAACAAACCTACCGAATTTGGTCCTTTGAAGGTCATCTTAAAAACAAACCAACTAGTATCTGCACACCAGGCCCCCAGCTGCACAACTTTACCATCACACTGCAAATACCAAATAAGTCTTGGCATGACCTGTTGCCACAGAGATGCCAAACATGAAACGGCTCCCCAATCTCAGTAGAATGTTAATTGAAAATCCTGTCCTTTAAAGACCCTAATACCCAGTCCGGCTGCAGTGACAATAAGAGCAGAATAAATCGCCTACAATAAGTGCAAACATTATGATCCTAAAAGAGGAATCTAAAAGGGCAAGAGGGTGGGTACGCTGCCCCGAATGTCATCTGAAGCTGGAACCTTCTTTCTCAAGACCCTTCTCCTCCTCGCTTTCCTTTTTCCTTCACCCAGTTGGGTACGTACCAACTTCACTTTCTGTCTTTTACATATTTGAACTTATACTACACCCTACTTCTCCAAACCCAGTGATGAATTCCTTACACAGACACTCTATATACTGTTTCAGGCCTGGCTGGATGAGGAAAAGAATTAGGGCTGCTAAAGGATTAACTTTAAATTAAAGTATTAGCAAACATATATAAAGGGTGCCTATTCAGCAGGGTAGGTCACATACAGGAAAAGTTGTTATTTAACACATGATTCTTTTTGAACAATACACGCAGTGCTGTAGAAACTTACATATTAGACATGTGCGATTCGTTTTCCGATTAATTTCTGTAAATTCGCACATTTGGGGGGGGGGGGGGGATCCGAAATACAAATTTCTATGCATCCAATTTTTGTACGAAATATGAAATTTCGTTTACAAATTTCGGATCCAAATTCCGTTACAATGGAAACGTGAATGGTGTTTTGTTGACCAATCAGAGGTTTTCTTCTGCTGCTGAGTGGGGGTTGGGAATATTACCTTTTTTAATATGGGAGTGGGAGACTGGTACTGGTAGTCAATGGGAGATTCAGAATCGGACAAAATAAGAATGTTCGTTAATTACGATTATTCGTTATTTTGATAAAGTTAAACCCAGGAAGTCAGCACAGCACAGGGATGGTGGGAGCCCCTCATAATGATAAATTCATCATATCGAACATTCGTAATTGTTAAGAAAACTTAACAAACCTAACAAAAATATGAATTAATTCTAATACGAATTGGAACGGAACGAAACAAAACAAATTTATTGATGGCGCACATGTCTAGATAATATCAGGAGACCTTATCATGCTTTATAAAGACTGAAGAACAAGCACCAGAACAAGAACAAGCACCACAGCTTGCTCGGTTCTCAGGGCTCCCTGAGCAGAGAGCTGGTGACTGTCAGCCACTGGCTCTCTGCTCTGCCCACTCCTTACTCGCTGGAGCGCTGGGCTGTGGAGGGGATGGTAGCTACTGGCTCAGCCTCTCAGCAGCTCGCTGAGAGGCTGAGCCAGGTTTCCATTCCGGGCATGTGGGTGGATCTCAACTTCATTGTTGTGATCCTTCCAAAGCCTAGACCGGCTCTGTTACATCAGCCGACAGCGGGCTTCAGCTCACCCTCAGCTTAAAATGGGTAACATAAGCGCAGAACAAACTGCACTCCTGTGATTCACAGGAGAAATACAACCAAACGAGCTTCGGCTGTACTTCTCCTTTAATCATACCTAATTCATGTACCCTGTCCAAAGGAGCCTTACCTCACAGCAGCTTTTGTATAGATAACGTGTAAAATTACTTATGAGCAGGTCTTAATTAGCACTGAAACAACCAAATTAGGGCTTAATGCCAGAACAAACTTTATTTTAGTGTTTTGGATAGAAATGGGGAATGTTTAGAATCTGTTAGGGAGATTTACCCATACTTTTTGTCTCCTAAGCACTAAAGAAAAGTGCGAGAAAGCATTTTCCAATACAGTTACACAAAACAATAAAAGCACCTTTTTAGTGGAGAAAGGTTAAAATATCAATCAGGTTTTGTTGCTGTCTGTGTCTCCCACTGTTTGTGACTTCTACTAACTTCCTGTCTTGGTGACACTCTGGGTGTCAAGGTATAACAACAAATCACAGAGATGGGCATCTGGTGGAAATCTCTTAAAACAGCAACAAAAAAACTTTTTTTTATGGAGTTTAGAAAATAAGAGACTTAAATGCCTCATAAAGGTATATATTATTAGTTTGGTGCACATATCAAATGACTAACAAATAACTAAAATACCGTATTTATCGACATATAACACGCACAGGTGTATAACACACACCCCAATTTTAGGAGGGAAGTTTAAGGAAAAAACTTACATTTTAAGTAAAGAACTTTGAAGCAAAATTAGGGCCACAGCTCATCAATCCACCGTGCTCAGTGCCCATCTGCAGCCTCTAAATTGCCCATCAATGCACCCTGCTCAGTGCCCATCTGCAGCCTCTAAATTGCCCATCAATGCACCCTGCTCAATGCCCCCCTGCAGCCTCTAAATTGCCTACCAATGCACCCTGCTCAATGCCCATCTGTAGTCCTTAAATTGCCCAACAATGCACCCTACTCAGTGCCCATCTGCAGCCATTAAATTATCCAAAAATGCAGCTTGTTTAGTGCCCATCTGCAGCCATTAAATTGCCCAACAATACAGTCTGTTCAGTGCCCATCTAAAGCCTATAAATTGACCAACAATGCAGCCTGTTCAGTGCCCATCTGGAGCCTCACCTTTCCCATCATTGCAGCCTTGGCACTGTTGGATTATCCCTGCTGTCTCCGAGGGAAGAGGAGGAGCGAGCGCCACTGAATTACACAGAGCCGCGATCTCCTGTGTACCCGGCGCTTGGTTGCTCACAGCTATGCCTTCTGGCCCTGCTCATATGATAGACAGAACAGTGGCCCAATGTGGGGCCTGGAGGCGTGGCTGTGAGTGACAGAGCACTGGGTACACAGGAGATCGCGGCTCTATGTAATTCAGCAGAGCTTGCTCCTCTTCCCTCAGAGACAGCCGGGATCGGTGTATAACACGCACCCACAATTTTCCCCTGATTTTAAGGGGAAAAAGTGCATGTTATACACCGATAAATATGGTCTGGATAATTGTGCCAAGTTAGTAAAAATATTTTGAATGCTTGTAGCGAGCCTTGACAAAAATAAATAAAGCCCAGGTAGAATACATAATACAGTAAGTGGTGGTTTTGTCATTTGTCATTCTGAGTAAATCACTTTGAAATGTACTCTTATGAGCCGAGTAAGCTCATGTGTAAGCAATTTGTTATGCACTCCTTGCTTACACTACATTGGCAGACGGTATTTGCTAGCTGGCTGACACGTACAGTATCATGAAAGACGGAATAATTGTCTAAAAATCTTCTGGATGTGTTACGTGAGTTTCCTCGACACTTCCGAGACCATGTTTGCAGCTATTGCATCTGTTGCATCTTTGCCACATTCCTGTATGTTTATGTGTATCAAGGCCACAGGGAGGACCATGTGACAGGACGTGTGTGTTACTAACTGGTTCAAAGCCAAAAGAAGGGAAGAACAGGCAAAAACAATGCCTTAAATAACATCTGAGATTTCCAAATATGGACAAGCTTTGTAGTATTTGTGTGTATGTGTTGCTAAAGCATCTTGTTTTGTCATGCATGTCTTCCTCCAGACATAAACAACTTCCAGAAGCAATAATGGAAGCACACACGTAGTGCTGTTTCATTTGATGTACGTATTTGTCTTGAAGGAGCATTGTCATACAAAATAACATGGGTGTATTACAGAGAAAACAAATTGAAAAAAATCAAATGTGGCACAAAAAAATAGAAATTTCAATGATAAAATACATAAATTGTGTAATGGCAATCCATATTTCTGAACCAATAGCAGTTTCTGGTAATTCAAAATGTAAAATGGGAAGTGGCATATAGATCCGATGAAAAAAAAAGGTCTTGATTTAAATAGTATGATAAAAATAATAAGCTAACCTATTGTTTTGGATTATTGATGCAATTTTTGTTTACTTTAACAGTTATTAAAAAAAAATCAAATATCAATATATAATGTGCAGCACTATTTTACACGAATATGTGAAACAATGTGTTAGATAAAATATACACATAAAGTGCATTGAAAAGGTATTCATACCCCTTAAAATTTTCCACATTTTGTCATGTTACAACCAAAAACGTAAATGTATTTTTTTGGAATTTTATGTGATAGACCAACACAAAGTGGCACATAATTGTGAAGTGGAAGGAAAATGATAAATGGTTTTCACATTTTTTTTACAAATAAATATCTAAAAAGTGTGGCGTGCATTTGTATTCAGCCCCCCTGAGTCGATATTTTGTAGAACCACCACCTGCAATTACAGCTGGAAGGTGTTTTGGGCATGTCTCTACCAGCTTTGCACATCTAGAGAGAGAACTTTTTTCCCATTCTTCTTTGCAAAATAGCTCAAGCTCTGTCAGATTGGATGGAGAGCCTCTGTGAACAGCAATTTTCAAGTCTTGCCACAGATTCTCAATTGGATTTAGGTCTGGACTTTGACTGGGCTGTTCTATCACATAAATATGCTTTGATCTAAACCATTTCATTGAAGCTCTGGCTGTATGTTTAGGGTTGTTGCCCTGCTGGAAGGTGAACCTCGGCCCCAGTCCCAAGTCTTTTGCAGGCTGTAACAGGTTTTCTTCTAATGCCACGCACACACAACCGGACTTTTCGATGGACTAGGTCTGACGGTCTTCCCGATGGACTTTTGGTGAAGGTCCGACGGACTTTTGGTGAAGGTCCGACGGACTTTTGGTGAAGGTCCGACGGACTTTCTGAAGGAACGGCTTGGCCACACATGGCCGGAATAAGTCTGTTCGAAAGTTTGTTAGTTTTGAACGTGATGACATAAGACGGGACTAAACAAGGAAGTTCAATAGCCAGTAGACAATAGCTGCCCTTGTGCGTCATATTTGGTCCGTCGGACTAGCACATAGACGAACATTTTATCCCGATTTTTAGTCCATCGGATTTGAGTCTGTCGGATAGATTTGAAACATGTTCTATTTCTAGGTCCATTGGATTTTTTTTAATAAAAAGCGGTCCGACTAGCCCACACATGATCAGATTGTCCGACGGACTGATCCCACCGGACCTAGTCTACCAGAAAGTCCGGTCATGTGTATGTGGCATTAGATTGCCCTGTATTTGGCTCCATCCATCTTCCCATCAACTCTTCCCAGCTTCCCTGTCCCTGTTGAAGAAAAGCATCCCCATAACATGATGCTGCCACCACCATGTTTCATGGTGGGGATGGTGTGTTCATGATGATGCACGGTGTTAGTTTTCTGCCACACATAGCATTTTGTTTTTAGGCCAAAAAGTTCAATTTTGGTCTCATCTGACCAGAGCACTTTCTTCCACATGTTTTCTGTGTCCCCCACGTGGCTTCTTGCAAACTGCAAACAGGACTTCTTTCAATAATGGCTTTCTTCTTGCCACTGTTCCGTGGGCCTTTTGGCTGCTTCTCTGATTAATGCTCACCTTGCCTGTCAGTTTAGATGGACAGCCATGTTTTGGTAGGTTTGCAGTTGTGCCATATGCTTTCCATTTCTGGATAATGGATTGAACAGTGCTCAGTGAGTTGTTCAAAGCTTGGCATATTTATATTAACCTAACCCTGCTTTAAACTTCTCCACAACTTTATCTCTGACCTGTCTGGTGTGTTTCATTGCCTTCATGATGCTGTTTGTTCCCAAAGATTCACTAAAAAACCTCTGAGGGCTTCACAGAACAGCTGTATTTATACTGAGATTATATTACACACAGGTTGACTCTATTTACTAATTAGGTGACTTCTAAAGGCAATTGGTTCCACTAGATTTTAGCTAGGGGTATCAGAGTAAAGGGGGCTGAATACAAATGCATGCCACACTTTTCATATATTTATTTGTAAAAAATTCTGAAAACTATTTAAAATTTTCTTTCCACTTCATAATTATATGCCACTTTGTGTTGGTCTATCATAAAATCCCAATAAAATAAATTTAAGTTTTTCGTTGTAACATGACAAAATGTGGAAAATGTCAAGGGGTATGAATATTTTTTCAAGGCACTGTATAAAATAACAAATAAAAAAAAATCAATCCAGTAACAGTCAGTGCTAAGGTGCTCAAAAAAATGTCCACAAGAGTGCAGGAGGTGTTTCAACTCCCAGAAATCCAATAGAGATATAAGTGAGATTTAGAGATAAACCCCAAACATGCCAGCAGTGAGTGGTGCAATCCAGCTAATGCCTCCAAGTCCACTCTAGCTTCACTCCCATATATCAGGAACTTGGCCATTTTTCCAGACATCCACAAATGGTTTGTAAATTGTAGATAATTACCTAATGCTTCCTTTACTTTTGTCCGCATATAAGGGTCCTCACACAGTCTTCGTACAAGAAATCATAAGAGCTACTCTCGCCTCCTGCCACTGCTGGAGCTCAGAGAATGGAGAAGACAACTCCTGGAGCTTGCAGTCGTTTGCAGCTCCGGATTTCTGCCAAGTTGCTGACATATGGAAGTGAAGCCGGAGTGGAATAGGAGGCATTAGCAGAATTGAAGCACTCACTGCAGGAATGTTTGGGATCCTCTAAAGCGTTTTTGGCTTCTGTGTGAGAGTCATTGGGTTTCCCTTAAGCATCCAACCTCACTCATATCTCTGTTGGATTTCTTGGAGCCTTTTCTGGAGTTTTAAAACACCTCCTACACTCTTGTGGACATTTTTCTGAGCACCTGACTGTTACAGGATTGATTTGCAGCGGTGCCCTCGTAAGGGCTGCTGAGTTGGTTATAGCAATCACCATGGGCGTCCGCAGGTAGGGGCAATGGGCAGGGCCAGATTAACATAGGGGCTATTGGAGCTGCAGCTCCAGACCTCTTTCTCAAGATAGGCCCATTTGCCCAAACCCCCCCCCCCCAAAACTCCCCCCCCCAAAAAAAGATAGACTTTGAGGATTGTAGCTCGGCGATCAGGAGTCACAGAGACCCCACATATGGGGTGTAGGTAGCTAAAGATCCACTCCAGCACTGGTTAAAATATGGGGCTGCTATCATCTATGGTTCCGGAGATACGGGGCTCCTTGCGCAGCCTGTCAGAAGCTACATACAGAGCGGCAGTATAAATACAAGCTGGAATACTCTGCAACAGACTGAGAGGATGACCTCACAGTGCTTATAATTATTTGTATATTACTTATGATAATTAACCCCTTGCCACCCAGGCCCATTCTGAGACATCTCTCCAACATGTAAAGGTCATCTTTTTTTATGCTAAAAAATTACTCAGAACCCCCAAGCATTATATATTGTTTTAGCAGACACCCTATGGAATAAAATGGTGGTCTTTGCAACTTTTTATGTTACACGATATTTGCGCAGCAATTTTCAAACTTTTTTTTGGAAAGAAACTGTTTCATTCATAAAAAAAAACACTAAAGTTAGCACGATTTTTTGTTGTGTACTAAGCGATGCTTTACATTTTTTTACAGGTTACGTTACATGTTACAGAGGAGGTCTAGTGCTAGAATTATTGCTCTCGCTCTAACGATGGTGGCGTATGTAACCTGTGTGTATCTGGCTCTGATACTAACCAGTGCCTACCCAGGGACTGACTAGTATCTCTCCCCAGCCTGTCCCCACACACCCTCTCACCTGCTGACCTGTGAATGGGGCAATCACTCCCGCAGTGTTATTGTGTTCTGCCAACGAATACAATGATTAGTGTTGCTAACTATAGCTGGCAGCACTGATTGTTTTGGGGAAAACCTGACAGGCTGGTTGTACTCAAGTCAGGTTAATAGGTTGACTTGTGTAAAACCAGCTAGCCCATACATAGATCGAATATGGCTGGTCTCTGCTTAATTAGTGTAATTTCAATCCATGTATGGCCCACTTAACCACTACGCAGTCCCTAAACATCCTTCCACAAACCTTTACATTTTTCCTTCCCAGATTACTTCATCCTCCTCTCCTATACATAGTGCCCACCGTCATACCCTCCCTCCACACTCCTCTCCTGTAATTACTGCTTACTGTCCTACTCTCCACACTTCTCTCCTATACATAGTGCTCAGTGTTATACCCTCCACACTCTTCTCTTATACATAGTGCCCAATGTCATACCCTCTACACTCCTCTGCTGTGCATACTGCCCACTGTCATACCCCTCACACTCCTCTCCTGTACATAGTGCCTTCTGCCATACCCTCTGCACTCCTCTCATGTGCATAGTGCCCACTGTTAGACCCTCCACATTCCTCTCCCTCATCTGCACATACTTCCCACTTTTATACCATCCATACTCCTCCCCTATGCCTCTTACCCACAAAAACTGTTCTTTAAAATTATACTGAATATTCTCAATGTTACCAGCTCTAGAATGGGCACTTTTGTCAGTTCAACTAAAGGAAATCTCCCAGTCCTCATATTTGTTCTGCCCCATTATTAGTACTTATTTCATTTTGTAATTACTATTGTGATGTATAGAGGAACACGGGGGATGTCAGCTACTCTAAATATAGCACTTGTAAAAAAAGCCTCCCTGAAAATATTTTTGAAATGTTGACAACTATGCACTTAGGCACTGCCCAAGGGCCACAGAATCAGTAGGGGGCCCCATGAGAGGCTCCTGTGATATTAAAGCGGTAGTAAACTTTTCTAACATTACTACTTTTTAGAGGCCCTGGGGTAGGTTATGCCATAATGTACAAGTATGCCCAGTATATTAGCACATTAGGGTACACTTACCTGTCAGACTGAGCCCTCCAGTGCTGTGCTGTGATCAATCCGGCGGGGCCCGGGCACTTCCATCTTCACCCGGACTTCCTTCTGGGTTCTTTGCCTTCCGTCACTTGCCTTGGCCAGGCTGCGTTGATGCCATTCCCACACATGCTCATGTGCATCCTCTCTCTCCAATCCCCCCCTTTCTCTCTCATCCTCCCTCCCTTACCCCTCACACCGCTTTCATCCCATTTCTCTCTCTCTCTCTCTCTCTCTCTCTCATCCTTCCTCTCTCTTTAATTTAATTTGTTATAACAAAAAATAGTTTGCATTTTTATTTATTGTTCATAAAAGGCCCCACCAAAATCCTCAGCACCAGGCCCATGATGTTCTTAATCTGGCCCTGGCAATGGGGGTCAAGTGCCCCCCCCCCCACGGAATCAGGGATCGGATCTTAAATTCAGCACAGTTGCGTCGCTATTGGGGTGCGGGCAGCCTGCACCCGGGTGCCACCCACCAATGGGGTGTCACCATTAAGGTGCTGTCAAACCCCTCCATCGGTGTAGTGTGACTTTAGGCTCTTTTCCCTTCTCATTCCAGCAGAGAAAACTTAACGGCACTGTGACAGGAGAAAGGCGAGTTGCGGGCTATCAGAGGTTTTCCCCACTCACCCTCCCTTTCTCCTGTCAGGGAAAAGAGATGGCGGCTCTTACCAGGTTCCCTGCCCAGCTTCCTGCCTGCTCCATTCCTTTCCTATTGCCCATAACTGAGGGTCAATCAAAGGAGACTAGGAGAGGAGAGCATCATGGAACATGTAGTCCCAAAGATTGGCAGCTCCATTTTCCACAGGGAGGAGACTACAGCTCGATCAAGAGAGAGATTGAGAGACTGCAGCTTGGAAAAAAGCTAAGGGAGAGAGTGCTACAGGACAAAGAATAAGGAGTATGGTGGGCAGAAGCCAGAGAGAGAGCCACGCTGCCCAGCACTACCAGAGAGAGCCATGCTGCCCAGCACCACCAGAGAGAGAAAGACTGAGCCACTACCAGGGTACAGACATGCTACACTACTGACTAGAGTCACCCCCGGGGGAACCCAGAGGGAGCAATTGTCCAGCCTGAGGGATCACTGCTGTAGTTTCGCTGGGTCTGGTAAGAGGGTCTGTTGGCCATTATCCATTACTAGGGATGGTACTACGTCTGCAGTCTCTGACCATGATAATGTAATAATTACATTGTCGAAAAGGGGCGGTGCATGGGTGACCCTAAAATGATGCCCCCCCCTGAAAAAAGTTCTGTGGGCGCCCACAGCAATCACCCTGCTGCCAAACTCCCATTCACCATGTTAAAGACAATAAAACAGTCAATGATTTAGTTTCCTTTCTTTTATTGTCGGGATACAGTGTAAATGAAACAAGGGGGAAATGAGATGCCCATAGAGATTTCACTTTGTAGGGTATCATCCATGGACTGAAGATCTACTACTCACTGCTTCCATTTAAACAAGAAGAATCACTCTGAATAATTCCCCTTTTTTCGATTGATGTGGTTTTCCTGTTACCTATGAGGGAATCAAAGGCCTATACTCAGGCAGGACTTACCATTGGGCTTGACTGGGCTCAAGCCCATGGGCCCCGCCAAGATACATAGCCGAGTGTACTCGGTTCAGCTCCACTCACAGTCACGCCCAGTCCCACCCTATGATGGACATAACACAGGGACTGGGTATGACTGTGAGCCGAGCCGAGTACACTCGGCTACTCTCGGCTCCGCTTGGGACTGTGAGAGGACCCGAGTGCCGCAGAGAGGACCTGAGAGCCGCCAAGAGCTGCCAAGAGCCACCAAGAGGACCTGAGAGGCGCCGAGAGCTGCCAAGAGCTGTAAAAAGGACCCGAGAGCCGCCGAGAGCCTACGAGAACCGACGAGAGCCGCCGAGATACACAGGACTGTGTATTTTTAAACTTCAAGACTGCAATGACAAGGCTGCAAATGACACTGGGGCAAGGCTGCAAATGGCAAGGCTACACTGACAAGGCTGCAAATGACACTGACAAGGCTGCAATGGCACTGAACAAGGCTGCAGATGGATGGGCAAGGCTGCAGATGGACACTGACAAGGCTGCATTGATGGGCGTTTAAATGTAAGTTTTTTTCCTTAAACTACCTTCCTAAAAGTGTTGTTCCTTAAAATTCCCTCCAAAACTTGGGGTGCGTGTTATACGCCGATAAATACGGTAATGTATAGAAGGTAGGGCCCGAAACTGACTCAAGCCCAGGGGCCCCCACCACCCTAAGTCCTGCCCTGCCTATACTGCCTATCTTCCATGGCTTAATGAACTAAACAGCCTCACAGTCTCTGGAAGTTCCTGATAACTTGGCACATGACAAAAAAGGGAAACTACTGTTCCCAGCCTGTCCACTTCTTTCCATGCTGTGTTCCCCGGCGACACAGCATGCTACACTACTCTCTCCAGCTTCTACTTCTTCACGTTACACTGACCTTCTACTTTGTATCACAGTCCTGTGCTCCCCGGTCCCAGAACGTCGATCTACTTCCGGCACTTCACTGCTACTTCTTCTACTTAATCTTCTCCAGCATGTAAATCCTGTGTTCTCTGGTCACAGATACTTGATACTTTCTTGTGGAGATGATCTTCCCCTAGGGCTCCTTCCTAGAGGCTCCTCCATTCCTCCTCCGCGCACAGCGCATCCCCACATGGGGAAGCCCGGTATCGCACCTGAGCACTCCATGCTGTCTTTCCTGTGCCCCGAACTCCCCCTGGAAGCATGTTACCCCAGCTTATATGGGAGGCCTGCCCCCTGCCAACACCAAAAGATAATTGGTCAGGGCTCCTCACATGAGCTGCCTGCCACACAGGTCTCAAGTCCAGCCTCCCTTCCAGAACAATTCTTCTGTAAGTAGAGGAGGATCTCTGAGCCAGGGTACAGGTGGCCACACTCCCCACTATACTGACACTTCCATTCCCAGATCAAAACAACCAGGCCTGAAATAAAACACAGGCCTAGATAAATTTACCAACCAGGCCTGAAATAAAACACAGGCCTAGCTAAATTTACCTGCACCTGAGCCCTGTGGCCAAAAAATACTAATATAGCTCCTACCTTTAGGTAGAGGGTGCTACAGATTTATTTTTTGTTATTTGGTATTTTATATGTGTATATTTTATCTAACAAATTGCTTCACATATTCTTATAAAATAGCGATGTGCATTATATTTTGACATTTGCTGAAAGTTTTGTGATAGCAGCTTTTTAATTTTTCTTTATATTTTTCAAAACATCACTAATCTAAGCGTGGAATTGCACACATATATGTTGTTTTATGTTTGGCATACACTAAATATGATCATACGGAATGTGCATATTTGATTTTGGCCAAATAATAGGGACAATTAGGATTAGGAATAAAGCAAAAAAAAGAAAAAATAGAATTCCATGTTGTCTCTTTATGAACAGTTAAGATTTGATCCACTTTTACTGTTACAGTCTGATTTAAATGTGCACTCCTACACATACCCTTAAAGTGATTCCAAAGGCAGAAGGTTTTTTATCTTATTGCATTCTATGCATACTATGCCTTCTATGCCTTAAGATAAAAAGCCTTCAGTGTGCAGCAGCCCTCCTAATACTTACCTGAGCCCCACCTCAATCCAACATTGTTGCACGAGAGCCTCGGCTGTCTGGGACTTTCCCTCCTCCCACCCTCCATCCACACAGCTGCTGTCAATCAAAGCCAGTGAGCCAATGAGGAGAGAGAGGGGGCGGGCCGAGTGCCTGAATGGACACATAGAACAGCAGCTCGGCTTGGGTGCCCCCCCAAAAACTGTCTGCTGTGGGAGCACTCGGCGGGAGGGAGAGTCCAGGAGTGCCAGCAAGAGACCCGAGAAGAGGAGGATATGGGATGATCTATGCAAAACTACTCCACAGAGCAGGTAAGTATGACAAGTTTGTTATTTAAAAAAAAACAAAAACAAGATTTTAATATCACTTTAGGGTATAGGATAAGTTGAATAGCTCCTTTTCACTGACACCCCTGGTGTCACAATTGGCTCCAGTGGGAGGTTACCCTTGGTTCCTTTCTGGGGAGAGCTTGACCTTTTTGGCTTCTGGGTATGAGATGGGGTTGTTGTTCTTACCAAATTTATGAAGGGCAGCATTTTGGTTTCACTGGATTCCCTTAGGGAGTGATATGGCTCCTTCCCCCTGCACTTTTGATGATACCGCCAGCTCCCTAATTTTTTCCACACCCAGGAACACCTTTCCCGGATCAGGACCACTCTAACGACTTTTGAACACCTATGGGCTACAAGTGATCCTACCCCACACATGATCCCAGTCCTATATAATTTACTTCTCTCTACTGCTTCTCCATGTAAAGTGGGTCAGAGTGGTAACGTGACCTACAGTGGGAATTCGCTGAGGAGCAACTGCAGCATTTATACCAATTGACTCACTCTACTGTAGATCTATAAAGACAAAAACACAAGAAAATAACTACAAATTATTGACCAGGTGGTATCGATTAGCCGTGGCTCAGATTTACCCCTCCACTACTGACCTCTGTTGGAAAGGCTGCAGCCAGAGGGGTAAGTTCCTACATATGTGGTGGGAGTGTCCCCAGTTCAGACTGTTTTGGGAAGACATTCAGTGTCATATAGGTGAGATCCTGGAAATTGACTTTCCCCTTTCACTGGCCCACTTCTTGCCCCAAGTCCCAATATCCCACTAGTACACTAAAAAACATAGCACTCTCCCTCATATGCTTAAAGTGGTTGTATACTAATTTTTTTAACTTTTACCTACAGGAAAGCCTATAATAAGGCTTACCTGTAGGTAAAAAAAATATCTCCTAAACCTGTACGGTTTAGGAGATATTCCCCTCGGTATGCGCCGCTGACTGCAGCGGCGCATGCGCACAAGGGGATTCTCGGCTGAAAGTCCGGCAGTGGCCGGCCCAGCCGGGATGAAATCTCCCGCGCGCATGTGCGGGAGTGACGATATCGCGGCTCCGGCCACTCACAGCGTCGGAACCACGATACCCGGAAGAAACGCAGAGGGAGCATGTTATCTCCCTCGGCGTGGATCGGGCCAGATGTCGGGGCCTCGTTCTAAGGTAAATATTTCATAATGAGCTAGTATGCGGTGCATACTAGCTCATTATGCCTTTTGCTTTGCAGGTGGTAAAAAAATAAATAATATTTGTGGGTTTACTACCGCTTTAATGCAGCCAAACACCTATGATCCACTGGAAGAGTGCTTATGTTCCTAGCCGAGGGAACTGGATCAGGAACATAACTGAGATTGTGGAGGCCACGGAGTGGATTACTACATGTAGGGGAAAACAAAGTAGCTTTGATCCCATTTAGGCGCCATTGAAGCGATATACAACTGGGACGAGTACGGTCTCCTCTAGTCTGGATATTGTCTTACTAGATTTAGTTGATCCCTCATTCCAGCAACTTGTTCAAGCGAACTAACGAACCCAAATTTCTTTACTTCACTTTAGCTCTTCTTTTTGCCCTTTAGACATGGATGTGGTGGGAGAACATGGGACATTCTGTCATATCAATGTCCCTTTATTTATCTGTTTCTTCCCCCCTTTTTTTTTCCTTTTCTTTTGCATTTTGTCCATGTCTATAAGTATGTCTTAGTTTTTACCAATTTAGAAACTATCCACTTGCTGTGACTTAGTTGGTACATCTGGATGGCCAGTCACCATGGGGAGGTACCTCAAAGCTACCCAACATACAGACAGTGTGGTTGTGCGAAGGTCGTACAGATAATGCACAGTTTGTAGTAGTTTGCCTGCATTTTATCTATGGTGTGACATTTACAGGAGCCAATAGACATGCACCATGTGTCACCATTTGGAATAATTTTGTGCTTTTCTTTCTATGCATACTCCTGGCATAGAGAGCACTGTACAATTTGTTCTACATGCGCCGTGATTATGAGTCTCCCAGTTATTGTAATGGCCATTTTTACTGACTTAACAGAAATTACATTGTTTTCTATGTGCCTTTTTACTTTTGTATTTGAAAACCAAGATAAAGATTGTAATATATATACTGTATATATATATATATATATATATATATATATATATATATAGGCACCTCTGCTGGTTACATATAGAAAGTATTTTGTTTTTAAGGTGCCCATTGTGTGGAATGATAATTACCCAGAGCATGCTGTTTTTAACCTTCAAGAAAGAAAATTTACATTTTCTGAAACAATAATATGCTTGGCCAATAGATATATGATTTTATTTTCATGTTATTAAATATATCTTCTAATTTGCTAATTAGCCTGTACATAGTTCAAAGATGACAGTCTCATTCTAATAAAAACAATTTGAACATCAAAGGACTGAAGGCTAGATATGATTTTATGATGATCTCTTTCAATCACTTTGTGTAGTCTCTTTTATTTTTATTATTATTTTTACTCAATATACTTAGGCCTCTGAAAGTTTTGCGATAAGACTAAAACTCCTCCATCTGGCTAATACAACATAATAATATGTAATATTTCACCTAAAATTGATTTTTTATTTTGCTTTTCATTCCTGACCAAAAAAAATAAAGTTAGACAATTTGTAAAAAAAAAAAAAAAAAGGCTACTTATTTCTTTTACAGGATGGTTTGGCTGCCTGATCCTTTTGTGCATTGCTAGTACCTTTTTTGGATTACCAGACTGGCATGCAGGTTATCCACATAATAGTAACTGCAGTGATGTAGGAGGGATTACAAGCAGATAATGGATTTAATCTCAATAATACAATGTGATATAGTGCACAATCACCAATCCCAAACCAGTAAGCATGTACTGTACATACCAAGTTATAGCAAGGATCCCTTCCCATTATATAAGTCCTAAGGATTCAAAATTGTGAAATGTAACTATAACACAATGTATTAGTAGTGCATTGCTTCCTTCATATGCTGAAGATAGTATAGTGCTCTAGAATTATTATGCTATACTTGTACTCTACACTTTTCAGTAAAACTTGAGGTTTTCAGTAAAACCCTTATGGTTGGCCAGAGATGTTTCATGTGATACAGGAGGAAGTTATATCGTTTTCTGTATGGCTTCATTTGATCCATTGATTTTAACCATTATTTTAATAACATAGTATTAAAATCTCTAAATCACAATATACAGTATAAAGAGAAGACAGGTAACTGAAGGTGTATGAATGACAGCCAGTCAGGATAAAGATGGTACATTCCAGTGCTAGATAGAAGAGCATGGGTCTCTTCATGTTCAGTACTATGGCAACATTACTTTTTCCTTCCCCCAGCTTTGCCAACTCTATTTTTTTTTTTGTTTATTTCAGTTACTTATATAGCACCATACATTTCCGCAGCACTTTACATATACATTGTACATTCACATCAGTCCCTACCCTCAAGGAGCTTACAATCTAAGGTCCCTAACTCACATTCATACCTACTAGAGACAAATTAGACAGGATCCAATTAACCTACTAGCATGTCTTTGGAGTGTGGGAGGAAACCGGAGTACCCCCACGCAGGCCCTGGGAGAACATCCAAACTCCAGGCAGGTAGTGTCGTGGTTGAGATTTGAACCAGCTACTGCTAGGCGAAAGTGCTACCCACTACACCACTGTGCCGCCCTATTTCTCATATTAAGTTTCTTGCTTTTTTTGTGTGACCCATGATGGTGCTTGAACGTTTAAAATAAATATATGTAGCACTTACCCCCGAAGGAGCGGCTGGTTTTGCTGGGCTTACCGTTTACTTTCTGCACCTCGTTCTTGTCTAGGGGTTCCCGAGGTTGATGGCCCAATAACTGCAGAGACCACCACTTGAATCCCTTTTTAGGAATTTTTATTTGCATAAAATGTTTAACAGAACACAGTCTCTACAGTTGGGAATAGAAGGTATGGGTATTGGGTAGTAAAGCTCAGGTACTTTTGGAACTGCTGACACTTGAAATGTCTCTCTCTAGATGATCCAGGGAATAGCAATTTGCAACTGGATATTTCAACTACCGGATAAATCCCTGTGTGTGGATTTAGCAGCCGACAGGTGATTTAAGGTTAGCAAAGTCTCTGCCACATACTTGGTTGTAGAACTTTAAATGATAAAAGTCTCTGCCACACACTTGATTGTAGAACTTTAAATTAGCACAGAAACTTGGTGTAACTGATAGATGAAATTAGGAACTTTCTTACAGTACCAGTATCTTGCAGCCGGTCCGGCAATACCGTAAGAATGCGGATTTACTTGGTGTCCTTTCAGCTTAGCTTCCAGGCTCTTACCGAGCAGCCAGCCTCGTGCGTAGCCCTCTTCTGAAGAGTCCTCCCCTGGTTGCGTTTTGAGTTGCTGGGCCTCTCCAAACCCGAGACGGCACCGGACCACCTTGAAATCCTCCTTCCAGTTACTGTGCCTCGGACTAGACAGTCCAGAGACTCGAAAAAGGATGGATCCGCACCCCAGGCAATGTGAGCCTCTGGAGGCTAGTCAGGAGGACCAGGACCGTGGAGTCAGAACATACTTCTGGACCGGAACCCAGAACCACGTGACCTTGGCACCTTAAGCACTCTCTTCCGGAATACACAGCGAGACAACGCACCCACTGATTGGCTCCGAGAGAGAGATTGGTACCCAATGCGTCCAACCAGACTGCATTACAATGTCTGTCAAAGGTGATACCTACACCTATGACAAGGCAGAACAGTACAGCCCAGCCAAACTGATGCCAAGACCACAATTTACTGCAATTAACTCTAAAACCCAACTATAGTCTTAGGAAAAAAAACGAAATTAACAAAACATAGCGTGTGCTCTTCAGGAGCCATGGCTACATTTAGAATAGTCATTAAAAGTTCAAAGCATACATTTGTAAGTATGTTGACATCAGCAGTTGCCACATGATAAACCAAATTGTTTGAACCACTCTGGTAACATCAAGATATAGCTTTCCAGATTTTATTGGACCCAGACAAACAAATACAAATGTTACCTGGAAACTTCTTCGTTAGAATCTGTCTATATTATGATACTCTGTATTACTTCTGGCAGGAAAGAATTTAGCTCATCAAACTCCATAAATACCTGAGGGTTGCAAGACGTGAGAAATGAGGAGCTCACTTAATCATGCAAAAGTGTTTTTCTTTCTTTTTTTACCAAAAAATCATGCTGATTTTGTTTAGCAGTGTTACCCAGCATACACATGAAGAAAAGGCCTGGGGCTTGGCAGAGTTTTGCAGATTTATGAAATGCAGCTTATACCCGGTGACATTTTAGGTCTTTCAAATAGTAGTGTATCTTCTCTGTAGCAGCCAAATAGTGTATCTCCTCTGCAGCAGCTTTACACTGTCCTATGACCCTTCCTATATGTCATCATGTGAAGAAAATGCCACTAGTGCTTATGACTGCTTCAAAAACATGAGTCCTTTTTTTCAATATGTAAAGCACAATGAATGTTTAAGAAAAATGCGTTTTTATGCTTCACTAAAAAATTATTTTACCGTACATCAGTTAACATCACATTACTTCATCAATTCCCATCAAAATATATTGGTGCATATCAGCTACTGGCTTTAAGAATCAGGGACGGGCTTTCAAATAAAAGTGATTGGCAGTTCTAGAGCCACCCAATCACTTTTATTGGGCTCTCAAAGGGTGCAGGACCATGGGAAGCTTACTAGGTGAAAGCAAGAGGAACTCTAGGAACATCCAGTCTCTGATCCTACAACCAATGACCCTGGAAGCGATTTGTATTACTTCACTTCCGGGGTCACAGCTGTCATTCTTCAGCTAGCATAGCCACAGATGCAGCTAAACATGATCTGTCTTTGAATAGTTTCATTGGTAGGCAGAGGATACAATGGGGTTTTAATAGACCCCCAATGTCTCCATAAAGAGAACCTATGACTTGTCAATGGCATCACATGGGGGGGGGGGGGGGTTTAGCACCCTTGGTAAAGCAATAAAGTTAAAGGAATTAAAAAGAGGGAAAAATATAAAAAATAATACAAAAAATAATTAATTTATTTTAAAGCACCCTTGTTATCCCTGCAAACACCTCACTTACAAAGCACAGCATAGGGCAAACGTGTATATAAACATAATTTCCTTGCACATGTTAGGTATTTTCATGAATTTCAAAATTAATAGTTCTGGGGCCATGGTTCATGATTACTTCTAAACCGATGACCTTTAAAAGTTTTTTAAAATGTTGCCTTTGGAGAATTTTTTGTACCATGGGCATGCGCAATTTTAAGACTTGCCATGTTTTGTATCTATTTACTTGACAGAATCCAATCTTTTTTTTTTATATTTTACTTACAAAACTGGGTATAACATTGTGTTTGTTTGCATTAAAATTCATTTTAGGGTATTTTTTCCTGAAAATGTGTGTTTGATAAATAACTGTGCAAATATCATGTGATGTGAAAAATTGCAACTACTACTATTTTATTCTTTCTGCTCTTGGAAAATATATACTTTTTTGGGGTTTACAATAATTTTTAGCAAAAAAATCTGATTTTTACATATGTGGAAAAAAGTTTTTAAAAAGTTTCCTGGTAGGCAGGTGGTTAACAAGTAAATTTTTGTGCTTCAATTCTTCATGATCCACATAATTTGGTGCATCACAGGGTGTGTCCTTTGCCTACATATTAAATGTGTGCCTCTTTCTCATCTCAGAAAGTTGGGAGGTATGGCTATTGTTCAACTGTGCAAAACAACAGGGAAGAGAAAAGAGAAATAGTTTAATGTTTCCTGAACTATAAAGAGTCTGCTGACTCCTCTTAACAAACCCTGCGCTCCTACCTTACAGTTCTTTTACTGAATTTGGCTACAATGTGACCTAGAAGAAAGAAACAAGATAAGTAAAAAGGTTATCACAGATTGTAAATTCTCATGATGGATGCTGCCATCTTTAACCCTAGAAGTTGGCCGGTAAGTTTCCTATGATAAATATAGTCTTGACTGCACATTAAAACAAATAGGTGCTACTAGTTTAAATTCCCTCTTCAACATAAAGATATTCCCCCTTCCAATCCTCTAATTGATTGCTGTAATAGAAAATCCCTATCTAAGTACCCCATTATACTTACCTTAAAGATGGACTACAGTCTGCTCACATCTTTGCCATTCTGAAGCTTCCTTCCAACCACTTTGCATATTATTTTATATGTACTGTGATTCTGTACTTGCCAAATATGCTGCATAAATCTCCCTCCACTAAGTCTGGCTACAGCCATTTTAACTGTGGGCAGCTGAAGCTGCTGCCTGTTCACTTCCTGGATTTACACAGACACACCGAGGCACACCTTCAGCTCTGCAGCTCTGATTGGCCCTCCTATGACTCACCCCCATCCCTTTCTGGCAAACTCTCAGCTGGCATTGATAGACATCACAGACTTAAAGTGGAAGCCTAGGCTGTTACTAACTATGCCTAAACCTGTTCCCACCCCCCTCCTAACTCTTATTCTAACTAGGCTGTAAAAGGAAGATGCATATATTTACTTATTCGGAGGGTGCTCTGGTCCAGACAAGTGATTGGATTTGTGTGCTGCAGTGGCTTTAAGGTCGAGGAAGGGCAGCTGGCAACAAATGCCCCATAGTAAGCCTATGGGTGACATCACCACACAGGCATTTCATCCGCTGTCAGACATATCTCCTGTTCCCTGAAGCCAGCCACTTGGGAAATAATGTGACTGGACCAGAGCGCTCTCAGAGTAGGTAGGTATACTCTTCTTCCTTTCACAAGGTAGTGAGAATAGGATTCAAAAGGGGGGTGAGAGTTTAAGCTTAGTTAGAAATGGCCTGAACTTCCACTTTAACTCCTAATGTGCTCTTCTGCAATAATGCAAGGTCTGCAGTACCCCTCATTGCTCCATCACTGCCACTTTGTTTTGGTATTCCTCTGGATCCAGAATCTGCTGTTTCAGCCACTGGTTGGCCATGCATGACGTAATTCCTGCACATATACATGGAAGCTAAATCATCCCAGCACCCAGGTATTAGTCCTGGCTTCTGTACTGCACATCTACGAAAGTCATTGTACACTTTTTAAAAAATTGTTAGAAAGAAAAGAAAGAGGCATATAGAGCCATATTTTTATATTGTGCATTTAGTTCCCCTTTAAAAGAGGCCTCATAAAAGAGAACCACTGTTCTACAGACAATCGAGATTAGGGATGATCAAAGATGGGAGCCTGATTGGCTTAGAAGCAGGGGCGGACTGACCATTCAGCCACTCGGGCACTGCCCGAGGGCCCTGGGCGACTAGGGGACCCCATCAGGGTCGCTGCCTCAGTAAAACCAGGGACAGTATGTAAAAATCTGTGTTTTTTTTTTTTACATCTGTCTCTGAAATATCCCTTAGTGACATCCTTTTGGTCTAAAAATCCTGAGATTATAGCTGCCCCAGCTCTCCAGTACCTTCTCAGCCAATAGAAACATGTCTGTGTATACTGTGTGTACATGTATGTGTATACTGTGTGATTGTATACTGTGTGGCCCCATAATCTCCTATTGCCCGGGAGCCCCATGAGTTGTCAGTCCGCCCCTGCTTAGAAGCCTACAGCAATGAGTGATTATATACCAGTTGAACTGCCAATAGGTTTACAGACATGGCTAAAGTTGTGATCTCCAAAGCCATCAGAGAAAATGTAGACTCTTACTAAGCGCAGACATATTTCATCCTAGACAACACATGTAACAAACACCTGCAACACAGTGTTTTATGTTTGTGTTCCTCTTACATGATGGTGAGGTAACACATAAGATTATCCCTAGATAGCAAGGCAGTCTGTTACAACGTTGTCACCATTGTTCTCCTTTATGATGACAGTGTCATGCAAAAACAGGAAAATAGTTAAGAAAGCTGTACAAGCACCTTTTTCCTTTGTGACTGTTTTTCAGTGAGGAGAAAATGACAGTCTTGATTGTGTTTGCTCGGCATACATTACACAGTTCCTCCTTGTGTCATGCATCCTATGATTGTGATTTATTCTCATGAGTCATTGTTATGTCAAAGACGTCTTCCATGCAGACATCTGTTTTTGTGCAAAGCATGTAGTAAGATCCAGGTACTACAGTACACAGCGGCTTCCAGAGATTTCTTTTGGTATCTTTATTGTGGTATGTTTATTTTCCACCCACTTCTACTGTCCAAAGACAATAGCTTATTTGTTTCCTGTGCTTTTTGATTCTCACTAGGGATACTGATACTTATGTAAATGAACAAAACCCATTCATGAAATTATTGCTTTGGTGCAGATACATCCTGTCTGTATTATGTCGTATTTTTCCACTCAGGTGCCGTAGAAGAACAGATCCATAACCTTTTTGCCCTGTTAATGATTGCTGTGCACTCACCCCATACACGGTTTCTTCTATCTGGCCAATTTTTTTGACAAGTGTTCAGTGCAATGGTTTTTCCTTTTTCCATGGGGTAAACGATTTTTAACCACTTCCCGACCGCCTCACGCAGATATACTGCGGCAGCACGTACAGGCAGATTAATGTACCTGTACATTACCCTTTAAGAGGCGGCTTGCAGGCGCCCGCTGGGTTCTCTGTGATCGTGATCGAGGGTCCCGCGGACTCGATGTCCGCAGGCATACCCACGTTTCTCTCACGGTGAGGAAGAACGGGGAGATGCTGATGTAAGCAAGCATCTCCCCATTCTGCTTAATGACACTGTCACTGATCAGCGCTCCCTGTAATCGGTAGCGGTGATCAGTGTAGTGTAACACACAGCCCCCCCACAGTTAGAATCACTCCCTAGGACACACTTTAACTCCTACAGTGCCATCTAGCGGTTAACCCCTTCACTGCCAGTGACATTTTTACAGTAATCAATGCAATTTTTTAGCATTGCTCGCTGTGTTAATGGCAACGGTCCCAAAAATGTGTCAAAATTGTCCGATGTGCCCGCCATAATGTCGCAGTCACGATAAAAATCGCTGATCACCGCCATTATGAGTAAAAAAAAATTATCAATAAAAATGCCATAAAACTATCCCCTATTTTGTAGACGCTATAACGTTTGCGCAAACCAATCAACAAACGTTTATTTTTATTTTTTATAAATAAATAAGTAGAAGAAAACGTATCGGCCTAAACTGAGGGGAAAAAAAATGATATTTTTTGGAGATATTTATTATAGCAAAAAGTAAAAAAGCACCACATAGCGACACAGGGGCTCACACTGTGGAGGCGATTTTACCCCTGCAGGGGATCTGGTGAGTGCAAAATCCTTTTTTGCATGAAAATCGCACCGGGCTTCCAATCTCAGAACCTAAGAATCCCTTGTGCACTAGTCACTTTATTACATTTTGGAACACTTTATTATTGCTGTTTTATGGACATTAATTAATGATTATTACTAATATTATTATCACATTCTGTGGTTAGATTTTGTGTACATATGATCTTATGATATGCATTTGTTGGTTCTCAGCATTTAGTATTTTATTGGGCACTAGTCACTTTCACTTATTACTTTTCATATATATATATATATATATATATATATATATATATATATATATATATATATTTTTTTTTTTTTTTTTTTTTTTTCATTATCTCCTAGGGGTTTTAACACTTAACAAGGGTTATATTATCCTATTTCAGGTTTCATTATATGGTAGTTATTCAGCTTGTATTCACTTCAAATACATCATATCCATTTGCACTTTATATGGTAGTTTATTAAATATTAGGGCATTTCACTTAAGTCTATGGTGGGTAGGCAATTGATTTCTTTGTATTCTACACGACTGGTTCTAAGAGAACAGCTTTTTCTCTTCACTATAGCTTACCAATATTAGTGATTTGAGGTTTGAGTGGAGCGCCATATGTACCTACGTTTCTTTTTTTTTAAATAAAGCATTTTTTCAAAATTGTCACAATTTTTTGGTTTATATCGCAAAAAATAAAAACCTCAGGGGTGAGCAAATACCACCAAAAGAAAGCTCTATTTGTGGGGAAAAAAAAAGGATGTCAATTTTGTTTGGGAACCACATAGCACCACCGCGCAATGGTCAGGTAAAGCGTTGCAGTGCCGATTCGCAAAAAGTGCTCTGGTCGGGAAGGGCGTAAATTCATCCGGGGCTTAAGTGGTTAATTAGCTGTAGGATTTTATGCACCAGATAAAACTTTGGTAATTCAGTATGCACCAGGACAAGATCCAAGACAAACAAGACTTAAACACCAGCTAATTTTTTTTTTTTTTTTATTGCTTTTGCTCGGAGGGAGAAAGGGCTAGAATAAATGGAAGCTTTATATTGCTGTCTGGTTCCCATTTGAGGACATATAACCTTATCGCCTGTCCCAGATGACAGAGTATAGCTGGTCATATACTGGTAACATTTTGTGGGAAAATTTTTGTTTTCGATATTTTTTCAATTTTCTGATGGTTAAGGGGGTCAAATAGACATTTATTTTCAACTGAAGTTCCAGGAAAATTCAAAGGAACGGGATAGATAATATTACTCAAACTAACAAAATTCTAACTGTGAATATGGTTTTCGGAGAAAAATTGTACGGATTGTAGTGAAACCTGTTTAATACATTTGGGATTTAATTTAAATTGCAGGTCTGAATGAAACTTTAAAGCTGATCTCCAGCTGTATTTTCAGTTTACATAGTTAATTTGGTCCATGTTGATTCAAACTACTTCCCTCACTAATGTGCAGCTGTTGGGTATTCTGTATGTAGCCTTAGCTACATTCAGTATACAGCACTGTGTTCCAGATGCAAGACAAGACCTTCCTGTCTCACACCCAGAACAAAATAGCATCTCTCTGAGTGGTGCTCAGCCATTCATAGGCAGCTTTGTATTCTAGTAATAATTACAAAGCTTCCTTTGATTGGCTGAGCCAGAGAGGTGGGCTTATGATGTCACAGACTCTGACTTCAATGAATGAATTACGCATGCATTGAAGGTAAATTGATATCTTCTACAATGAATGTGAAATATTTGCCATTTACATTGAGGTTGTTTCCATTCTATTTAAAGCTGGCTGTGGTAAGTGATAATTGTCAGTGTCCTGTGTAGGGATGAGCTTCGTGTTCGAGTCGAACGTACGTTCGACTCGAACATTGGCTGTTCGTCCGTTCGGCGAAATCCGAACTCTTGGTCCGTTCGTGTCAAAATTCGTGTGGCGCACACGGCCCACAATGCACTGCGATGGCGCAGTGCATTGCTGGCTCATGATTGGCCAAGCATGCACTGTGACCCCGCATGCTTGGCCAATCGCAGCGCCAGCAGCGAGGAGAGCCATGATTGGCCACAGGCAGGATGCCTGTGGCCAATCATAGCTCAGGCTGTGTAGTGCACGCCCCACACTATATAAGGCCGCCTTTGAGGCGGCCTCGTGTAGTGTGTTGGCATCTGAAGCAGTGGGTGTTCTGTGTACCTTCAACACAGTTACACACCGATAGTTTTTGGCTGATTTCCTATCTTGCTCTTGTGTAGTGGTTATTGTCTGTGCCCTGACCGCAGTATACACCACTATATTCACCTCACCTATATAGCTAGTGATCTATCTTTAATAATAGAGCTTGCAGTCAGTAGTGTTAAGAGATAGTGCGTGCTGTCTCCGTGCTCTGTACCCAGTACATACCGCTATAATCCACCTACATAGCTGTTCTCTATTTGAGCCCAATTGCCATCTGCAGGAGTTATTGGAAGTTGTGTGTGCCTCCAGCACAGCACAGTATACATCTGTATATACCCCTTTATCTCTGCTGTTTTCTGGTTATTGTCTGCGTGCCCTGACCGCAGTATACACCGTGATATTCACCTCACCTATATAGCTAGTGATCCATCTTTAATAATAGAGCTTGCAGTCAGTAGTGTTAGGAGATAGTGCGTGCTGTTTGCGTGCTCTGTACCCAGTACATACCGCTATAATCCACCTACATAGCTGTTCTCTATTTGAGCCCAATTGCCATCTGCAGGAGTTATTGGAAGTTGTGTGTGCCTCCAGCACAGCACAGTATACATCTGTATATACCCCTTTATCTCTGCTGTTTTCTGGTTATTGTCTGCATGCCCTGACCGCAGTATACACCGCGATATTCACCTCAGCCTAAGGCCCAATTTTTCTGCCCCTGTTTAACAGGGGCGTTTAAGTACAATTTTTGATGCAATGCTTTGCAGCAGGGCTAATTCCAGCAAAAAAACTAGAGTATATGGAAGAGGTTGCAGTGTGGTGGCACCAGCAGCAGTGCCTAAGGCCAAATTTTTCTGCCCCTGTTTAACAGGGACATGTAATTACAATTCTTGATATAATATTTCACAGGAGGGCCCCTTCCTGTGCCCACCCAGAGTAACGGTGAGGACTTATAGTGTTGTGGCACCAGCACCACAACCATCAAAGGTCAATTTTTCTACCACTGTTCAACAATGGCATGTAATTACAATTCTTGATATAATCGTTCACAGCAGGGCGCTCCAGCGCCCACCAAGAGTCACTTTGAGGGCTTACAATGTTGTGGCAAAACCAACACCTTGTTCCGCCATTTCTGCAGAGCATATAGGGCAGGCCCCTACTTTCAAACATCCAACTTACAAACATCAGACAGCAGCAAGTGAGATGAAAAAAGATGGACGACAAAACAAATTATACAGGGGTGATAACCCTTCCCTATGTTTTCCAAAAAGCTTAAAAATAGTTTTTTTGACTGGAGCTACACTTTAAAAATGTACCAGTTGAAAATTACAAACAAATTCAACTTAACACAACAAACCTACACAGTCCCTGTCTTGTTTGCACCGCCTGTATACTGCTGTTCTGAGTATATAGGGCCTGGGGGCCACACGCATTTCCTTTTTTTAATATGGGTACAGGGTTCCCCTTAATATGCGTACAAGACCCAAATAGGCTGGTAATGGGCAGGGAGGGCTACCCATGCCATTTTTCTCAATGATTTTCAACCATATTGCAGGAACCAGATATAACATTAAAACCGCAAGCAGTTTTAAATGGTGTTATTTCCGTTTAATGTCATTTTGTGCAGGGACTGTTCTAAACACGGGAAACACGTGGCACTTCACAGGCATACTACAGACACCCCCCAGGCACCATATTTAAAGGAATATTTCACTTTTTTTTCACTTTAATCGTCATTAAAATCAGTGCTCCCACCAAAACGGCCGTTTTTAAAACTTTTTTTTGCATTGACCCATGTCCCCTGAGGCAGGAGTCAGGTCCCCAAACCCTTTTTAGGACAGTATCTTGCATATTAGCCGTTAAAATGAGCACTTTCCATTTCGAACGTTCGAGTCCCATAGACTTCAATGGGGTTCTAACGTTCGTAACGAACGTGGGGTCCGTTCGAAAGTTCTGGTGCGAACTGAACTGGGGGGTGTTCGGCTCATCCCTAGTCCCGTGACTATGGGGAGGTGGGATCCACCCTAAGGCTTGGAGGTGTGAACAATTCTCATGCCAAGTTTAGTTGCATATAAAATTCTAAGCTGTAACGATCCCGTTGGTTTGGCTCTGAGGAAGAGGGTACTAGCCTTAAAATGTGTAAGCTAGTTGGGATCCAGGTGGTGTCCTCCCAAGCCCAGGGGCATGTAGTGTGGACTGACTAACTCTGATATTTTGATGATTTATGCCTGATTTGGTGTTTGTGAGTAGATTTATTCTTATCTTACAATAAATGTTTCATTGGGATAATGCACTAGACTGGTACGCCCTCTCTCTTTGTTTTTTCATAGTATGATGTTGGGGCTCCCCCAGTCCCAAGCATGGTGCATCCATATTTCCAGTAGAGAAGTGGATGTACCTGAAAAACTGACTCTGGACCATGACCACACTCATGCGCAGGAGGTGTTTTGTCTTGTTATAGTCTGCTTTTGCCTGCTGATGGAGAGTGTACTTGACAACAGTGTAAAAGGATCCAATAATCAATGTTATAAATAACTATGTCTCTCTGGTCAACCACTGGGGGGTTTATTACTGGGGGAGGACAAATATTTAGAGTGACTTTCTGGAGGTTCTCTTGCCTCCCAGGCTCTGTCCCATTTTAGGAGATCCCTAAAAACTCATCTCTTCAGGGAAGGAACAACGTTTTTTAGTTCGTCCCTCACAGTTATTCCCTTTTGTTCAACCAGCCCATCCCTATTAGTTTGTAAGCTCCCAGGAGCAGGGACCTCCTAACCCTTTTATTTTGAATTATATTGTTGTATTTACTCCATTTATATTGTAAAGCGCTTCACAAACTGTATATAAATCCTGTATGAAAATAAAAATAATAATAATAATTTGTGATGCTGTTTGTAACCTTGTGGGCCTGCTGCCTGGAGAGGCTACATGTGCTATACTATAAGGAACACGGCCTAGGTCTGAAGCCTATGCTTGAACTGGCTTAATGGAGGTAGTTTTCCCCAGAAGGAATGGAGCTGATCCTGTGAAACAGTGTCAAGGAGAAATTTTGGCTGCTAAAGGTGCCTGGAAAGTTGGAATTTGGCCTAGAACTCGCAGATAGTCTTGTGTCTTGCCTAGGCAGTTCATGTTGCATATGCACTACTATCAAGTGTTCAAGAATAATAGGGCGTTGGTCTGACATAAATTTATTTTACCTATGAAAACTGTAAGCCCAATAACTGATGCCCATCCTTCCAAAACCCCACTATAAATCAAGGACTCAACCCTGAGGTGAAATGTCTGCCCACCTGATCTCTGGGGGGTCTCTAATAGCGTCCGGAGGTTAAGCGGGATGCTAGATGTGGTTACCAACATGCGTCTCTAGTGCTAGTTGTTTGGTTATTATACTGAGCCATTAGCTCTCATACTTTGAGTCACTGGCCTAGAACATATGTGCAGATTTGTTATGTCATAGAAAATCCAGTATGGCCTATTTGCATTCTTTTTTCCAGGTCAGCGATTCAAAAAACTGATGCAAACAAGGCAGCATGAAAGCCAGGCAACCAACATTTTTGAAAGGAGAATTCTGCAATGGCAGCCACCACATTTCAATAATGTTGATTTCCCTTAAAATTATGGCCACTTTAGTAAAGAGTGTACCTCTAAAGAGTGGTCGCCAAGACCATAGAAGACAAGGACCTGCTGATGTACAGTTACATGAATGAGAATGAAAACTCCAAGAGAGTGCTTTCATTGAAATTCTGGAGGGAGCCTTGATGGGGCTTTTTGTACTTTTATGTATCTGGCATATGATTGTACCCCATAAACCTGAATTCATAACGTTTTCCCAATGTTTGCTTTGTATTTCTTTCTGTGCCATAAGGGTGTATTATCCACTATCAGTACTTTGCATGATTTATATGTAAGTGTTCCATTGTAAATCAGGTATACATCTATTAAATGATTCCTTATTTGCCATTGGCTCGTATCCAACAATACTATACATGGAGTTTTGTTCCGCCTTGGTACAAGCAACAATATTATCATGTGTCTGCATCTTTCATTATCACTGTTTTCCAAGACAAAAGGAGCGCAGCTGAGATGAGAACAAAGAAGAATGCAGGGAAAGGGTACAGAGTTCATCAAGCAAGAATAGTATTAAAGGAGCCAAAACTGGAAGAGGAAGTCTAATTCTGTCAGAGTCCGGGGCAAAAAAGTTTTGGGAGAAATGTAAACAAATCAGGAAATCCTGGCACTCACTTCAGTTCCGATTTGGCAAAACACACGGCTGTGTGTGTGAGAGCTGCTGTTTATGAATGAAGTCCAGATCAGAATTATTCACTCTATCCTGCCAGCAACATGGCTTTAAGCTTTCCTCTTGCCTATGGCGTATCTTCTCAGACTTTAAAACAAAATACATATGCATGTTATTAACTCACATATTCAAATGGAAATACAATGCTATCATAAATCTCCCTTTTTCTACATGAATTCCTTTCTCTCGCATGAAGCCGATTCAGGAAAACCATTGTATCACCATAATCTAGACATGAAAAGGGAGAGACTTTGCTTCAAAAACATTTCTGATGAGAAAACGTGTTTTTCATGGAGCTGAGGCCGAAATGATGGTCATAAAATGGAGGGGGCTGGGAGACGTTATTGGTTGCTCAACTAATGATTAGACACAGGACTTCAAGGGCAAATTATATAGCACAAAAAGGGAAAGATCTCTTCCAGATAACGAAAAACAGCTCCAATAAAGAGACATAAAAGATGCACTGTTTAAGTCGGGGGTGCTTTTCCAATATATAACCCTTGCTTTCTATTCATAAAACCCCTGGCAATACACATAATGATGTGCAACTGTGAAATTAAGTCATATTCACAAACTGTTGTTCATTTTATCATATATGCCATTGGGCCCCTTGAAAATAAAATCATTTAATTTCATCATAAATACAAAAATAAAATAAACATAGTGTGCAGAATAATTATTAGTGGTGTTCAAGTACATGTCAGCCCAAGTCATTGATATCTCATACAAGCTTTAGCATGTTATTGTAAGTTAAAAAGTTGTATATTGTAAACTTATGTTGAAAAATAATATAAAAAAAAAGTAATTTTCAAACTCTTTAAATGTGTAGCTTTCAATAAACTAATACTACCATGAAGATCCATTTTTAGGCACTTGCTGTAATAGAGTGACAATGCTCTGTCTCTGTTTGTCAATCGTTCTTCTGCACTGTCACGATGTCACATGGGCTTTCAATGGATTCTATGACCTACAGTATATGTAAAGCTAACCATACATTAGTAGATTTTTTTTGTTTTAAGAAGGTTTGCTTGATCTTCAAAATGTTAGTGAGGTGAAATCGATGTTCATTTTTGATGAGAAAATTTGAAGCTGAGCAGAATTTGTTTCTCAAGGGTATGTGATTTCCGAAAAAGTCCATTCATTCCAAAATCCAATGTTAATAGCAAGAGAAATTTTGAAGTACTTTTGAGCAACATTCAGCAAGTCATCAAATATTTGGAGAGTTTTCATACGAATATTTTTATGAACGTTGTTCAAAAGTCTTCTAGTACATTACCAGCTTTGGTGTTCCATTCTAAGGCCACATGTACACTGCAGCTGGTAAACAAATGTTTAGGAGCAGTTGTTTTTTTTTTTTCAGCAGCCCCTGAACTTTCCTCTATGTTATCTTATAGGTACATGTACACTCAGGCATTTATAGTAGTTTAGAAGCAGTTGAGGTTAGAAGCATTTTTTTAAAGCATTCAGGATACTAGCTCATTATGTAATACTCACCTGAGATCGAAGTCCTCACTGCAGTTCTCGTACACAGCAAAGGCCAGCGACATCACTCCAGGGAGTCGCGGTGCTGTGATTGGCCAGAGCCGTGATGTCATCACTCCCGCGCAAGCATGCTGGAGCCGCAGGCAACAGCACAGTCTAACTCTAACTGAAGCAACGGCATCCAATAGGATGAAACATGTCAGATGGGCCAGGACACAAGCACGCTGAATGCCGTGGCTAATTTGTAGTTTGAACATCTATCTGTGAGTTTTTAATAAATCTGTTTACTAGCCATACAGGCTTCACTATATACCACTTAATTTTTCAATCTGGTGATGATGTCCCCTTAATTGGGTGAGACTACCATTGGACTGCTGGAAGCTCGCTGTAGTGTGCTGTTTGGGAACAAGTGAACAGATGCAAGGTTGCAGTGTGTTAAGCCATCCACTGACCAGTAATTGAGGAGCTAAGCCGTGATTCCTCGAAGAGTTCATTTATTGCCAAATATATGCTGAATTCTGGTAAGCAGATTGGATTCTCACATGGTGTGGTGTGCTTTATCTTATGCACTGAAAATTGGTGAAGGGACCAAATCTTTCCTTCTTCAACAATTTAAAGACTGTTATATTAGCACCGCTTGTGGACTTTTTATATTTTTTATTTGGTTATCAACAAATAGTACTGGCTGTTTTCTTCAGATTTGTATTAATAATATTTAACAGTAGCTCTGAGACCAACCTATTTACATTTTGATATTCTACACTGACAATAGAATCAGAATAGCACACTAACTGTCTAATAGCACTGAACAGTGCCCTGTTCTATCTCTCTCCATGCCGCTATCACACTACAAATGGCCGTTATAGAAAGAATACTTTAATAGTGTGGGGTGGGATTAAGAGCAATGAGCCATGATTGGATACAGTCATCATGACAGCATCCAATCATGCCTCTGACAGTGCTCTGTGACCTGATTGGGCCAAGCTTTCATTGCTACAGCCAATCAGGGCTTTCAATGCACTGTGTGGGAGGGCAGTGCATTGTGATTATTCGGCGGGCCGAACAAACGGTCAAACAACCTATTAATTTGGTTGTTCATAGAACTTCAGAACAGCCAATGTTCAGCCCAAACTCATGCTCGGTTCAAACTGTTCACCCATTCTTACTAAGTACAGGACATTCAAGGTCCGATGTCAGCTCACTACAGGCAGGGCTGGTGCAAGGATTTTTGACACCCTAGGCGAAACCTCATTTTTCCAACCCCCAGCTCAACCCCCGACCCCACCCCCATTGCCCTGCCCATGTACACCCCACTTTTTTAATGAGGGGACCAGACCAGAGGTTTTTGTGTGTGTAAGGGATGCATTTTGTGTTTTAGTGTCTGTGTGTGACTGTAAGGGATGCCCATCAAATGCAGCCTCACCAGTGCCCATCAATGCCACTTCACCAATGCCAATCAATGCAGCCTCACCTGTGCCTAACAAATTCAGGCAGTTTCACCAGCGCCCATCAAAGGCAGCCTCACCGGTGTCCATCAAATGCAGGCAGCCCCATCAGCGCCCATCAAAAGCAGTCTCACCAGCGCCCATCAAACGTAGCCTCACCTGTACCCATCAAATACAGCCTCACTCACCTTTGCCCATTAATGCCACTTCACCTGTGCCCATTAAACACAGTGACACCCATGCCCATTAATGCTGCTTCACCTGTGCCCCTCAAATAGTTTCATATGTGCCCATCAAATAGTCTCACCTGAGTCCATCAAATGCAGTCTCAGCTGTGCCAATCAATGCTGCTTCACCACTGCCAATCAATGCAGCCTCACGGGCTCGGTACATACTTGGCATTTTGGCAAATCAGTGAATATAAATACATATACACACATAACATTTGCAAATTGCATGTCATTGTCAATATATACAATATCATTATTATCTAAGACAGCAGCAGTGTTTACTCACCACACACTAGGTGATGGTCTTGGGCTCAGCAAACTTGTATCTGAGGACATGAACCTGTCTAAAATTCTTGTGTACACCTGTACCTGCCTTTGTCTGTGCCTCTTCCAGGCTCCGCCAGGCGCCATGCTATGCTCTCCACTCCAGTGTGACATGGCCAGTCCAGGAGAGCGTCTTCGAGGGGGGGGGGGGGGTGTAGTCGTTGGACACACGCGTCAGAGCGGAGAGCGTGGGATGGGCTGGTGCTGCTGGAGTTAGAGCGCAGAGCGGAGAGTGGGCTGGGGGGTGGGATGACCGCTGGAAACTTGTTAGAGCAGAGAGCGTGGGGGGGGGGGGGATATGCTGGACAGTGTGGACACACATTATGTCACTGATGTGTCAGTGCGGACACCGTGGGAGTGGGGCGGAGGCCGGGGAGGTGGGGCACTGCTTCACACATGTCAGAGGCTCAGAGCGGCTGCCTGGTGTATAGTGCAAGCTCTGTGGACAGTGCGGGAGTAGGATAACCAGTGGCCGGGCGCCCTAGGTGGCAGTGCACCCTAGGCGACTGCCTAGTCCGCCTAGTGGTAGCACCGGCCCTGACCACAGGACATACCCGCTCCGATATCAGCTCACTACAGGACATTCAAGCTCCGGGGTCAGCTCACTACAAGGACATACAAGCTCCAATGTCAGCTCACTACAGGACATTTAAAGTGGATGTAAACCCGAAATGTTTTATTTTTTTTTGTCTGGCACAATATAGAGTATGGGATTTCAGATCATCTGTGCCCAGTTTTGCCACAAAGAGTTAATCCAGCTCTGAGAAATCCTCATATCTTTTTTCAGTGAATTGTGATTGGCAGGTGATTTACATATCTTGTGCACTAGGCTAAGACATGCATTATTTTTTAATTCCCACCCCCACTCCTTTCTTCAGAAGCTCTGCAAGGGTTGGCTGTTCAGTACAGGCGATTGGTGATTTACAGACAGAATAACGGCAATTGTGAACAATGAAGATAAAAAAAAAAAAAAGGTGAAATTGAGCCTCACCATTTTCTCTCTTTTTCTCTCAGTACAACAATTTACAATGGTTATGCCTCTCTGCCTCTCTGCCCTCTGGCTTCATGTTCTGCACATGCACAGGAGTGACATGAGCGTGCTCTGCTTCTTCACAGAACGCACTCTGTCACTCCTGCACATGCACACCTGTCTCAACAGGCGCGAGGCTCATCATCGCAATGCTGGCTGGCTGTAGGAGTGTAGTGGTGGGTGGAGGAGTGCTCTGACATCACGACTCCGCCCACCGAGCGCCGAAAAAAAAAACGCCCACAGATGCGGGGCTCCTGGGGGTGACTTTTATAAAATAAGGATACATGCAGGAGGCATGTATATCATTACAGATTTTAAATGTGTTAATGTTTTAAATGTAATGACATTGGGTTTACATCCACTTTAAGCTCCGATGTGAGCTCACTACAGGACATCAAAGCTCTGATGTCAGCTCACTACAGGACGTTCAAGCTCACTACATTTCTGTAAAAATCTATAGCCATTTTTCTCTATTTGTAGTGTTTTTAATGAGACAAAACATATGCCTTGAAGAGATTTACTACACATTTTTTTTTTTTTACTTTGCACCAAAATAAACTTTAGGCTTAGTTTCACACTAATGCGACATGGAAAACCCTGTGCTCTGTTCACATTTCCCACACCACACTTGAATCGCACTGTTCTTGCGGTCTGCAGCAGGTGTCAGTGCACTCCTAACAGCATCCCATATGCAGGTCACAAAAGCAGTGCGTTTGCCTGTACTAGATTGCATGGTACAAAATTACCAAGCAATCTGGTTGCATTGAGGCTCCAAAATTGCTGCATGCACAACTGTGGTGCAATGCAATGTGATTTGAGCCCATTCAACATGATTGAGCTCAAAATGGACCCCACTGAATCGCATGTGACATGAACAGGAATGCGGTGCAGTTTCTGTGCGATTCACATGAGGCTAATAGAAGGAGGACAAATTGCCATTCAAAGCCCTTCTCTGAGCAAAACTTAATGCCCCCATACACCACTTTCTCTCACCTCCCTTTAACCCATCTCCAGGATAGAGTTATGCAGGGACTGGTAAACTGGAGCTGCAAAAGTTCCCATGCAGGATTATCCCCTCATGCTGACATCATCACTACAGTCTATTTTCTGTATACTGAGTGGATCCCACCTCTAGACAGCCAATAGGAATTGTCAACATCATGCAGGCGGTGATGTGTACATCTGCAAAAGGAACCCTCCCCCTAATGTGCACAATAGAAGAGAGAAGACTCAGGATCATAACATTTTGTTAGCAAGGATTTAGGTATAAGCAATATAAGGAAACATTTTAGCGATTAGTTAGAGGGGGCCACGGTTGTGGTGTGTTGGGAAGGGGCTACATGTAAAGTAGCTTTAATGTGTTGGTTTTATATGTATATAGCGGTATCTCTTAGGGGCTGTTGAGTGATGTGGCCTACCTGTCACCTTGCCCAGCCCGGCATTCACTTCCAGACACTCCAAGACAATTAACAAGTCCATCAGCTTTGTTTTGTTTTTATTTTATTGAGGGATTAGAAATTGGATGGGGTTTAGGAATTCATGGGATGCCCAGAAAAAAGATTCTTGCATGGATTGGGACAATTTAGATACTCTCCTCCTGCACTACAGTTGCTGCAAATTATCTCTCCTTCTCCCTCCAGTACAATTCTTCAGGTGCAGCTAGCCCATGGTTAGGCTTGACTCTGGTTTCAGCCAGCCCTAAGCAAAAGTGCCTTATTACAGGCAGGGACCGCAGGCCCCTATGATGTAGCAAAGAAAGTTCTGGTGTGAGCTGCCCTCTTTGGTAAACTACTGCTCCCAGTCAGTCCTCTCAGGACCCTGACAGCCCTTCTGGCTGGAGCGGCCCTCTTCCACTGCTCATGACACCACAGTACTTACTGGCTCTATATCCATCTCAGATTGCATCCTCCCAATCCGCTCCAGCATGCCTCTCCAGCATTCCTGACTGTGTGTCACTCACACGGTCACACACACAAACACCTGATGGATCCCTCCTGGAGAACTGGCCAGCGGTACTCCACTGCTCCTGTTCAAGACACCCCTTTGGGTTGTATGGGGTTCCTGTTCAGCTCTAAGCCCCTGGCCCATGGCCACCCCCCCCCCCCAATACTCCATCTCCAGTTCTTCCACCCAAACAACTCCTCCCCAGCTAGGCTGACTCTAGGTATTTAAGGAGGCCTGCCCCCTGCCAATCCAGGTTGAGGATTGGTCAGAGCTCCTTAGAACACCCCAGACAGCTCCACCCTTCTTCCCCACCTTCCTTCTAGAAGCCACTAGAAGCATAAGGGAGGTAACCAAAAGGTGAAGCTAGCTGTGAGTCACCGGCCTACTCTAGGCCACTTCCAGCCCACAGATTAAAACAAACAGGCCTAGCTTTTGGTTAGACCTGCTTAAATTTACCTGCACTACAAAGAAAAATCAAGGTAGAGGGTGCTACATGTACATTATTAAACCCAGACTATGAAAAACTCTCATTACATACAGGTGGTCCCCGGGTTACAAACAAGATAGGGTCTGTAGGTTTGTTCTTAAGTTGAATCTGTTTGTAAGTCCGAACAGGTAAATTTTATAAGTGTAGTTCCAGCCAAAAAAACATAACATAGGGAAAGGTTAACACCCTTGTAAGGTTTGTTTTGCTGTCTGTGCCCCAGTTCAGAAGATTTTACCTCACTTTCTGTCCTAATGACAATTGGATTTTGAAAATTTTGGTTTGTTGTGCAAACAAGCCTTGGTGATAAAGCATTAGGGGAGGTACTTTTTCCCCATAATAACTCTTACAGGAGTGAATTTCCCTTCCTAGGGGTAGATTTCCCCCTCACTTCCTGTTGTCTCCTTCCGTTTGTAAGTAAGAATCATATGTAAGTCAGATGTCAGTAACTAGGGGATTGCCTGTACTATATAACAGAGTGTGCATACTCATAAAGCCACTAAAGCATTCGTTTTGTGTACAGTGAAGTATATCTGATTGATCCTGCCTTAAGCTGTACATTCTGTATTCTCTGTGTCCCCATTGCAGGCTGTGTAAACCAGCTGGTGTCCTCTACCGAGCACGCCCATTGTTCAGATCCCTTCTAAGCTCTTAATTTCCTCCTTTTTCTTATCTGTACAGCCAACATGAGTATAAAGTCACACGTGTGGATGTATACACAGTGGTAAATGACACTCCTCTTCATCCCTCCTCCTCCATGTCCTCCTATGGCTAAACAACATGGGGGTGCGATATACTGTAGTATGCTGATCGATCACATTCACCAAGAGGCTTGCAAAAAAGCTTTGTTTTAATATAAATCAGTAATAAATATATCTAATATAATTGCTAATACTTGTAAAGAAAAAAAATACCTTGGATGCAGGTGGCATCTGAACAAAATGAAAGCTAGTGTCTACAATAGCTTTGCTTACACCATATTAATGCACAAAAATACATATTTGAAGTTCACTAAAGATTTATAGGAAGCTATAAAACAGTTTTTGGATATTTATAATTTAATTTGAATTTTAGCCATGTGACTGGCACAGCATCAATCAGGGCTCACACTGTAGAGCGCATACATTAGCAGAATAATAGAAGACCCTCCCAAGCATCTGTCCCTGCACATGCCAACGAACAGAGAAAAATAATGTGACCACACAACAGGGCTGCAGGAATAAGGGGGGAAAAAAACAAAATCTAATGGCATGATATATATGATTTATGTGAATGAATTATGCCAATTAACACATCTTTATTTAGTATCACTTTAACATACAATGGATTAGAATTTTTTTCTAAATGTATCCAAGCACAACAATAAAAAACATACTTAAAACTTTTTGGTCTCTCTTTATTATACTTTTAATTCAATGTACAGGAAGTACTATTCAACTAGATTCAATGTAGAAGGAAGCAGGTGTTTTATTTGCTAGGAACATCTGGCTCAGCAACAATGTAGACTCCACCTGTAATTCCAAACTGGACAGTGGTTATTTTGAAAGAACTTTTAAACAATTGTTGTAATTGTTGATCCATGAATGTAAATTATGTAACACGATAATTTGATGGATCCCTTACCAGCTATGATTTTAATAAAAGTCAAACTATCCTTGAACTCATGGTATATTGAATAAAATTTGCAATTAAGTCTTGTCTACTCATAAGATACACAGTACAAAAAAAAATATCAAACTTATCGTAAAATACATAACACTAAATATATTGAACATTAAAACAGCCATCGTGGAAACAAAACTTCTAGGAGGTATTTTATAGACATCGGTATTCCAAGAGATTTCTATGTATTAACCTGCTTGGAAACATGGAATTAAACCAGGAAGAGTGTTTTGCTGAAGAACCCATACCAACATAGTGTCTCCCAAAATCATTCTTGCTTGTTTCCAGATTACAAACAATACCTTTCACACATGTACACATTCTTGTATATTAACTCTCTACAAGGTTGGATTAGTAGGTGCCTGTAGCCTGACTGAAGCCATATTCAAAGATCCTGAACAAGTGATACTACACCAGCTGTAGCACAATTAAGCCCCATACACACTATCAGTTTTTCTGCTGAGTTTTTCCTTCAGATTTACCAAAACCATGTAGTAGAAGGGCCTGCCTGATTGCATACAAATTGAAATGCCTAAGGTTTGACCTCATATTATATGCTTTTGGTAAATCTGAAGGAAAAACTCAGAAGAAAAACTGTTGTGTGTATGGGGCTTGAGAGGGAGACTAGGCAAGAGAAGTTTTATTACAGCAGCCCTTCTCAAACTTTTCAACCCAGAGGAACCCTTGAGATAACTTACTGGTCTCAGGGAACCCCTGCTAAAAATTACTATATATACACTATGATACATTAGTGTTTGGTTAGTGGGAAGTATGCTCCTTACAATTGTGGTCATTGTGAAGAAAAAACCCCAAACAGATCGCTATAAAGATCAATAATGTCAGTGGGAACGTATCTGAAAGGCAGAATTTTCTCATTGCTCAAGGAACCGCTAGGGTTCCATGAAACCCAGGTTGAGATACCCTGGGCTAGAGCATAGGGAGCCATTTGATCCATCTGTTTAATGATCAAAAGCAACTTTCAGTGATCAATCACTGGTGATTTTTGTAGAGAAATTAAGCTACTAAATATTGTTTGTGTAGTTTAAACCATGATCTGCTGCATGACCAGGTCTGCCATTTTTTTCCTTTTGTTCAACCTTCTTTAAGGTGTGGGAACATACCTGCATAAACATACATGCCTTGGGGTAGCACAGAAATTTTAACCACATGCCGAGCGGGCCATAGCCAAAATACGACTACAGCGCGTTCATGTTTTTCTGGGTGGACGTCCATGGACGTCCTCCCAGAATCTTGCTCCCGCGCGCCCCCTGGGGCACGCACCCGGGAACATCCGTGACACATTCACGGATCACGGTAAACGGCCGCTGATATCGGCCGTTTACCATGTGCTCGCTCTGTCAAATGACGGAGCGATCACTTGTAAACAAACCGGCGTCACGTCATGATGCCGGTTCCTCCCTCCCCTCTCTGTACCGATTGGTACAGTGAGAGGGGAAGGGGGGAGGTGGCAGCAGCGCTGTGGGCTGGATGTGTAGTGCCCACAGCGCTGCTCAGTGACAATAATCTGCAGTACTCTGCCCATACTGTGCAACACTGTACAATACTCTGTAACACTGTGCAATACTCTGCCAATACTCTGCAACACTGCAATACTCTGGAATACTCTGCAATAATTGGCACAGGGGTTATTTTTACTGTCAATCCAGCTATCCAATGACCGCAGATGTTGGGGAAGAATATTTACTGACCACCAATGCGGGGGGGAAAAATTATTGTTTCAGCCAGGTACTGACCACCAATGCTGGGGGGGGGGGATTTTTACAACAGTCTGTTGACCGCCATTGTTGGGGAGGGTGATTTTTACAGCTAGGCACTGACCACCAATTCTGGAGAGGTATTTTTACAGCCAGCCTATGATCACCATTGCCAGGGGGAAGTTATTGTTCAAGCCAGCCACTGACCACCAATGTTTGGGGGATATTTTACAAGCAAGCCCTGACCACCATTGCTGGGGGGTATTTTTCACTCAGCCACAAACCAGTAGTGTCCGCTGGGTTATCTTTATAGCCAGCCCCTGACCATCAATTATGGGGGGGTACTTTTACAGTTGGCCACTGATTACCAATGTTGTAGGGTAAGGTATTGTTCTAGCCAAATACGGACCCTCAATGCTGGAAGGGGTACTTTTACAGCCAACTACGGACCACCAATACTTCTAACTGTACAAAAGTGTTTTTGTTCACAATTGCTGGTTGCCAAGTTGTCACTGACTATTTTAGGAAGTTCTTTTTTGAGGTAAGCTTTGGGATAACTGGCTCCCTACCATTCCCTTGTGAGGATGTCATCCTCTTCTAGATCTTAAGAGGTCCATGACATTGGTCATCAAAAAGGATGTGTCCATGTCATGCAGACACTGACATGGACACTGGAAGAAGGACCCAAGCATGAAGTAAACAGAAGTGAAGACTTGGGCTGTGGCATTATGTGACTATGGCAAATAAAGAGCTTAGTTGTTTTTTTGTTTTTTTTGATCCAGTAATCAGATGGGGGATTAGATGGGGGGTGGAAAGGAGGGGTAGGGGGAAGGCGAAAAATATCCCAGAGTGGCTTTAAAAACATATACAGTATATATGATTGTTTTCTTAACACTTGTTGAGAAAATGCCACTAAAGCACTGAAGATATGTGTTAAAACTTGAATTTTGTGTTAACCAGTGTATCCAGTAACACTAGATCACTGACACAATACGGAAGGGTTAAGGACAAAACAGCATGTTTTGACTGCAATCAGCCAGTTAGCCCCAGGATAAAAATGACCCAGAAGTTTTCATCTGAAAGTGAGAATTGGAGTTTTGCCAACTCCTTGAAGGAACTTATTATAACTCCATGAATGAAATATTTGTGCTTGTCCTCTTTACTATAATAAAGAAAACATATGTCAGGGCACGTCTGAGACCACAAATACTACAAAGAAGAGAACAAAAATGAAAAGAAGAGTTGAGGAAAAAAATCTAAGTACAAATTAGCTAAAATGGTTCTTACTTCCTTGTGTCTTGCTATCAATTACAGGCTCGCCCGATAGCTGACAGTAAATGACAGAGGTGAAAATTCCGTCATACAAGCATTCTACTAGCTATGAGAAATTAACTTATATAATATATATATATATATATATATATATATATATATATATATATATATACTGTATATATATATATATATATACACAGTCACAAAAGAGAGTACACCCCTAACATTTTTGGAAATATTTTATTATATGTTTTCATGTGACAACACTGAAGAAATTAAACTTTGCTACAATGTAAAGTAGTGAGTGTATAGCTTGTATAACAGCGTAAATTTGCTGTCCCCTCAAAATTACTCAGCACACAGCCAAGAATGTCTAAATCGCTGGCAACAAAAGTAAGTACACCCCCAAGTGAAAATGTCCAAATTGGGCCCAATTAGCCATTTCCCTCCCCGGTGTCATGTGACTCATTAGTGTTACAAGGTCTCAGGTGTGAATGGGGAACAGGTGTGTTAAATTTGGTGTTATCGCTCTCACTCTTAGTGGTCACTGGAAGTTCAACATGCAACCTCATGGTAAAGAACTCTCTGAGGATCTGAAAATAATTGTAGCTTTACATAAAGATGGCCGAGGCTATAAGAAGATTGCCAATACCCTAAAACTGAGCTGCAGCATGGTGGCCAAGATCATACAGTGGTTTAACAGGATAGGTTCCACTCAGAACAGGCCTCGCCATGGTCGACCAAAGAAGTTGAGTTGCACGTGCTGAACATCGTATCCGTAGCTGCTGCTAGTAGGGGGCTACAGTTCATTGAGGCAACCATGAATACCAACATGTACTGTGACATACTGAAGCAGAGCATGATCCCCTCCCTTCAGAGACTGGGTCGCAGGGCAGTTTTCCAACATGATAATGACCCCAAACACACCTCCAAGTCGATCACTGCCTTGCTAAAGAAGCTAGGGGTAAAGGTGGTGTATTAGCCAAGCGTTTCTCCAGACCTAAACCCTATTGAGCATCTGTGAGGCATCCTGAAACGGAAGGTAGAGGAGCACAAGGTCTCTAACATCCACCAGCTTTGTGATGTCATCATGGAAGAGTGGAAGAGGACTCCAGTGGCAACCTGTGATGCTCTGGTAAACTACATGCTCAAGAGGGTTAAGGCAGTGCTGGAAAATAATGGTATCCACACAAAATATTGACACTTTGGGCCCAATTTGGACATTTTCACTTAGGGGGTACTCACTTTTGTTGCCAGCGGTTTAGACATTAATGGCTGTGTGTTGAGTTATTTTGAGGGGACAGAAAATGTACGCTGTTATACAAGCTGTACACTGACTACTTTACGTTGTAGCAAAGTGTACTTTCTTCAGTGTTGTCACATGAAAAGATATAATAAAATGCTTACAAAAATGTGAGGGGTGTACTCAGACAAAAGTACACTTGGAGGCCTTTCCAGCAGAGCATCCACCTGAGTTACTGAGTCTTGAGGTTGGACCACTGGCCAGAACTTGTTCAATATTCAATTGAGCTAATGGCCTGTCCTACATTCAGCGTGTTTTCTGAACGCACATTCAGTGCTTCTGGAGGGTTTGTAATGGATCAAAGAGTGTGCCTGTCCGCAGACTCCTTTGATAGGCTCACATTTATAAAAATTAATCAGTCTTGGATCAATAGCTATCAAGCACCTGATGCTGATGTAACTGATTGCATTTTGCTATGGATCTGGGATCCCTTGAAGACTTCCTATGCTGCCTATCCTATTCCTCCTCAATCATGATGATGCTAGCTTCCAACAATATTTTTAGTTTAGAGCACCACCACCACCCAAGGCCCAATTTGTATGCCCCTGTTTAACAGGGGCATGCAATTAAAATTTCTGAAATAATATTTAAGGGCAGGGACCGTTCCTGCATCCAACAAGAGTAACTGTGAGGGGTTACCGTGTTCTGGCACCATCAACACCTAAGACCCAATGTTTCTGCCCCTGTTTAACAGGGGCATGTAATTACATTTTTTGAAATAATATTTAAACAGCAGGGCCTGTTTTTGCGACCAACAGGAGTTACTGTAAGGGGTTACCATGTTCTGCCACCACCAACACCTAAGGCCCAATTCTTCAGCAGAGTATATAGTGCAGTCCGTATAGTATATATACTGCATTTCAGAATATATAGTGCAGTCAGTGTAGTATATATAATACAGTGCAAGGTATATAATGCAGTGTACAATATATAATATAGTGTATTGAAGCAGTTAAGGGGAGCACTATCACATAATTAAGAAAAAACGGCATGGGTTCCCCCATACATACCAGACCCGAAGGGCATGGTATAAACTGGGGGGGGGGACCCACTCTGTTTTTTTCAATAATTTGCTGCAGTAGTGTTCTAAACATGGGGCAAATGCGCTACTTTACAGGCAGGCTGAGGGGACCCCCATGCATGATATTTAAAGGAATACTTAATTTTTATTGTTTCATTTTAAGCATTCTTAAAATCACTGCTCCTGAAAAACGGCCGATTTAAAAAACTTTTTTTTTTGCATTGATACATGTCCCCTGGGGCATTACCTGGGCCCTCAAACACTTTTTATGGCAATAAGCCTTTACAATCTGCACTTTTGATTTTCGTGTCCCATAGACTTTAACGGTGTTTCCATGTTTGCACCAATTTTTTGTCTGTTCGCAAGTTCTGGTGGGAACCGAACCATGCGTGTTCCTAATGGAAATGTTCAGGGCTCCCACCGATTCTGCATTATGGTGAGTTGAACTATTTCATTTTATATTACAATGTAATATTATAAATGATGTGCTTCAATCATCTTGACACCATAACAACCATGGTGCCGGGTGATTGAAGCGCTAACACCACATGTTTGGAGTACCTTTATCTGCTGATAGACTTTGTGGAATACACATATTTCTATTGTGGTGTAAGATCTGAGCCTGCTATCCCTCCATCCCTTTTTCTTTAAGCCACACCTGCTGTTTAATTTAAGCCACACACATTTTTCACCATAGTGTGCTTTGCGTGGCGCCTTTTCCTTTCCTCTCTACACCCCGCCCAAAAGGGAATGCCCCACCCCTAATTATAATAAGACTCTGCCTACAGACAAATAAGTGTCCCTATAATTTTTTTTTGGACTCTATGAATCTATGGCTTCTTGTAGCAGTGTGATCACCCTCGCCACTGCCTTACAGTACAGCAGTGGTGTTGTCACCTTGCCGTGTGCACTCTCACATGGAGACTACAGGACAACACCCTGTATTCAGTGAACTTCCCCATAAACACCCAGCCTGCTGTTAGTTCTGTAAATGTCTCCTGCCTTTACCTTGTCATGTGTGATTTATGGAGGTTACAGGATGGTGACAAGGAAAATACTGCAAAGGCATCTGAAAGTTGTAGTACCATAGTATGTAGCAACCTCACCAGCAATGACAATCTGCTATGGTTTAGCTTCTCCCTCAGACATTCAGGCCCCACAGTATAAAAATAGCATGTGATTGCTGAAAATTAGGCAAAAAAAGTAAAATTGTGTAATATTATTTGTCAAGAAAAAAATCCACTTTGTGCATATTATATTACACAGGGTTCACATTTACTTTAATACTTCAATATATATATATATATATAGATAGATTACACCTATGTAAAATAAACAAAATTCTATATGTATACAAAGTTCTATGGTTATGTGGCTAGCACAGTAAAAGTAACCCATAAAGGTACATCTCTGAAATCCAAGCGTGAGCGCGTAACAAACAAGTACAAGTGCATTATAGTTCTTTGCTTTTCCTGTCCATAAAGTATTGTGATGATTCAGTGGTGACACGTAGCAGTGAATGAGATTCTCAAGCTCCCTACCACACAGGAAGCCCCTTAAAGCATTATAGTTGTCAAATTCTTTGTAAGTGTGAGAAAATTACTCCTCAAAAATGTACTCTGCGGATTCATAGCCAGTTCACAGAAACATCATTGCATTTTGGCTACCAGGTTAATTTTTCCATTTTTCACACACACCAAGTACCTAAGTTTGAATGCACTTGTCATTTATTACCTCAAAATGGTCTCATCTTACATGTTTATTAGACATTTTGTAGATTATATCGTGCTTGTTTGCACTGAAATTCATTTTAGTGAAATTTTTCTATTAAAATATCGTTTTGATTCTTTCACTTAAAACATCATCTCCCCATCTCCTTCTTGCAGGGTCCCAGAAAATTGCCCTTTGCAACAGGTAGATAGGGTTAAGTACTTGGGCATTCATATTTCTAGCTCAGTCTCTGACTTCATCACCCTGAATGTTACTCTTCTACTGTTGATGCTAAAACACAAGTTGCAAGCTTGGCAGAATCTCTCCCTAACCCTCATTGGGAAGGTTAACTTGCTTAAAATGAAATTCCTATCCCTTTTCCTATGTATATTCTGGAACTCACCTGTATGGATTCCAAGATATATTTTCAGGAGCATGATAATTTAGTATCAGCCTTCTTATGGAAAGGGGCGAAATCCCAGGATCAAACTTCAGGTGCTCCAGCAACCATGGAAACAGGGGGGCTGGCAGTCTCAGACTTTCTTCGTTAATTTCCTGGCAGGTCAACTGGTTTTCGCACATAGATGGTTAACCCTCCCGGATGATGATGCGGCAGTCACTTTAGAGGCTGCCATAGTTGACTCCTATAAGGCACTGATGCATCTTTTGCCACGAGTAAGTAGGGCGGCATTCACTATCACTACATCTGTGTGTGCAACTGTTAGAGCATGGGTGGTGGCTGGTCAGGCAGGTTCAAGGGATTTTTGGGTAATTTTTCCCCACACACCACTATGGTGAAATCCTCAGCTATCACATTTCCAAATTTGGTATAAATAAAAGTGGGGGATATTATATGGAATGGAACACTCCTGCAATTTGATGCCATGGAATCTAAACTTAAATTTCCTAATTCTCACTTGTTCCGATATTTACAACTTCGACATGCATATAATTCTCAATTTGGTACTGCTGCACTGACAATGCAAGAAGGTGGTTTGGAGTCTGTGCTTTGACAAAACCTTTAGACAAGGTTTTGTACAATATTTATAAGCAACTGTTTATAGATATCAATGAGGTCCTTGCTTCTTGCAGGGTAGCGTGGGAAGGGGTGTTCCCCCAGTTATATGGGGATGACTGGGATGACCTTTGGGAAATTTATTCCTCCAGACTACTATTGGCTAGTGACCATCTCATCCAATACAAATTCCCTCATTGAATATACCTCACTCCAACCAGATTAGCTAGGATCTTTCCCTCCCAGTCACCCTGTCACTGGTAGTGTACCTTACACAGAGTGGATTTTATACACATTGTCTGAGAATGTGGGGCTATAGAAAGGTTTTGGCTGGAGGTTACCAAATGTATAGAGGAAGTTAATACATTCTGTTTTATGCCAATGGTTGAGGTGTGTTGAGGTGCGTCTCCTGGGACTGGTAGATGCCCTGGCCCCCAAGAAAGTAACTCAAACCCTTTTGACATTACTGTTTTATTATGCTAGAAAGTTCTCTCTTGGAAAAAGTCTACATCTCCTGCTGCTCCGGCTTGGAAGGCACTTATCTATAAAGCCCTTCCTTTGTATAAAGCCACATATACTAGTAGAGGAATACCCAATAAATTTGATAAAATGTGGGGTGGGTGGATGGATAGTGTATGTACAGTGTCTGAGTAAACTGGTATACTATTAGCTCATGACAGTTATATATGTGAGGCTTGGGTATAGTGTTTCCCTTGATGTGGGCTGGGTATGTGTGAACTGTATCCAGGGTCTGTTGCACAGTACTCCTGACCCATAAAATGTTACTAGAAATGGGAGCTAGTAGTAGTTATATTATTAGTAACGTATATTTAATTTATGTGTGCAGTGGATTTACTGTTATCACAGCTGCATACTAGCCTTGGAGCTATGCCGTTGACCTAGTGCTGAGGTCTTGTCTGATAAGTGTGTCTTGTGTTACCTGGTTGTCAGGCTGTCTTTAAATGTCTTAGCCCTTGTACACACAGTCGGACATTCCGATGGTAAATGTCCAATCGGACCATGTTGTCGGATAATCCGACCGTGTGTGGGCTTCATCAGACTTTTTCCAGCAGAATGTCCGACCAACAAAGTTTGAGAGCTGGATATAAAAATTTTCCCGAAAACATAATCCGATCGGACTGTGTTCGATCGTTTGTAGAGAATTCCGACTGGACAAAGTGCTACGCATGCTCAGATCAAATTCCTAGACCAAAGCTATTGGCTACTAGCCTGAACGTAGTCCCGTCATAGCTAAATAATGTCATCACTTTACGAACGATCAGATTTTCCGACAACTTTGTCCGACCATGTGTACACGTGTACCGTGTGCGATGGATTTTGTTGTCGGAATGTCCGACCGTGTGCACAAGGGCTTATGAGTTTTCTTTTTATAATGTTATGAAAATTTATATAAAAATAATAATAAAAAAAAAAGATAAACTTTTGATCAAGCTTAGCACAGTATCATGGGACATACTACATTTGGTATTAAAGTCTAAATTTACCTAAGATAAAAATACAAAGTATGCATAAGAGAGGTTACTTACTTTCAGTGTAATATGTCCCTAATGTTTCTGTCTTCTAGTTCAGTAGTAACCTTTCTCTGATGATGCGATTCATCGGTCAATTAATAAATCACATTCATAAAAGCAATAATACAGCTTCTATGAATGGTCTTGATGAGTACCCGTGACTGCTACTCCTTTATTTACCCCTGCCTTCAGAAATGTTGGGGGGAGGCATCAGGGGAGAAGGATTACTACTAAAATTGAAGACAGAAGAACAAGGGACACATCACACTGAAGGCAAGTAATATCCCCCATGTTGTATTTATTTTAGCCAAATTTGGACCGTCAATACATGGATCAGAATTCAGCGGTTCAGCAAGGACCATCCAAATTTCAGTCTATACATGGACAGGTAAGTTGTACAGAACTTGATCTACTGATCGACTTCTATACAACCGGTCTGTCAGATTTTTCCAAGCTCAATCTGTCTTGCCAGCTATAGCTAGAAGCTCTGATCAATTTCTTCTGAGAGTGGGGGGGTCTCCCCACTCTCAGAATGCAATAGCTCAGGGGAGGGGTTTCCCGCATCCACATCAAGTGTGTGGATGGGTGAATTGAGTCATTTTTTCCCTTCAACCTTCTGGCTGAATGAACAAAACTGACTCATGTGTGTGCTGCCTTAGGCCGCGTACACACGGGCGGACTGTTCGCCCAACCTTGTCCGCTGAACAGTGTTTGGGCGGACAGTCCGCCCGTGTGTGGGCTTTCAGCGGACAGTTTCAGCGGACAGTTGGACGGACAAAGTCTTTCGGAAATTCCGAAAAACTGTCCGCTGAAACTGTGTTTGAGCGAACAGTCCGCCCGTGTGTAGGCTACTTTCGAAATGAGCAAACTGTTCCCGCTCGGAAAGTCCGCCTATTTCGAGCGCGTGTACAGGTAGGCGGGGCCCGCGAAGGAGACGTCGCGGGCTCCGCCGCCTGGAATGGGTTTAAAGGGGAACCCCAACGCCGAAAAAAATCGGCGTGGGGGTGTCCCCAAAGTCCACACCAGACCCTTGTCCGAGCACGCTACCCGGCCGGCCAGGAAAGGGGGGCGAGCGAGCGCGCCCCCCCTCCTGAGCCGTACCAGGCCGCGTGCCCTCAACATGGGGGGTGCCTTGGGGAAAGCACCTTGTCCCCATGTTGATGAGGACAAGGGCCTCTTCCCGACAACCCTGGCCGTTGGTTGTCGGGGTCTGCGGGCGGGGGGCTTATCGGAATCCGGGAGCTCCCTTTAAGAAGGGGGCCCTCGGATACCGGCCCCCCACCCTATGTGAATGAGTATGGGGTACAATGTACCCCTACCCATTCACCTGTGAAATAAAGTACAAAAAAAAACACAACACAGGGAAAAAATATTTTATTGCACAGCTCCGGGGGTCTTCCGTCTTCGGGGGTCTTCTCGCCGGACTCCTCCGCTATCTGTGTGTAGCTCTTTTGCTAGCGGAGGAGTCCGGCTTTCTTCCTCCCCGCCGCCGGCCTCTTCTCCCGACTTCGGGGGTCTTGTCCCCCTCTTCGGTTCTTCTGCCGGGCCACCGCACCTTCTTGTAGCTCTTTTGCAGGCGGTGGCCCGGTCTTCTGTCGCCGCTGCCTTCCGTTCTTCTGTCGCCGCCTTCGGTTCTTCTGCCGGGCCACCGCGCCTTCTTGTAGCTCTTTTACAGGCGGTGGCCCGGTCTTCTGTCGCCGCTGTCGTCGCCGCCGCCGCCGCCTTCCGTTCTTGTTCTTCTTCTTGTTGTTCTTCTTCTTCTCCAGGGACACGCTCCGCTGCCACTTATATAGTGACAATGGGGCGGTGTCACATGGTATATGTCACATGGGTTGGTCACATGGGTTGATGTCACATGGGGACTATGACATCGTAATGGGGCGGGGTCACCATGTGACCAACCCATGTGACATATACCATGTGACACCGCCCCATTGTCACTATATAAGTGGCCGCTCAGCGCGGCTCTGGCATTCCGGCCGGAGAGCTCGTCGAGTCAACATCTCCAGGAGAAGAAGAAGAAGAACAAGAAGAAGAACAAGAACGGAAGGCGGCGGCGGCGACGACGACAGCGGCGACAGAAGACCGGGCCACCGCCTGTAAAAGAGCTACAAGAAGTAGTGATGGGAAGTTCGGATCTTTAAAATGAATCGGTTCATTTCGAACTGCTCACTGAAATGAACCGATTCAATGAATCGATTCTTCGGTTCACTTGCTGAGTCTACTGACAAGCAAGTGAACCGAAGCTCTGATTCAACCTTCTTAAATGAGTAGAATCAGAAGACTGATTCACACAGAAGGTTGGCAGGTCCTGGTAATGTTTACTTTGATTTAGTTCATCGGCGCAGAGCACAATTGTTGTCCAATTATTCCATTGTTGTCAGATTAGCGCAGTGTCATGCATTTTGGTGATACACAAACAGCTGTGTTAGGCTGGGTTCACACTTGTGCGATGCGGGAACCCTGCGATTCCACGACGGGTTCCTGCATCGCACCCAACTCGCACGACAGTTCACAACGACATATGCGAACTGCTGGGGAGTGTCATACAATGTTAATGGCACCCCCATTTCAGTTCGCATGTCGCACTGCGAAGTGTCAGTTTGGACATGAATCGGATCGCATGAGTGCTATGCGATCCGATTCTGGTGCGGACCAAAAAAAGGGTCCTGTGCGAGTTTAGTCCGAATGCGATACGATTTCAACCATACTATCTGTATTGCTGAAATCGCATTGCACGGACATCGCCTGTGATTTGCACTGCAGTGCAAATCGCATGCGATTTTGCACTATGCTGCAGTGTGAACCAGCCCTGAGCCTAGGTTTCCGCAAATTTGATGGATAGCAATGTTACCTGTGAAGTTGCCCCAGAATGCAGTTCACATGCACACAAACCCCGCTTTTCATTTAGGCTCTGTTTCCACTTGTGCAACTTGTCCTGCGACTGCAAAGTTGCATGACAAGAAGTACCCGATTTCCAATGAGTACCATTCATATCTGTGCGACTTCAAGTCACAGCGACTTCAAAGTAGTCCCTGCACTACTTTGGTCCCATTGTAATGTGACTTGAGGTCCATAAACCTCCAGAATACACAGGCATGGCTTCAAGTCGCGGCATAATCGTGCAACTTTCTGGCTTTTCAGGCTAACGCAGCCTGAAAGTTGCACAATTCTGCCGCAATTTTGATGCGACTTTAAAGCAATGCCTGTGTATTCCGGAGGTCTATGGATCTCAAGTTGCATCAAAGTGGGACCAAAGTAGTGCAGGGACTACTTTGAAGTCGCACAGATACGAATAATACTCATTGGAAATCATAGAGTACAAAGTCGCAGGACAAGTTGCACAAGTGGAAATGGAGCCTAAATGAAAAGTGGGTTTTTGTGCATGTGAACTGCATTCTGATGGGCCAACTTCCCAGTTAACATTGCTAGCCATCAGATTTTCCCATAGTCTTTACAGCGCATGCGCAGGAATGATGATCAGATTTTACTACCACTACCATGGGCGAAGTACCCCTGGTAGTAAAATCCAGTCGTTAAGGCTATTTTCACACTTGTGCGACTTGAAAGTCAAGTGCTTTTGCCATGATTTTTGCCATGACTTGAAGCAATGTTTGTGTAATCTTGAGGTCTCTGCCACAAGTCGCATCAAAGTCAGACAAAAGTAGTACAAAAACTACTTTGAAGTCGCACAGATATGAACTGAACTCGTTGGAAATCATGGGGTGTGACTTGTCATGTGACTTTGCAGTCTCAAGTCGCAGGACAAGTCGCATGAGTGTGAAAGGTCCTTAGGCTGTCCGTACCGCCTGATCACTGCTGCTACCTCATTGGTTTAGTGTATTGTTTTACTGGTGGTGACTTGTGGTTCTTTCAGTGTACTGTGTTCTAAAAACTGATACGATTCTTTAACTCGGTAACTTGTACGATTCTTTAACTCGGTAACTTGTATGATTCTTTAACTCGGTAACTTGTACGATTCTTTAACTCGGTAACTTGTACGATTCTTTAACTCGGTGTACTGTGTACTCCTGGCTCTTGTTTTAAGTTTGTATCCAGTTCCTGAGTGTCACTGTGCTTTGAGTCAGCTGATTGGTTGCAGGGAGGGGCCGAGCTCTCTCACTCTAGGATCATATTACCACTGCCAGCTCTGCTGCTCTGCTGCTCTGCTATGTACTGAGTGCAGAGTGAACTGTTTCAAACGAATCAGTTCACTGAAAAGAATCGATTCATCCAGTTCACTAAAAAGAACCGATTCAAAAGAATGATTCGTTCATGAACTGGACATCACTAACAAGAAGGCGCGGTGGCCCGGCAGAAGAACCGAAGGCGGCGACAGAAGAACGGAAGGCAGCGGCGACAGAAGACCGGGCCACCGCCTGCAAAAGAGCTACAAGAAGGCGCGGTGGCCCGGCAGAAGAACCGAAGAGGGGGACAAGACCCCCGAAGTCGGGAGAAGAGGCCGGCGGCGGGGAGGAAGAAAGCCGGACTCCTCCGCTAGCAAAAGAGCTACACACAGATAGCGGAGGAGTCCGGCGAGAAGACCCCCGAAGACGGAAGACCCCCGGAGCTGTGCAATAAAATATTTTTTCCCTGTGTTGTGTTTTTTTTTGTACTTTATTTCACAGGTGAATGGGTAGGGGTACATTGTACCCCATACTCATTCACATAGGGTGGGGGGCCGGTATCCGAGGGCCCCCTTCTTAAAGGGGGCTCCCGGATTCCGATAAGCCCCCCGCCCGCAGACCCCGACAACCAACGGCCAGGGTTGTCGGGAAGAGGCCCTTGTCCTCATCAACATGGGGACAAGGTGCTTTGGGGTGGGGGGGCCGCGCGGCCCCCCCTTCCCCAAGGCACCCCCCATGTTGAGGGCACGCGGCCTGGTACGGCTCAGGAGGGGGGGCGCGCTCGCTCGCCCCCCTTTCCTGGCCGGCCGGGTAGCGTGCTCGGACAAGGGTCTGGTGTGGACTTTGGGGGAACCCCCACGCCGATTTTTTTCGGTGTTGGGGTTCCCCTTTAAGCCCATTCCAGGCGGCGGAGCCCGCGACGTCTCCTTCGCGGGCCCCGCCTACCTGTACACGCGCTCGAAATGGGCGGATTTGCCTCCTCCTTACGTGGGCGAGTCCGTTCATTTCAAAAGTTGAGCGAACTGTTTGGCAAACAGTTCGCTGAAACAGTCCGCTCGTGTGTGGGCAAGTCCGCTCATGCAAATTTTGAGCGGACTGTTTGCCGAAACTGTTTGACGAACAAGGTTGGGCAAACAGTCCGCGCGTGTGTACGCGGCCTTAGACTTTAAAAGGATGTTTCTACGAGAGGATCTCTGCACACTTTTTGCAATCCTTTGGCAAGCAACTGATTGCCCTTGTCTGCCATACAAACAGCTAATTGCTTGGAGGAAGGACATATAAATGTATTAGTGAAATGGCATAATGAAAATATGACATATCAGTTGGTTTAGAAAAATATTAATTTGCCATCAAAATCAGTTTTAGGCAAATGTTGATGTTTACCTCCTATGTAGCCTGATACAATAATCATTTTTAATCAAGTCCATCCTAGATATTGACACTGCTCTCATAAACACAGGAGGTGCATACAGTAAATTAGCACACTCCAGGTTGATCATGAAAAACACATTGTGGAACTGACAAAATGTGGTCCTGAGCTATAGCAATATTGAATTCATTAAAGCGCAGCTATAGTTAAAACAGATTTGGGTGTGATTTGGGTAGGGTGGGGAAGAATAATAACATCTGTTGATCGGTTGATCAGTGACACTTCCCCTCACTTTATACTTGACAGGTGTCAGACAGAAAAGAAAGGTAAAGGAAAACTCCCCAATGAGCACAGCACTACAAGTAAAGTTTAGTAGAATACAGAGAGGTTACATTTATCCCCTGCTATGTTTCAAGTGATTGATATCAGACAGAACTGGAAGTAAACACAAATCTATTCAGTGTGAACTAGATGGCATTTAAAAACTGACATAGGTCAACGCTTTTATCAACATTATCTAGAACTAAAAGAATTTTTTTTTCTAGAGTTGGGTTTTAAGTTTGATATCCTGATTCATATATTTAAATGTTGATATTACCTTTCGTCCCTTTCATGATGTTTGGGGAAAATGTGAACTACAATATTATTTGAAGGTATCAGAATACAATTTCCAGTATGTACAATACATGGTAATTCCAAATTTTTTAGCAATATGGATAAAGTAAAAGCAGAAGTCTATTAAAAGAGATTATAGACAGCCATGATTATTCAGTCGTTTAGTCTACCCACAGAATAGTCATGAATATCTGCAATGAAATCTGTGAGATGTTTTTGAATGGGCTATTGACATCAGTAAAACAGCATTGTAGGAGCTCTATATGGTGACTATATATATATATATATATATATATATATATATATATATATATATATATATGTATCGCTACATTCGGGCCGCTGGCCGCTGATAGAATCTGTCCCCCACTGGTTGTCCCGATTCTGCAAGTCCTCGGACACCACTGACACCAATAACAAGAAATCTACACAGTATTAGTAAAGCAGTTCAGGTTTGTTTAATGTGATAAGGATGACTAATAGAGCAGCATAACACTATAGGTAATGGGGAAAAAGGTGCTGATGTCTCTGGTCTCCTATCAGAGATGTCAACAATAGTGTGAGCAGGGGCACAAATAATGATAAAACAGTTATGACAAAAACATTAATTAATATAAAAACTGTTTATTAATGTTACAAAGATATGATATCTTTACATATGAATCACAGATTCGTAGAGAAGGGTGAGGTAAATCGACTAGTTTCGCTTCACAGCTTCTTCAGGATATTACCTACATCTAAAAATACATTAATTTAGTATGAAAATTATTATGGATTATAATCACAAAACATCTTATATATGTAGTCATTTCAATATGGAGACAAGATCACACAAATTAAAGTGAGAGCGTATTCTTACCTATCCACCCTTGTCCAAGCACCAGGCCAAATCCAGCTGGGGGAGGAGGAAAGAGTCTTACCCAGCGACTGGGAGGGGGAATTTCCCCAAACGCCGACCTAAGCCCAAATATGGGTATTATTCATTAGACAGAAAGAATATAGGGCATAAAGCACAGTCTATAAAGGGTATAGATTAAAAAGGATAAAAGAAGGGGAAACAAAGTTCCCAAAATGCATAAAAGTGGTAAGTATTAGATGTGTGTGACCACTGAGAAAGAGAGTTAATAGATGAGAGCCTATGAGTGGTCATTATTCACCAATTATTTGTGGATAAAGGAGGTCTGAGAAGCAACTCAGAGAAAGTGGAGCCCATTCACATGTCCAATAGATGCCACCAACATGTTAAGGACTCACAATGAAGGTAAAAGAATAGGACCGTCACCCTGTGAACACCGACGTGAAGGTCAGGAAGACCAGAACAGATATTCAGTTATAGTTACCCCTTATTCAGATATTACGGGAATATGGGTCCCGGAGGTGCATAAATGGTCTCTGTAGACTAATGATGAGAAAAGCAGGGAGGATCAGTGGGTAACGAATAGAAATGGTTCCCAGTTGGAGTTAGTTGTCTAGTGTAGACAATCTATATTCAAATAGAGTGGCCAATACGTTACCATCAAAATATATAGATGGATGGCATATTAAAATGCCATTTAATATGCCATCCATCTATATATTTTGATGAAGTAATGTGTTAACGGTACATGATAATGTGGTGTCTAAAGGTACAGGTAAACCTGGTAAACAATTATTGACTGCTGTGTCAGGTACCAGAAATAAGAGGCGGTTTCCATTATAAACACTATAGAAATAGGCCCCCTACAGCCTCAGAACAGTACTGCTGAGAGAGTTTTGGGGAAACCTGGGAACCTGAAGCGTGGAGGCAGAAGGGTTGGTAGAAAGACCAACGGGAACCCATTAAGATTTTAGGAGAGGAAGTGCTTATGGAAATGCACTCGGAAGAAAAGTTGGGAAGGTTGCATCAAAGCTCATAGCAGAGTGACAGTAAGGCTTAGAGGGAGACACCAAAGGAGGGATTGGGTAGAGTTCCCGTCAGGAGAAGCGAGGTTGGACAGGATTGGACTTCTGTAAATGGTATCTGGCACAGAGGTGCCGAAAGTAACTTGGGTGTTCCGCCCTCTGGCTCGAAACAAGGGGGGGGGGATATGTGGTAGTATGGTACCCCAACAGCAGAAGGATGCAGGGTTCTCAAACATGCAGGTTGAGGGGCTCCAGGGGAGTTGTTTGTTTGTGAGGAAACTGGTTTTTCAGTTTCCTTATTGTTTTCAAAAATGCAGTTTGGGACCTGGAGCCCGGAGATTCCATAGTGTTATGGGTGGGACGGAATCTCCAATCCTGGGACCGGGTTTTGGGAACAGCCAGAAGTCTGGCTGGTTGATTGCACAGGTGGGCTTATAACAGAGCCAAGACCATGGTTCTGGGATCCACCCTCCCGAGGAGTCCAGGCAAGCAAGGGAGAAGCATGCATGTCTGCATGGTATAGCCAGAGGGCCCAAAGCTGTGGGCTGAGCAGCAAAGAAGATAAAAAAAGGGTACAGTCCTTGTACGACATCTCTGTTATGTGGCCGAGAGGGCTGAAGGGTTCTAAGGAATGCACTTTGCCAGTAATCCAACCTCCAGCACAAAATTAATCAGCTGATTGGACTGTAAAATCTACTTTGAGTTGACCTTTTGTTTCATTCGATCTTTAACAAATTACCGAATCATAACAAATTAATTAGTTATATCCTCTATAATTTCTTTCGTATTAGTTGAAATTCGTTATTTTTTTATTCGGACATGATGCAAAATTTGTCAGAATTTTAATTAGTTACGAAACAAATTGCACATGTCTAGCCCACAAGCACCTAACATCAAATAACTGACAAACATTCAGCAAACTGTTGTGATTAAGTTGGCTGGCTCCTTTAGCAGAGTTCCAGAGGATGATAGCAGGTTCCCTTGTGTTAGACAACATTTAAACACGGGGTTAATGGCAACCCTGCAGAATCCGACAAATCTTCAGCTAGCACTTAAAATATGATGAAGAGAAAAATCCTTGATGTTAGAGTAAAGCAACTTTAACTGATATGTGTAGCACTACCCCAGTAGGAGCTGCTAATTAATATTTGATTCTGCACCCTGCCTCTCAACCCAAAGAACGGTCTCAACCCCTCTGGCACACCTGCTTGGTAATATTAGTGTGGGACCCAGCAATAGAGAGAAACACAGTAATGACAAACCATAAAATATATTTACCATAGCCCTGGATCCTGTTCCTTCACCAGCTGTAGTAGTAACAGATACTCTCACAGAATATCAATTAACCACTCAGAAAGTTTACTAAAGTGGATAGTGACCAGTGACCAGTATAAGAGAGTGAGAGCAATAACACCACATTTAACACACCTGCTTCCCATTCACACCTGAGACCTTGTAACACTAACGAGTCACATGAGGAAAAATGGCTAATTGGGCCCAATTTGAACATTTTCACTTAGGGGTGTACTCGCTTTTGTTGCCAGTGGTTTAGACATTATTGGTTGTGTGTTGAGTTATTTTGAAGGGACAGCAAATGTACACTGTTATACAAGCTGTACACTCACTACTTTACATTGTAGTAAAGTGTAATTTTTTCAGTGTTGTCACATGAAAAGATATAATAAAGTATTTACAAAAATGTGAGGGGTGTAATCCCTTTTGTGAGATACTGTAAATGGTTTTCTAAATTTTTTACAAATAAATATGTGAAAAGTGTGGCGTACATTTGTATTCAGTCCCCCTAAGTCAATACTTTGTAAAACCACCTTTTGATGCAATTACAGCTGAAAGTCTCTACCAGCTTTGCACATCTAGAGAGTGACATTCTTCTTTGCAAAATAGCTCAAGCTCTGTCAGTTTGGATGGAGAGCGTCAGTGAACAGCAATTTTCAAGTCTTACCACAGATTCTCTATTGGATTTAGGTCTGGACTTTGACAGGGCTATTCTAACAAATGAATATGCTTTTGATCTAAACCATTCCATTGTAGCTCTGGCTGTATGGTTAGGGTTGTTGTCCTGCTGGAAGGTGAACCTCCGCCCCAGTCTCAGGTCTTTTGTAGACTAATGCTGCGTACACACGGTCGGATTTTCTGACGGAAAATGTTCAATGGGAGCTTTTTGTCGGAAATTCTGACCGTGTGTAGGCTCCATCTGACATTTTCCATTGGAATTACGACACACAAAATTTGAGCTCTGGATCTCAAATTTTCCGACAACAAAATCCGTTGTCGGAAATTCCAATCGTGTGTACACAAGTCCGAAGCACAAAGTTCTATGCATGCTCGGAATCAAGCAGAAGAGCAGCACTGGCTATTGAACTTCAATTTTCTCGACTTGTCGTACGTCACCGAGTTCATGAGATTTGGAATTTTTAGACAACATTGTGTGACTGTGTGTATGCAAGACAAGTTTGAGCCAACATCCGTTGGAAAAATTCCCATGGATTTTGTTTTCGGAAGGTCCGATTGTGTGTACACAGCATTACAGGTTTTCTTCTAAGATTGCCCTGTATTTGGCTCCATCCATCTTTGCATCAACTCTGACCAGATTCCCTGTCCCTGCTGAAGAAAAGCATCTCCACAACATGATGCTGCCACCATCATGTGTCACAGTGGGGATGGTGTGTTCAGGGTGATGTGCAGTGTTAGTTTTCCATCACACATAGCATTTTACTTTTAAGCCAAAAATTTTGATTTTGGTCTCATCTGACCAGAGCACCTTCTTCCGCATGTTTGCTGTGTCCCCCACATGGCTTCTCCCAAGCTGCAAAGGGACTTCTTATGGCTTTCCTTTAACAATGGCTTTTTTCTTGCCACTCTTCCATAAAGGCCAGATATGTGGCATGTATGACTAATAGTTGTCCTGTGGGCAGATTCTCCCACCTGAGCTGCAGATCTCTGCAGCTCCTCTAGAGTCACCATCGGCCTCTTGGCTTCTTCTCCGATTGTCCATGTCTTGGTAAGTTTGCAGTTGTGCCATACTCTTTCCATTTTTGAATGATGAATTGAACAGTGCTCTGTGAGATGGTCAAAGCTCGGAATATTTATTCATAACCTAACCCTGCTTTAAACTTCTCCATAACTTTATCCCTGACCTGTCTGGTGTGTTCCTTGGCCTTCATGATGCCGTTTGTTCACTAAGGATCTCTAACAAACCTCCAGAGAGCTTCACAGAACAGCTGTAGTTATACTGAAATTAAATTACACACAAGTGGACTCTATTTACCAATTAGGTGACTTCTGAAGGCAATTGGCTCCACTAGATTTTAGTTAGGGGTATCAGAGTAAAGGGGGCTGAATACAAATGCGCGACACACTTTTCAGATATTTATTTGTAAAAAAAAATAAAAAATGTTTCTTCCACTCCATAATTATGTGCCACTTTGTGTTGGTCTATCACATAAAATCCCAATAAAATAAATTTACATTTTTGGTTGTAACATGACAAAATGTGGAAAATGTTAAGGGGTATGAATACTTTTTCAAGGCACTGTAGAATCCCTAACAAGAGAAAGTGAGGTGTCTGTAAAAAGCTTTGCATCATTACACCAATTTGGAGTAACACATATGCACATATGACTTATAATTGTATGTGGTAACTATCTCTTGGGGATTTGTCTATGTAATAATGTTGTCATTGTATAATAAATATGTTGGTGGTTTGAATAATCTTTGTATGTCTGCCTTGTGGCACATTTAAAGTCCCTATAAATCGCCTTTCTTTCCCTATATGTTAGGGGATTGGAGAAAGTGCTTTGTATACTTTAGAGTTGTAAGTGACACTGAAGGTGCAGTGAGATAGGTAAGAAGAGAACCAGCAAAGTCACAGATGCCAAGGTAATTAAAATTTCTGAGCAGAAGAAGGGTGATCAACTGTATCAAATGCAGTGAAGGTCTAATAAGAATAAGGCCCTTTTTCACACCGATTGTATCTACCTGTCAGTTTTTCAGTTTACACCTGCCATCATCTAATCCAATTGGATAGGCAGTTTACTGAGCTCCTGGCAGAGCCCGCCCCATGTGGAAGGGGCCTTAGAGTAATGACCATTGGTTTTAGCAGTTAGTCATTAGTAAGTTATAGGGGAACAGTTTCTGTGGAGTATTGTGGGTGAAATCCAGACTGAAAGGTCAAGAATGTTATCAGTGAGGTGGTAGCTCAGTCAGTTGTAAACTAAGCATTCTAGGAGTTTGGGGGTAAATGGAAGCAAAGAGATGGATCTTAGGTTGTCATGATTCGTGGGGTCTAGCAAGGCTTTCTAATAATGGAGGTGACTAGTGCATGTTCAAGAGCAGGGGTCTCCGAACTTTCTAAACAAAGGGCCAATTTACTGTCCTTCAGCCTTTAGGGGGGACGGACTGATGCCAGCCTGAATAGAAACATTTCCAGGCATCAGTGGGGGTAAACAGTGCCCCATCTTTGATATCAGGGGGAGGAATAGTGCGCCAAAGGCCAGATAAAGGCATGTAAATGGCTGCATCTGGCGACTACTGTTCTAGAAGGTTGACTGGCATCAGGTATAAATTAAAGGACAATTGCATGAAAGGTATATTTGTTCTTAAAACAATATACAAAGGCATTGCTGATCTTCTTCTGAAAATACTAGGTGTCTGGCTGTCCTTGGCCTAAATACTTCCTCGATCACTAACCTAAAACAAGCATGAAGCAAATACAGTTAAAAGGGAATTCAGGACACCTTATTTAATGATTTATTCTGAGTAAATCAAAATTTACTGAAGCCAGTGGTTTAGCATGACAGAAACGGAACTAAAATTTTCAGTTAAACTGATAACCTGCATATTTTTTTCTGCACAAGTTTTCTTTGTTTTCATTCGCTTTCTGTCTTTTTTTTTTGTCTGGAATGAAAGCAAGTTTTTATGGCTCAGCAAGGGTGACTAAGTTATTGATACTGAAGAAAGAAAAGCATTAAGGAGGAAACATGTGTGAAAAAAAAGGTCTCAAGAGAAGAGAAAAGGGGAAATCAACTTTAAAGAAAGGCAGGAAAGTGTAAAACAAAACACACTGATAAACTTAAAGAAAATGAGGTGACTCAGGAAGGAAGCCCAGCAGAGCACAAGAAGGGACACTGAATGCCCAGTCACAACAGAAAAGGAGAAGGAAAGTGAGAGTGAAGCACGTCACACGCAACGCTTCACTAACTTATATGCTGCAGGGAAAAGTGAGTGCTTTTGCTGCTTGTAGTAATCAAAACTGAATAACATTTACCACACTATTGGCTTTTTTCAAATACGGTGCCATTGCTGTCCCCACCCTCATTGCTCAACTATAGTTGTCTGCAAATGGCCATTGTGTCCCCATGCTAAATGGAACTATTTTACACTGAAGACTTTAAAGAAAATCAAGCAGGATATCTGTATCATGGCATATTAGCAATTTACTAAATGTAAGAAAAAAGAGAAAGTGCACGGAAATAAATTTATTAGCAATTTACTAGAGCTAGTAGCTCCTGTTGTATGGCTTTCGACAGTAGTACTTTCAGTTACATATAAGTAGGGGTTTCCATTTTATTTGAAAGAAGCACCCAGGGTTTTCACCATCAACATGTCTATGAGGACACTTCCTTTACATTCATTAGCCCCAGTTCACAAAGGCCTAATCCATGTGGCATTTTCTTCTCTGTGCAATATTTGGTGAAAATTTTTAATTAACTAAGGCCAGCCATATACGTTTCGAATCGTTGATGGGCAGGCTGCATGTACCAAGTTGATTGATAAATCAACTTGGGTACAACCTGCCTATTGGGCTCTCTTGCGATTATCTCTAGAGGCTGATATAGCCACTAGCGATAATCACTGTCTTCTCCAGGCGGAGATGGCTTCCCCTGCCTGCCCCCTCCCCCCCCCCCGTCAATTGCTCTGCAGGAGGGATTCCCCTGTTAACACTGTCTGCAACATTGTCTTCCTGCAACCACTTGTATGCGAAATTTGTGTATCATGTATGGCCTGCCTAAAGATGTAATCAGATAAATCTGCTGAAATGACTGCATGTATGTGATACTATTGATCTTTGTTGTTTTCCCTATAAAAAAATCAAAAAGATAATGGAGTATTTTTTGCTACTAAATCTATTACTCAGCCCTCCTTGAGGAGCTGTTTGAGGTGATGATAAAATAATGATTCATGATACAAAATGAACATTTTGATGCAAACACTCTTATATAATGAAATAATGATTATATGTAGAGCTACCCCCAGAAGGCCTCTGTATTTTGAGTTTTCCCCACTTTTGCACAGTTAGGCAACATGCATTTTCAGCTCTCATTCAGAGACAAAGAAACAGTCCATAACTTGTTTTTGTTGTTTCATTGGGGAAAAAACTTGGATACGTTATAGGGATTATGGGATGCCTGACTTGACTTGATGAACAACTTGTAGCAGAATCTTAACTTGCAGGAGTCCTAAGTCCCCTTTCTTGAAAATACCAGCCCACCTTGCTACATAGCGAAATTTCCCAGGACAAGAGATTGGGTCGCAGCTTCCATCGACTTTAACCCTTTCTGCCCTGAAGAACATAGAAGTACTCACACTGTCCCTGGAAATACTGCTGCTCAGAAGAGATGGCTGTTCAGGCCTCATGCTGTACATGTCCTTCTCTGAAAACCAGGGTGTCTCCCAACCAAGACCATGGGATAGTGGAGATCCCCAAGTATTTCATCCTTTCTCCATCCTGGAAGTAAAGCCCTCTTCAACCTGGGGTCCCCTCCCAAGATACAAGACACAGATTCCTCTTTCAGCTGCCTGCCTGGAGGCAGAGCCCCCCTCAACCATGGGTCCCCTCTCAGGCCACACAGCACAGCTTCCCTACACTATCTTCCACTTCACTCCCCCGATGGGTAGGCTCCACAATATTTAAGGGCTAATCCAGACACCCTGCCAGAGCCTTCTGCCTGGGAATTGACCAGATTCCCTCAATTATGCAGATTAAAGACCTCCTAGCCTCTGCCCACTAACTTCCAGAAGCATCTCCAAGCTTATAGAACCAAAGAGAGTTATCAGAGACCTGCCTTGTACAGCTCTCCAGCCTGACTTAAAATGACCTGACCCAATTACTCACACAACTACCATTAACCACAAAACACACTTACCTTCACCAGTTGCACACTAGAGGGTGCTACATATGTATAGACGCATGCAGCTTTGTGAACTGATGCCTACCTATCCTGTGGTGGTCAAAAAGTTTTGTGGCACCAGAGCAGAAACCTTGGTTCTGCTAAAATCTGAAAATGCAGCATCTGGTAAAAACTGCAATAATGTCAGAGCGGTCTCAAGTATTGATCAAGCTATCAGTTAAATCTTTTTCATAAGTAAAAAATATTATTAACATTAGCATACAATTTAACCACTTCCCGACCAGCGCACGACGATGTACGTCGACAGAATGGCACGGGCAGGCATATTGGCGTACAGGTACGTCCAATATTCAATGCCGCCCTGCCATCGGGAGCGCACCGCCGCCGGCGCTCCCGCGCTGGTCGGGACCCCCGTGAGTCCGGTCGCGGGACCCGCGGACTCGATCGGCGCGGGCATCCCCGCGATCGTCTCACGGAGCGGCCGAATGGAGGAAATGTCGTGTAAACAGCATTTCTCCATTCTGCCTAGCAACTAGTGACGCTGATCTCTGCTCCATGTGATTGGAGCAGAGATCAGTGTTCACTAAATGAAAGCCCAACCCCCCACAGTTAGTAACACACCCCCTAGGAACACTTAACCCCTACACTGCCACTCCCTGGTTAACCCCTTCACTGCCAGTGTCATTTACACAGGAATCACTGCATTTATATAGCAGTGATTACTGTATAAATGACAATGGTCCCAAAAATGTGTCAAAAATGTCCGATGGGTCCCCCACAATGTTGCAGTCACAATAAAAATCGCTGATCGCCGCCATTACTAGTAAAAAAAAAAAATAATTAAAAAATTATTAATAAAAATGCTATAAACTATCCCTATTTTGTAAACGCTATAACTTTTGCGCAAACCAATCAATAATCGCTTATTGCGATTTTTTTTTACCAAAAATATATAGAAGAATACGTATCGGCCTAAACTGGGGGAAAAAATGTTTCTTATATATTTTTGGGGGATATTTATTATAACAAAAAGTAAAAAATAATGCGTTTTTTTCAAAATTGTCTCTCTATTTTTGTTTATAACGCAAAAAATAAAAACCGCAGGGGTGATCAAATACCACCAAAAGAAAGTTCTATTTGTGGGAAAAAAAGGACGTCAATTTTGTTTGGGAGCCACGTCGCACGATCGCGCAATTGTCAGTTAAAGCGACGCAGTGCCGAATCGCAAAAAGTGGTCTGGTCTTTGACCAGCAAAATGGTCCGGTCTGCAAGTGGTTAATAAGCATTTAAGATACACACATGTTCATAGAAGCACACTTTACAACTGCATCATATTTATTAGACATGTGCATTCATTTTCGTCCAAATGCATTTTCGTCCGAATTTTGGGTATTTTCGTTATCATTTTAACAAACAATAATGAACGTGCAGAATCCGAAAACCGAAAGATCCGACATAAACAAATGCTTTATTTCCGTTTTCGTTGTGACAACAGTTCGCTATAGATAGGAGATTTGATATGACGCTGACAATAGCAATCTGTGCCCATCGAACCTGTGGTTGAATGTGCCTAACCTTAGCTATATTAGTCCAAGATTATTCTACATAGAGGGAAAAGATTCGACATAGAGAGAAAAGATTCGACATGAACATTTGACGAAGCATTTGGACATTTATGGTCAAATGCTCTGCCCATAGGCAATAGAAGAATTCTAATGTTGGTTGACTAGTAATAATAATTAATAAATATAATTATTACTAGTGTCATACAACATTAGAATTCTACTATAGCTTGTAGGCGGAACATTCGACTGGAAATGTACGATTGCGATGTCGTACAGTTTCACTGCTCCGTTGAATCTTCTTAGAACATTCGACAGACACCATAAGCCTTCAATGACAGATTCGACCTTAATTATTTCCGATTTTCGGACTAATGCATTTTTTAGCAAAACAAAATAAATAAAAACGAATTTCGTGAGTAATTAAATAAATGTATTTTTGGGACTAAAACGAAATTCTGAAACAAAATATTTCAGTGTGCACATGTCTAATATTTATTATATAACATGAATAGAGTTACATGAACAAAGAATATCCTTCTTTTTTTTAGGGCTGATTCGCGCAAGTCTGCTGTGTTAACATGCAATGGTACATTCAAAATGTACCACAACATACGTTTTAACAGGCATGTAGCATTATTTTTCAACACACCACACCACAAAGCACAGATTTTTCACATCTGTGTGCTGTAGTGCTCTCAATCAATCCTGCGGCCCACCAGGTGCACTAGGAAGCCATTCTAAATGAATGTCACTGCAACACACGCCAGTTCATTTACTAAAACTGGAGAATGCAAAATCTGGTGCAGCTCTGCATGGTAGCCAATCAGCTTCTAACTTCAGGCTGTTCAGTTAAGCTTTGAAAACAAAACCTGGAAGCTGATTGGTTTCTATGCAGAGCTGCACCAGTTTTAGTAAATCAGACCCGCTGTACTTCATTACTGTATCATTGTAGGCAGTAACACACAGTAAAATAGGTGTTCTGCTGTGCGTTAGCACGGAAAAATAGCGTGAATAAAGCCATGGTGTTTTGGAAAGCATAAGGAGATTTCACTTCTAGTCCCTGTAACTACTGAGGGATACAGAGAGCAGAAAACTGACAGTGATGTACACCTTTAGGCTGGCCATAGATGGTACAATTTTCTTATTCAATTTCCTTTAGATTTACTTTACATTCCCAACTATGTAGTACAAGAGCCTGCCTGATTGCATACAATTTGAAAGTAATTAGGTTTGATCTCATATTTAATGGTTTTGGTAAATCTAAAGGAAAATTGTACAAGACATTTGTATAATGAATGGTCATTCTATAGGCTGCAGATGCATTTTTTTTAGCCTTTATTACTGGAGGGAATATCTAAATTCACTTTACTAGCATGCTTAAAATTCACCCCTAGGCATGGAGATTTGTAGTACATTGGTGTAAATCTTTCTGCTAATCCTAGATACACTAATTGTTTTAAATATGTGCTCTTAAGTCTGCTATATGCAATGGCAAGATAAGGTACCTACTTTACTCCACTATCAAATGATCCTTAAACCCGGACCTTGGCAAGCCCCAGGGGGATGTTAAATAATTACAACAGTGTTATTCGGGATTAAAAAGTCAGCTAGTTTTAAAAAAGAATGTGAAGACTCAGTAGCTATAGCTGGCTGTATACCTATCTTCATTGTCAATGTTTTTGACTCTAGCACCACTACTAGCAGTGATCACCACGCAGTGTAGGAGTAAACAAGAGAGAATAGAACATTAACATTTCTTCAGTGAAGCATTATCTTATTCCTTCTTCTGTATTCATATTTAGTGGTAAATATACAGTGTGTATATACTGTGTGTGTATACAAATGTGAGTACACCCCTCACATTTTTGTAAATATTTTATTATACCTTTTCATGTGACAACACTGAAGAAATTACACTTTGCTACAATGTAAAGTAGTGAGTGTACAGCTTGTATAACAGTGTAAATTTGCTGTCCCCTCAAAATAACTCAACACACAGCCATTAAATGTCTAAATTGCTAACCAACCCTAAGTAAAAATGCCCAAATTGGGCCCAAAGTGTCAATATTTTGTGTGGCCACTATTATTTTCCAGCACTGCCTTAACCCTCTTGGGCATGGAGTTCACTAGAGCTTTACAGGTTGCCACTGGAGTCCTCCTCCACTCCTCCATGATGACATCACAGAGCTGGTGGATGTTAGATACCGTGCTCTTCTCCCTCTTCCGATTGAGTATGCCCCATAGATGCTCAATAGGGTTTAGGTCTGGAGACATGCTTGGCCAGTCCATCACCTTTACCCTCAGCTTCTTTATAGCAAGGCATTGGTGATCTTGGACATGTGTTTGGGGTCGCTATTATATTGGAATACTGCCCTGTGGCCCAGTCTCCAAAGGGAGGGGAACATGCTCTGCTTCAGTATGTCACAGTACATGTTGGCATTCATGGCTCCCTCAATGAACTGTAGCTCCCCAGTGTCGGCAGCACTCATGCAGCCCCAGACCATGACTCTCCCACCACCATGCTTGACTGCTTGACTGTAGGCAAGACACACTTGTCTTTGTACTCCTCATCTGATCGTTGGCACACACGCTTGACACCATCTGAACCAAATAAGTTTAACTTGGTCTCATCAGACCACAGGACATGGTTCCAGTAATCCATGTCCTTAGTCTGCCTGTCTTCAGCAAACTGTTTGTGTGCTTTCTTGTGCATCATCTTTAGAAGAGGCTTCCTTCTGGGACAACAGCCATGTAGACCAATTTAATGCAGTGTGCGCGTATGGTCTGAGCACTGACAGGCTGACTCCCCACCCCTTCAACCTCTGCAGCAATGCTGGCAGCACTCATATGTCTATTTCCCAAAGACAACCTCTGGATATGATGCTGAGCACGTGTACTCATCTTCTTTGGTTGACCATGGTGAGGCCTCTTCTGGGTGGAACCTGTCCTGTTAAACCACTGTATGGTCTTGGCCACGTGCTGCCACTCAGTTTCAGGATCTTGTCAATCCTCTTATAGCCTAGTGTATATATATATATTATAGAAGGCTGCATATTTGCATACTATGAGAAACACTATTTTAACCCTGGTTTGATGCAATAGAGCTACCAATAAATATTCAAGCCAAATAAGGAAGTATGTGCTATTTGTGATTGCTTTTACGGCAGCTATAAAATAAATGAACAAGCTAATCTCTTACTCAGATGGCATAAAACATTTTGTTAAAAGTGTACGCCTTCTAACAGAGTGATGTCCTTGTTTTTTAGTGGCAGTGATACACAGGTCCCATAAAGTCATAATCAGGTGTTATTCTATTTGGAAGTTCCTTGCTTGGGTGGTATAACTCTTCCAATTAAAGGCTTAAAGGAAATGCTACTGAAGACCTTAAAATACCCCAGGGCCATACAGAGGAGAAGCTCCAGGAAAGGAGATCAGTGAACGGGAAAGAGGGGGCAGTAAAACAAAAGAGGAAATCCTCTCTGACAAACACTCTAATGTGCAAGAGCAGGTAAAGTCTTCAGGACAGCTGACAGCCTTCCATCTTCTTTACCTTACATTCCTGAGTTGAAATGTGCTGCTTTCTTGTTTAGCAACAATTTAAATCTTTAAGGCCAAAATAAACTTTATCTTCTCAATGAAAAGCTGATCCCTTTGGGAATTCTGAGACTCCTCTTAAAGAACTATAGAGTGAGGTGTGATAATTCAGAGGCAAACAAATACGTTCTTTTTTTTTTTTGTCTACATTCTTGGTAAATAGCTATAAATGGAGGAAAAGTGAAAGTCAGTCTACAGTTGCTTTTAAGAAATGAATTATTTATTTTAGAGGACGTGTTTTAATAAAATAATAGATAAATGATAGAGAAATAAAAAAATAAATAGATAGCTTTATTTAAAGCCCAATTGAACCCTTTTGATTTATTACTGTGATAAACTTAAGCCGCATATACAGAAATAACTATGCTGCTCTTTTACTTTTTGGCTAATAAGTTCTGAAGCAAAAGTTAAAATACCAAGTGCTGACAGCATACAGGAGAGTTGGGCCACTGCTCTCACACAATGCAGTGGCTCAGCTCTCTAGCCATCTGATATGTCCAATTAACAGCACTGATCGAGCAAGAGCATTATTGCTTAGAGCAGTGTTCAGGCGGGCATGATGGGCTGCAGGAAAGCTGAGTCGTTGCACTGTGTGTAAGAACAGCAGTCCTACTTTCCTATGTAATGCCAACGCAATGGGGGTTATTTACAAAAGGAAAATCCACTTTGTACTATAAGTGAAAAGTACAAGTGCAAAGTCCACTTGAAATTGCACTGCAAGTGCACCTGGAAGTGCAGTCGCTGTAAATCTGAGGGGTAGAGCTGAAATGAGGGGAAGCTCTGCTGATTTTATCATCCAATCACGTGCAAGCTAAAATGCTGTTTTTTATTTTCCTTGCTCGTCCCCCTCGGATCTACAGTAACTGCACTTCCAAGTGCACTTTTAGTGCAATTTCAACGTGCACTTTTGACTTGTAGTTTGCACTTGTAGTGCAAAATGAATTTGCCTTTCGTAAATAACCCCCAAAGTATTTTACCCTGACAGCAGCACTTAGCAGGTTAAAGTAAAAGAATAGCAAATGTATTACTGTATATGAAGCCTTAGACCCCATACACACTTAGATTTTCTGCAGACTTTTGTCTTCAGATTTACCAAAACCATGTAGTGCAAGGGCCTGGATGATTGCATACAAATTAAAACTTCTAAGCCTTAACCTTATATTACTGTATTTATTGGCATATAACACTCACTTTTTCACCAGGAAAATCGGGTGCAAATAGTGTGTGCGTGTTACACACCAATACTTCAATTTTAGCTGCCTGGGAGGGGACAGGGAGGGGGGCCATCAGATTACATACAGTGAGAATCTCCTGTTTACTTAGCAGCCTCTGTAATAGGAGGCTGCTGCATTGATGGCAGTGGTGAGGCTGCTGCATTGATGGCACTTGTGAGGCTGGAGATGGGCATTGATCAGGCTGCATGGATGGCAATGGTGAGGCTGCAGATGGGCACTGACCCTTATTTTGCTTCAAAGTTCCTTATTTAAAATTTATGTTTATTCCTGAAACTTCCCTCTTAAAATTAATGTGCGTGTTATATACCTGTGCGTGTTATATGCCGATAAATATGGTACGACGTTTTGGTAAATCTGAAGACAAAAATCTGCAGGAAATCTAATAGTGTGTATGGGGCCTAACTCCATAAAATGACATGCTGATAGGTTTATTGGCTCCTGTCTATATTATCCCTAGTACAGTATGTGTACTGTATTCATGAATGTGAGTTAAGGACCTTAGATTGCAAGCTCTTTGTGCCCACTGACTGATGTGAATGTACAATATATGTGTAAAGAGCTGCATAAACTGATAGCGCTATATAAGTACTTGTAATTAAAAAAATAAATAAAAATACAGTTATAAATGAAAAGGGTTGAATTGGGCTTTAAAATCTGGTCAATAAAAAAGATTTACCCATAATAACTTAGCAAAATGTATGTGTAGAATATCAATTTTATATTTATGGAGTATTCTTGCCCCAAGACAACATGATGATGTACAGAGTAGCTGCTGATTTCGGTTTGCCAGTTGTGAAATTTCAGTTTATTTATTTGCTGGTAATGCTGGTAATAAAAATTGTAAAGTAACAGTAATTTTCACTGTAAGCAAAAATATGATTTAGACAGATATATTATCATTATTGAAAAGAAGCTGCAACATAGTATTGTGGAAAAAACTTATGCTAAATTTCATAGAAATGATTCAGAAAAAGAGGAACGCAGTCTTTCACCACATTCTCTACTTTGATGTCATCTCACCCGAACATTGTCATACAAAATGCAAATCAGCCACAAACGTCATCTAACAATTAATTCCCATGTTCTGATTTCCAGAAGTCAGCACCACTCTTATTGGTGGCTCATTCTTTTTTTTTTTTTTCGAAAACAAAGTTCTGAAACTACACAAGTAAGAAGTATTATTAGCTAAAGGTCTTAATGGTGCAGTTTACTAACTGTTGCTGAATTCATGACCTACTTCTGCAGTTGACAAATTTCTGTTGTAGACATGCTATAAATTACCTGGTGATGCTTTGCATATTTTCTGATGTACTGCCTACCAATGGTGTCCTGCTTTTATATATATATGGTAGCTATATTTGCAGCTTAAAATTGTGTTTTAAGATAATGTCACAATAAGCAGTACATTTGGTGTCATGGTACCAACAATATTAATTTAAATATGAACAAAATAATTTTAGATACGAGATAAAATGAACTGAGATCAACAGCCTTTTATTTATTTTTTTGCTCTGCTAAAATATAACCAATTTTGTTTTAATTCCTTATTTGATTCCGCATCTACTATTTTCCCTTAGTCTGATGTTATGTGCAGATCCTAAAATAAATATAGACTTTAAACTTCCCTACACGTATTACTTCTCTGTTATGGCTACTGAGACTAATGCCCATTTCAAAATAGTTTGGTTGATTGTAACAACTACTTATTTTGTCTGTATGTGCAAGGGTTCCTGATCACCAGAGGTAAGCAGTAAAATATGAAAATGTAGGAGGAACCATAAGGATTGGAGGACAACGTTTTTAAGAAGACAGTTACTTTGACAATATAAAGAATTCACAGCCAGGTACACGACTTAAGCACCAGTCAGCAGAGTTGCAGAAAAAAGGAGGAAACCCCAATAGAACGGCAATGTGTTTGGAGACAGGCTTATGTCACACCGTCAACCGTTCACGGCTAAATATCTTCCTATCTATCTTCCTGTCTATGGCCCTGCTGATAACAATAATGTTGAAATTACCACATAGAGGTTAATTTACTAAAACTGGAGAGTGCAAAATCAGGTGCAGCTGTGCGTGGTAACCAATCAGCTTATAACTTCAGCTTATTCAATTAAGCTTTGACAAAAACTTGGAAGCTGATTGGTTGTTATGCAGAGCTAGACCAGGTTTTGCACTCTCCAGTTTAAGTAAATCAACCCCCCCCCCCCCCAGCCCCCTCTATTAATTTTTGGAAGCACTTAGTGAATACGGCTCTCCCTCTTTACAGGGCCACCTACCTTTCGCGAGGGTGTGGCACTAAATTTCATAAAGTATGGGGTATTTGGACGGAGTCGCGTGACACCAACGCTGACTTGAATCCGGACTGATGGAGTTTCATTAGTGATTAGGGGAAGAGTTCTAAGTTGTGTGATATTCATGTAACCTTGGGTCAGTATTTACGTGGGCAATGGGGGCTTGGTAGGTGAAGGGTGATGCATGCATATTTTATCCTGGGTCTGAGTGTGGACTGCGGTGGAGCATGGGCGAATTAAGTAACTGTCCTGAGTAATGTGCAGTGGTGCTGGAGCGTACAGGGGGAGGGGGGGGTTTTTCTTTTTTCTGTTTGGATGCACACGCCGGTGGCGGTGTATCGGGTGGGGGGAGGGGGAGGGTTATTTGGTTGTTCCCTGATTGTTTGACTCAGGGGGGGTTTGTAATAATCAGCCTGGGTATGCCCAATAGGCTGTAGGTTGTTTTATTGTTTTACTTGCAAATTAATAAAAATAATTTAAAAAAAAAAAAAAAGTAAATCAACCCCAATTTGTGTCCCAGAAAACACCAACAGTCAGTTATAATTTATATTTCAGATACCGATGACATAGATCTATAGGTAAAATAAAACACCATTTATGATTGCACATTTTTATATTAATGTTAATGAGGGCTGCCAAGGTGGCACTTAAAGACCACCGGGAGAGCTCCACTGATCTCGATTCTGCTTGGACAACAGCTAAAAGGTTTATAGGTAAAATTCAGTTAAGGTAATGACTTACCTGAGAAATATATACATACATTTGATAGGACACCTAAGATAAACCAACAAAGAACACGACCCAGTAAAAATGTAGCACTATAACTATGCATAAGAAACAACTATATTTATTATGTTATAGAGTGGAACGCGACCCAATGTGTGACAAACAAAACATGGGAAAATGGTGCATTTGCTCTTTAAGTGTACATCCCATGGTTTATTATCTAGTCCTACTTTGGCGATTGAACGCACCTATGAGATTGGATCTGAACTTTATAGTATTGCGAACACTCCAGCAGTGCACATAACAGTTAACAGTGATTCAGTTGGTTATCACAACAATGTTTGTTATATAACGGCTTTATACAATTAGGTCATGTGCCGTGCACATATCAGAGGTTTCAGTGCACTGACAGATTGGGTTACAATAGCAAATTGCTTTGGAAAAAAGCTATTTACTGACAAGAAAACATCCGCACACCCACTGAAAATGTATTCGTGCCACTGTGTATATTTAGACTTTTCCTGAAATCTATTGATTGGCAGATATATGACAATGGATGGCGGATGGAGAAATATCTGTGCCTGCCTGCATCACTGCCTGCTAGGATTCACCAATACAGTATATTCGCAAAAACATTGCGTTTTGTTTTGATTTTTGTTTGTTTTTTTTTTTTTGTAAAAGGGGAAAAATTGTGTCTTGGTATGTTGTAAAATCCATATGTACGATAGCAAGCACTTTCAAGGTTTGAATGAAAGTAATTGTTTGCTATAGCACACTAGAAGTTTGCTTGAAAGTAAACAAATATCATTGCCCCCTGGAAGTTTGCTTGGAATCTAGTGCTTGCCATTACCCCCTTAAAGATTGCGTAGAAGTGAGTGTTTGCTATTACCCACACACCCCGAGGGTTGCTTGGAAGTGATTGTTTGTTATTACCCCCCAGAAGTTTGTTTGGAAGTGATTGCTTGCCGTTACCCCTAGAAGTTTGCTTGGAAGTGATTGCTTGCCGTTACCCCCTAGAAGTTTGCTTGGAAGTGATTGCTTGCTATTACCCCCTAGAAGTTTGCTTGGAAGTGATTGCTTGCTGTTACCCCCTAGAAGTTTGCCTGGAAGTGATTGCTTGCCGTTACCCCCTAGAAGTTTGCTTGGAAGTGATTGCTTGCTATTACCCCCAAGAAGTTTACCCCCTTAAAGATTGCGTAGAAGTGAGTGTTTGCTATTACCCACACACCCCCCGAGGGTTGCTTGGAAGTGATTGTTTGTTATTACCCCCCAGAAGTTTGTTTGGAAGTGATTGCTTGCCGTTACCCCCTAGAAGTTTGCTTGGAAGTGATTGCTTGCCGTTACCCCCTAGAAGTTTGCTTGGAAGTGATTGCTTGCCGTTACCCCCTAGAAGTTTGCTTGGAAGTGATTGCTTGCTATTACCCCCAAGAAGTTTGCTTGAAAATGATTGGAAGTGATTGCTTGCTTTAACACCATAGATGTTTACTTGGAAGTGATTTCTTACTATTACCCACTAAAAGTTTGCTTGAAAGTGTTGCTTGCTATTACCCCATAGAAGTTTACTCGGGAGTGCTTGCACTCCATAGTTATTATTTATAAATAATGGCAAACAGTCCCCAAATCTGTTGAACCACTTGGAACTATCCAGCAGTGTGTGACCACAGCTATACAGACAGCCCACATAAACATCTACCAAAATGGCTGATGCCACGTACACACGGGCAGAATGTCCATCAGAAAAAGTCAGACAGGAGCTTTTCATCATATATTCCGATCATGTGTATGCCTCATGGGACTTTTTTTCGTTACCGGGAAAACCGCTTGTCTGTATGCTGTTCCGACGGACCAAAAACAACGCATGCTCTGAAGCAAGTACGAGATGGAAGCTATTGGCTACTGGCTATTTAACTTTCTTTTTCTAGCCCCATCGTACGTGTTGTACTAACTATCCACAAATTGTCAAACACGAACATAGTGACGTACTATGAGGGTATAAAGTGGAAGTTTGTTTCTCAAACACCACCCTTTGGGCCCCTTCTGCTAATTTCATGCTAGTAGAAGTTTGGTGAGGGTTGATTCGTGATTTTCAGATTGTAAAAAACAAATGCCTTTTAAAATATGTTTGGCATATCTACATGCAAAGCAGGTTTATTATTATCCCATTAAAGAAGACGAGAATTTTGACATTTCATCAATTGCCATGGCACGAATGGTAATTCTAGATTACGAACAGTAGTTTACAAGACCAAACTCTTCCCAGTCGTTCCTTGATTCTGAGCATGCGTGTTTGTACTTTCGACTTTTGTGTGATGGATTTGTGTACTGACCATCCGAAAGTCAGACGTGGAACTGTCATTCGGCAAAAATTTACTAGCCTGTCATCCAACATTTGTTGTCTGAAAATTGGAAAACAGTTGTCGAAAGGAGCATACTGATGGTAAGAATTTCGGACAACAGCCTGTCAAACAACAATCCCCTTCTGATTTTCATACCATGTGTACGAGGCTTAAGTCTAGGTGAAAACACAGAAACTTAATATAATTTTTCATATATTTTGCAATAGGTTTTGTAAGAAAACAGAAAGTCTAAACTCAAGAACATGTATACATAAACTGAATCAAACAATTCAAAAACTAACTGTAATTATACAAGCACACATTATGTTGTAAAGAGCACCAAAGTCAGTAAACAGAAGCCATTGTGGAATCTTCTGACAGGTAATAGTTTTAATAGCACATAATGGCAGGATAGTGACCCCAAGTGTTTACAGTGGGTATTGCTACTACTGCATGTTTTTCTGTTCAATTAACTCTGTGCTGACTGCAGGTATTGTGATATTCCTTGCTTTATCAGTTTACATAGTAAAATGTTTTTGATAGCTCCATTGTTTGATAAAATTACATACAATAAAATGTTCACAAGATCTGCAACAGACACCATCAGAATATTTTTTGCAAGTTCCACTAAGTAAATAGCACAATAGTTATCAATATTACACAACCCAAGTACACAAAAGGCAAAATGTCCTAGAACAGTAGTTCTCAACTCCTGTCCTCAGGACCCACTAACAGGCCAGGTTTTCAAGATAACTGAAATACATCACAGGTGATATCATTTGCTGCTCAATGATTGCAGTATTCTAGTCTGCATCTCCCCAAGGTTATACATAAAACCTGGCCTGTTAGTGGGTCCTGAGGACAGGAGTTGAGAACCACTGTCCTAGAAGAAAATACATTGCTCTTATTTGTATATTTATGAAAAAATATGCAAGTATTAAAAAAAGAGTCTGATTTAAAAAGACAAGGAGAAAATGTAGTAACACATAGCAACCAATACGATGTAACTGATTTGATTGCTCTTTTGACTGCCTAAATAAGCACATCGTTTTTTCTTCAATCAATTATCATATGTAAATGTCATATAAAGTTGTAAGATCTCATTTGAGGTCTTTTTCACTCAAATTTTAGGGTCACTGCACGCAAATGTTGCATGCTAGTTATAGATAAAGCATAGAAGATTAAGTCTATAGCTCCCAACTGTCCCTAATTTGGACCTTTCCTATCTGTGATGTGATCATCTTCAATAAAACATTTGGACGTAATGTGAAGATCTATGGTGTGCTGGTGAATATTTTCTTTATAGCTCCCAACTGTTTCTCAATTGGACAGACTGCCCCTCCTTTGAGACCAAATCCCTCTGTCCTTTGGGCAGCCTCAGTTGCCCCTCTTTTTGCCTGATGTATATGTCTCTATACAGAATGTATTATTTCACTGTCAAAAGTGTTATGCTTCACTATTTGTTTTATTCAACTTTTTAATGCATTTGTTTTTTTTAAATGAAAAAAATAGAAGTAAAAAAGCACTTGCGTGGTTTAGCTAATCATTTTCTCCATATTAAATCTTTGTGGTCCATGTAACTGGGGCCAGTAGCAGGAACATGTCCTTAGACTACATAGTCTGTGCTACAAGGTGTCCCTTTTATAATTTTAGAAAATATGGAGGTATGTCAGTCTGCAAACAAAACAAACAACCACCTGCGCTCAAGGTAGCTGTTCTGGCAATGGTGAACCTTATATCTTCAGCAACTTGACGCTAAGCAAGACTTTTCAGCCCCTGACAGACTCGGGGGGAAAACTGATGGTACACCAGCCTTGCACATTACCTTTATAAAACCTTTTATTGAAGAAATAAAATGGTTGTGTTTTCACAAACAGCATATAATATTAAGCTTGTCAATGCCCACATCGCCTGGCTCTTGGCTTCAATCCCAACATGGGGAAGATGCTTCAAATATTCTGACATTACTTAGGGGTGGGTCCCCTCTTTATCAGAGTCAAGTTAAGGCTGGTGTGCCCTCTGTTTTTGTTGTTCTAGTACAGTGATGGCGAACCTTGGCACCCCAGATGTTTTGGAACTACATTTCCCATGATGCTCATGCACTCTGCAGTGTAGTTGAGCATCATGGGAAATGTAGTTCCAAAACATCTGGGGTGCCAAGGTTCACCATCACTGTTCTAGTATGTCAGTCTGCACCTGAATTCTTATACATTTTGGGGACTGCATTAGCCATTGCCAGATCTGTTCTATTGGCCTGGGAATTGCATGGGTCAATATAGATATTTCAGTCTTCTGCGGATTGGGACCTCAACATAATGACCAAAGCAACTGAGCAGGACCCAGAAGTAAAAAAAAATGTTTTAAGTTGCAGAGAAATGCGGGGGGGAAGGAGATAAAGCAGAACTTCTCTTTTTAGGTGACCGTCCACTTTAAGTTATTAAAGATGCAAGCTTTTGGTATAATGTGGATCCTTTTGTCTGTGTTAGGTTCGATTCACATCTATGCATGTTGCTTTTGAGCATACCTGCAGTGCTTTTTGCGGTGCTTGCCGCGTTTTTGGACACACGTTTTTACAGCGTTTAGCGTTTTTTTTACACTGTGGTTGCTTAGCAACCAGCTATATACAGTGTAAAAAATGAAAACAAAAAGCAAAACGCAAATCGTGGCAAAATCGCGGTAAAAATGCGGTACTTTCATTTTGGATGCGGGTCCATTGACTTCTATTACATGCAAAATCCATAGTGGCTCACCTGTTGATCCTGCTTGTCAGTCAAGGCAAAAAAGACAAAAACGTGGGGGAGACCTCAGATGAGGAAACCCCAGGAGGTAAAGCAGCTACTAAGGCAGCAAAGGGCAATACTAGAGTCTGATAAAAATACAAAAAAGTTTATTCAATTCAACAATATAGAAGATAAAAACAGCTCAGATTACTGAGAAATAGAGTAACAATTACACTGGTTATAGTTTATAAAGTCCCACACTGCTCAAATCCTATACGTTTGGCTCCAAGCTTTGCAGTCCCATTCTTGCCTCCCTCACTTCCCATGCCTCCTGGTACCAAGTCTGCAAGTGAACTAGAACCCATGCAGTTGGGCTTCATACCTCTCTCTGCGGATGAGAGGGCCTTTAGGGGGAGGAGAAGATTGTGCCTTTATTTTAGCCAGGCAGGTCACTTCTTGAAGTCTTGTCCTACCTGTCCGGGAAATGCTTGCACCTGAGTTCCTGTAGGAGACAGGCCTTGAGTGGCATTGTTATATCCCCAGTTACCTTGAAGGATAAGCCTCTAGTTTCGGTTACCCTTACGTGGTCTGAGTCGTCCATTGATACACAGGCTCTAATCGACTATGGGGCTGCAGGCCTTCATAGACAGTGCCTATGTGTCTAAGCACTCGATTCGGCTGTAGTTTCATGCCACTCCACTTGCCGTTTGAGGCTATTTATAGGAGACCTCTACAGCCTGCCCATGTGACTGATGAGACTGCTCTGTTGACCATGGCCTGTTGGGTTTCTTCACCATGAGATAATCCAATTTCAAGTAATTTCCTCTCCTCATTATCCGGTGGTTATTGGTTATCCTTGGTTACAGAGGCACAACCCCTCTTTTGATTGGAGGTTTTTTCCTGGTTGCCTCAATGCAGTAAGACATGTTCTTGGAAAGTGGCTAAAGTCTTGTGCACATCGGAGTACCGTGAATTTAGTGATGATTTTGACAAGAGTCAAGCCGGTAGTTTGCCTCCATACCAATCGTATGATTGCGCAATTGACCTTCAAAGTGCTATGCCTCCCGTTGATGGGTTTACCCTCTGTCTGTCTCAGAGGATAAATCTATGGAGGACTATGTTGCTGACTCACTTTCTTGAAGGTTCATCTGAAAATCCATGTCTCCTGCGGGTGCTGGCTTCTTCTTTGTGAAAAAGAAGAGTGGTGATCTGAGACCTTGTATTTATTATAGGGGGTCTCAATTGCATCACGATTAAGAACGCCTACACGATTCAGTTGATTAAGGAATTATTTGACAGCCTCAAGGGAGCAATGGTTTTTGCAAAGCTCAATCTGAGAAGCTCAGTCTGAGAGGTGCATATTATCTTGTGAGGATCAAGAGGGTGATGAATGGAAAACTGCGTTTAACACCAAGACAGAACATTACGAATACCTCCTAATGCCGTTTGGTCTTTGCAACGCACCTGAAGTTTTTCAGGAGTTCATCAACGATTTCCTCTGAGATATGTTGCAGCAATGTGTGGTGGTTTATCTCAATGATATTCTCATATATTCTAGATCCCTATAGAGCCACCACACAGATGTCTCCCGTGTGCTACAGAGGCTTGGAGATAATAACCTGTATTGTAAGTTGGAGAAGTGCGAGTTCCATTGTGAACAGGTTACATTTCTGGGTTATGACATTTTTACTGACGGTTTTTCGATGGACCCAGAGAATTAATCCGCAGTTCTACAGTTGCTTTGACCCATAGGTCTACTTCCTTTACAATATTTTCTTGACTTTGCCAATTATTATCGGAAATGTATTCAGAACTTCTCTTCTCTGGTCAAACCCCTGACTGATATGACCAGAGAGGACGGTAACCCACAGAATTGGTCTCCGGATTCCATTAAAGCCTTTGAGTCTCCCAAGGCTGCCTTTGTTTCAGCTCCTGTGCTGGAACATCCTGACCCTTTATTCCTGAGGTTTATGCATCTGAGGCTGGAGTGGGTGCCCTTCTGTCTCAACGTCCTACCTCTGAGAGCGCTATGCATCCTTGTGGCTACTTTTCTAAAAAATTGTCTCCTGCAAAATGCAATTACGAGAGTGGAGACAGAGAATTGTTAGCTATCATTTTAGCTCTTAAAGAATGGAGGCATCTTCTCGAAAGGTACCACTGCACCGATCCTCATTTTGGCTGACCATAAGAATCTCACATTCTTGTCTGAGGCTAAACACTCATTTCTCAGAAGAGCCCAGTGGGCTCTTTTTCTGTCAAGCTTCAATTACATAGTCTCATTCTTACCCGGTACTAAGAATGTAAGGGCTGACGCATTGTCGCTACAGTTTTCCTCCGTTTCCAAGATTGAGTTGGTGCCTGTTCCTGTAATACCTCCTGATCATATTCTGGCTACTGTATGCAGCAGTCTCAACTCACCTTTTGGTGGCAGATCAGATCCAGTCTCCTCCAGAGAAACCTGCTTTGTCCATGAGAATCTCCGCACTGCTTTGCTAAAGACTTACCATTCTCCCAAGGTGGCTGGCCACCCAGGAAAGAATCAACTCATATGGGCTATTTCTCAACAGTTCTGGTGGCCTAGTCTCTGTGCTGATGTAACCGCCTTTGTAGCTGCTTGTTACTTATGCACACAGATTAAGACACCACAACACCTTCCAGTGGGCCTCCTACAACCCATACCCAATGGAGAGTGGCCTTGGACCCACCTGTCTATGGATTTTATTGTGGAGTTACCCAACACCCGGGGCAACACATTTATCTTTATGGTGGTTAACTGGTTCTTGAAAATGTCACACTGTATTCCACTAAAGAAGTTGCCCACAAAGAACTGCCATCCATTTTTGCTTGGGAGATCTTTTGGTTACATGGGCTATCCAAGGTTATCATCTCTGACAGGGGTACCCAGTTTGTCTAAAGGTTTTGGCAAGCCTTTTGTGCACAGTTAGGAATTCAGCTTTCATTCTCCTCTGTGTATCACCTGCAGTCCAATGGGGCCGCAGAACGAGCCAACAAAGCCTTGGAGCAGATGGAACACTATTTCTGACCACCATAACAACTGGTCAGACCTCCTACCTTGGGCACTCACAATAGTGCCATCAATACTCCTTCCCAATTGCCTACATTTATGGCAATTTATGGTTTTCAACCATCCATGTTGCCTGACTCATTTGTTCCTCAAAGAATTCCTTTGTTAGAGGAGCATCTCCGAAATCTTCATCCAAGAGTCCTTGCAACATGCCAGTGAGAGGTATAGACTCCATGTTGTCCGCAGACACCCACCTGCACCTTCCTACCAGGTTGGGGAGAGGGTCTGGCTGTCATCTCCTAACCTCCAACTCAGTGTTCCCTCACTGGAACTGGCACCACGATTTATTGAGCCTTTCCGTATTCTCTATAGGATCAATCCAGTGGCTTACACATTATGCCGCGTACACACGACCAGACTTATGTCCGACAGACTTTCGAAGGAGTTCTGCCGGAGTTCTGACAGAGTTCTGACGGACTTTCCGAATGAGCGGACTTGGCCACACACAATCACACCAAACTCCGATGGATTCGAACGTGATGACGTACGACTGGACTCGAATAAGGAAGTTCATAGCCAGTAGCCAATAGCTGCCCTAGCGTCGGTTTTAGTCCGTCGGAATAGCATACACACGAGCAAATTTTTCGGTAGGAACTGGGTCCGGCAGAGTTCTGGCGGAAAAATTTGAAGCATGTTCCATTTCTAAAGTCTGTCAGACTTTTGCGAATCAAAAGTCCGTTGCAGCCCACACACGATCGAATAGTCTGCCGGAATCATTCCGTCAAACTTTGGATGTTGAAAAGTCCGCTTGTGTGTACGGGGCTTTAGACATTTCTTCTAACATGCATATTTCAAATGTTTTTCATGCCTCCTTATTAAAACATTTGGTGTGCAACTGCTTCACCACCTCGGTACCACCTCCTCGTCCGCTGCAGGTCAAGAACCATGAGTAGTATAAGATACAATCAATCATTGACTCCTGTAGGTTCCGTGGGCTCATACAGTACCTGGTTCATTGAAAAGAGTTTAGTCTGGAGGAATGCTCTTGGGTCTTAACCTCAGATGTACATGCTCCTGTCCTCCTCCGTGCTTTCTATAGATATTTTCCCCTCAAACCTGGTGGTCCTCCGAGGGGGAGGGGTTATTGAGGAGGGGGTACTGTCAGAGCTGGGCTCTCAGCCCTTCCTTCTCTGTGCTCAGGTTGCTCAGATGTCGGTTAATTGCCAGTACTCAACGTTCCACAGTGGCTCACCTGTTGATCATCTCCTGCTTGTCAGTAAAGCCCGCAGCCAGCCCCTTCTGGCTATTTAAACTGCCTGGTTCATTTCTTTAATGCCTTCACTTTGGTCAACATATGTATCTAGGTACTCTCTGATGTGTTCCTGTTGAAGACTTGCCTGGCTGACGTCCCTTCTGGTTCCTGATCCTGTCTGCTGCCTCTGACTACGCCGATCTCTAGCTTCCTGATTTCCTGGTTTGTTCTGACTACCTGATTTGGCTACCGAACCCTGGCTATGTTTTGACTACATTTTACAGTTGTACCATTTTTACCATTTTATTCCTGGTTCCTGACAGTCTAGCATATACATGTATAAAGCCTGGTGAAGGCATCTATAGCTGGCCATACATGTATAGACTTCTTTTGTACAGACTATGGGGTTGGTTTACTAAAGGCTAATAGACTGTATACTTTGCAAAGTGCAGTTGCTCCAGAGCTTAGTAAATGAGGAACACTTCACTTTGCAAAGAGTACCCAATCACATGCAAGAAAAATAAAATAAACAGCATTTTTTTTCTTGCACATGATTGGATGATGGAAGTTAGCAGAGCCTCTGCTCATTTACTAAGCTCTGGAGCAACTGCACTTGCAGACTGCAACTACATTTTGCAAAGTGCGCAGTCTTTTTGCCTTTGGTAAATCAACCCCTATGTGCTGAACAAAAGAAATCTAGCAGATTCCTCCATCCATTCTAAAGAGGGCAGATTTAATGAATCTTCGGGTGTGGCTATTGTATTGTATGTAAAAGCCGGGAGTTCTGATTGAGGTCCAATTGAAACCCTAAACCATCCGTCAATTTTCTGATTTTTGATTCAAAGGATGTTGGATGGATTTTCTCCAAAAGAGCCATTTGTCAATAGAATGTTGGTTGGTTATATGCACTACTTAAAGCGGACCTTCACGCTAAAAGTCATGCTGTGCTGCCCTACCTCCTGACCCCTCTCTTTCCTACAAATGGACATTTTTATTTTTGCAAAGTGATTTTTGGGTTTTGCAAAGCAGCTTTTCCACCCTCATTTAGGCATGTATTTCTCCCCGTCCCCTGCGTGTGCATGTGCTGCAGGGCTCAGGAGAATCATGCTGCACATCTGCACATGTGCTTGTTTACCCAGACACCTGCACACATGCAAGGTTTCCTGTGCATGTGCAAAGAGCCACCAGTCTGAAAGCGTCTCTGCCTATGCGCACATGTGGAAAATCACCTGTGTGTGTGCAGATGTGTCGATGGGCTCTGCCACGATCCAGAACCAGCGGGCTTATCTGCGCATGTGCCATAATGGTGGCACTTGGTGGAGGTAGCCTAGCCACATGGGAGGCAGACTGAATTTCCATTTTAATAATCACAAAGGATATACATTAATGTTGTGTGCACCAAACACTTTTTCAAACAAAGTTTAGGCCTTTTGTATTTAGACAACATTTTCCTATATCAAAGTGCAGCTTTAAGTTATCCAAAAATGTTGCATCTTTAACAACTCACATTAATCAATAAAAGGAATCACTTGTACACCAAACGTTCTGCAATAATTATTGACCATCACAGTATAACACTCTGCTACTGCTATAACTGGACAATAGTAAAACTGTTCACTTTTTTTATTTCCATTCATATATCATTCCAAGTTTTTTTCTGTTTTCAAACACTGAAAGAGTCCATTAAAAGTGCAGTAATTAACATCAGTTTTCAAACTGTTTTACAGCAAGTGGGGAATCTACAAAATGTGTAACTATCAGTAAGTAACCAAACAAGTACTACTTAGTCATCATTGTCACTCTGAGGGATGCTAGGATACCTGAGATTTCCCACTTGAAGCAAGTGGAGTGCTAGAGTGCTCTGCTAGAGTGTCCACAAGTGCCTGTAGCAAAGTGCTCTCTTAAATATTTTACCACATGACAGCGACAAGACTTCAAGTAGAAGTAAACAGGTGAAAGACAAAGAAAGAGGAAATGAACAGATAAGATTGTCACCACCTTATGACTCTAATTTGTGTGAGTGATGTATGACTTACAATCAGGATATCAAGGGGGCAAGCAAAACTGAACACTAAAGTTGGCCCACTTGGATTCTTGGTTCTACCATTAGGAATCACCCTTCAGCAGGTGATTACCCCATTGTAGATCAGAATATGTACAGGAGCTCTGCATAGAAATGAATCCTGTACAGGTTAGTAAAATCATAATTGATCCTTTGGCACAACTTAACAAAATAACATGCATTAACCATAGTCTTTGCATGATCACACCTTAATCACTTGATCGCAATGACTGGTACTTTCAGATCCAGATATGATTTCCCTAGACAGGATAAAGGAGAAGTCCAGCCTGAGCTCGTTTGGCTGGGCTTCTCCTATGGGTCACAGGAGTTTAGTTTTGCACTCCTGTGACCCATTTTTAGCAGAGAGCGGTCTGAAGTCCGCAGCAATTTTACAAATGTATTTTTTGGAGGAAAAAAAGTTTCATGATTAAAAAAAAAAAATAAAAAAAAAAAAAACAGTTAGCCCAATTTTTTTGTATAATGTGAAAGATGATGTTTCGCTGAGTAAATAGTATCTATTTACTCGGCGTAACATCATCTTTCACATTATACAAAAAACTGGACTAACTTAAGGCTTCTTTCACACTGGGGTTCGCAGCTCGAAGATCCCCTGCTTGCTGTCAAAATGGGGATGGGGGGGTGCAGGGGTCGGTACATTTGTAACATGTTAAAGCGGGAGTAAACCTGCAAGGGAAAAGGCATAATGAGCTAGTATGCACTGCATAGTAGCTCATTATGAAATACTTACCTTAGAACGAGCCCGACATCTCGCCCGATCCACGCAGAGGGAGCTGACATGCTCCCTTGGCATGTCTCCCGGGTATCGCGGCTCCAGCGCTGTGAGTGGCCGGAGCCGCTATATCGTCACTCCCGCGCATACGTGCAGGAGATTACTTTTCGGCAAAGTCCGGCATCTACCGGGCTTTCAGCCAAAAAATCCCTGTGCGCATGCGCCACTGCAGTCAGTGGCTCATTGCGAGGGGAATATCTCCTAAACCATACAGGTTTAGGAGATTTTTTTAAACTAAATAAGGCTTACCTGTAGGTAAAAGTAAAAAAAAAAAACACCATACAACCGCTTTAAATGTTACACTCTGAATATGGGTGTAACATGTAACAGGTTACAAAAGGTGAACTTATCCTATAAGAAGAATTCATTAATGGGTTGATCTACCCAAATTTGATCTTTCACTTTTTGATAGACCCTACAGAGGGAAACACCTGATATATCTTATATCTTTCAAGGGACAATATTGGTAAGATTTGTGTGCTTGAGTTACTAGTACTGCACACTGCCTGTTGCCATTAGGAAGGGTTCACACTCTCCCTGTTTATTTTTTAGATTATGGAGAAAGCAGCAAAAAGGTACTGGGATGCTAAATGGTGAATGGGAACGTGTGATTGTGGACCTAGGAATTATGGCAGCTGGGTCACATTGCTGAAGCATCCAAGACAAATAAGAACCAGTGACTGATGTTGTGTGTGTCTGCTTTTACAATCTGCTTAGATAACGCCCATTTTACTTACCTGAAGTTACAGTCACATGGCGAAACTTCTCTCTTCTCCTCTTTCCTTCCCCTGGTCCTTCTTTGGGTGTCCATATCAATGTCTGTGTGATGTGGGCACCTTCTAGTGGTGGAGACGACACTTCCAGTAGGCCCCGGAGGCAGGAGGACTCATGGGGGAGGTGAGGGGACCAGTGCCCAAGAAGATAATGAGTAGGGCAAAATGTCTAGTCCCCAAGCAAGGAAATTAGCTTGGCTCATAGAGGAAACTGTGACTTTGATCCATTACACTGCAGGATGACTTAGGAAGAGATGCCTAGAATCAAAACTGAGGGGTAAGGTAAATACTGTATATACCTTAACTTTTTGCTTGGAGTTGGAGTTTACATTTCTATACAGTATTACATTTGGTACATTATTCAATTGGATTATAACACATGTGGCCATGGTGTTCAGTGGTTTGATCTTGAGTTGTAATAATGTCTTATGTCTGCTATCAGCTGTAGATACAAATGGCACAAAACAGTAAACTCAACATGATATATGTATATTTGAAAGAAAAAGAACATTGCCCTGTATAGACAGTCTAAAGTATGACACCTTCCTTGTACAAATACAGGGGAAGCAGCTTACTCAGGAACTTTCTGTCTATAATGTTAAAAAGGGGCATTTTCAGTAATCCTTTAATGGCACTGTCACCTTCACAGTGCAACTTAACAAACACTGAGATTTATGAGTCTAACTTTGAAGATAGGTCTACTAATCTGCTACAAATGAATCCCTCTCCTTATGACTCAGAACATGAAATCTTATGCAAACACATAAAAGTAAACATAGATATTACAACCCTCCATGTAATTATAATTAAACAAGTAGGCCTTAGTACAGAAAGTAAAATTATGGGTGCCTGGAAAAGATGTAGAAACACTGGCGTGATCACAGTGATAACGCTTCATGCTTCTGGCATGTCTGTAGGAATTAATAGGGTTTTCTGTCTTCAGATGGTTGTATGGGACTTTTTGACACATTTTCCTTCTTTTGAAGTTTCTTTTTAATTTCATAGGCTTCCAACTAAGAGATTTTAATGACATAAACAGTTGTTATGTTTTAGATAAAAAATAGAAACTAGAATAAAAGTTTTGGTTGGAGTCACACTTTAAGTATTGGGGGGGTTAAGTGTTAAAGGCAAACATGATGGCCTTCTATCTATGGGCAGGCTGGCTTTACTGAAGACAAACGACAGATCAACTTCTGTACAACCAGCCTGTCAGGCTTTTTATCGTACAATCACTTCTGGTGTCTATAGCAATAACCTGTCACTATCAGAAAAACAATAGCTCAGCAGGAGGGATTCCCCCAGCTACACTGACTGTGTTAATGGGGAAATCAAGCGATCTTCTTTATTTTAACCTGTGGTTGAAGGAAAGTTGCGTAATCTATGGCCAGCCTAAGTGTTAGGGGGAGATATACTGTATGTTAAGGTGAGTTTTGGAGGGGTGGTTACTCCCCCCCCCCCCAACACAAGAAGGTGGAATCCAGACTATCGACTATGCTATCTTTTGTCACTTGTCCAAAACACATGCAGGTTAGGACAGTCATCAAATTATTTTAAACAGTAAAACCATCACGCTGTTTGCTAATAAATTCAATAAATTAGCGGCCAGCAATATCAACAAATGAAAATGTACACTGCAGGTATGCTTCATTAAAAACATTAAAGTGGAGGAAAAGCCTAAGTCTAGCAGTTCTTAAAAATGTTCCCTCCCACCTCCTCCAACCTATCCTGCCTAACCTGTATGGAAAAAAAAGAAAAAAAAGACTTACCTATTTTTAATTTACTCCAGTCCAGTCATGTGATCCCGCAGCCAGACCATCTGCTGCAGAGGAAAGGAGGGAGCCATGATACCACCCATAGGCTCCCATGGCTTGGTCATGGGAGCCTATGGGGGATATCATGGCTTCCAGAATTCCCAGTGATTTATGTAAGTGGACGACCAGAGTAGAATAAAAACAGATAAGCATAGACATCTTTTTATGCCACATAACCTTTTTATTCATAATATTTTTTTTGCAGATTATGCAGGATAGGTAGGAGAAGGAAGGAGGGAACACATTTAAGAATAGTTAAACTTTTCTACCACTTTAAAGCTGAAGTAAACCCATCAATTTAACAGTTTCAAAAAAACAGTTAAGCCTCTTTCATGCATCCGGGACGGATTTAGTGCAGCTATCTGTACTTAACCGCAGGTAATCGCAGTGTACTATTTCTCCTGCGGATAGCAATGAGGAAAGAAAAACAACAATGACATCAGAAATGGCAAAAATGTTCCACGGCAGCTAAAAGCAGCCGCATGTAAATGCACGTAAACGGTGCTAATCGCAATGTACAACTGAAAGTGATTGCTGTGCCTGGAGTCTTGGAATTTCAAAATAACAAAACATGATTTTAACAGCGGCAAAACAGCCGCCCGTGTGAAAGAGGCCTTCATTTCCAACACATTCCAGAAATGTAACTCTCCCAATGGTTGTGCTCTCAACCAAACTGTCAAACCGTCCTATGGTTGTTGTCATAACTGATTACATTTGCAGTTATAGATTAAACTGAGGCCAAGATGGCAGCTTCCTTGGCTGAAAAGATAGGAGAGTTTACTTCCACTTTAAGGCAAATAGCCTGTCTCTTCTCTGTAGTTCAATTCGTAATCCAGACTGATGCATACCTCCCAACCTTTAGCAATTAGCAAAAGTATGCAGGCATAGGATACACCCCCTTAAATGAGAATCATACAAAAAAATGATTTATTAAGCCCACAAGTGCTTTTTTAACCACTACTAATCCTTTATTCTGGCTTTTGAAATTTACAAATACAGCCATTTAGAAATTGGATGAATGGTTTAGCAGTGGGAAGCAATGACAGACAAATGAGGAGGACAGAGAGACAGAGGAACTTTGTTCCAAATCAGGGACAGTCCCTCAAAAAACAAAACAAACAAAAAAACACTTCCATTACGGTACATTTGGTTTTACACACACTGAAAATAAAGCACTAACACTTTGTCTGAGCTTACCTTAAAGAAGTACTTCATTAAAATATTCAGGGACTTCTTAGCAATCGGTAACTGTTGAGACAATGAACACTTTGGTGAGAATAATGAGAAGTATATAATGTACAATATAGCATATATAATGCATTAGTCTGCAAGGCAGAGTGCAGGGGTCAGGATGTGAAATGTGCAGAGTGTTAGGAGTAAGGATTACATAACACACAGAGTTATGCAGTCAGTGTCAGGTTTAGGATACATAACGCAAAGTGCAGGGGTCCAGGGTATGTAATGTAACGTGTTCAAGGATCAGGAGTATGTAACACACAGATTGCTGAAGTTAGCGCCAGGTTTAAAAGATACACAGAGAGTAGGGTCTAGAAGTACGTAATACACAGAATGCAGGAGACAGGAGTGTCTAATGCACATACTGCAGGGGACAGGAGCGCATACTGCATAGAAAGTAGGAGACAGGAGTGTTATGCACAGAATGTAGGGCACAGGAGTGTGTAATGCATAGTAGAAGTCAGGAGTATAAAACAAAAAGAGTGCAGGAGTCAGGGGTGTGTAATGCACAGTATAGGGGTCAGGAAAGTGCAACATTTCCCCCACAAGCAATGCTCTCCACCACTTTACTCTTTCAACAAAAATCCCCATACACACACACAAAAAAAAAAACAGCACTAATCCACTCGTTCACCCCTTCCAGAACAAATATTTGCCTCCCCACAGAACACATTTTTTTTCTTATCCTCCCAGAACAAATCATCCACTCCAAATCCCCCCACCCTATCTCAACACAAATACTCTTCCATTCCTCCAATTCTCTCCATCCCAACACAATCCCCCCCTTCTTCCCCTTCCCAGCACAAACCCCCCCCCCCCCGTCCTCCCTCCCAGCACAACCCCCATTCTAGTACAAAATCCTCCCCCACCCATTATCCCTCTCCAAATTCCCCCCAGCACAAATTCTCCTTCCCCTAAATACCCCCTACCAGCATCACAAATCCCCCTTAAATTCCTCCTCCCTGACAAAATTATCTCCCCTCTTCAAGCACAAATACCCCCCATCCCCCTTTTAGCACAAATTCCCTCCCAGTGTAAATCTTTTTCATACCTTTAGCACAAATCCTCTCCCTGCCAGCACAAATCTTGTTTCACCTCCAAAATCAGCACTTTTCATCCTGGAACAAAATCCCCCCCAGTACAAATACTCCTTCCCCCAAATCCTCCCCTCCTCTCCAAGCACAAATCATCTCCCCATTTCTCACACAAATCCACCCTATCCTGGCACAAACCCTTATTTCCATCTTTAAAACCCCCCACAACAAATCGCCCTCCCAATCCCTCCTCCCAACACAACCCCCCCCCCCCCAAGTCCCAATGTCTCAACAGCGAACTTCTCATTGATTTGAGGGGGTGGGGGTGCTAGGGGGCAAAGTGCCTCATTGCCCCATTAAGTCACTCCTCGTAGCATGAAACGTTGTTACCTGTCCACTCCCCCACCTTTCTGGTCATTATGTCCCCCTTTGCCAGTTCCATAAATTAACTTACAGGCCTGAGAACAGCTTGTGGCTACAGAGAGATGTCCTCTACCCCCTGACTTCTCTTCTTGGCCTAGGTACATGAGAATGTCAAAGCCGGTGAGGAGGCTTCTGTCCACTGTGCAGCGAGCGATTATACAGTTAGTCAGCAAGATGCCAGCTGCCATAGAGGGGGCGATGGCAGAGTGTGGGATGCAAGTGATGCAAGGCAGGTGTACAGGTTGCCCATGCTAGCGTCCACATGTCAGGTGGGTTAGTGGAGCCAGGTGCCAGAACTTGCTCCAACACTGGGCTCTGGAATTTAATCCAGCTTCTTAGGATGACGGGATTTAAATCACATCTCGGAATGGTCGCAGTGAATCCAGGATGGTTAGGGGGAATGGCATTCTAGTAAATTGAGCTCAGGTAATTAAAGTTTTAGACAATCAAAAATGCAATTACTAACAACTGCTATGGGTTTCCAGGACGGTCCTTTTGAGGCCATACTCAACAAGTTAAAATAAGTCTAATGTGACTTATTTTAGTGAAAGTGTGTTTGTGCATGTGTAACTACACGCATAGGTAGCAATGAAACAATTGCAATTTTACAACCACTGCAACATAAAAACAGTACAGGCACAGTAAGCAACTTACAATCATAGGTAAGTAAGAGCCGTGTCTAGACACAAGGCTCTGATACAGAATGTATTAAACAGTAAGCTAATAAATAAACACCTAATCTTCTCCAAAGAAAGAATTGTCACAAAGGTCAGCATGCTTACTAAAGTGTTTATATCAGGGAGTCAAAGTCTTACAAGACAGGGCAGCCTTGCCTCAACTCAGACATGGAAAATAGCACGTGAGATATGGGTAACCCTGCCCTGAATGTTAGAAAAAGTCTTTAATGATTACAGTTTTGTCAACATAACTGCAGGGAAGTCCACTTACTATATACTCCTTAGCTAAAACAATTATTACAATTATACAATCATATTAGCTTCAAGACTGCAGAGTATTAGTATTTATATAGAGAATAGGCTAATATAAGTGATTGCGGTCTAGGTTTGATTGCAAAATAATACACAATGAAAGATTAATTATAAGGCCTAACTAAATACATTACAATCTATTGCACAACCTCCTTTAGGTTTACAAGCTTTGTAATAATAATAATAATAATACGGGTATACGCTTTTTAAATATAAGATGAATGAATTATTTAAACTGGCCTTTTATAGCACACAATTAAAAAAAATACAGAGATTGTAATGCATGTAGGCAACTTCAGGAAGAAGCTGTAAGAAATGGCTATTCAAATAAATAATGCAGAATGCGCTGTTCAATCTTTTTTTTTTTTCTGTAGAAGTGCTCACAAACTTATCTTATTTTATTGGAATAAAATCTATTATCAGAAAAGTCTGAAGTGAAATGAAATCTGATTGGTTGCTTTGGGGTATTGCACTTTGCTGATCACTTTGACTCTGTGTCATTGAACAAAATTCAATATAAGCAAAATCTGTATAAAGTAAAAAAAAAAAAAAAAATCGCTTTAACTGTAATAACCTAAGTACATGTCTCACCTCTATCAAACATTTAAAAATATGGGGTTTGTTCTTTTAATGTAGTGCATGGGCACAGACATGAAAGAATTGTGTTTTTTATCAGAATTTGTATTTTCATTTTATTTTTTTTAATGGATCTGAACGCAAGTGTATCATTTTCTATGGACCCATGCACACAGCTTCATAAAGATAAGTAAAGATAAGTAAACTTGCACTGTGTTCAGATCCAGAAAAAAAAGAGAAAAAGGAAAATCTGCATCTGAGGTTCTGCATATGCACCAAATTTTCAACTGTATGCCTGCAAACGTTGTGCTAACATTTACATGCATACAGCTCTATTGAACTCAATTGAAGTACAAGAGCAATCTGCATCCCAGCAGCAGAGGAAGCTAGGTGGCAATAGCAGCTTGCCTCCAAGAAGCAGAGGAGACTAGGCAGCAATACCCATAACTTCCAACTTTCCTTGATTTCAAGGGACCGTCCCTGATTTGGAACAAAGTCCCTCTGTCCCTCTTTCCTCCTCATTTGTCCCTTATTTTGGTCTGATCTATATAGTTGTAAAATTTATGAGTGTTGCCTCACATAACAAAGAACTAGCAGTAGTTAATAAAGTACCATCATCCAAATTAATATAGAAAAGCAGGACAAGAAGAGTCTATCGGGCCAGTTGCTGTGGCTGACAATGGATATATACCCATCAAGTAGGTTGTACTGGACTATCTCGGTACTGATACACAAACAATTTTTTTTATTATAAAAATATAATTTTAATACATATAAAAGAACATATACAAAGTACAGGGGATAAAATTCAACCACAAACAACTACTAACAGGGTCACCCAAAAGATAACTGTTGATGTGGGGTATATACAAATTGATCCTCTACTAGTTTCACTGATTGAAACCGCTTCTTCAGGAGGAACTATTCAGGTCTAACTATAAAACAAAAAATAAAATAAAATATACAGTATTTACATCATCAGAAACATAATATATAGCAAACATTATAATAGAAAGATCTGCTCACCCAGAAGATCATACACCGATGCGTAACCAGACCACTAATAACATTCCCCCCTCAGCGGATGTGGGGGATTGTACAAGGCCACTTCTAGTTAAGGATAAATATAATGAAGGTAAATAGAAGGACCAATTAAATTAAATTTATAGGGCCCGGGGGGGTGAGGGAGCACCAAGTGCTGCACAATATGGTGGTGCAATTGAGGTGGAAAGAGTGAAGGTAATGGGGGGGGGCGGAGGTTAAGTATCGGTCTGGTTACGTATCAGTGTATGATCTTCTGGTTGAGCAGATCTTTCTATTATAATTTTTGCTGTATATTATGTTTCTGATGATGTAATTACTGTATATTTTATTGTAGTTTTTGTTTTATAGACAGTTCCTCCTGAAAAAGCGGTTTCAATCTGCGAAATTAGTAGAGGATCAATCTGTCTATACCCCACATCAACAGTCATCTTTCGGGAGACCCCGTTAGTAGTCTGTGGTAGAATTTTATCTCCTGTCCTTTGTATATGTTCTTTTATATGTATTAAAATTATATTTTTATGATAAAAAAAAATTTGTGTATCAGTACTGAGATAATCCAGTAATCCAGTACAACCTACTTGATGGGTATATATCCATGGTCAGCCACAGCAACTGTTCCGATAGACTCTTCTTGTCCTGTTGATCTATATAGTTGTATATGAAATGCACTTTTTATCTTTCAAAAAGTGTTTCCCATTTTTCATCCAAATTCTAAATTGTTGCATTTGTATATTTCAAAAGCCAGTATAAAAGAATAGTAGTGGTAAAAAAAAAAAAAAGCACTTGCGGGTTTAACTAATATTTTTTTTTTGTAGAAATCTCCTTTAAGGGGGTGTGGCAGGGAGTGTGTCCTATGCCTACATACTTTTGCTAATAGTTGTCCCTCATTCCCATATTAAAATGTTGGGAGATATGGCAATAGCTGTCTGCATCATAGCAACTATGGATCTGAGGCTGCCTTGGGAAGCCTCCTGCATCTTAGAACCAGGAGGACCATGTGTGCATGCAGATCTTGCTCAAACACTATATGCGTACATTGTACATAGTACTTTTTACATGGTATCTTGCCACCAGCTTCTGCCATGAGTGCATGTATCCTTATATTGCAGATATAGCCTAATATATAGCCATTTATCTAAATTTTTGAAGTTGTAGCTTCTTGTAGATAGGGCTTAGTGACCATAAAAATAAATACATGTAGTAGTACCAAAATAATTCACTGCAACAGAATATTGGTATAAGTTTATTAGCAAGCCTTCTGTTTGAGCTGTTTTACACCACTGGTTTCTAAATTCAGCCTGTATAGATCTACATTTAAAAAACTCCCCAATTATATTAATTCAAGCTAGTCATTAACTCCTTTCAAAAAGATCCCTTCAATTTGGGGTTTTTAATTAGCTCCAATACACAAAGCATCCTTTCTGAAAGTAAAAAGCAACAGATAAGAATATTTTACTAGGCTCTAGGTGAAGACAGTACTAGCCTTTGAGGAAGGTTAGGCATAGGCATGACATAAAGGACATAGAGGTCTTTGTGATGATAACAGGAAGAGACCAGAGAGAACACAGAAAGAGATGTGCTGAAGGATACATGCCAGGGAGGGAAGGAAGGTTAGATGGGTGGGGAAAGGTGGACACATGAAGAAGATGAAGGGGTCCTGAAAGTGATTGTTATTTCAAGAGATGGCACTGATAGGCTAGCACTGCAATGTGAAGCGTGGCTGATGACCTTTAAGGCGAGTTACAAAGGTTTCAAATTATAGCACCTGTCACTCCAAAACTACAAACCAGCTCTGACTCACCATTCCATAGTTTATGAATAATGGTATCACATTTATTTCAGCATTTTGGCGTCAATTACATGTAAAATGGTTGGCCTAATGACTCAAAATTTCTTCTAAAGTTTAATATGTGTTTTCTGTGGGTTTCTTTGCAATTTTTATTTTTTTCCTAAGAAAGCTTTGAGGTTACATACAAAGTCATTAGCTTGGATGGCCCTTTTTAGAGCTATAAGAAAAAGGAGAACAGTTGGGACTTCATATGAAGCGGTGACCTGGTAAGGTCAATTTCCTCCATCCCTATCTATACGTCAAAAAACGAGGGGAAAGGGAATTTGGGACTTTGAAAGAAGCACGTAGGTATAAAGAATTCAGTTTATTATATAAATTAGCACACAAACGCATAATCATGAATAAGTATCCAATACGATTTTAATAACTGGTACAATTCATAAAAAATGTATATCTATACATACAATGGAGATGGGTTGCCAAATGATTATAATCAAATAATATCAAAAATGATACCTACTGACAGATATCAATTAAATAAAGGTGTGGCACTGTATGTAGATCGAGGACCCCCAAAGGGGGGCATCTCCAACGGGAGCTGAGGTTGTGTGAGTGGCTTGCTGTCCAGCAAGAACATTATCCAGTGGAGACAGATTTCAAGAAATTTAAATAGACTAACCATAAGTGCTGAGACCATCAATGGACTTCTGAAAAAATATATATGCATATATATTATTATTCACAATTTATATAGCGCCAACAGTTTATGCAGCACTTTACAATGTATAGGGGGGACAGCACAATTACAGTACAGTTCAATACAGAAGGGACAGGAGGGCCCTGCTCATAGAGTTTACATTCTAAAGGGAGGGGGTGGTGGTACAAAAGGTATATCAGAGCAGGGAATTCCAGAGGATGGGAGAGGCTCTGGAAAAGTCCTGAAGACAAGCATGAGAGGAGGTAACCAGGGAGCTAGAGAGCAGGAGATCCTGAGAGGAGCGGAGGGGACAATTTGGGCGATATCTGCAGATGAGGTTGGTGATGGGGGTCCCCGATCTACAGTGCCACACTTCTATTATATAGTCAACCTTGCAAGTATGGTAGAGAGTGGGTTTTTATACTTAGTTTTATTTTATTTTATTTTATATGATTTTTCTTTTTTCCTTAGGTAGGATCAGACCATACAGCAACTCCTTCTATTATATTTTATTGAACTCACATGCATGCTCCTGAAGAGTGGATCAATCCATGAAATGCATAGAGTTATTATATGCCGTGTCCCTATGATTCAATTGATATCTGTCAGTATGTATAATTTTTGATTATTAATAGATTATAATCATTTGGCAACCCGTCTCCATTGTATGTATAGATATACATTTTTATGAATTGTACCAGTTATTATAATTTTATTGGATACTTACTCATGATTATGCGTTTGTATGTTAATTTATATAATAAACTGAATTATTTATACCTATGTGCTTCATTCAAAGTCCCAATTCCCTCGTTTTTTTTTACTTTTTAGAGATATATTCTTCAGTTATACAGTACAAGTGCAGGAAAGACAATGGACATTAAAGCGCACCAATACGAAGGGTAAATGTACTTCTAAAAACTGTTAACTTTTTTTTTTTTTTTTTATTACAAACGTTTTTATTGGTTGTAGAGTAACAAACATAACATCAGAAGCAGATACATTGCTGCATCAAAATATTACAAGATAGTACACTTCGGTTATATGTATACAGTTCAGCATCGTGAGGGACAAAAGGAAAAACATGTTATAGACATAATACGATTAGCATAGGCTATTCGTAATGAGAGATGCCAGTCAAAGTCATTCAAGTGATCAGTGTAGGGTTAATGAAACAACAAACATAAATTTTCTTTTTTGTGTACAGCTGACTATATATGCAAGAACTTATTGAGATTGTATTTCTGCTCTGCAATCACGGGTATCATCCCAGCACAGTGTGTGTGTGAGGTTATAGCTATCTAGTGGGGTAAACTTGGGAGTCAAGATATAGGGGATCAATCTCTGCCCGACAGGGGGTTCAAATCCATCCAGCATTTAGATAGCCTCCTGCGGAGGGTGGGGGAGAGGTATCATCCCAGCGGGCCTTGTATGTGAGGGCCATTTGGCCCACTCAGCCGTATGAATGTGCATAGTATCCATGATTGTATGCTGTTAGCTTTTTAATATAGGTTACCAATCAGCTTTGCAATTATACTTTCCTAATGCCGCGTACACACGATCGGATTGTCCAGCGTACTTAGTCCGGCAAACAATCTGGCGGATAGTCCGGCGGACTTTCTACCGAACGGACTTGGCCACACACGGACACACGGAAAGTCTGGCGATTGCTAGCGCAATGACGTACAACATGTACGACGGGACTAGAAAAAGGAAGTTCAATAGCCAGTAGCCAATAGCTTCCTTTTCGTACTTGCTTCTGAGCATACGTCATTCTTAGTCCGCTGGACTAGCATACTCTCAAACGTATTGTCCGCTGAAACTCAAGTGAGGCGGAAAGATTGGGCTGCAAAACTACTTTCTAAGTCCGCCTGACTTTACGCTGAAAAAGTCAGCTGAAGCCCACACACGATCGGATTGTCCGGTGAAATGCGGTCCGGCGGACTAAGTACGCCGGACAATTTGATCGTGTGTACGAGGCATTAGACTGACTTTTCATTCTATGTGCTTAGGGAGCAAGCCTAAACCAGTGTGAAAATGCAGTTTTCATTTAACTTGTCTTAAGTCTGCGCTATAACTGCAGGCCAGAGGTGTAACTAGAACCTTCGAGGCCCCAGTGCAAGAAATCCTGAAGGGTCACCCCTGGCCCCTGACTGGGGCCCTTCCCACTGATCCCCAGGTCCTTTACTCCCATAGTGGGGCCCTTTATTACGGTCCCACAGCGGGCCACCGTCCTGCCATCTTGGGGTCCCCCACATGGTGGCAGAACGCCAGAGCCCAGTCACAAGTGCGACCTGGGTAGTCCCAACACTGGTGTAAGTCGTTTTTTTTATTTTTGTTTTTAATATTTTTTATTTTTTTTAGAATTGTATTAATTATTATTTTTTACATATTTTTTAGGACACCCATTGGGGGGGGCTTTGGTGAAACATTAGGGGTCTAATGAGATCCTTGATGTCTCACTTTTGAGACAGAGAAAGGGACTGAGGACAGCTTTATCAGTCCCTTCTCTGTAACCTCTATCTCTGTATGGAGCTTTCCGTTCATTCATAAACTGAGGCATAGTAAATAGTTTACTATGCCCAAGCTATGAACGAATTAAAAAACAAAAAGAGTCAAACCAGTACCCATCACTGACTCTATTCATTAAGTCAAGGAAGGGGCCAGTAAATGACATATTTACTGGCTCCTTCCCTGCTCTCCATCCTTACAGATTCCCTCGCAGCAGCCAGCAGTAGGTGGGAGGGGGAAACCCAGCAGCGCTGCAGGGGGGCTAGGGGGCCAGGGAAGGACACAGGGACCTGGGACATTAGCCTGCTGCAGCTGCTGAATCTCTGCAGAAGGGAGAGGAGGAGAAGCGAGCATTCAGCGGCTCCATGGAGGGATTGGTTCCTCTCCATGCCACCACCCCCACTGCTCTCCTATCCAGCTGTACAGGTAAAAATGAAGGATTCGCCCTGGGACTTTAAATGAAGTGGGTAGCATTTCCGACGGTAAACATAACAGTAGTAAATATAGTATATGGTTTATTCAAGTATAATTGTTTAATTGTTTACATGCATAAATAGTCCATAAAAACTTTTTATGGACTAACGAGGCCTCTAGGGATACATCACTACACCTATGCCATGTCTGCTCTCCGTTTGGCCCCTGGTGAGATCCCATCTGTCTCCGCCCCCTCAGCTCCCTGGGGAGGCACCTGCTGCTGCCGCCGTCTTGAGGCCACACACCTGTAGCCATGGTCAAGCCCAGTGGTGAGTATGGGGACCCACAACCCCTCCTACCCTGTGCCTTTATAACTAATACTGTGCTATATTGCCAAACATATATTTTTTTCATCCTAGGTACATTGTTACACACATTCACCCCTGAAGAGCGAGCTGGATCTCACAAAACTAGTCAGGTAGTATGATGCCCGTGTACTATGATTACTACCACATTTATGTACCAATATTACTTGTTTATGTATCTTTTTCAATTGGCAACTGTTGGTATTATTTATGCATGTAAACAATTGTACTTGAATAAACCATATACTATATTTACTACTGTTATGTTTACTGGTGGAAACAGTACCCACTTTATTTAAAGTCCCAGGGTGAATCCTTCATTTTTATATGTTACAGGGATGGAAGTGTGTCACTGGGGACACTAGACCTTTTCCTTTTCTTTATCCAGCTGTACAGGGGGATGGGTCACAATGGCGACCCCTGCACATACACCCCTGCTGCAGGCAAAGACTAAGACTGGGGATGAGCTCAGGCGTGCTTCGATTCTCTTCCAAATCCGCTCACCAGAAAGTTGTCTCTGTAGTGGGCCAACCATAATCTGTTGAGGCATTCTCTGCACTACAGCCATTATATACATGCCCCTTATATACATGTGGCTGCAGGGATAGTAATGTCTGGGATGCAGATGATTGGCCCAGTAGTGGCTGCTTCATGGCAGGATCAATCAGGTGGGTTTGGAATAGGATCCGAACACTCCACGGCTCATCCCTAATTGTGGCCAATGAAGGCATTGCTTTAGATTCCTTCAATGCCTTTTTTACAAGGATCTATAAATAAAGTGTTAAGCGCTTAAAATCATTAATGTGATTACTGGAGATCTGAACTGATAGAAAAAAGAATGCACTGCACATGTTGCCAATCCCGTCCTATGTGATTACATACACACAATTATTATAACTGGACTGTAAATCTAGCAGGATCCCTGATGCCTTCTTTGTTCCCAGTCATGGATTGAAGAAACATACTCTAGTGCAGGGGTCAGCAACCTGTACATTGGGATCTACCATTAGATCGCATACAGGTGACTGGTAGATCTCGGTCTGGGCTTGTTGACCTGCCATTCCAGAGCATCAAACAGAGTGCAATCCTGAGCGACTACTTATAAAATTGGAGCTGTAGTAGGGAGGAAGAGCCCCATAAGCTGATGCCTCCTCTGTAATGCTGGCTCCTGTCCCATGTAGAGTAATGCCAACTGCACACCATCTTTTATCCCAGCTAGCGGTCTCCAGAGCAAGAAAGAAGAGATCTTCAAGTCAGTGTGAAGCAATACACTGGGCATAATAGTATAGGGCCATTTTCATGCTGATGCACTGCGGTTAACAAGCCCTAAGGGTGCCACTACTATATGCAACTAAGAGCTCATTCACAAGTGTAGCAGGCACTGTTGCTCCTCTGAAAAGCGATCTGAGTGTGTGTTGACAGGTGGTGAGGAGCCGATATGTTGCCTCCTCACCACCTGATTTAAACCCACGATTGTCGTGTAATGCGTGCGATTGTGACACGATAGTACGGCAAGTAGAGGTTTAAATCAGGTGTGAGAAGGTGACACTGTGCCTGGTGATCTTTGACTTCTCCCTTGTTCAGGTAGATCTTGCATACCCCTGCTCTAGTGGATAGTATAGCTACATTGGCAGGAGCTGTCTGCTTCTTGAAGTTTGTGATCTCCACTTCTTGCATGAGAACTGTGTGACACATTATTCATAATTTGATTCCCAGAACTAAAGACTTACACAAGAATGTAGAACAGGCATGTACTTGTGTTTTATCATGGTCTACAGTTTCAGTATACAGGATATGCAGATAGTCTGGGTGTAAACAATGCAATTTTTACACTGATCTGGCTGTTTGGTGACTGCTTTTACAATGAAAGGCAGTAGAAAGGTTAATAGGCCCTGGAACTAATAAAAGAGCTAAGGTGTTTTAACAGTTGAGTAAAAGTATAACTAAAGGCAAAACTTTTTTTTTTTTTGCTTTGAATAGACTGGAGAGGGATTAGAATACTTGTCAGTTTTTATTGCTGTTATCCCCATAAAAGTAATACAGGGGAAATCTTCTAATGGGTACACTAGATCTGGAGACCTGGGAGTCCCCAATGAACTCCCTAAATTTGCATGGATTTCTTCTCACTTCCTATTTGGCAATGAGACAGGAAGTGAAGGTAAATCTCTGCAATGGGACACAGATGGCGAAAAAAATCTGACAGGGGTTATAACCTGCTTTATTCAAAAAATGAAAAAAAAAGGTTTTGCCTATAGTTCTATTTTAACCTTTAAAACGAACATATATGGCACTAAATTAGTTAAAGTGACAACATTACAGACATCCAGCATAACAGAAATAAGGGAGTAAGCAATAATTGAAAGAGTAGCAGAGTTCACATTTAGTTTCATGAGTTTCTGAAATGGTATATCTAGTACGTACACTGATGAAGATGCTCTAAAAGTTCTTTACACTGGCACAATTTAACAATTTAATTTCTTCATCAATATGTTTGCCATTTGCACATATGTGGGTGTCATCCTAGAAAGTGAGTAGTAGACAATACAAGTACTACTAATAAGAATATTAATATCTAAAATGAACATTCCAATAACATGTATAAGCTCCTTTTTGTTATCACTAACTGAGGTAAGCTTCTTGATATCTGCTGTGGGTCACATGAAGTATCAGTAAAATAGTAGAGTCAGCCATCTTCCGGCCTGAACAAATGTTAAGGAGAACAAAGTACAATAGCAATGCTGAGCCACAGGCAATATCCTCATTGATGTTCAATGTAAATGAGCCAGCAAGACCTAAAAAAAGGACAGGTTTCAGTTACTCTACTGTAGAGCTGCCATTTTTATTAAATGATCAGCTGCTTCTGAACATGATGGAAGAGATGAAACGCTATCCCTAAGAAAGTGGATACACACATTTATCTTATCTTAATTAGGAATAAACAACCCTACAAACTAGCCCAAATAATGCAGGCCATATATGGTTCGAATTCTGATCAAATTTTCTTTCGGAAATCAGAAATTTGTTTTGTTTTGTAATCCAATGGTGCCACCATTGATTTCGAAATTCGACCGACCAAGCCTTCAATTTCACCTCATGTTGCTACAGAAAAGATATTTCATGGCTGGGAATCTTCCTTTCTTTCCAAGTCAAAGCTCATGCACATTTCTTTTTTGATTATAGTTCTCGCACGATTCTCCCATAATTTTTTCAAAACATTTCCAACATGCCCAGCACTCAAATTCGATGACCACGTGAAAATCGGTTGTTGCTGTGGCCCACTAGTGGTGGGAAAATGGAACACAAATTCTTAGTTACGATTTTCCAAAGAATTTTTTTTCAGAATTTTACCCATGTATAGTCAGCTTCAGTCTAATTCAGCTACACAAATCTGAAAATCTGATTAAAAAGTACTTACAGTAATTCCAAATCCAAAAATAAAACAGTGATATTAAAAAAAACAAGGTTTACACTTAAGAAAAAAAAATCCATTGTAAGCATTAATTAATAAGTAGTAAAGCAATTGTGATTTTTACAGTAGTTTATTAGTGGCTCTGTTTACAATCTTTCCATTTTTATTAGTGTAAAAGTTTTCTAATGAGAAAAAGGACTTGCTTGGGTTTTTGAATTTTACTATATTCAAGGCTGATTTGATTATTTAACACAATGCAGACTTAAAAAGGGTAGCTATTCAAATAGGTATTTGTTAAACAGATCTGCAATAAATTATACAGAAAAATAATGGAATAATAGCTAAGGTAAAGATCTGAAAATAATGACGCATTCTCTTTATTTGTGGCTGCTAATTGTGTTTGCTTTGATCACCCTTGTGCACCGGAACAGCTTTCTCAGGTATGTGGAGAGATGTGGCCTCTTGGTAACCCCTGTTTTGTGAGACAACCTAATTAGGCTTGACGATACAGATGACCCTTTTAAGTCCTGTAAATTGAGCCTTTATGCTTTATCGCAGGTAGATGCCCATTAATATAACACATATAACAAAAAAAAAAAGAAGAGAAAGGATCTTGTTTATTTTATGTGTATCAAAGCAGGTTTTCTTACCTGAGGAGAAGCTGAACAATGACAAAGTTCAGCCATTTTCTGCAATGTATTCAAATAGCCTGAAGTCAAAACAAAAAGTGACATTCTATACTGTGTTCAGACAAATGAATTGTTTGTTTGTTGTGCATAGTACGGCAAAAGAAAGTCATAAATAGTCATTAAATTAATGTAATATCAAACACTGTAATGCCAGGCTAATGTAAAAGTTTGCATGATAAAAAAAACATAAGTAGGAAAGCACTGGTGTTTTTATGATCTGTTTTATCAATAGAGGTGGGAACGTACAGGAATTTTATTGATCTGTTTTATTCTACTATTATCAGGAAACTAATACTGTAGATGGTGGCTTTTGCCCAGCAATGAGAGACTAATAGAGTATAAATCCCAATAGAGTGAACCCCATCTTGTCATTAAGGTAGACTTATTGCAAGCAGTGGAAGTCACATCCATGGTCCATTGCCAATTACAGGATAGTTTAAAGCAGCCTTTTTCAACCTGGGTGCCTTCTGGGTTCTTCAGGGGTGCCTTGGCAGAATGCCTAAAAATTGCTCCTAATTGCTACAACAAGTCATAAGTGGATCCTGACTGCTTTGTGTTGCACAAAGCCAAAGGTTCTCATTGTGCCACATTACGACCTTGGGCACTGGGTTGGTCAGTCACCAGCATCCTAACAACCATTGACATCATTGTTTGATAAGGAGGACATCAGGCCCTTGTTTGACCCCCTGTCCCTCTCTATTAGCACTGTGGTCACGTTAGCTGTCTGAGGGAGAAAAAATTAGAAATAAATGCTGGAATACTTGTCAGCACCAGTGTGCAAAAGTATATTTACTTTGAAAGAATAAGTCACCTCTAATGTTGGGGGTCTCGCGTGTGTGGATGCTACTGCAATATATAAAAACGATTTGTTTAGTTTTTTATGTAGCGGCAACACTTTTGCCAAAGTGTCCGCTATGTGCAAATTTAGTTTTTCCTCAGAACAGAAAAGGGGTTCTGAGGGTTGATTGTGCAGGTTTAACTTTGGCCTCAGTTTGGCTGGGCTGTGGTAAGGTTCTGTCTGGTCAAGTGTGCAGTTAGGTGCACATGACAGGACCATAACCAGGTATCAGCGTTCCTCTGAACCAATCAGTGGGTGAGTCTGGCCCCGCTGAGGAGTCTGGGGAAGGGTACTTAAGAGGCTGAAGTCACGTGTTCAAGGTTCGTTCGTGAGGCCTGAGGTACCTGTTCCTGAAGCTGGACCGGGGTAGCCCCGCGCGGGGTCCCGGTCACGGGAGCTTATGCTGCTCCACAACATGGCCAGTTTGACTAGTTCCATTAGACCCGCATGGTCTGGGGTAAGGATCCATCTGTTCCCAAGTCTCGGAACCCGGCTGGTCCGAAGGCGCAGTAACTGAGGGAGGATTCAAGGCATCCGTGTGTGCTCTCAATTTGGAGGGGCACCGCAGCCCGTGTAAGCGATTGGGGGAGGACTCTTCAGAGGAGGGCTAATGAGCTGGCATCCCAAGAAGTGCCTGGTTGCTGGGTTGTCAAGGACACTAACGGATCCACGTTTTCCAGTACTGCCAAGGAGACAGAGAACGTTCCAGGTACTGAGGAAAGGTTCCTGTTCACTTTCGGTTGCAACATGTTCAAGGTTAGAGACTTTGCAAGTTCTGGATTAAAGTGCTGACTGGCTAGAGATTTGTTCAGCTTTGAAACGCCCAGCTGCGAGTGGCTACTCTCTGGGTTGTATTAGAGACTTTCTAGTGATTAGCAGTTCAAGGTGCATGAGTTTCTTCACCCTTGCCCTCTGTTCCCATACGAGACTGTGTTTGTTGGATGTTACCCCTGCAAATAAAAACCTTTCTAAAGGACTTTTATGGTGTCAGCGTCTAAGGTTGTTGGGTACTAACCCTGGGAACCCCTAGACATGGATGAACAAGCCAAGTGGAGGTAACTGGTAAGCCCAAAAGTCAAAGGCTGCCCCATTGAGGGTTGTGGCCGCTACATTTATATTTTAGAAGAGGGTGCCTCAAGATTTCCAAAAAGGGTGCCCTGACTGGACAAAAGTGGTTTAAAGCATCTTTGTAGCAGCTGTGACATTGAGGCCCCCTTCACACGGAAACCTCCATCTTGCGGATTCTGCTTGCTCAGCGGGTGTCTGCTCCACTGTGAAGAGGCGGACACGGCCCCGGTCCCACTCTCCTCTATAGGGAGATCAGGTGGAATTGGACCACCTGTCCATTTTCATCTGATCCTATCTGATCTGTCAGACGGATGGAAAATAGGACCACCATCCATCTGGATTTTGTGGGCAGGATCAGGTCGGGTGGTGGCAGGTGTCAGCGGACATGTCACCGTTGCCGCTCCATAGGAGAGAATGCAAGGTCCGATCAGGTCCGCAAAAACTGACAGGTGGACCTGATTGCAAAGCCCGTGTGAAAGGACCCTTAAAGTTGGGACCAAGGCTTGCCAACCACCAAAAATGAATCATGCTATTAGGCTGAAAATATGCCGTGCCAAAAAAGGCAGGGAACTCTGCATTTGATGACCACCTAAAAGCTGAAACAGTTTACGCATTGAAGCTGGGCAAAATCTTTTGCTCACCAAGGGAAATGATTTCTCACTTATAAACCATAAAAAATGCTGTTTAAGGAAGACAGATATGAGCTTATCTCTGCAGTTACACAGATCAGTTTGTATCAAGGCTAAAAAAGCTATTCAATTATATGTCGTACATATAAATGCAGCAGAAGGATAATAATAGTCCAAATCCAGCAAAAATAGGTTTTAAATACTGTCTATATCCTGGTGAGGGAGATTTATATTCACTTCCTGTTCTGCCTGACACCTGTTACCTGGACAGGAATTGAAAGTAAATGTCCCAGTTGGAGATGCAGACAACAATAAAATCCTTTGAAGATCAAAACTGCCCTGCATGCTTACTTTCAAAGCCAAATCATTACATGGCTTCTGATGATACCAGTTAAATGCTTACACTCTGTTATTTGGAAGTCAATATGAAGAACAGTGGATGCCCCAAAATCCAAAGTTTGCCTCTTTGGGGTGGATACCAAAGACCAGAGCAAATACTACGGGTGCATGTGGCCTGGCTGGGCATCAACTGATTTTCAGACAGATTTTTGCACAGGAGAATGTTTACTTTACAACTTGATGAATGTTTTTTTTTTTTTTACTACACAGAGCATGGTGCTGCTATGTATGCAAGCGTAATCAGCAGGGCAGTCTCAGGTGAATCTAGTTTATCCGATTTGGGGGGGGGGGGGTGAGAAAAAACATTGTGATTCTCTTCCTTTGCACGTCTTTTTGTTGGAAGCTAGTTTTCAAGAACAATCCTTTGTTGGACATATGGTATGCCATTTTCATTGCATGACCAATAAAACCCTTGCAGAGGTTCTAAAATTTTCCAACCTATAAAAATTATGTTTTTAATGCTATTTGTGTCACTGTTGAGATTTTCCTTTACTTCCTGTTTGGTCTGACATCAAATAGACAGGAAGTGTGAAGATTTTTTTCTAACTTTCTTGCTGCATCTGCCATCAGCTCCAATCTCCTCCTGGGAACCACCACGAACGATCACAGCTCCATGAGAGGTGGTGAGATTAATCAAACCGAACATACAGTGCAATAACTATGTTGAATGCTTCTTTTAAAACAGTTGTTTGTAAGTGCAATGTATAAGGAAAGGTTTTTTTACTGGAATAAAGGCTAAAAGCGTTTACAGATTCACACGATGAGGCTTTTTTTCGTTCCTTTTGCCTGAGTTTTATGGAAAGTTTGTAGCTGACTTTATTTGGGAGAAATAGAGGACCAGAGTTGCGACCGCCACCCTTCTGGCTGATCAAATTGAGTAATTGAGTTCCGGATGGATGCCAATATGGGAGTGGTCGCAGAGACTTAACATACACATAAGATTTTATTAATTGGGAATCTGGTGAGTGCAATTCCTATAAGGAGTGGAAACACTTGGTGATGGTCGATCGTCTAAACATCTGATTCGGTTTATATGAACTGTCACATTTTCTGGACCTATTCCATTTGGATGCACAGATCACCAATATTTTCTTATAATTTAAATGTTCTAGCACTGCTGAAGCTTGAAAAGACATATTATTCTTATTTTTTGCTTCCTTTTTTTAACTATTTGTGTCACTGTTGAGATTTTACTTAACTTCCTGTTTTGTCTGATATCAAATAGACAGGAAGTGGGAAGATTTTTGTTCTAACTTTCTGCTCTAAGTGAGGAAAAATCACCCAAACAGGGACACAGCAATCAATAAAAAATTGTCAAGGTTTGTAACACCTCCTCACTCTTTGAAAAGTATAAAGTTGGACTTCCAGTGTCAACCATTGCGTTTTGTATGCAGTGATGTGCTCATCTCTTAGGCGCCATTCACACCTGATCATGGGCGGAATCACATCGATTCCGCCAGCAATTAAAAATCGCTGAAAAATGTGGGATGTGTTTGTGATGCCATTACCTCTTAAAGGCACTCCAATCACAGAGCGAGTTTGCAGTGATTGTTGCGCTGTAAATCGTGCTGCAATTGCAACGTGCTATGCTTGTCGCTCAAAAAGGAACATGAGCTTATTTTAGGCGACAGTGTAGCGTGTTGCAATTTGCATTGCAGCACGATTTACCGTGGGATTGGGGGTGCCATTAGAAGTAATGGCATTGCAAATGTGTCACACATTTTGCAGAGATTTGATCAGGTGTGAATGGAGCCTTAAACACAGGTAGCACCAGTGTAATTTACTGGTACCTACAAAAGTTATCTAGACAAAGTGTCTTTGTTTAGTCTTTTTCTCTCTAAAGTTTAGCCCATTGTGTCTTTGGGGTAGGGCTCTCCCTAGAATAATGGGAGGGGAGATCGCTGCACATCCTCAAATCTGTGTCTGATGAGGACATTGGTGCATATGTAGCACTTTTTTTCCTTTTCTTTGCTCAAGATCAGAAGCATCACTTGACTTTGTCAACCCATTTGACGCCACTCCAAAGCAGTCCACGCAGGTATATAAACAGGTATGTTGTAATGCCAACCACACTTATACAGGGCTTAGGACTCTTTTGCTACAATTGGAGAGTGCTGGGAGCCTGAAAAGACAATCACCAGGTACGATTGCTGTTACATGGAAAGAGAGGGGAGTAAGTCACATGCTCTAATACCCAGAAGTACCAAGTAATTTCTTTAACAGCTGAACGCTCACAGGTTTGACTAATTATGAGCAGACCTAAAGAAACTAAAGATTCCCTGGCAGTGTTCATGATTCAAACAACTTCTAACAGATCATTTATTTTGTCGACCTGTAGAGAAGAAAACAATCCCAACTTCCTAAGTATTGAATAGAATTGGAAGTTCTGGACAATTTACCTTCATCTTAAAAAAAAATGAAGAAAAAAGCCAGTGACCGCTATACATATATTTTCTGAAGCCACTCCGGTCTCCAGCATCGGAAGTTCTGCAGAAGAGACAGACGACAACGGTTGTGAAATGCCTGGGAAGTGATCTTACCCATAGAGCTACTATGGGGCTGCCTCTTCTGCACCCACCTCCACAGAGAACCCACTGTTGACAGCTCAGCGTGGGACCAGACCGGAGCGGCTTGAGAAAAGGTATGTATAGCGGTTTCTTCTTTACAGGGCTAGATAGGCTAGTCTTAGCCCTTGTACACGCGGTCGGACATTCCGATGGACAATGTCCAATAGGACCGTGTTGTCGGATAATCCGACAGTGTGTGGGCTCCATCGGACTGTTTCCATCGGAGTATCCGATGGACCAAGTTTTCCAGCTGGGCTATAAAATTTTCCGACAACATGATCCGATCGGACTTTGTCCGATCATGTGTAGAGAATTCTGATCGGACAAAGTGCCACGCATGCTCAGATCAAATTCCTAGACCAAAGCTATTGGCTACTAGCCTGAACGTAGTCCCGTCCTACCGAAATAACGTCATCACGTTAAGTACGATCGGATTTTCTGACAACTTTGTCCGACTGTGTGTATGCAACATTTTCGGACAAAATCCGGCGGACAAAATCCGACAGATTTGGTTGTCGGAATGTCTGACCTTGTGTACAAGGGCTTAGATTGTGGATGCAAGTAGATTTACAGATTTTAGATTTTAAGGTTAACTTCTACTTTAAATCACATACACCAGATTCACCTGCAGGAAATGTTTGGCGAATGCCACATTTACTGCTTTATAAATAAAGTTTCTCAAACACAAAGTATTCAGAGTCAAACTTTTGCACATATTGTGCAGAAAAAACAACAAATGTTGTAATCATTTATACATTTTTCTGATTTCTGCTATGATAGTTTAAGAAATATCAGCCCTTATATGTATGTTGTAGTTTAAAGCGGTAGTAAACCCGCATTTTTTTTTTTTTTTTTTTTAAAACCTGCAAAGCAAAAGGCATAATGAGCTAGTATGCACCGCATACTAGCTCATTATGAAATACTTACCTTAGAACGAGGCCCCGACATCTCGCCCGATCCACGCCGAGGAAGCCGACATGCTCCCTCGGCGTCTCTTCCGGGTATCGCGGCTCCGGCGCTGTGAGTGGCCGGAGCCGCGATATCGTCACTCCCGCGCATGCGCGTGGGAGATTTAAATCCGGCCGGACGAGCGCTGCCGGATTTTCGCGGAGAGAACCCCCTTGTGCGCATGCGCCGCTGCAGTCAGCGGCGCATACCGAGGGGAATATCTCCTAAACCGTACAGGTTTAGGAGATATTTTTTTTACCTACAGGTAAGCCTTATTATAGGCTTTCCTGTAGGTAAAAGTTAAAAAAGTGGGTTTACTTCCACTTTAACAGCTAAATTTACTGCTCAAAAGTCATTTTATTTTTTCTGTCATTTATGTATAATCATAGTGTTTTTTTACATTCTTTGTATGGTGTGGTAATGATTAACTATTCACAATCTTATCCTGTTTGCGCTCTAATTTCTTAACTAGGGTATACTGCATATGTCTTCCTGTCCAAATCATGAAGTTTATGGCATGCCCTAAAATTATGTTTTTTCGTGATAAAGTGATGTCCTTGCACATTATACTTTAGTAAGTAAATACAATGTGTGTCTTCTTAAAATGAAAACATGTTACATGCTCATTTTTAGGCAATTAACTGAAGGTCACTTTTGGTTTAAATCAATGAGTAACTATAAGAAGTAGAAGTGTGAATATGAGCTGGAGTTTCTCCTAAGTAAAAAGTACAAAGTTGCTTTGATGTATTAACAGGCACAGAGGGTTTAACAAGTAGAAATAAGCAAAATGACTAAATACTGCTCTTTAGCAATTCTTCATATTTCTTTCTGTAATCATATTCATTGGTTTCTAAGCTCCAGGTACAATGTACCACTCAGCAACAGCTCATTTTTAATGAACAGCGTAATTAACAATGTCAGACACGGTGGAACTAGGACATTGCAATCTACCATGATTTCACAGTCCATCACTATAATATATATTTCAATAAACAATCAAACAGTTATAGACCCAAAATAGACCCAGAATAGAATGGGGTAAAAAATGCACACATGGAATACTTTTTACTAAAGGGCCCATTCACCCAAAAGCATTATTTTGTTTATAATTGGAGCCTATTATACTGTATCAGCTCCTTGCTTTTTGTATGGGTTGGCTACTCAACCAGAAAGATCTCTCTGTTCTGAAGTTCCCAACTCTGTTCCTGCCCAAATTGGGATTTTTCCCATAAACCTTAAACAATCCCAATTCCAAAAAGAGTTGTGATGCTGTGTAAAATCTACATAAAAACCGAATGCTTATATTTGCAAATTTCATAAACCCATATTTTATTTACAATAGAAAACATATCAAATGGTTAAACTGAGAAAATGTACCAATAACAATAATAAAAAAAAAAAAAAGTAATTTTGAAATTGATGGCAGCAACATGTCTCAGAAAAGTTGGGACAGGGCAACAAAAAGCTGTCAAAAAAGTAGGTGGTACTAGCAAGGAGGAGCCAGAAGAAAATTTTGCAACTACCGTTAATTAGGTTAACCATCTCAGCTCCGAAGGGTTTAAACCTCCTTCACGACCAAGCCATTTTTTGCTATTCAGCACTGCGCTACTTTGAATGTAATTGCGTGGTCATGCAACACTGTACTCACATGAAATTTATATAATTTTTTTCACACTAATAGAGCTTTTGTCTGGTGGTATGTGATCATCACTGGGAATATTATTTCAGAATAATATTACTCAATGTGAAATCAAAAACACTTTAACCACTTCCCGACCAACGCACGACGATGTACGTCGACAGAATGGCACGGGCAGGCATATTGGCGTACAGGTACGTCCAATATTCGATGCCGCCCTGCCATCGGGAGCGCGCCGCCGGCGGCGCGCTCCCGCGCTGGTCGGGCATCCCCGCGATCGTCTCACGGAGCGGCCGAATGGAGGAAATGCTGTGTAAACAACATTTTTCCATTCTGCCTAGCAACTAGTGACGCTGATCTCTGCTCCATGTGATTGGAGCAGAGATCAGTGTACACTAAATGAAAGCCCAACCCCCCCACAGTTAGTAACACACCCCTAGGAACACTTAACCCCTACACTGCCACCCACTGGTTAACCCTTTCACTGCCAGTGTCATTTACACAGGAATCACTGCATTTATATAGCAGTGATTACTGTATAAATGACAATGGTCCCAAAAATGTGTCAAAAATGTCCGATGGGTCCCCGACAATGTCGCAGTCACAATAAAAATCGCAGATCGCCGCCATTACTAGTAAAAAAAAAAATAATAAAAAATTATTAATAAAAATGCTATAAAACTATCCCTATTTTGTAAACGCTATAACTTTTGCGCAAACCAATCAATAATCGCTTATTGCGATTTTTTTACCAAAAATATGTAGAAGAATACGTATCGGCCTAAACTGAGGGAAAAAAAATGTTTTTTTATATATTTTTGGGGGATATTTATTATAACAAAAAGTAAAAAATAATGCGTTTTTTTCAAAATTGTCGCTCTATTTTTGTTTATAGCGCAAAAAATAAAAACCGCAGAGGTGATCAAATACCACCAAAAGAAAGCTCTATTTGTGGGAAAAAAAGGACGTCAATTTTGTTTGGGAGCCAGGTCGCACGACCGCGCAATTGTCAGTTAAAGCGACGCAGTGCCGGATCGCAAAAAGTGGTCTGGTCTTTGACCAGCAAATTGGTCCGGTCTGAAAGTGGTTAAATATATTATAGTCTACAGTACTTAATATCATAAAAAGGTTCCAGAGAATCTGGGGAAATCTCTGTGCGCAAGGGACAAGGCCAGAGCGGTTTAATGGATGGCTGTGATCTTTGGACCCTCAGACAGCACTGCATTAAAAACAGGCATGATTATGTGAGAGACATCACTACATGGGCTTAGGAATACCTCCAAAAATCACAGTCTGAACACAGTGTGCTGTGCCATCCAAAAATGTAAGGTAAATCTCTATCATGTAAAGAAGGAGCCATATCAGAATATGATTCAGAAACACGGTTGTCTTCTCTGGGCCAAAGCACATTTAAAATGGTCTGCTGCAAAGTGGAAAACTGTTCTGTGGTCAGACAAATAGAAATGTAACATTCTTTTTGACAACCCTGGGTGGCGTGTCCTCCGGACTAAAGAGGAGAGGGAACTTTTGGCTTGGTATCAGTTCAAAAACATGCATCTCTGATGTTATGAGGGTGCATTAGTGCATTTGGAATGGACAGCTTGCACATCTGGAAAGGCACTATCAGTTCAGAAAGATATATCGATGTTGTAGAGAAACATATGCTCCCATCCAGATGACACCATTCTTAGGAAAGGCCTTGTATATTTCAGCGGGACAATGCTAAACCGCATACTGCTTCTATGACAACAGCATAGCTTCATAGTAGAAGATTCCGGGTGCTTAACTAGCCTGCCTGAAGTCCAGATCTTTTACCAATTGAAAACATTTTGCTCATCTTGAAATGAAACGGTGAAGGAAACCCAGGACTGTTGAGCCATTAAAATCCTAAATCAGGCAAGAATGAGACAACATTACTCTCCCAAAACTCCAGCAAATGTTCTCCTCAGTACACAGGTGTTTACAGAGTGTTGTTAAAAGAAGAGGGGATGCTACACCATGGTAAACATGGCCCTGTCCCCCCACATGAATTTTCAGATACTACTAGGGCTAGATATACATTGGCAATGTTTAAAAAGAAACCTGTAGTGAACATGGTCGGGAATGCCTGGTCTTCATATGGCTCTGCAATTAATATTCCCAAAGCATAGAACTGCAAGCAACGAGGTAAATTCAAGCAATGAGTCCCAGGTGGCAATAAAAACTAGGAGAGGTTTCCCTTCTATTCAAGACTAAAAATGTTACTCTTCACTGCCACTGCTGTAACTAGCGTAACAGCAGCTGCACTAGCATATAAAGAAATTCTTAGCTGCTTTAGTAGCTGGAAGTGTATTTTCATTGTCACTCCTGGCTGCAGGGTCCATAGTAGAAGTGATTCAGGTCTAAAGCTGCCCAGTCACTTCTCCCCTGCTGTGAATGTAATAAACAGTAGCGTAAATATTGTATTGGCTGTCTAGCAATTCACAGACTTTCCCTCCTTATAGTGATGAGTTAGCTGCTTCTGCCTTGCCCTGTTGTGGAAGGTTGAAGTGACAGGAACCACCAGTCAGCCCTGGCAGTCTGGAGTCGATGGGTCAGCGGGCGCTGGCTATACAAAGGAAGAAAGTATGTTGGCAGTTTAAAGAGGAACACTGCATATGGGGATCTACCTGCAAGCTTAAACATAATTCTTCCAGTTGGGGGTGAACTAATCACCCATTCACAAAATGTTTTTGCTTCCAGATTCTGATGAGCCCCCTACCCGCAGACCCCCACAACCCCAAACCAGGGTTGAGGGGAAGAGGCCGTTATCTGTTTTTTTTGTGTTAGGTACCCCTTTTAAATCCATAGCAGACACAAATTTTCTTTTTTTTTTTTTCATTATTGCTACAGTGTCTTGCAAAAGTATTCACCCCTTGGCTTTTTACCTATTTTGTTACATTACAGCCTTTAATTCAATGTTTTTTTTAATCTGAATCATATGTGATGGATCAGAACACAAGCTAAGTCTAAGCCCTTGTACACACGGTCGGAGAATCTGTCGGAATGTGTCCTATCGGACCGTGTCATCGGATAATCCGACTGTGTGTGGTATGCATTGGACTGATTCCGTCGGAATATCCGTCGGACCCAATTTTCCAACATGTTGGAAATATTTCCCGACCAACTTGGCCGATCGGACATACTCCAATCATGTGTAGAGAATTTTGATCGGACCAAGTGCCACGCATGCTCAGATCAAATTCCTACATCAAAGCTATTGGCTACTAGCCTGAATGTAGTCCCATCGTAACAAAATGACGTCATCATGTTCTGAAAAATCTGATTTTTTTGCCAACTTTGTCCGACCGTGTGTATGCAACAGTTTCGGACAAGATCCGACGGACAAAATCCGATGGATTTGGTTGTGGAAATCTCCGACCGTGTGTACAGGGGCTAAGTTGGTGAAGTAAAATTAGAAAAATATAAACATAAAACAATTTTTCAGAAATAAAAAACTGATAATTGGCATGTGCGTATGTATGCACCCCCTTTGTTATGAAGCCCATAAAAAGCTCTGGTGCAACCAATTACTTTCAGAAGTCACATAATTAGTGAAATGATGTCCACCTGTGTGCAATCCAAGTGTCACATGATCTGTCATTACATATACACACCATTTGGAAAGGTCTCAGAGACTGCAAAACCTAAGCAAGAGGCACCACTAACCAAACACTGCCATGAAGACCAAGGAACTCTCCAAACAAGTAAGGGACAATGTTGTTGAGAAGTACAGATCAGGGTAAGGTTAAAAAAATATCCAAATCTTTGATGATCCCTAGGAGCACCATCAAATCTATCATAACCAAATGGAAAGAACAGCAAACCTGCCAAGAGATGGCCGCACACCAAAACTCACGGACCGGGCAAGGAGGACATTAATCAGAGAGGCAGCACAGAGACTAAGGTACTAAGGTAATCCTAGACCGGGACCGGACCGGGCAAGGAGGACATCAGAGAGGCAGCACAGAGACTAAGGTACTAAGGTAATCCTAGAGAAGCTGCAGAGTTCCACAGCAGAGACTGGAGAATCTGTACATAGGATGACAATAAATGGCCAGAAGAAAGCCATTACTTTCAGCAAAAAACAAAAATGACACGATTTGAGTTTGCGAAAAGGCATGTGGGAGACTCCCAAAATGTATGGAGGAAGGTGCTCTGGTCTGATGAGACAAACATTTAACTTTTTGGCCATCAAAGAAAACACTATGTCTGGTGCAAACCCAACAAATCATATCACCCAAAGAACACCAACAGTGAAACATGGCTGTGGCAGCATCATGCTGTGGGGATGTTTTTCAGCAGTCGGGACTGGGAAACTGGTCAGAGTTGAGGGAAAGATGGCTGATGCTAAATACAGGGATATTTTTGAGCAAAATCTGTACCACTCTGTGTGGGATTTGAGGCTAGGACAGGGGTTCACCTTCCAGCAGGACAATGACCCCAAACACACTGCTAAAGCAACACTTGAGTGGTTTAAGCGGAAACATGTAAATGTTTTTGTATGGCCTAATCAAAGCCCAGACAGCACAAGTTTGGCAGCTGATTTGCGCAAATGATTTTGGCTAAAGTAAACTGATCGGCTGTGACCAATTGCACACAGAGTTCTGTGTTTACAAAAACATTTTTTTTCTTTTATACAAAAATAAATAAATAAAAACCCAGTGGTGATCAAATGCCACCAAAAGAAAGCTCTATTTGTGTGAAGAAAATGATAGAAATGTAATTTGCGTACAGTGTTGCATGCCAGTAAACCACTTGCGACTGTATAACCTAAATATATAGTGGCAAGGTGGCACTGCTGCACCGGGTAGCGTACCTAGTATGGCCTAGTGTAACCTGCTCCCGCAGAGTGATGTCTGCTGTAGGGTTGCCACCTCATCCCTTTAAAATCAAACACATTAATTACACAGGTTCTGTGGCCAATTAAGGTGATAATTAAATTCGCTTGGTGCCTTATCTGTGTTTTCTTTAAACCCGAAAACATATGAATTACACAGGTTATGAGGCTAATTGACTACAGATAAGGCAGTGTTTCTCAACACCAGTCCTCATGGTGCCCCAACAGGTCATGTTTTCAGGATTTGCCTCAGATGAAACAGCTGTGGTAATTACTAAGGCAGTGAAACTGATCAAATCACCTGTGCAAAATAATAGAATTCCTGAAAACATCACCTGTTGGGGCATCTTGAGGACTGGAGTTGAGAAAACACTGCCTTATCTGTATTCAATTAGCCTCATAACAGTATATGTAATTCATATGTTTTTCGGGTTTAAATGAATGAGGTGACAACCCTAGTCTGCTGGCACCCGCCAATCATCCAGCACAGAGGCACAACGACAGTTTGCCTATGTAAACAAGGCAGAACGCCGTTCTAACAGGAGGGAAGGCATGGATCCTGTGTTCCTGTAAAGTAGGAACATGGATCTACACCATCCACTAGTAAAAGCACCTCCCACAGTACAGTAAAACACTGGCTAGGAACACAGTTATCCCTTTGATTGCCCCCGATGTTTAACACACCAGTGTCATTAGTACAGTGACAGAGCATATTTTTAGCACTGATCACTGTATTTGTCAAAAAGTTTGAAAAGTGCCAGTTAGCGTCTGACTGTCTGCCAAAATATCACAGAACTGCTATAAGTTGCTGATTGCCATTACTAAAAAAAAAAAAAATATTCCATAGTTTGAATACGCTATAACCAATCAATATACATATGCTTATTGGGGTTTTTAAACCAAAAATATGTAGCAGAATACATACTGGCCTAAATTGATGAAGAAATTAGATTTTTTCAGTTTTTTATTGGATTTGTTTTATAGCAGAAAGTAAAAACAATTGTTGTTTTTTTTCAAAATTGTTGGTCTTTTTTTGTTTATAGCGCAAAAAATAAAAATTGCAGAGGTGATCAAATACCACCAAAAGAAAGCTCTATTTGTGGGACAAAAAAGACATACATTTTATTTGGGTAAAGCATTGCATGACTGCGCAATTTTCAGTTAAAGTTATGCTGTGCCATTTCGCAACAAGTGGTCTGGTCAGGTAAATCTTCCGGAGGACAAGTGGTTAAAGTAGCGCAGTGCTGAATAGCAATAAAATGGTCTGGTCATGAAGGGGGTGAAACCATCTAGAGGTCAAGTGATTAAGGTATCTGATTTTCTTGTGTTTTTTATTAAGACAAATGTGTTGCATTGGTGTTGTGTTCTGGCCCAGGCTATGCTCCAGACTTAAGTGCTTAGAAGTCACGTAGTTCCCTGAGGCTGAATGAGAGTTTTAAGGTATCCAAGGGTTGGGATTGGCATGGGATCAGGCTCCTCCCAGAGCTTTCCTATGGGTTACAGAGCTGGGGTCCCCCAGACATTCTGCTAATTCAAGCAAGAAGTATCTTGGGAGCTTTACCATGAGACCTGGGGCATAAAGGATCCCTTCATATACGTTTGGGAACTCTGTCCATCCTTTCTCCTGGTGTGGTCTGAAATGGTACCATGGGCTGTTTGGAGGTGGGTCAACAAGCACGAGACTGTAAGCAAGGCAGAAATCTCTGTCTATAGGTAATCTTCCAATTCGGAGTTGTCATTAGGCACAGGCTTCTGGAATTCAACCAACTGCATAATGGAAGAAACAGCGTACATCCTACGGATGTCAGTTTGGATGGCTTTAATTATGGCATTCGTGACAGGGTGTAAATTTGCCTTTGGTTTGTGGCAGAGCATACAAGACAGGAGTCAGCCTTGTACACTGGTGGCTGGGCTTCCGACAATTCAATAGGTCAATTTGATAGGTCATGGTGGGGCAAGGTGGCCTCCATGCTCATGGTTGTTTAGGAGTGCACCTGCTAGTCCACATAAATAGAGCCAGTGGCAGGTACTGGTTTACGGCTATTATGGCATTGCCAGGAACCAGGTATATGTTATTATGTTGTGTGGTTTTGCACTTTTCGTATGTTATGTGCTATTGAGGAACAGTCTTAAGAAAGAAGGGAATGTGGAGACATGTCTGAAACTTTTAAATGTATTAAGGGTGTGAATAAGGTTCAGGGGGGCAGTATTTTCAATCAGGAGTTAAGATCGAGAACATAGGCCCATGACTTGAAACTAGCAGGAAGAGAGTTCAAAGCAAACCTTAGAAAGCTGAAACCGTTTTGCTTGGAACAGACTTCCAGCAGAGGTAGTGAGTCAAGCAACTATAAGTGTATTTAACCACTTTATACTCTGAAAAAAGAAGGGCATCCATGATGGACCAGATAGTCTTTTTTCTGCCATCACTCTTCTATGTATTTATAGTTTCAATATTCTTTGGTTATGTTTTAATTCTGTATCCTTTTATTACATCCATTTTCAATAAAAAGGTAGTTGTCATATTAAGTTTTTTTCTATTCTAGTGTATGCCACCCTAGTCCCTACCCTTTGTCATGTTTTGAATTTGCTTCCAGCTGAGAGCATGTTCCAAAGCAGCTGGATTCCAAGTTATGCCCCATACACATGATGAGATTATCGGACGAATGATCATCCATTTTTTGTATTGCATGCTAATCTCAGATTGAATATGATGAGTTTACGAAAATTCCCGCACGACAGAAAAAAAATTCGGAAGTGATGTCATGTGTTTATAATGCATTTGTATTGCATTTTCGAACGATAGTTGTACTGATTAAATGAAAATTGTACGATCTGGCATCATACGAAAACATTTTTCCATGTCCGATAGAATATCGGATGAACTGTCCTGGTTGGCTCTCGAAAGCCCTGTACTAACGATCCAATTATCGTACAATCGATTCGAAATCTGTATTTTCCTGAAGATTTTCTGATTGTGTGTGTATGGGGCTTAACACTTTTTAAGTAGTCACAGCAAACAGTTTTTTTTTTTCCTTTTGTGATAAATGTTTTAGATAAATGAATAAAAGCTGACCATTGAAAGTGGAAAATTGTTTGTCTCAAACTACTACTTTGCCTGCACAGCTTGGTCAGCTAAAGCAGCCTTTCTGAATCAGGGTGCTGTGGAACCCTGGGGTGCCATTGAGTTTGATGGGGGTACCATGGCATCCTGGTTCAGAAAGGCTTCATTAAAGGGTTAAGACCGATGCAGCTCCAAACTGTGTGTTGGCAGAATGGCATACCTCCCAACCATCCCAGCTACACCAGGACTATCCAAAGATTTGATTTTTATCGCAGAATTCTGTGAATCTAGGTTGAATCCTGGAGCCCAGTGTCAGAAAAAGTTCTAGCACTAGGCTCCACTAATTCGACAGTCAGTGGTGCTTTAGCGCTGGCACTGGCAGCACCTGTCCAGTGTCTTTTGTGGGGGGCCCAGGCTCCAAATGTCACGATCACCCCCTCTATGGCCACCAGCATCTCTCCCTGCTGGCTGCCTGTACCACTCACAGCAGAGCTGACAGATGCCTCTTCCACGGGTCTGACATTCTCCTGTACAGAAAACAGGAGGAGGAGGAGCCGGTTAGAGGGACATCACTCTGCAGCAGCTGTGCTGATCTGAGGTCTGTAATAAGTTTGATGGAAACTTGCAAAGGGGGCACATGGTGACTGGGAAGGGGGTGGGGCATAATAAAGATTTAGGCTGCAAGTAGGGATTTGGGGGAAGAAGGGGGTTAAAAGGATATGTGCTGGGAGGCATTTTGGGAGAGGAAAGGACTTTTGCTTATGATTTAAAAACTGCCCCCCCCCCACATACACATAGGTCCTCTTCCCTCCCACAGTCACCCCCCCCCCCCCCCCCCAGCATCATCTCATCCCCTTTTCTTTAAATCAAATAGATGCATAGAGAGGGCAATAGCAGTATCTGGGACCCCAGGTAACCCGCAAGAGATGCAGGGCAGAGAAGAGAAGGCGGCGGCGACGGAAGACTGGGTCACCTCCAGTAAAACAGCTGGAAGAAGGAGCGGAGGCCCGGCAAGAAGAACCGAAGAGGGGGACAAGACGCCCGGAGTCAGAAGAAGAGGTGGCGGCGGCGATAGAAGACCGGGCCACCGCTAGTAAAAGAGCTAAAGGAAGAAAGCGGAGGCCTGGCAAGAAGAACCGAAGAGGGGGACAAGACCCCCAAAGTCGGAAGAAGACCCCTGGGCGAAGACGAAGAAGAAAGCCAGGCTTCTCTGCTAGTAAAAGAGCTAGCAGAAGATAATGGAGGAGTCCGTCGAGAAGACCCCCCAAGACGGAAGAAAACCCCAGGAGCTGTGCAATAAATTATTTTAAACCCTTGTGTGTGTTTTTTTTTTTTCACCAGGTGAATGGGTAGGGGTACAACCAACGGCCAGAGTTGTCGGGAAGAGGCCCTTGTCCTCATCAACAAGGGGACAAGGTGCTTTGGGGTGGGGGGGCTCGCTCGTCCCCACCCCCTTTCCTGACCGGCCGGGTTGCATGCTCGGATAAGGGTCTTATATGGACCTGGGGGGGGGGGGCCCACGCTGTTTTTGCCATACGGCTTCCCCTTTAAGTCCATACCAGGTGACGGGGCTAGTGATGTGTCAATCTCGCCGCCAAAGGCGGCGACATTGACTTCCTTCGCTAGTCCCGGCTACCTGGAGCCGCATTCAAAATGAACAGACTTTCCTCCGTGTGTGGGCAAGTCTGTTCATTTTCAAAAGTACGGCGGACCCCTGCCATAGTCCGGCGGACCTAGTCAGCCGGAAAAGTCCGGTTGTGTGTGGGCAGGTCCGCTCGCTCGGAAAGTCCGGCGCACTTTCTGGCGGTAAGTCCGCTGGATAGTCTGATCGGGTGTACACGGCATAAGAATAACAATAGCACAGCCTTGCACTGACACTTTTCAAATTTCAACTAATACAGCAGCATTCACCTTCATCTCAGTGATTCTTGGGGAAGCACGGACCGGACTGAATGGAGATGGCTTCAGAAACTACAACGGAGTGGCAAGAGCCTCCGGGCCGTATCATGTGTTCCCTCTTACATATGAAATGAATGATTAGATATATTCAAATATACCATGCATCTATCAGCTGTGTTCTCTCATTTTCTGATCGGCTTGTGTTAGATCCGGGGCACTTATCTATGCATAACATTCGATCAGCCTACAACTACTACTATGTGTTTTTGCTCCAACTCTAATTTACTAACTCTCCAGGCTTCCCATCAACTAACGGACACTGGTCCCAATATTTAGTCTTTAATGGATATCTAGCTATGAGCATATTGGCATATCTAGGTTCCATATTATCCATGTGAGAGATACATGCGCACACACACACACACACACACACACACACACACACACACACACACACACACACACACACATATATATATATATATATACACATATACATATATATATATATATATATATATATATATATATATATATATATATATATATATATTGTAGACATGTCACTGGAGAAGTGATCGAGGGGGTGTACATCTCACCTAGGTTGCTACACAGTGTGAGATGGTAAATCCAGGATGGATCAGTTTCTCAGCAGCGATATGCTGCTGAGTTGTTATTTAAATTTTGCCGGGCCTGGGTTTATATGGAATGGCAGGTAGGTTTGGTAGAGGGACCTGTCATTCCACATCCCCCGATCCAGTTCTGGGTTTGGGATCAGGTGAGCTTTGATCCTAATTAGCCTGGGAAGCTAAAGGCTCTGCAGAGTCTGCAGGTGATCGCTCTCAGCCAGGGAACGAACAATCTGTGTGTTGAAGGAAGCTGCAAGCACAGCCACTGCTGGAGCTAAAACTCACCCTGCGATATCCAGGCGAAAGACGCTGTGTTTGTAAGTGTCAGATAGGTGAGCAGAACCTGTTAGTAAGCGCCCAGCCGGGCTAGGACTTTTATTTTTGTTGTACTTAGAAAGCACGGTGTTGCTGTATATTTTGTTTGCTGGACTGTTTGTACCACGAAATAAACGCCAAGATCTGCTTTATAAATTCCAAGTCTGCTGTGAACTGTGTCCAAACACACCCTACCCCGGGAAGATCCCTTACAATTGGTGTTCGAATGCGGGCAAAGTCGGTTGCTAGGGGCAACGGTGTGGACAGACTTGGCTACAGCTGCTTATGTCTTGGGTGAAAGCTGCAATGACACTCCAGGAACAGTCCAGCAACATGGAGGAGATGCTGAAGCAGTTTATGCAAGTGAGTTTGCAACAACAGCAACGACATGAACAGTCCATGGCTGCACAACAGCAGGCTCAGATAGAGGCCAATAGACGACATGAACAGTCCATGGCTGCACAACAACAACTTATCGAGCACCTGATAGCAAATCGAGAGGCGCCTGTGGTGATGGGAGCCGCTCCAGAGATTTTTTCTGGGAGAAGGACTGTGCAGAAAGCGCTGCAAAAGATGACTGCTGAGGACGATGTTGAGGCCTATCTAACAGTATTTGAGCGCGTGGCTGAGCGAGAGAAGTTACCAGCCGCTGAGTGGGCAGAGGTAATTGCGCCCTATTTAACAGGTGAACCCCAAAAGGCCTACTATGACCTCAGTGAGCAAGAGGTTAAGGACTATACTCGGCTAAAAGAGGAGATACTTGCCCGACTAGGAGTTACTACTGCAGTCCGTGCCCGGAGGGTACGCAACTGGAGCTACAGTCTGGACAAATCAGCGAGGTCCCAGATGTATGACCTAATCCATTTGGCAAGAAAGTGGTTGGAGCCAGACACTTCTACTCCTGCACAAATCCTAGAGAAGGTCGTGATGGATCGCTACCTCCGAGCCCTTCCTACTGACTTGCAACGCTGGGTGGGACAAGGTGATCCTAAGAATGCAAATGAACTTGTCAACCTTGTGGAGAGGTTCCAGGCGACTGAGGACTACCTCCGTGATGTTCCTGCAGCATCTTCACCTCCCCGGAGCGCCAGATCTGTGCCGTCGGCTGGTAAGAGACTTCCATCTATTGGGGGAGTGTGGAGGGGTGCTGATGGGGGGAAAAGGGCTCAAGTGGTGTCTCAGGGACAAAAGACTGGTGATGGTCCCGGGTGGCTAAGGGGCTCTCGAAAAGACTCCTTGCCAAAGAGACCAGGCCCTATCCAGTGTTGGAGATGCCATGAGGCGGGACACGTGTCGGCCCATTGCCCTCTTACCTCTGAACCCATGGAATGTGACGCTAGCCGGCGTCAGTCGCTATTTGCGGAACCATCTTGTGCTGCAGTTCCTGGACTAGAGACTGAACCGCAAATCTGCGATATTACAATCAATGACTTTCCTGTTAAAGCGTTAATGGACTCAGGAAGCCTTGTAACCTTGGTGCATGCTAGCCTGGTGACTGGGGACTTAGAGTCTAAAAAGCATATGAGCGTTGTGTGTATACATGGTGATACAAAAGTGTACCCTATAGTGCTGGCTAAAGTCGGGACTGAACAAGGCACAGTACAATATGAAGTGGGTGTGGTTAAAAACCTCATGCATAATGTAATATTGGGGCGCGATTTTCCTTTATTCTGGGCTCTCTGGGAAAAAAGAAAAATCCCCAAAAGGAGTGAGGATACCTCTAAGGTGGTTGCCTTGTCCACTGTGAATGATAAAAGTGTGCAGGATGAAAATGATTGTTTTCCTTTGCAGGTCCTGGCTGGGGAGGAGGAGGCTCCTCCCACTGAGCAAAATATACTAGACTTAGAGGTGTCTAGCGATAATTTTGGGACTGCACAATTACAGGACCCCACTCTCAAAAATGCGAGAGAGCAGGTTGCTGTTATGAACGGGGTACCTCAGGAACCAGATGCTGAAAAAAGATTTCCACATTTTTCGGTGACTAATGATCTTTTCTATAGAGTTAATAAGGTTAAGGATGAGATTGTGGAACAGCTTCTGGTACCTAAGCCGTACCGGCGTCAAGTGCTTGACATGGCACATAACCATGTTCTTGGGGGACACTTGGGGACTGACAAAACGCGAGAGAGGGTTCTCCAGAGGTTTTTTTGGCCGGCCATATATGATGACATTAAAAAATACTGTGAGTCGTGCCCCACATGTCAGGTTAGTGCCCCAGTGTCACATTTTCGCAGTCCTTTGGTTTCGCTCCCTATTATAGAGGTGCCTTTTGAGCGTATTGCCATGGATTTAGTGGGTCCCATTGTAAAGTCAGCTAGAGAACACCAGTATATTTTGGTAGTCCTGGATTATGCGACCCGCTATCCTGAGGCTGTACCCTTAAGAAACACTGCATCTAAAACAATTGCACGTGAGTTGTTTTATATGTTCTCTAGGACTGGGATCCCCAAAGAAATCCTAACTGACCAAGGTACGCCATTTATGTCGAAAGTAATGAAGGAATTATGCAGACTATTTAAAATCTCACACATCCGTACCTCTGTGTACCACCCCCAGACGGACGGATTGGTGGAGAGATTTAATAAAACTTTGAAACATATGTTGAAGAAAGTGGTGGCAAAAGATGGTCGTGACTGGGATCATTTATTACCCTACCTCATGTTTGCTATTAGGGAGGTGCCCCAAGCGTCCACAGGGTTCTCACCATTCGAGTTGGTCTATGGTCATCACCCTAGGGGTCTACTAGACATTGCAAAAGAGACATGGGAGAATGAGTCCACCCCATACAAGAGTGTTATTGAGCATGTAGCACAAATGCAGGACCGTATAGCCACTGTAATGCCCCTGGTAAGGGAACACCTCCAGAGGGCTCAAGAGGCCCAAAGTAGAATTTACAACCGGTCCGCAAGAATCAGGACATTCAACCCAGGCGATAGGGTCCTTATACTAGTCCCCACTGTTGAGAGTAAATTCTTGGCGAAGTGGCAAGGTCCCTATGAAATTGTTGAAAAGGTCAGTGAGGTGAACTACAAGGTGCACCAACCAGGTAGAAGGAAGCCTTTCCAAGTTTATCACATAAACTTGATCAAGCCCTGGAAAGACAGGGAATCCTTGGTGGCGACAAATACTGTTAATAATTTGTCACCACCAATCCCTCCAGTCAAGGTAGGTGATACTCTATCAGTGTCACAGAAACAGGAGGTTCAGGAATTTTTACAGAAAAACAAAAACAAGTTCTCTGACCTCCCAGGGCGTACACACCTCATCCATCATCACATTGAAACTGAGCCTAGAAGCAGAGTAAACCTTAAGCCCTATAGGATACCCGAGGCACGTAGGGAAGCCGTATCTGCCGAGGTAAAACGTATGCTTGATCTGGGGGTAATTGAGGTGTCCCAGAGTGAATGGTCCAGCCCAATTGTGCTAATCCCAAAGCCCAATGGAACTTGGAGGTTCTGTAACGATTTCAGAAAGTTGAATGAGATCTCCAAGTTCGATGCGTATCCTATGCCCAGGGTAGATGAGTTGATTGAGAAGTTGGGTAACGCCAGGTACATAACCACCCTCGATCTCACAAAGGGCTACTGGCAGATTCCACTTTCTGGTGAGGCTAAAGAGAAAACTGCATTCTCCACCCCTGATGGGCTATTCCAGTATGTAGTGATGCCATTCGGGTTACATGGAGCGCCTGCAACTTTCCAGAGGTTGATGGACTTGATTCTGCGACCACATCGTGATTACTCAGCTGCCTACCTCGATGATGTGGTCATTTTTAGCCCTGATTGGGAAAGTCACCTCTGTAAGGTACAGGCCGTGTTGGATGCCATAAGTGATGCGGGGTTGACCATAAATGCCGAGAAGTGTGCTCTAGCCCTAGAAGAGGCCAAATATCTAGGCTACATTATTGGGACAGGGTTGATTAAGCCACAGCTAAATAAAATTGAGGCAATACAGAATTGGCCTAGACCCCTGACAAGGAAACAGGTTAGAGCTTTCCTGGGTATTACGGGGTATTACCGTAGATTTGTGCCGAACTTTGCCTCAGTTGCTGCTCCACTAACTGACTTGACAAAGGGCGGAAAGACAGCAATGGTCACGTGGACCCCAGAGGCCGAGAAGGCTTTCCAAAGCCTTAAGTCTGCCTTGTGCCAACCACCTGTCTTAGTTACCCCCGATTTCAGGCGAGAATTTCTGGTCCAGACAGATGCCTCTAACACAGGCTTAGGTGCAGTACTCTCACAAATAGTGAATGGTGAGGAGCATCCAGTGACGTACTTGAGTAGAAAACTAACCCCGGCCGAGAAAAATTATGCCATTGTGGAGCGAGAATGTTTGGCAGTAAAGTGGGCCCTAGAATCGTTAAAGTATTACTTGCTAGGCAGGAAATTCAAGTTGGTGACAGACCATGCCCCCCTAACATGGATGAAGTTAAACAAGGAGAGAAATGCAAGAGTGACTAGATGGTTTCTCTCCCTACAAAACTTTAATTTCACTGTGGAACACAGGCCAGGGAAATTACAGGCAAATGCTGACGCATTGTCAAGGGTAAGTTGTCTGTGGGGACAAAAGGCTCAGCCCTCCGGTCTGAAAAAGAGGGGGGGGATATGTAGACATGTCACTGGAGAAGTGATCGAGGGGGTGTACATCTCACCTAGGTTGCTACACAGTGTGAGATGGTAAATCCAGGATGGATCAGTTTCTCAGCAGCGATATGCTGCTGAGTTGTTATTTAAATTTTGCCGGGCCTGGGTTTATATGGAATGGCAGGTAGGTTTGGTAGAGGGACCTGTCATTCCACATCCCCCGATCCAGTTCTGGGTTTGGGATCAGGTGAGCTTTGATCCTAATTAGCCTGGGAAGCTAAAGGCTCTGCAGAGTCTGCAGGTGATCGCTCTCAGCCAGGGAACGAACAATCTGTGTGTTGAAGGAAGCTGCAAGCACAGCCACTGCTGGAGCTAAAACTCACCCTGCGATATCCAGGCGAAAGACGCTGTGTTTGTAAGTGTCAGATAGGTGAGCAGAACCTGTTAGTAAGCGCCCAGCCGGGCTAGGACTTTTATTTTTGTTGTACTTAGAAAGCACGGTGTTGCTGTATATTTTGTTTGCTGGACTGTTTGTACCACGAAATAAACGCCAAGATCTGCTTTATAAATTCCAAGTCTGCTGTGAACTGTGTCCAAACACACCCTACCCCGGGAAGATCCCTTACAATATGAATGATATTCTTGGCTCAATATCAAAGCAGTACCATAGAATAACATTGTGTACTGGGTGTACATGTGCAGTGTGCATGGGGTTTCAAGTTCTGGCGCCATTTTGTGACAATGTTGTCCAATTGTATGTGTGTGTGTCTCTTTTTATTGTTGGATATTTGGGTAAATTACTCCACATTAATGTATGTGTCTGTCTTGTTTTGTGATTTTAAACATACTATTTAAAGATCAATAAAGCTTTTTAGATATTTCCAATGATATATCGTGGTGTATTCTCCTTATTGCTTTCTTGTGATATCTCTTTATTCCAAATCCCCTTTCCTATATTCCAGTGATTTGGAGGTATCCCGTCCCAACTGACGAATCGGTAACACTCTATTACTGATTGAGCTCTCTAACCATTTAACTAAATTGGATTCAGATAAATTTTATCCATATATTTCCTGGCTGGATCACCAGGTGAAAATAAACAGAAAAAAAAGAAAATGCAGCCATCACATCTAAGAATTAGTGAGCTGCAATGTAATCAGTTCTGATCTCTCTCTCTCTCTCTCTCTCTCTCTCTCTCTCTCTCTCTCTCTCTCTCTCTCTCTCTCTCTCTCTCTCTCTCTCTCTCTCTCTCTCTCTCTATATATATATATATATATATATATATATATATATATATATATATATATATATATATATATATATATATATATATATATATATATATTGTGAGGGGTTAGCTCGGCAGCGGATGTGTGTGACCCCCTGGATGGGTTCACAACACAAAGTCAGGCACAGCAGACAGCGGTGTAGGTTCAAAAAACAAAAGATCCGGTTTATTTATGCTCCATGCAGTGATACATATAACAGCCAAACAAAATAAAACAAGAAAATAAATCCTGGTCAGCTTGACCTCTAACTACACACGTAGACTCCCTGTCTAACAACTGGGTACAGCCTTGTGCTGCCCCAGTCCCTGTCTCTATTGTAGGGGGTTGCCACAAAGGCGTTAACTCACCGCACAGAACAGATCTCAGACTCCCCAGTCTATACACACAAAACTGGTTCCAGGATGGAGCATCTCCCTATGCATGCTGGGGTTTTTTGTAGAGGCCTTAATGAGCCCACTTACTTCAGCTGGGCTCATTAACTCTTCCCCTCTAATTGTAAAAGTCTGCATAAAGCCTGAATCTAGGACACACATATTTACCATCCTGGATACAACCAGGTGACTTTACCTGCCTGCTGCCACATACCCCCCCCCCTCTTGTTTCAACCTTGGGGTTGTAACACCAGCAGTCAGACACGCATGTATCCGAGACAAAGCATCCACATTCCCCATTTTAACACCAGGGCGATGCTTAACTGTAAAGTTAAATTCCTGTAGGGCTAGGAACCACCTATTTACTCTTCTATTGGTTTCCTTGTTCTGAGCCATCCACTTTAAAGGAGCGTGATCAGTCACCAGGTCAAAGTGCCTACCTAGCAGATAGTACCGAAGGGAATCTAGAGCCCACTTCACTGCTAAATATTCCTTCTCAATCGTGGAGTAATTTACCTCATGGGACTTCAACTTCCTGCTGAGGTAAATGACTGGGTGCTCTTCCCCGTTCCAGACCTGGGATAACACTGCTCCTAACCCAACGTCTGATGCATCAGTTTGTACAACAAAGTCCTTACAGAAGTCTGGTGAGTACAACACTGGCTGGCTACATAAGGCTGTTTTTAAGGACTGAAATGCTTCCTCAGCCTCTGGGGACCATTTAACCATAACCGACTCTTTCCCTTTTGTCAGGTTGGTGAGGGGCACAGCCTGAGAAGCAAAATGGGGAATGAATCGTCGATAATAGCCAGCGATTCCCAGAAAGGCTCGTACCTGTTTCTTGCTGTTGGGACGTGGCCAACTCTGTATGGCCTCGACTTTATTGACTTGGGGTTTTATCACCCCCCTCCCAATAGTGTACCCAAGATATTTGGCCTCCTCCTGTCCAATGGTACACTTCTTTGGATTGGCCGTAAACCCAGCTTCCCGGATAGAGTCTAGGACTGCTTGTACTTTTGGCAAATGTGAGACCCAGTCTGTGCTATGGATAATCACATCATCCAGGTAAGCTGCAGCATATTTCTGATGGGGCCTCAGAATCTTATCCATTTTCCGCTGGAATGTTGCCGGTGCATTCTGTAACCCAAACGGCATTCTCTTATATTGGAATGCCCCATCTGGGGTTACAAACGCAGTTTTCTCCTTGGCCGACTCGGCCAGGGGAATTTGCCAATACCCTTTGGTGAGATCAAGAGTTGTCATATATCGGGCTGTTCCCAGCCGGTCAATCAACTCATCTATACGTGGCATGGGGTAGGTGTCAAATTTTGTAACTTTATTTAATTGTCTAAAATCGTTACAAAACCGCCAGCTCCCATCAGGTTTGGGCACTAGTACGATAGGACTGGACCAGTCACTCTGGGACTCCTCTATCACACCCAATTCCAGCATCCTTTGAACCTCCCCACGTATTGCCTCCCGTCGGGCCTCTGGTATTCTATAAGGTTTTAGTTTTACCCTTTCTCCTGGCGGGGTGATAATGTCATGCTCTACGCCAGATGTTTGTCCCGGAAGCTCAGAGAAAATCTCTTTGTTACGAAGTACAAACTCTTTAACCTCCTGTTGTTGGGGTTTCGATAAGGTGTCTGCTATTCCAACCTCAGGAACTAAGCAATCAGGCTGTACTTGTGACAAAGTCTCTGCGACTAGGGATTCCCTATCCCTCCAGGCTTTCAGCAGATTGACGTGATAGATCTGCTCCGGCTTTCGCCTTCCTGGCTGTCTAACCCTGTAGTTCACCTCACTAATTTTTTCAATTACTTCATATGGACCTTGCCATTTGGCCAGAAATTTGCTTTCAACCGTAGGGACTAGCACCAAGACCCTATCCCCCGGGGAAAAAGTACGGGTCTTGGCCCCACGGTTGTACACTCTCTGCTGTGCTAACTGCGCTTGGGTTAAATGTTCCTTTACAATTGGCATTACCTGTGCAATTCTATCTTGCATCAGGGCGACATGCTCAATCACACTCCTGTGAGGAGAACTCTCATTTTCCCAAGTTTCCTTGGCGATATTCAGCAGCCCTCTTGGGTGTCTCCCATAGAGCAACTCGAAGGGTGAGAAACCCGTAGAGGATTGGGGTACCTCCCTAATGGCAAACATCAGATAGGGTATTAGACAATCCCAATTCTTTCCATCTCTATCCACCACCTTCTTTAACATTTGTTTTAGGGTTTTGTTGAATCTTTCAACCAACCCATCTGTTTGGGGGTGATACACAGATGTACGCAATTGCTTCACTTTGTACGACTTGCATAATTCTTTCATAACCCGGGACATAAAGGGTGTACCTTGGTCCGTAAGCAGTTCCTTACAAATACCCACGCGGCTAAAAACAAGAGATAGCTCTTTGGCTATGGTTTTGGCCGAGGTATTTCGGAGAGGAATTGCTTCCGGATAACGGGTGGCATAGTCCAAAATAACCAAAATGTACTGATGCCCCCTAGCAGACTTCATTATCGGACCTACCAAATCCATTGCGATCCTCTCAAAGGGGACCTCAATGATAGGAAGAGGTACCAGTGGGTTACGGAAATGTGGCATAGGTGCCGACTTCTGACACAAAGGGCAGGAGGAACAATACTTTTCTATTTCCTTCATGACCCCAGGCCAATAGAATCTCTGCAGTACCCTCTCTCTGGTTTTCTCTGTCCCCAGATGACCTCCCAGAATGTGTCCATGAGCCAATTCTAACACCAACTTCCTGTAAGGTTTGGGCACTACAAGTTGCTCAATGGTTTCTTCTGCCCTTTGAGCCACTCGATATAGCAGGTCCCTTTCCATAGTGAAGTAAGGATAAGGGCAAGTCTTATCTGGGTTCACTAACTCGCCATCTATTTTCACCACATTTTCCCGTGCCTTTATTAGGGTGGGGTCTTTTAACTGTTCTGTGGCAAAATTTTCCCTGTGAACCTCAAGATCCGAAAACTCCACAGACGGCATGTTTTCATCTGAGGATGTTGGCTCCTCCCCAGTTTCTCGAGTTTCCCCCGCCAATACCGACAAGGGAAATTCAGGAGAGTCCTCACCACTCCCAGAGGAATTCTGGTCATCTTCCTGGTTTATAGGGGCACCAATGGGGGCCTCAGGACAATCCCAGAGTTCCCAGAATTTTGGAAAATCCCTTCCCACAATAGCATCATGTGGTAAGTGAGCCACTAACCCCACCTGATGAGAGAGGTTACCTTTGGGGGTCTCAAAAAACACTGAAGTTACAGGATACTCTCGGGTGTCCCCATGCACACAAATAACAGCCACCCTGTTCTTCCCAGAGACCTCTGTATTAACTAATTCAGCTTTTATCAATGTTACCAGGCTACCTGAATCTAGCAACACATCAACATATCTACCATTAATACACATTTTACATAAATGTTTCTCAGGTCCCCGAATGGCAGTGCATGCAACTGTCGCAAACAGCGACTGACGTCTCTCCCTTATAAAGTCACATTGCATAGGCTCATCCACAACTGGGCAATTGGCTGCAATATGTCCCTCTTGCCGGCAGCGGTAGCAAATAATCTTTTTCGCTGCCTCTTGCAGCATGGGCTTCCTGGGCTGCTCCCGCCAGACCTTAGGTAGAACTCCCACCCTCTCACTCTCTCCACCCTCACCCCTTGGAGTCATCTTACCCGCCACTGGGGATGATCTGGTCTTAGGGGGGAAAGTCCGTGAGCCCCTGGAAGAGGTGGTCAGGTTCTCTGTAGCCAAGTACCTCTCAACCAGATCCACAAGTTTATCTGCATTTTCTGGGTCTCCATGGCTTACCCATTTTTGGATGGCAGTAGGAAGAGCTCTCAGGAAACGATCCATAACCACACGTTCCACAATGTTTGGTGCAGTCAAAGTCTCTGGCTGCAGCCACTTCCTGCTCAGGTGAATGAGATCATACATTTGAGACCTGGGAGGTTTTCCAACCTGAAAAGTCCAGTTATGCACACGCTGAGCCCGGACGGCCAGGGTGACACCCAGCCGTGCCAATATTTCTGCTTTTAGCACCACATAGTCTTTTGCTTGGTCAGGCTCTAGGTCATAATAAGCTTTCTGCGATTCCCCAGTTAACAGAGGGGCCACCAGTCCAGCCCATTGCTCCTTAGGCCACTTTTCCCTTTCAGCAGTCCTTTCAAATGTGGTCAAAAACACCTCCGGATCATCCTCTCCAGTCATTTTTGTCAGTAAACGGCTCACACCAAAGGATGCGGTATTATTGTAACCACTTGCTTCATTGGTCTGCGGACGTTGCTGTATTAATGTCTCTATTTTCTGTTGAAAGCGGGCTTCAGATCGCTGCTGGGCTTGTTGCTGAGCTTCCAAACTCTGCTGGTGAGCCTTCTGCTGATTTTCCAAACTCTGCTGCAAAGTTGCATTTATCTGCTGCTGGGCTGCAAGGCTCTTTTGTAAACCTGCATTTGTTTGCTGCTGATTTGCATTTGCTTGCTGCTGGTTTGCATTTGCTAGAGCCAGCTGTCTCAGTATCTCCTCCATGCTGGCCTTAACAAAAAAAAAGTGCCCGCATTCTCCACCAACTGTGAGGGGTTAGCTCGGCAGCGGGTGTGTGTGACCCCCTGGATGGGTTCACAACACAAAGTCAGGCACAGCAGACAGCGGTGTAGGTTCAAAAAACAAAAGATCCGGTTTATTTATGCTCCATGCAGTGATACATATAACAGCCAAACAAAATAAAACAAGAAAATAAATCCTGGTCAGCTTGACCTCTAACTACACACGTAGACTCCCTGTCTAACAACTGGGTACAGCCTTGTGCTGCCCCAGTCCCTGTCTCTATTGTAGGGGGTTGCCACACAGGCATTAACTCACCGCACAGAACAGATCTCAGACTCCCCAGTCTATACACACAAAACTGGTTCCAGGATGGAGCATCTCCCTATGCATGCTGGGGTTTTTTGTAGAGGCCTTAATGAGCCCACTTACTTCAGCTGGGCTCATTAACTCTTCCCCTCTAATTGTAAAAGTCTGCATAAAGCCTGAATCTAGGACACACATATTTACCATCCTGGATACAACCAGGTGACTTTACCTGCCTGCTGCCACAATATATAATATATATATATATATATATATATATATATATATATATATATATACACATGCACAATAATTTTTTGCAGGATTTTTGTCAGTGCTTTAGTCATAAATGGTATCTGAAATGATTAAAAATGTAACAAAGTTTAATAATACATTGTTTTAAAAAATATATCACATATAAAAGAGAAAGATGGAGCTTAGGCAGATTGTCATTATATCACATCATACATGACATTATTGGAGGATAAGTGATAATGAGCTGTAAATTGTCCCAACATGTTTCGCCCAAGAGTCTTCTTTTGGGTATTAATTCAGACAATCATCACTACCCAGAGCCAAGCCTCCTCACTGCTAAGCCAAGATGCCACAAAGACGTAGGGACAGAATCTGGAAAATCTGTACAGCCGCAGAGGGCCAACAAAGACCAAGATTGTAAACTACTAACATAAGATTAGATGAGGGCACCAAATCCATGGACCTTGGGACAACAAGCCAGAAAACCAGCTGGAGTCAAAAGACTGTATAGCAACAGCGTTCATAGTGACAACTCTAGAGCTTCCCATCTAAATAAATTCTAGTAATAAATTAAGTAATAAATTCTTGTTTTGGGGTTTAATACCATTTTTTTTAATTCAATAGATTTTTATTGGATTTTATCATATACAGATATAACAGAACAAAGGGTAAGGAAATAAAGAAAGGTGGGTTGGGTGAGGTTATTGGACACAGTATAGCAAGAAAATACCTGGGTATGTACGATCACAAAGTATCTGCAACTTATACTTTGCAATGAGATAATATCATTAATAAGGTTTAAACCTAGTGGTCCACAATTTCCAATTACTGTCAAAGGTTTTACATGAAAAGGAGTTAAGTGCCAGCAGTCTTTCAAAGGAGTGGTTCCTATTCACAGTAGCAATCACCTCAGAGAAATTTAGGGCTAGGGAACTCTTCCAGTTACATAAAATTAGGTTACGAGTTGCCAGGAGAATATGTGTTACCATGGCCCTATCGCCACATGGAAACCTATCGATACCAATGTGTAAGATGGCTAAGTTGGGGTTTGGGGGAGTTAGGATACCTGTAAGGTCAGAGATCGTTTGGAACGTCTTGTTCCATAGGCTTCTTAGACACTTGCATTCCCACAAAACATGTATCAGGTTCCCAATTTGGCCGCATTGCCGCCAGCATAGAGGTGAGGAGGCCGGGAACATGACAGACAACCTGTAAGGAGTATAATGCCATCTATGTAGGATTTTCAGGGTCATTTCCCAGTGACTTACGCAATGGGAAGATTTTTGGATGGTTCTGAGAGCTGAGAGCCATTGGTCTTCAGTAAAGGTTGTTGCTAAGTCCTTTTCCCATTTGCTAAAGGCAGAGTGTTTGTGAAACTGTCTTTTGTCCTGGAAGATGTTATAAAACAGTGAGATACCCTTAGCATTGGGTTTCGAGTTTGAGTAGAAATCCCAGGCTTTTGTGGGTAGTGAAATGGAGGGTATCGGGCGTGAGTTCAAAAAGTGATGAGCACGAGTGCAGGAGAACCACATGGAGTGCGATAGGTCAAATTCTGATATAATGTGGTCTACCGATTTAGGCACTGTGCCCTGGAACAAGTCCTGGACATAGCATATATTTTCCGCTTTAAAACGCGACGTCTGTAGTGAGGGGAGTTTGGCGGATATAGGTAAGTCGTATTGCAACTCAGTTGCTTCCACACTCTTACATTTAAGGAGATAACGCCACGCTTGTAATGACACCTTTATAGTCGGGGACATATGACTGGTCACCCAGGGATCCCATGCATCGCTGAGTAGAAAGTCTGCGGGGTTGTCCACAGGAAGCAAAGAAGTTTCCATAGCTACCCATTGCAGGCTTTCTGCAGAGCGGAACCAATATTTGAGTTGATCAAGTCTGGTGGCCCACATGTAATCAGTGAGGTCTACATATCCAGCTCCCCCAAACGCTTTGTGGGGCAGGAGGACCCGACGAGGACATCTGGCTTTTTTACCCCCCCATGTGAATTTCCACATACTTTTGGACAATGCATTAATGTATTAAGTGGGTATCGGGATTGGTAAGGAGCGAAAAATGTAGAGTATCTGTGGCAGTATGGACATTTTATGGGCCGCAATTCTGCCTAGCCATGATAGTTCTTTTTTCCCAATGTCCGCGAGTTGTCTGTCTAAGTTGGTCAATAGCGGTATAAAGTTCTTCTCAGCGAGAGTGGACGTTGTGCTCGTCAATGTCAGGCCTAAGTAGGTGATGCCTTTTTCAGACCAGGAGTAAGGAAGTGTAGATTGCAGGAATAGTTTAGCGGTTGGGTGAGTTCCCAGGTCCAAGATCAATGATTTGGAGTGGTTGACCTTATAATAGGATATGTCCCCAAAATCCGATAAGATTTTGTGGGTTTGAGGGAGGGAATGTAGGGGGTCTGTCAGTAATAGTATAATGTCATCAGCAAACAAGTTTATAACATGTTTGGATTTATTAAATGTAAAGCCCTTAATGAGGTTGTTCGCCCGTATAGATTCTGCCAACGGTTCTATAATGAGGTTGAATATGGTGGGGGAAAGGGGGCACCCCTGGCGAGTGCCGTTGGTAATGGTAAAGGATTTGGATAATAGTCCCGCTGTGTACACCTGTGCAGATGGGCAAGAATAAAGTGCCAAGATGGCATTAAGTATTGGGCCCTGGAAACCAAATTTATCTAACACAGCCTTCATATAAGTCCAGTGTACCCTATCGAACGCCTTCTCTGCGTCTACAGAGAGAAGAAGAGAAGGCGTTCGCGATGACCTCGCATGGTGAATAACATTAACAATTCGCCTGGTGGCGTCCGAGGTTTGCCGCCACCCTCACAAAGCCCATCTGGTCTTTAGATATAAGGTGTGGGATGATAGTCATCAACCTATTGGCTAGTAATTTTACATACATTTTTGTGTCACAGTTTAGGAGAGAAATCGGCCGAAAGTTGGAGAGAGTGGTAGGATCTTTACCCGGTTTTGGTAGAGTCACTATATGAGCTCTCAGCATCTCAGGGGGGAAAGAAGAGGTCTGTTCAGCTTTCGAGAAAACTTCTAAAAGGTGTGGGGATAGTAAGTCTTGGAAGATTTTATAATATTCATTCCCAAAGCCGTCTGGACCTGGTGATTTGCCAGAGGGCATTGAACTGATTGTTTTTTGTATCTCCCGACACGTAAACGGAGCATTTAAATAGGTGATATGATCTGCGAATAGGGAAGGGAGATTAATCTTTTGTAAGAAGGATTGAATGCCTTGCATAGACGGTTGGGGAGTGTCCACGTCATCATGTAGATTGTAGAGGGCCCCGTAGTATTCTGCAAATTGATCCGCTATATCTTGGGGGTTCACTATTTTATGGCTGGTGAGCGGATGTAGTAGGTGAGCGATTTTAGAACGGGTGCACGCCGCTGTGATTCTATGGGCTAAGTACTTCCCGCACGATTTGCGTTTGTGTAGGAATTAAGTTGGAACTTGCGTAGGTGTCGATCAAATTTTTGAGTTAGTATGTTCTTTAATGTATTCCGAAGGTCAGTGAGCATAGCCGCTGTAGCGGGCGAAGGGAAGGCTTTGTTGCGTAAGTCTAATACGTGTATCTCCTTCAGGACTCCCTGAAGTAGTGCATTATATATTTTCTTCTCCCTGGCCCCTAATTGTATGAGAATGCCTCGCATGAAAGCTTTGTGAGTGTTCCAAAGGAGAAATGGGTCAATGCCTGGGGTAGAATTGTTTTGGAAAAAATCCCTGAGATGCTGATAGATAAGTGGTGCAAGCTTAGATTCCTGAAGGAGCCGATTGTTGCAACGCCAGATAGGTGGTGAGGAGGCGGCACCATGGGAGACAAGAGACAAGGAAATTGCAGCATGGTCTGACCATGATATATCATGTATCGTAGTGGATCAGACCCTCTGCAAGAGCCATTTGTCAGTCAGGAACATATCAATACGTGAATAGGAGCAATGTCTTGTGGAAAAAAAGGTATAGTCCCGTTCCGTAGTGTGGTGACATCTCCAAACATTGAAAAAGTCTTTTGTATGAAGAAGATTAGGTAGAGGTGATGACCTGCATTGGTGAGTAGCTGTTGTATCCAAGTTGTGATCCGCAATGAGATTAAAGTCCCCTCCAATGAGGAGGTTTCCATAAAACATGGATTCGGCCTTTTTGAGAACACGCCTGAGAAATCTCAATTGGTGAAGATTGGGGGTGTATAGCGTCACTAAGGTGAGGGGTTGGAAATCAAAGTCACCTGTTAGTATTATAAATCTGCCTTTGGCATCGATGAATGAGTCCTTAGGGAGAAAAGACATTGTGTTTTTAATGGCTATCATGACCCCGCCAGTTTTTTTGTTAGGGGTACATGCTAGGAAAATGTGCGGGAAATCCTTATGTGTGCAAGTAGGCGTTTTCATTAGTTGGAAGTGAGTCTCTTGAATGAGGAGGATGTCCGCCTTCTGGGTGTGAGCCTCCCTCCATAATGAAAAACGTTTGGCAGGGTGATTCAGACCGCGCACGTTAAGGGATAGACACTTAATGGTCATTGAGGTGGTGCGGGAAAAGTTTGTAATGTAACAGATGTAAGGTACTCACTGTGTCTTCCTTTTGTCAAAGCAGGAAAGGGTGCCAGCGATTCATCCACATGGGTAGTCAGGTTCCAGGCGTGTGGTCCACCGTGTCCAGAAAGGGGGAAGGAAAAGAAAAAACAAAAACATGAGGCAGAAACAAGTAACTGTTGCAGAGTAAAAAAGGATCTTATAACTGATCCGCGTGCAGACATGTCTGCTGAACTGAGTAATAGGGTGATCGGAGACTGGTAAATGACTCCGTCAGCCAGAGAGATATAACGTGAAAGTCAGAGGTTGTTTAGGAGCCGCTCCCGGCCTGATGTTTGCTGTGGCGTCTACGCGTGACCAACTGCCATTCCTCCCTGAGGGAGGGAGGATGTGGCGGGTGAGTTGAGGCTGGGTGTGAGTCATGCAGGATTCCCCATTGTGTCACGGTTGCTATGCCATCCTCCAAGGTGTTGATGGATCTTGTAACCCCATTGTAGGTGATTACCAGTGTGGCAGGGTATTTCCACTTATGTGGAATTTTGTGGTTCCTTAAAGCTTTAGTAATGGTGGCCAGATTGCGCCTTCTCTGCAGAGTATGTCTTGAGAGATCCGGAAGGATTATCAAGTCAGCATACTGAGGAGGTATATTGTCAGGGTTGCGCGCTGCTTGAAAGATTTGTTCCTTAACGTGGTAAAAGTGAATCCGCAGGACAGTGTCTCTAGGTGTACCCTCTGGTAGAAAGGAGGGTTTAGGGATCCTGTGTATGCGGTCCACTATCAGATCTTGTGCAGTCAGGTTAGGTAGCAGGGAGGAAAATAGCGTTTGTGCGTATTGTAAAAGTTGCTGTGCAGGGACCGATTCGGGTATGCCACGCAATTTAATATTGTTACGTCTACTTCGGTCTTCAAGGTCAGCGACCTTATCCTTTAAGCAAGCTATGTCCTCTCCCTGTGCTGAATGTGCATCCACCATTACATTATATGTTGTGGAGAAATCTTCCATCCTGCTCTCAACTCTGTCCACTCTGGCTCCCATAGCTTGCACTTCCCTGTGACATTGATTAATGCCTTGTACCATATCACTGTGAAGAGCTGACCGAAGTGAAATCAACATTTCTTTCAGTACTGTATCAGAAATTGTCTGGTCAGTTGTGGGAAAGTCAGCTATAGGATCTGGGGCCTGTATGTGTGAGGCCTGTGCGGCCTGCGTGCCTGAGGCAGCGCTTACCTCCATTTCCTGTTGTCTGTCAGGGGAGAGCAGTCTGGGCTTAGACTTGGCCAGGCTCCTTGTCGTGGGACTCGGCGTCCCTGAGGATGGATCGCTGCGGATATCTGCATGTCCTTTGGACGTGAGGGAGCCGCCTTCTGTCATGCTGCTACTGTGTGCCGCCTGTGGCTCCGCGTCGTGAGAGCGCTGTCCGCCGCCATTTTGCGGAGGCCCGCGAGGTTTCGCCGCGAAGAACTGAGCCATTTTCTGTGGCTGGATCATGTTCTTCCTCCGCCTAGACATGCCCCTACTATTCCGCCGAACGTTCCGGAGGTTTTGTAGGTGATTTTGTGGCCGGTGCGCTCTGATGCGGCAGGATCTCTCTGGAGGACTAACGGAGCTCCGGAATCAAGCGTCCATCTTGGAGCTCGGTCGCCACGCCCCCTGGGTTTAATACCATTTTAATACTTTCCTTTGAATACAAGCATATTCTGAAGCAGGTCAGTACCAGAAAATATCCACCAGAGGTCCTCAGAGTATAGAAATTAAATGTCTAACAAAAACCTGCACCATAAATAATTCTGGCTGTCTGCTTTCATAAAGCTAAAAATGTTACATAAGAAAAATCTATTGTAGCTTATCTTAGCTTAGCTGCAGCAGCCTTTTCTCCTCAAACTACTCCTCCAGGCAACCAATTTTATATGCTAGGATGAAAACACATACACATTGGGGCATATTTATAAAACAGTGAATGTGTTTTATTATTATTATACAGGATTTATATAGCGCCAACAGTTTGCACAGCGCTTAACAAAATTAATTTATTTAAAAAGGAAGAAAAAAAGGGAACCACACAGGTGATCTTTGATCTCTTCTATATTGTCCAGGTAGACATCCACCTCTCAAAGGTTGGTTACCCCTGCTCTATTGAAAAAAGAAGGCAGCCAAGAGGCACTGGGACTTTGATATACAAAGTATTAAGAGAGCAAAAACATTTGAAGAGCCAACTAACTCACGACAGACAAGGCTTCCCTCCAGCGGGTACCCCAGCAGGTTACCAGAAAATGAACCCACTCCACATTATCGATTACTATATTATATTGTATTACCTTAATTTCTTTGCATGTACACATGTAGGTGTAAATGTGGGTATTTTTTGAAGGCACGTATGTGTACAAATATGTATATTTATGTTATCCATGGTGTTTTATGATTGTTAGACTCATGATATCATCAGTTACAATTATATTTACATTATAATGTTTTGTTGTAACCAGTGGTGGCTGGTGAAGTTTTAGGATGGGGATTTGCAGGTAAGCCTGTGGTTATAGTTGGGCATTAGGAAAGTACCATGTATTGCCTGTTGGACTGTGAAATGTCTATTTTTGAACTTTTGATAATGTAATATCTATTGAACCATTTTAACTGCTTGGTATTAAGTTATTAAAGAGGTGTCTCAAAAGTAACAGGCACAAACATATTTCACTGATTGGGTCTACATTGGGGTATGAAGACAACAGTATGGAGTGAAGTAAAGTTAAGTCATAAGTAGTTGCCAAGAATGACTAAAGTGTAACAAGCAGCCTGTCAATTGCGTGTACCTGTTATAGCTGGCACGGCTTCTAGCAGCAAAGGAGATGTTGTTGGCACTCCTTCCGCTAGCAGTCTGTCCACCATAGTATGGAAGTGGATTGCACCACAGAGGTTCCCCATCCTGCAGAGTTACAGGAGGTCAAGGGTTATATTGAGTGCACGTCTGGACCCCTCACAAAGTGCATGGCAGGGCCCAGTCTGCAGCTAGGGAATTGTAGTGGAAAACACTGGGCAGGTGGATATGGACAAGGGCTCAGTATGTTCCTCCAAATTGTAAATTACTGTGAAGGATTACATTGACACAGGGAACAGAGAGGTAACTGGAGAACAGTTGCAGCACAGTGTACATGGTGCACGTTCATCTCTAAAAGGTCCACCGTAAAGTCGCGTATTCCTCCACGGTAGCCATAGCCTGTTTCCCAGGCATTGGTGAAAACAGCACAGCTCAAAAGGTACCCCGTGTGTGTGTAAAGTGACCCTGTAACAGAGTGCTTAGCATGGCCCAGGGAAAACCACCCCAGGGGGGTAGGACTCTCTTGTGACCCTTGCTTTAGCATCCAATGAGGAGGGAAACATGGAGGACGTCCCAACGTCCACCCTGCTGCCACTTATGAACAGGTAAAAACAAAAAGGAAAAAGACTAAAAAAAAAAACGAATGCAGACACATTCAAGAATTGCTAAAGTGATTGTAAGGTTTAAGTGTTTTTTTCTTTAAATAGCAAACATGTTATACTTACTGTACCTGCTCTGTGCAATAGAATTTCAGAGTGGCCCCCGATCTTCTGTGAGAATGCATTAAGGTAAAAAATGCTTTAGAATCACTTTAATATACAACATAATACATTTTTGTTTTTGAGTTTAATACTACTTTAATGACTGCCTGAATTTCCAGGTTCTCAAAAATCTTTCTTTAGGAATCAATGTAGGAAGTTTCAAGTGGGCAAACAGGCGGTCTGCCATGTCAGCTGGGATGTGCTCAGGAGTAGCATTTAGGCTCCATGCACACTGGAGCTCATAAACTACAGTTTATTGGAGTTTGGGTGTTTTTTTTAAACTCCACTCTATGTTAGCCTATGTGTCCATGCACACATGGACGTTTTTAGCTTTAATGAGCAGTGGAGTTTATGGGCTTTTTTCTAAAAGCCAGAAATTTGCGTTCAAACTGCCGTTTTTTACTGCCAAAAAATGACAAACGATGATAAATGCGCATAAATATGCGTTAATTAGCATTCGGTGTTCTATTTTTTCAATGCATTGTGGGAGTTTGGAATGCACTGTGGGATTTTTGGACTGTCCTCTGTGTATTTCTATTAAAAATGCCCATAAACGCTAACGCTCATAAACGCTAGTACAAAACGCTGTTAAAAGCACGTTTTCAACCAGCGTTTTCTGCCAGCAATCTGGCGTCCATAAAAAGATTTTTTTGAGCTTCAGTGTGCATGGAGCCTAAAGGAGAAGTCCAGCCAAAGCTCGTTTGGCTGGGCTTCTCCTATGAGTCACAGGTGTACAATTGTTTTGCACTCCTGCGACTCAGGAATCAGTCCAAGCACCATATCATCCCGACAACGGGAGTCGGGATCTGCCAGGTGCCTGGATTGACACCCGTCTCAGCCTTTCAGCGAGTCACTGAGAGCCTGAGTCAGCCGCTTGCACCCCTCCACAGCTCAGCGCTCCAGTGAGCGAGGAGGAGCAGAGCGGAGAGCTCTCTGCTCAGGGAGCTGTGAAAACTGAGTGATTGGTGGTGTTCAACCACTCGGTTCTCACTACAGAGGAGCAGGGGGACAGTTGCTTCATCAGACTCATGCTGCATCCACCTAGGTAAGTATGATGGAGGAAAAACCCCCAAACCCCTTTTATAGATAGCTGTTGGTGGAAAATGTATACTTTTTAGCAGGGTTGCAAGTGTAAGTGGATGGGTAGGAGCACATCATATTAGTAATATGAGAGGTTGTCTGGCGTTTTGGTAGTCCCAGGGATATGCAGAGGTGTAATTCTATGGTAGCATATTCTGAAGTGACCGGCAGATGGAAGCTATGACTTTCCTGGATACTGGGAAGACAGCTAGGCTGTCTGAGACAGCATGGAAGCCGAATCCAGAAAGTGACATCAGCAGGAAGGGACCAACAGCCCTTCCCGCTGATGTCACTTTCTGGATTTGGCTTTCATGCTGTCTCAGACATCCCTAAGACTCCTTAGGACTACCAGAAGGCCGGACCACCTGCCATATTACTAATATGATGTGCTCCTACCCATCCATCCTTTTATACGTTTTTTTAACCCTTTTGGGAAATATTAAGTTTAACTTCTGCACTTAGAGGCACTTTTTTTCTTTTCCAGGGTTTGCTTCTCTCTTCAAGTGCTGCCGGAAGTACATGAAGGCCCTCTTCTATTTGTACATAGACTGATATCTGCTTGGTCTGTTACTCAGAGTGACCTTATATACACTTTTATCAGGAATGAATTAAGGGTTAATAGGTGAATATAAATAATATGAACTTAAACTAGAGCATATATGAAAGTGAGAAAAAAATGCAGGCTTTCTAGAATTTACATTTAGTGCAGATAAAAGGACAAGTCTTTGATGTGCACATGAACCCTAAAACAAAATACACTGTAACAATACAAATTGATTCATATTTGTACCATAACAGAGATTCACCACTAGAGGGGAGTGTTGCGCTGTTAAGAACACAAAATATGTAGCCAAAGGGATTTGTTCACACATAGTGCTGAGTGGTATTTTTCTGCACTAGATCAATGTCACAACTAGGGCACATAGAAAAAAAAGAATGTTTTCCATGTTGAATCAATGCCAGTCACTGCTAGAGTACAAAGAAAGCTATTTTTTTTCCTATATGCCTTGTTCACACTACAGCGCAAGCAGGACTTTTAGCACGTCATAGCACAGCAGCCCACCACACCTCAACATATCCCATTGTGAATAAAATTGACAGCCGCTCACATGCTAAAAAATGCATTTAGTGTGCAGGAATGGGCATGCAATGAGCGCCCCCACAGCAAGCGGCTTGCTGAGGGGTCACTCAGTAAGCAGGAGGGTCCCAGAGCGCCGGCAGGGGGACCAAGAAGAGGATCCCAGCTGCTCTGTGCAAAACCACTGCACAGAGAAGGTAAGTATAATATGTTTATTTCTTTTTTCAGGACATTTTTCAATTACTTTAATTTGAATATGCTGCTAAAGCATAAGAGTAGACAAAAACGGGCATGCAGCTTTGTGTTGCACTGCAACACATGTGCATCACAGCTATGTCACATTACAAACTACAGCCTGATAAGAAAAAACTCAGTTTGTAATTGTTGTATCTGCCCAATGATTTGTAAAGTAATGTCAGTTTTTTGATGCCCTATCAGCAAACTGTAACCAGTAAGGCAACACCAAGCCCACAGAAGGAATTTTTAATAGCTCAATTTCAATACTGAAGAGGCTAAGTATTAATTGCTAAAAGGTACTTATCAATCCTTATACATGGCACAAATGGCCCCTAAGCACCCTTTGCCATCATTTACTGTGTCTTGAGAAAGTATTCATACCTCTTGAAACTTTCCACATTTTATGTTACAATCAAAAATGTAAATGTATTTTATTGGGATTTTATGTGATAGACCAACACAAAGTGGCACATAATTGTGAAATGTGGAAGGAAAATGATAAATAGTTTTCAACATTTTTTACAAATAAGAGTCAATACTTTGTAGAACCACCTTTTGCTGCAAATCTTTTTGGGGATGTCCCTACCAGCTTTGCCCATCTAGAGAGTGACATTTTTGCCTATTCTTCTTTGCAAAATAGCTCAAGCTATGTCAGAGTGTCTGTGAACAGCAATTTTAAAGTCTTGCCACAGATTCTCAGTTGTATTTAGATCTGGACTTTGATTGGGCCATTCTAACACATGAATATGATTTGATCTAAACCATTACATTGAAGCTCTGGCTGTATGTTTCGGGTCGTTGTCCTGCTGGAAGGTGAACTTCTGCTCCAGTCTCAAGTCTTTTGCAGACTCTAACAGGTTTTCTTCTAAGATTGCTCTGTATTTGGATCCATCCATCTTCCCATCAACTCTGACCAGCTTTCCTGTCCCTGTTTCACGGTAGGGATGGTGTGTTCAGGGTGATGTGCAGTGTTAGTTTTTCGCAAACACATAGCGTTTTGCTTTTAGGCCAAAAAGTTCAATTTTGGCCTCATCTGACCAGAGCACCTTTTTCCACATGTTTTCTGTGTCCCCCACATGGCTTCTCATAAACTGCAAATTGAACTTATCATGACTTTCTTTCAACAATGGCTTTCTTCTTGCTACTCTTCCATAAAGGCCAGAGGAGTGCATGTGAAGTGCACGACTAATAGTTGTCCTGTGGACAGATCCTTCCATGTGAGCTGTGGATCTCTGCAGCTCCTCCAGAGTTACCATGGACCTCTTGGCTGCTTCTCTGATTAATGCTCTCCTTGCCCGGCCTGTCAGTTTAGGTGGACGGCCATGTCTTGGTAGGTTTGCAGTTGTGCTGTACTCTTTCCATTTTCAGATGATGGATTGAACAGTGCTCTGTGAGATGTTCAAAGCTTTAGATATTTTTTTATAACCTAAACCTGCTTTAAACTTTTCCACAACGTTATCCTTGACCTGTCTGGTGCGTTCCTTGGCCTTTATGATGCAAATTTTTCACTAAGGTTCTCTAACAAACCTCTGAGGGCTTCACAGAGCAGCTGTATTTATAGTGAGATTAAATTACATACAGGTGGACTCTATTTACTAATTAGGTGACTTCTGAAGGCGATTGGTTTCACTAGGTTTTAGTTAGGGGTATCAGAGTAAAGGGGGCTGAATACAAATGCATGCCACACTTTTCAGATATTTATTTGTAAGGCACTGTATATGTTGGGCAGCCTCGCACAGTGCAGTCCCAAAGCAAAGACAAGGCAATTGGCCTTGTTTTCTACTAGGTCAGTTCACACTACTTCAGCACAGCATTGTGCACTGGAAAAGTACTTCATTCTCTTTTGGGCCATACACACCCCCAACTCATGGCTGTGCTAAGCACTCCTGCTACACACACTACTTTATGTCCTGCTCAATAACCATTGTGAAGAAAAGAAAAATTTAAGGTTTGGGATGACCTCCCACACACCTCCATCCCTCAAATGCACAGGAAAATACAGAATAGTCCCGGGACTTTAAACGAGGTGGGAGAGATTTGGCACACGTTCACAGAAAATTGCTCAATAACCATTGTGTGTTTAACCACTCGTGCCTACTGTTACGCCTTGGCTTCTTCATGCTGTCAAATTACTAGCATGTATGCTTGCTATGTTTCAATAACGTGGTACTGTTGCAGTTTTTCTAACCTACTAACCCCAGCTCCCTGCTTTGCTCTCGTTCTCTCTCTTATGCCGCGTACACACGACCGGACTTTTCAAGGGACTAGGTCCGATGGTCTTTCCGACGGACTTTCGGCGGAGTTCCAACTGACTTTTCAAATGAACGGAATTGGCCACACACAATCACACCAAAGTCCGACGGATTTGAACGTGATGAAGTACGACCGGACTAGAATAAAGAAGATCATAGCCAGTAGCCAATAGCTGCCCTAGCGTCGTTTTTTGTCCGTCGGACTAGCATACACACGAACGGATTTCTTGGTCCGGCGGAATTCCGGTGGGAAAGGTACCAGTTACTTACCGGTAACTGTCTTTCTGGGAAATCTTCCAGGACGGCACTCCTGAGAGATGAGAGGCTCCTCCCTACAGGAAACACAATCAATCGACAGCTGTTTTAAGTCCCCACCCTTCCCCTTGATCCTCAGTTTGTAGAGAAGTAACTCCTGAACCAGGTTCACAAGGGAAATCATTCCTCATAGGTACTCACCTTCTAGTGTTCTAGAATTTTCCCTCCTCCAACGGGCGGGAAGTAGGCCTGCCGTCCTGGAAGATTTCCCAGAAAGACAGTTACCGGTAAGTAACTGGTACCTTTCTCAAGTCATCTTCCAGGACGGCACACCTGAGAGGATAAACAAGTACCTCAGGCCTACCTTAGGGTGGGGCCACTGCAAGACCCTCTTGGTGAACCTTGGTTCTGCAGTGAGCATTACCTCCACTCCATACGCTCATATGCTTGATGAAGGCATCTTAGCTGGATCATGTGGCTGATCTGCAGGTCTGCTCCACAGATGTTCCTGCCTTTTCCGTTTCGGATGCAGTATCTAGGTGAAATGGGCTCTTAAAAATGGAATCAGAAAACATGTTAAACTTGTAGGTTAGCAATGTTGCCTATCTCACTCATCTAACAACCATGGCCTATTGTGCCTGTAGGTGCTACTTAGAACCACTAAAAAGATAAATAAGAGACATGTGTAAGACAAGGACACTACATTAATCAATAAGAGGGCCTGTTTTAACACTACCCTGTTGAGGGAAATAAAACTGCAAAAAACGGGGGGGGCCCGACAGACAATTTTTTTTTTTTGCTTTTTTTTTGTTCCTTTTTATCTTTATGTCAGCAAAAGACTACAGGGAAGCCTACTTAAGGGAAATAGATTAACAGAAGCTTGAACCCTGGGTTTAAGGCATGCCCAATCTATGTCCTTACTTAGGAGCCTACTTCAGGAGATTAAAGTCCCTAGCAGGAGTAGACTACCCATATTGCTACATCTAGTTTTGCTAAAAGGGCGAAATGAAGGCCATGCACCGAGCCGAAACCTATTGGATCGGGTATACATCTTTATACTTCATCCTCAGGCCCTAATACTCCTCTGAACAGAACTCTCCAAGTTCTTACTAAACAGGGCGATTCATTATCCCCTTTCTCCAGTGTCCCATAACCCTACAGGGCTTCAACCCTAGGAAATGGTTCTGGCATCCCTGAATGTAAGTGGTCAAGGTTTTCTGACATGTGGCATCTGCAGCCCGAACTCCTGGCCCCTCCATAGAAAAGAAGGCTGAAATATAAAAAGGTGATACATGTATTATTAATATCACAAATAAAATGATCATAGATTGTGGGCACGGCACAATAGATTTAGACAGAAAGGACACAAGCATAGACAACAATGTTGTGTGCCTGAGTGTGACTAGCTAAACCAATATTACAAATATGGGAAGAGACTCAAATCTGAACCTCAATGTAGACAAACAGTCCTCACAGTCTGGTTTTCTGATGTGCTGCCAAGACGTAAAAACATTAAGACTCAAGCAAACCCTAAATGCTGCGTATTTCTTTAGTGCAGCTAGCTAGGTCATAACTGATATATAAATACAGAAAGGACAGGAACCCCCTTTACTGTTGTGTTTTACCTATGTACAGCAAAACAAGGCTATAAATATAAAGATAGAAAGACCCAAACTTCTATGTTGTGTATTTCTGACAAACCACCAAATACAGTTATAAGATTAATATGAACACCAACTCCCGTGTTGTGCATTTCTGCTATGCCACAGGAAAAAATATGGAACACAAGACAATCCTTTCTGTCATGCACTTCTGTAGTGTAGTTCAGATAGAACCAACACTGAGAAAGGACACAAGCAACCTGCAGCATTGTGTTTTTCTGAAACAGAAAGCACCAACAAGCTTCAATCTTGAGTATTTCTGCTGTGCAACAACATAAAAGCAGACACCGAGGAAAAAGACAGACAGCCTTTACAGCTGCAATCTTTCTGGTCTGCTGCAAAATAAAACAATAACGCCATGATGAGTATTCCTGCTGTGTAGCAAAACCTCAATCAGAAGGGACAGATAAGTTTAGGGTTCCCACACCCGTGCGACCCAACCTGCGACTTGGGACTGCAAGACGCATGAGAAGTCATATACTATGGCTTCCAATGGGTACCATTTGTGTCTGTGCGACACCAGCAGTCCCTGATTCCTGGATCCACAGACCTCAAGATTACACAGGTCGCAGGGAAAAAAATTGCAATTTTCAGGTCGAACAAGTAAGGGGTCCCCAATGCTGTGACTCCCTGGAGGATTGCAGCCAACAAACCCCTGCTGTGTATCCCTAAGATGCAGAAAGGTAGATCCATGAGAAACACTGCTCACTGCTGTACCTGATATACAAACGATAAGGCAGTAAATATAGGACATACAGGACACAAACATTCAATCTTTGTGCATGTCTGATGTGTAGCAATATACCAATACTGAGCAGAGATGCCACTATCCTCAATGTGTCTCTCAGCTGAGCAGCAAAAACAAAATCAGAAAAAGACAAGCAATCTTCACTGCTCTGTCCTTTCTGATTTGCAGCCAATAAGGCAGTATATGCAAGACATAAAGGACAGACAACCTTCAATCTTGTATATGTCTGATGTCCAACAATATAACAATTCTTAATAGAGATAGCACATCCATATTGAAGCGATTTGGCTTTGCGACTCAACATGTCAAATCGCATGGCTAAAATCAGCACAACACCACTTTGTGGTGCTACACGGATTACCAAAGGCAGTATATGTACTACACCTGGCAGGGGTTCAATTTGTATTTCTGCTATGTAGCCCAACAAATTCGAACCATCAATTTTCACTGTTGCCTTTCTGATAAGGCAGTAATACAGGACACAAAACCTCACAGACCTTAATGCTGTATATATCTGATGTGCAACAGTAAAACACTATGAATAGAGATAGCACATCCATATTGAAATGATTTGTCATGCGACTCAACATGTCAAATCGCATGTTTAAACTCGGCAGCCATTGCCGTTAATAGCACTGTCTGAATCAGCACAACGCCACGCAAATCAGGACCATCAGACTTCACTGCTGCCTTTCTGATAAGTAACCAACAAGGCAGTAAAACAGGACACAAAGCCCCACAGACAGACCTCAATCTTGTGTATGTCTGATGTGCAGCAATATAACCATTATGAGCAGAGATGTCACCAGACTCAATGATGTGCATTTCTGCTGTGCAGCACAAAACCAGAAAGTACAGATCACCTTCACTGTTGTATTTTTCTGATCTGTAGCCAAACAAAGCAGTACTTTTAGTATATAAAGGACAGCAAACAAGCTTCAGTGCAGTACATTTCTGATGTACAGCAATATAGCCCTTATAAGCAGAGATGTCACAAATCTCAATGTGTATTTTTGCTGTGCCACAAAAACATCCCAGCAAGGACAAACTTTCACTACTGGTGTGCAGCCAATGAGGAGTCATGGTCTATCCCTTTATGAAATAACCAACAGGCAATTTATTTCATAGGCATAGCCTGGGCTGTAGATACTAAACCTCACCACCAGTGAAGGAACAAATCCTAAAATGGTTGGACACCCTACTATTAGTAGTTGTTGTCCTACCTTACCTCCATAGACTGAGCAAACGCTAGCCAGCTCAAACCCAGGTGGTGCTGATTAGCAACTAAAGTCTCAATGAGCCCAGCCCTAGAGACCAATTTAAGACAGCCTCTAGAAGAGGTGGTTACCAATTTAGCCTGGGGGGGTAAATAGCTATTTGCAGGCTTCAAATAAGCAATTATGTAGCTCTTGCATAGGTTTGCACAGAAAATCCTCAATTAAAAGGATGTAGGAAGGGATCTATGGTAAATCGCCTTTAGATCTGCCACTGAGTGGATTGTAGCCCAAACCAATAAAAAAAGTTTCTTCTTACCTCCTACACTATAATATAACCACAGTGTAAAGGTGGAGTGGGAGGTTGGAGCTTATGAAAGTTAACTATAGCAAGCAACCCCCAAAAGGAGGATCTGTCACAAGGGAACCCCTACTGTGCCACACAGTAGCTTGGTCTCTGCCCATCCTTGAATGTTAGGTCAGCTTTTAAACATCGTGAAGCAACTTCAGATTCCTAGCAGCTGGGTTAATAGGGCCGGTAACCTAGTGCACCTGCTGACCAGGGGAGCTTCTGAATCCACCAACCAGTGCCCAATTAATAACTTGTTCAGTGGTATACCTGGCCTGTAAGTAACTTTGTATCTACCAGGTCCCCTCTGTATGCTATATTCATCCCTACTAATGTACCACAACTAGGCATGTAGGGAGAGGCTGGCAACCTACTGCTGCGATAACCACAGTGCCTCTGCTGTAAGAGGGAGCTGTGGCTGGTGGTATTAGCAGTGGCGTCTGCGCTATTTGTATCCCGACCCCAGGTTCTGCACTGCACCAGTCAGTATATACACGGGGAAGGGGGAGCAATGGCCTACCTACCTCTTTCTCATCTGAGGTGGTTTAGGCACACTCGTTCCTCTGCACCACCTGTCCACCATACAGCTTCTCTGATGTAAGAGGGAGCTGCAGCTGGTGTTTTTAGCAGAAGCTTAAGGGCCATTTGAATCCAGACCTCAGGTGAGATCTCAAATGCCCAGAAACCCTCTGGCTGGAATTGGGGATTTTGCAGCTAAATTCCCACGGCAAAAGGTCACCGTTGTCGTCTTCCTCTTTTTGCCACAGCCAGCGGGCTTGCTTTTCCATCCTTATGGTCCACACGCAAGGAGGATAGCCGCCAAAGTGCTCCCCCCCCAACTGCTGTCCCCATAGGGAGGTGCCATGTTAGGCTGTGTCCTGCACTGTACCAGTCAGTCTATATACATGGGGGGGGGGCAATGCCTTCCATTCCTCATTCCCATCTTCCCATCTGAGGTGGTTAAGGCAGACATCCACCGTAGTAAACTGGTGCCTCTTCGCTCTAGAGAAAGGAGGATGTGGTCGCCTGCTCCTACTGACTCTCAGCCTTCCCTCCTGGGTAAGAACGCCGCCGCCATTTTCCCAAAGTTTGAAAATGACGCGGGTGCTTGTTGCCACGCCCTCTCCGGCAGCCCACGCGAGCTACCGGGGACCCAGGAGTCGGGGACATGATCCCCCTGGAAAGAACCGATGGCCAGCACCCCCGTCTGAACAGCCACCTGTACAGGTAAGGAGGGGAGACAGGATAATGCCCCCCGAAGTTCTGGGTACACCACTGTACCCAGGGTCCTTCAGCTCTCAGGGGGGCTCTTCCAATTTCTCCTGCCCCCCCTGAGGAAAAGATAGGGGAACCCCCCAGGAAGGACAAGAATATCCTACCAGACCCAGAGGCTTCCCAAGCTTGTGGTCCGGCTCCCAGGGGGACACCACCAGCCCCAGGCTTCGGGTCATTTGGAAAAAAACAAACAGTTTCGCTGTGTAGAGAGAAACACAATCAAAAACTGAGGATCAAGGGGAAGGGTGGGGACTTAAAACAGCTGTCGATTGATTGTGTTTCCTGTAGGGAGGAGCCTCTCATCTCTCAGGTGTGCCGTCCTGGAAGATGTGAGAAAATTTAAAACACGTTCTATTTCTAAAGTCTGCCGGATTTTTGGCAAGCAAAGGTCCGTTGGAGCCCACACATGATCGAATTGTCCAACGGACTCATTCCATCAGACCTTTGCTGTCAAAATATCCAGTTGTGTGTATGCGGCATTCGTTGTGTGATGTGATGTCATCAGTTATGACAGCAGCCATTTCATGGCTTGACAGTTTCTTAGAGAGCACAAGCACCTATTGACTGTTATTTCTCACAACATGCCTTGAACATAACTGTTTTGGGAAACTGTTAGATTGAATGGGTTTTGTTCCAACTCGAGTGACAGTTGAAGAATATTTTTAGCTCACATTAAATGCCAGAATAATGATGGGATCAGTGTAAACAGACACGAGTTGGCAAGTTTGAAAATTATATTATAACAGGGTATAAAGCTTCCCACAAAGGTTACTAGCACTAGCCAATTTCCCTACATTTTATTTTTGTGGCATTTCACCTATACACAGTAGCTGGTCTAGTCAGACTGCACTGCCCACTACCAGACTATTGTGCTAACACACACTCTGGACACCCCATACAATTAGATGATCTATACTCTGTTATAAGATCAATACCCCATGACACTAGACCCTTGTGCCTCCAGCCACACCCATATAGATCAATCAATACCCCATGATACTAGACTCTTGTGCTAACACACACTTCAGACACCCCATACAATTAGATGATCAATACTCTGTTATAAGATCAATACCCCATGATATTAGACTCTTGTGCCTCCAGACACCCCATACAATTAGATAATCAATACTCTACTATAGGATCAATACTGCACCGAAATTTCGACCACCGAAAATGGTGTTATCAGCAATTTGCTGATAAGAAAAAAAGGTGCCAAGATTAAATCGGCACTAAAAACACATGCAATTTTGCCGTGATTTTACTGTAGTTATGGTGTGTTTTTCATAGTTCATGTGACTCAAAAACGATATCAAAAATGTAACATGGGAGGGTTATTGATACATTCTTGCTGCATTTTCAATGCATTTCAATGGGGAGCTGTGCTTTTGGTGTGGATTCTTTAACCACTTAACAACCGGCCCATAGCCGATTAACGGCTTTAGGGCGGTTGTTTAACTCTGAGAGGCCGTTAATTAACGGCCTCCCAGAATTCTGCTCTCGCGCGCCCCCTGGGGCGCGCACTCGAGAGCATCCGTGACCACAGGGTCCACAGGACCCAGCGCATCATGGTAAACGGCCGCTCATCGCGGCCGTTTAGCGCGTGATCGCTCCGTCAAATGATGGAGCGATCACTTGTAAACAAACCGGCGACATGTTATGATGCCGGTTCCTCCCTCCCCTCTCTGTACCAATCGGTACAGCGGAGGGAGTAGAGATCGGTGTCAGCAGCACTGTGGGCTGCATCTGCAGTGCCCACATCACTGCTCACCGAAATGTAACCCCTCAATTCCCTGCAATACCCTGACAATACTCTGCAATACCCAATACCCTGCCAATACTCTGCAATGCCCTGCCAATACTCTGCAATGCCCTGCCAATACTCTGCAATACCCAATACCCTGCCAATACTCTGCCATACCCTGCCAATACTCTGCAATACCCTGCCATTTTTTTTTTTTTATTATTTCAGGCTTCCCAGCCTAGAGGTGAGATATGGGGTCTTATTGACCCCATATTTCACTGTAAAGAGGATCTGTCATGCCATATTCCTATTACAAGGGATGTTTACATTCCTTGTAATAGGAATAAAAGTGATCAAAAAAATTTTTGGGGGGAAAAAAATGTCAACCTAAAATAAATAAAGTAAAATGAACAATAAAAAAGAAAAAAAATGTAAAGCGCCCCTGTCCCCATGGGCTCGCATGCAGAAGCGAACGCATACGTAAGTCCCGCCCACATATGAAAACGGTGTTCAAACCACACATGTGAGGTATCACTGCGACCATAAGAGCGAGAGCAATAATTTTGGCCCTAGACCTCCTCTGTAACTCAAAACATATAACCAGTAAAAAAATGTAAAATGTCGCCTATGGGGATTTTTAAGTAGTGACGTTTGGCGCCATTCCACGGGCGTGTGCAATTTTTAAGGGTGACATGCTAGGTATCTATTTACTCGGCGTAACTTCAACTTTCACATTATGCAAAAACATTGGGCTAATTTACTGTTTTGTTTTTTTGAAGCACAAAACAGTTTTTTTTTTTTAACGCGTTCGAAAAATTGCTGCGCAAATATGCCTGCTGGTGCTCCCTGCATGTTGGGCCTCTGTATGTGGCCATGCTGTGTAAAAGTCTCACACATGTGGTATCGCCATACTCGGCAGTAATAGCAGAATGTGTTTTGGGTTGTAATTTGCGGTATGCATATGCTGTGTGTGAGAAATAAACTGATAATATGACAATTTTGTGAAAAAAAAAAAAAAAGGAAAAAAAAATCTTGATTTTGCAAAGAATTGTAGGAAAAAATGTCAACTTCAAAAACCTCACCATGCCTCTTACTGAATACCTTGGAATGTCTCCTTTCCAAAAAGGGGTCATTTGGGGGGTATTTGTACTTTTCTGGCATGTTAGGGTCTCAAGAAATGAAATAGGCCGTCAGTACTTCGGGTGTGATCAATTTTCAGATATTGGCACCATAGCTTGTGGACTCTATAACTTTCACAAAGACCAAATAATATCCACCAATTTGTACTTATTTTTACCAAAGATATGTAGTAGTATAAATTTTGGCCAAAATTTATGAAGAGAAATTACTAATATTTTTTTTTTTTTTACAGAATTTTTGGTCTTTTTTCTTTTATATCACAAAAAATAAAAAACCGAGCGGTGATTAAATACCACCAAAAGAAAGCTCTATTTGTTTGAAAAAAAGGACAACAATTTCATATAGGTCCAGTGTTGCATGACTGAGTAATTGTCATTCAAAATGTGAGAGCACCGAAAGCTGAAAATTGGTCTGGTTATTAAGGGTGTTTAAGTGCCCAGTGGTCAACTAACCAAAATGCAGCAAGATTTTTAACACCACAATGGAAGCGCAATGGACCAGTGTGAAGACATACTTAGAGTTTAAGGGGATGCATTTTTCTTGAACTTTTCTTCTGCTAAAGGTGTAAAATAATGGCCAACAATAAATTCATGTTCATTTAAATTCATGATATTTATTAGAAAGTCGAATATAATACAAATATATATATATATATATATATATATATATATATATATATACACACACACACACACACAAAGTATCTCACAAAAGTGAGTACATCCCTCACATTTTTGTAAATATTTTATTCTATCTTTTCATGTGACAACACTGAAGAAATTACACTTTGTTACAATGTAAAATAGTGAGTGTACAGCTTGATTAAAAGTACATTTTCTGATCCCTCAAAATTACTCAACACACAGCCATTAATGACTAGACCGCTGGCAACAAAAGGGAGTACACTCCTAAGTGAAAATGTCCAAATTAGGCCCAAGTTGTCATTCCCCACCCCTCCTGGTGTCATGTGACTCATTAGTGTTATATGGTCTCAGGTGTGAATGGGGAGCAGGGGTGTTAAATTTTGTGTTATTGCTCTCACACTGGTCACTGGAAGTTCAACATGGCACCTAATGGCAAATAACTCTCTGAGGATCTGAAAAAAAAAAAAATGAATTTTTGCTCTACATAAAGATTGCCAAGACCCTGAAACAGAGTTGCAGCACGGTGGCCAAGACCATACAGCGGTTTAACAGGACAGGTTCCACTCAGAACAGGCCTTGCCATGGTCGACCAAGGAAGTTAAGTGCACACGCTCAGTGTTATATCCAGAGGTTGTCTTTGGGAAATAGACGTATGAGTGCTGCCAGCATTGCTGCAGACGTTGAAGGGGTGGGAGGTCAGCCTGTCAGTGCTCAGAACATACACCGCGCACTGCATCAAATTGGTCTGCATGGCTGTTGTCCCAGGTGGAAGCCTCTTCTAAAGATGATGCACAAGAAAGCCTGCAGTTTGTTGAAGACAAGACTAAAGGCAATGGAACCATGTCCTGTGGTCTGATGAGACCAAGATAAACTTATTTGGTTCAGATGGTGTCAAGTGTGTGTGGCGGCAACCAGGTGAGGAGTGCAAAGATAAAGTGTGTCTTGCCTACAGTCAAACATGGAGGTGGGAGTGTCATGGTCTGGGGCTGCATGAGTGCTGCTGGCACTGGGGAGCTACAGATCATTGAGTGAACCATGAATGCCAACATGTACGGTGATATACTGAAGCAGAGCATGATCCCCTCCCTTCAGAGACTGGGCCGCAGGGCAGTATTCCAACATGATAATGACCCCAAGCAAACCTCCAAGATGACCATTGCCTTGCTAAAGAAGCTGAGGGTAAAGGTAGTGGACTGGTCAAGCATGTCTCCAGACCTAAACCCTATTGAGCATCCTCAAATGGAAGGTGGAGGAGCGCAAGGTCTCTAACATCAACCAGCTCTGTGATGTTGTCATGGAGGAGGACTCCAGTGGCAACCTGTGAAGCTCTGGTGAACTCCATGCCCAAGAGGGTTAAGGCAGTGCTGAAAAATAATGGTGGCCACACAAAATATTGACACATTGGGCCCAATTTGGACATTTTCACTTAGGGGTGTACTTACTTTTGTTGCCAACGGTTTAGATATCAATGGCTGTGTGTTGAGTTATTTTGAGTGGGCAGCAAATTTACACTGTTATACAAGCTGTACACTCACTACTTTACATTGTAACAAAGTGTCATTTCTTCAGAGCCAGTTCACACGGGTGACTTGGGATCCGACTTCGCGCAACATGTCAAATTCCATGTTAGTTAATGAGACCCGTCTTAATGTACACTACTGAAGTTGCTCCGACTTCAGAAAAGGTTCCTGTACTACTTCAATCCGACTTGTACCCATTGATCTCAATGGAAGTCACCTCCAAACTTTGTGTCTTAACTGAAGCAACAATATAGGAAGATAAAATTGTTTTCTCAGGCAAACCCCTCCCTCCCACAAAGCTGATTGTTGTTTGATTGGCCACTGGAAAGTTGCCTGTCCTGGAGGTGACTTGAAGTCGCCTTGTAAGTCGCTCTGTGGTGTGTGCTCAGGTCGTGTCCAGGTCGCCTCGCAAAGTCGTGGCCAGTCATGTTGCCCCTGTGTGAACCGGCTCTCATGTGTTGTCACATGATATAAAGATATAATGCAATATTTACAGAAATGTGAGGGGAGTACTCATTTTTGTGAGATACTGTGTATTTTAAAAACTGTCATTTTCGGCCAAGTGCATCCTCCATTTTGATACCAACATTTCTATTTGGTGCCCCTCTAGCTAACACACACTTGAGACACCCCATACAATAAGATGATCAATACTCTGTTATAAGATCAATACCCCATGATAATAGACCCCTGTGCCTCCAGACACCCTATACAATAATATGATCAATACTCTGTTATAAGATCAATACCCCATGATAATTGACCCTTGTGCCTCCAGACACCCCATACAATTAGATGATCAATACTAGACCCTTGTACTAACACACTACGGACACCCCATACACGGCTCTGCTACACGCCACCCAGTAATACAGAGTAGCGCTCCCCCACAGCCCCATGTGGTAGCGCCCAGCAGGGAGCCAATCCTCGCCCTCTGTCCCTTTCTGATGACGAGCCCAGCGTAGCGGGGACTGTGACAGGCCGGCTGGGGTAGGTCGTCACTAGGAAGCGCCGGCAAGCTGTTCAGGCCGAGAGGAGGTGCCGGTTGTCATCAGTGTGTGTGGCAGATCGCTTTGTCTTCTCCTCAGCCCAATGGATAACATGAAGCAGACGCCGACCTTCCGCTATCCGGAGACGTTTCGTGATGAGAGTGCGGTGAGTGCAGGCTGGGACCGCCTGGTCATCCCTCACAGTGACAGCAAATCGCTTTGTCATCTGTCACATCAACATGGAGGATCTGGGTACATTGAGTGTAGCTGTGCCTTCCACACCGGGGCCACCTCCTCATCACTGTATGGGATGCAGAGCCTGTTCAGACTATTCATCCTACACATTTCTATGGTTTTATTGCCATGACAGGGGCTCACAGCCCTCACCTTCTACTCATGTCATCTATAGCTAAAGACAAAACGTGCTTTTTCTTCTTTTCAAGTAGAATAGGGAAGCAATAAAATCAACTTTAGTTATTGTGTCCCATTCAGATGATTTCACTTCCTGTCCTGTAGAAGGGAGATGTAATAGGTGTCCCCCATTGGACGATGTCCTCTCTATTACTTTTCTGGTGACAACGCAGAATGTTTTCTTTTCATTTGCTTTCATTCCTGAGGATGGCAATGGCCATCAGGACAAATAGAGAGCATTATTCTTCCCACTAACTACAATATGATAGGGGAACATAATTAATGTTCACCATTGTTGCTTTTGCTGGATGGCTAGAAAAAGTCGTGAGATAAAAAATTGTACTCTGATTATTATTTTTTACAGGTAATGACCTCATACAGCAGATGTAGGCAACCACCACAGCTGTGGTGAAACTACAAATCCTATCATGCCTCTGCCTCTAGGAGTCATGCCTGTGATTGTCAGGGTCTTGCAATGTCTCATGGGGCTTGTAGTTTCACAACAGCTGGAGGGCCGTGGTTGCCTACCCCTGTCATACAGTATAGAGTGGTTGTAAATCTCAGACATGAAATATAAACCAAGCATATCCCTCTATAGCAGGGGTAGGCAACCTGGGGCCCTCCAGCTAAGGATGAGCTCCTGCGTGTTCGCACACTGCATGTGCAGAGCCCATCAGGAAGTTGGCACTGTGCTAATCACAGGCAGTAATACATTTCCTGATCTCTGCAACCGCGCATCGGGACAATGTCTCACTGCCGGTGAGCAGCACAGTTCCTGGCGGGCTCTGCACCTGGGGTGTGGGAACACGCCGGAGCTCATCCTTACCTCCAGCTGTTGGGGAACTACATTTCCCATGAGGCATTGCAAGGCTGGCAGCTACAATTACTCCCAGAGGTATGATGGGACTTGTAGTTCTGCAACAGCTGGAGGATCCCAGGTTGACTACCCCTGCTCTATAGTGTGTACTTGTCTCAGTCCAAAGCACTAAGTGTCATTTCTGTCTGCTGCATCATTCCTCTACTACCATCAGCATTAATTACTTCTGACAAGTTTTCCTGGCACCAAGAGAAAAGAATTGACAGGAGGAATCTCCAACACACAGCCTGTGATTGACAGCCTCAGCTCTGTTATGTGAGTCTAGGCTTTCCCTTCCCTTCCCTTTCCTTTCCCTTTCCTTCCTTCCTTTCCCTTCACTCCCCTTCCTTTCCCTTCACTCCCCTTCCTTTCCCTTCCCTTCCCTTCCTTTCCCTTCCCTCCCAATCAGTTCTTAGCACTTCAGTTCTCCACCCTCTTTTTTTTCTGACAGCTCAGACAAGCACAAACATCTCGGTGTGTCACCTGTGTAGTGGATTGTCGCTTAAGACCCCTTTCACACTGAGGCAGTTTTCAGGCATTTTAGCACTAGAAATAGCGCTTGAAAACTGCCTCCTATGCTGCCCGAATGTGAAAGCCCGAGTGCTTTCACACTTGAGCGGTGCGCTTGTGAAACATTAGAAAAAGTCCTGCAAGCAGCATCTTTGGGCGGTTTTGGAGCTCTGTATGCAGCACTCCCAAAACATCCTGCCCATTGGAACGAATGGGCAGCCCTCCTGAAGCGCTGCAACATGGGTGATTTTAACCCTTTCTTTGGCTGCTAGCGGGGGTTAAAAGCTCCCTGTTAGCAACCGAAAAACGGCACTTAAACAGCGGTAAAACACAGCTAAAACAAGCGGCGCTTTACCGCTAATGCACGGGCAGCTCCAGTGTGAAAGGGGTTTAAAGGTAAAAATGCTTATCACAAAGTCCCCTGCCAACATCATTTCAATGGCTTCTTCTGGGTGCAGGTCTTCGGCCGTCTTGATTGGCTGCAACAGGATGTTGTTATTCCACACATCTGCAGGAGTGTATTCATCCCAATGCACAGGCAGTGTGCTGGAATGTAAACTGAACTGCCTCCGTGTTTAATCTACAGGGGATTGTGAGCCTCCAGGCAGGGTTTTTTTATTACAGAAGAGACCTCACAAACTTAGACACTACTTCCCCATCAGGTCCACTCTCTCCTTTTGATTGGCAGTGGTTACATTCTATAGCCAGGCTGTCTATTGGCTATGGACCCACTTGCTATCTATCAGAAGGAAAGGGCAGACCTGATTAGGAAATACTGTCTCTAAATCCCCATCGGGCTCCATCCATCCTGTTACAAAACTCCCGACCACTGAGTTGTTTGCGTGACAGCTCCAGCATTGGGAGAGAGTTCAGCTGCACTGAGGAATAAAGTGGTAGTAAACTCTCAAAGTTTATTTTTACCTACAGGTAAGGTTATAATAAAGCTTACCTGTAGGTACAGTGAGCATCTCTTAAATGTGCACCGTTTAGGAGATATTCTAGTCACCGGCGCATGCGCTCCTGAAGGAATGGCATATCTCTGCCGATCCTTCAGAGCCCTGTGCCGTGGCCGTGACTCCCGAATGCATGCAAGGGGTGACTTCATCAAGGCACAGCCGTTCACGCAGCCACAGCCCGTGAACCCCTAAGGAAGACCAGGTGAAGATGGAAGCCCTGTAAGCGGTGACATTGTGCCGCTGGAGGGCTTCATCTCAAGTTAGATATTTCATAATGTGCTAGTATGTGATGCATACTAGCATGTTATGCCTTTACCATGCTGGATTTACTTTTTTTTTTTTTTTTTTTTACATCCTTTACTACTGCTTTAAGTCCCTCTATGAGCGCTCCAGCCTCAGTTCACCTCTGCATATGATGGGTACCCCAGATTCATGTTCCTTTTTACAACTAGTATATGAATCTGTTGCCCACGCCATTTGTGGTGTGGTGGTATGGTGGAATTCTAAAGACTGTCATAGTGTGTATACAGTATATTTTATGAACGCAGAGACCCCATAGAATAAAACAATTGTAGCTGCAAATTTTGTTATCTCACAATATTTCCTAAATTGTTTATCAAATCTTTTATTTTCAGAAAAAAAGCTCCACTAATCTGAGTTTTACTGCAGACAAACACAATTTAATCCCCAGTACAAAACAAAAGATTATTTTGTGTCAAGCAAATGGATACCAAATATGTCAAGCTTCAAAACTGCACGTGCCTGCAAAATGCAACATGGTACTTGTCAGTAGGTGATGCAAATGGCTTTACAGCTCATCAGTTTAGAGTTCAAGCAGAACTTCACCCAAAAGGGGAAAGTTTTGCTTTAAAGCGGAGTTCCACCCAGAAATGGAACTTCCGCTGATCAGATTCCTCTCCGCTCCAAAATCACATTTGGCACCTTTCAGGGGGGAGCAGATACCTGTCAACTCCATGTATTTGCTCCCACTTCCGGCGAATAAGCGACGCACATTGTGTGGCGAACTACGCTATTTCGGGCCCCCCCGCGCTGTCTTCTGGGAGACACACAGGTCACAGAAAACAGCAGGGACCATTCAAAATGCGCAGCGCGACTCGCGTATTAGGGAACCAGGAGTGAAGCCGAAAGTCTTCACTGCCTGGTTCCCTTACTAGGAAGGGCGGCGGCAGCACCCACGAGTCGATCCGAAGATCGGCTTCAGGTGCCGACATAGCGGGCTTCCTGGACAGGTAAGGGTCCATATATTAAAAGTATTTGTAGCTGCTGACTCTTAATAATTTTTTTTTCGTAGGCAGAACTCCACTTTAAGTTCTCCTGCCCGCTTCCACTTCCACTCAGAATGATAGGCAAATTTCCTCCCCCCCTCCCTCCCCCAGTCTTCTGGGAAACCTGTAATTAGCACAGCCTGCTGCCCACAGTTATGTCGGCACTGGAAACCCCAAGTTTAGTCAAGAACTCAATGCACCTCAATATTTTTGCATTCACCATTCTGACATTGTTTATTGTGATCCCAGGCATCATGGGGCTAGGTTGGCCCAGTGGAGAGAGCCCCATAAATGTGTTCAGGCGGCCTTAAAGCCACCCATTTCAATTTTACAAAATTGTTAAAAAACTGAAAAAACAAGCTTGCTTATGGTGGGTGGGTGGAGGTTGTCAGTTTAAAATATGCTGTCTTGTTCAACCTGCAACATAAGTGAAATGACTGGTTCGCTTTATTACATTCTTCACATAAAATAGATTTGTTGACCGTTCTGATAGTGTTGGGCAAACCGTTCGACATGGTATGTATTTTAAGGGGAACCCCAAAATGCCAAAATAAAAATACGGTGTGGGGTCCCCTCACAATCTATACCAGACCCTTATCCGGGCATGCAGCCTGGCAGGTCAGGAAAGGGGGGACAAGGACAAGCAAGTGCCACCCCCCGACCCATACCAGGCCACATGCCCTCAATATGGAAGGGGTGCTTTGGGGCAAGGGGGCTCTGCTCCTCCCCACCCCAAAGCACCTTGTCCCCATGTTGATGGGGACTAGGTACTCTTCCCCAAAACCCTTGGCTGTGGTTGTGGGGGTCTGCGGGGGCCTCCAGATATCGCTCCCCCCCACCATGTGAATGGGTATGGGGTAGGTACCCACCTACCCTTTCACCAAAAAAAGTGCACAAAGTTAATAAACACAGTAATTTATTATACTACTGTTTTTGACAACTCCATTAGTAAAAAATAAAAAAAAAACAATGTCCCCCAGTGTAGATCCATCGCCAATCGCAATGCCCGTCGCACCCGCAAAATCCAACAAAGGTCCACACACGACAAGAGCTCCTGCGGTCTGGCTGGGCGGCCATTTGACATTTCTTATATAGCTATGGAGTGGGGCCACTCAGCAACATCACCTGGTGGCACCGCCCCTGTGACGTCAAAGGCCCAGCATGGTCCGTGATGTCACAAGGGGGGTGGTGTCACCAGGTGGCCCCACCCTTACCTTTTATAGGAACTGTCAAATGACGGATGAAACATTCGGCAGTTGGCCGTCAATGAAAGCAGAGTGTTTTTTTGTTCTATTTTGGGGACGGTGTGATTGACGATGGATTTACATAGGGGGACATTGTTTTTTTATTTTTTAATGAAGGAATTGGCAAAAACAGTTTTTTTTTTTTTATTACTTTTTGACAATTTTTTTTTTTTTTTGGTGAATGGATAGGGGTACATAGTACCTCATACTCATTTAGATGGGGGTGCCGGGATCTGGGGGGTCCCTTGTTGAGCCCCCTTCCGGATTCCGATAAGCCTCCCGCCCGAAGACACCCACAACCGCAGCCCATGTTGATGGGGACAAGGGGGCCCCTGTCCCAAAGCACCTCCCCATGTTGAGGGCATGTGGCTGATATGGTTCAGCAGTGGGGGCCAGGTCTGGGTCTGGTATGGACTGGGTGTGGCAGCCCATTTTTTCTTTCTTTCTTTTTTTTTTTTTCAATAGCCTGGTGGCGGAAACTGTGACCACGAGTCAATTTAAATGTGATTTGACTATTTATTTATTTTTCTTTTCTTTTAGAAATGTAATTTTTGCTGCAGCATGAGCATGTTCTGTACATAATAAAGATGCACCACTTTACAGGAAAACTAAGGGACCCCCCCCCGGCACTATATTTTAGGGAATTAATTTTTTTTATTGTTGCACTTAAAGCATCATTAAGATCACTACGCCTTGATGCATGTCCTCCAGGGCAGTACCCGGGCCACCATAACCCTTTAATGGCCAATTACTTGCATATAAGCCTTCAAAAGGGGCACTTTTGATTTTTGCTGTTCGGCTCCCATAGACTTCAATGGGGTTCGGGTTCGAACTTTTCCCCTGTTCAGGAGCTCTGCTGCAAACCGAACCGGAGGGTGTTTGGCCTATCTTTACTCTCTAAAATAAATGTATATGTGCAAAACAACCCATTGATTAGCTGTTATTCTGTATTAAAGGTTGATGACTACCATGGTGTAAAGGTTGCTGATCCATACAGGTGGCTGGAAGATCCTGACAGTGATAAGACAAAGGTGATTATCTGTCTAAAGAGATACTGAAGTGTTTTTTGGTAAAGTTTATATTGTGTTTATGCTTATTCAACTTTATAAAGTTAAATTGTATAAAATATTTATTTTAAAATATACATTTAATCCAGGATTTAGATTTATCCATGTTTCTGTGTGTGTAGTGTATACAGACCTCATCTAATAATAGAGCCCAGCACAAGCATTGCACTTGATGAGTGTCCCTGCAGCTTGAATTGGGCCTCATGCACACTGGATGATTAACCCCTGTGCATGAGATTTTAGTGTCTTCTTGTGGGCTGAAGGCACAGGTGCATCATCCAGCCCTGCAGCAGCCTGTAAATATTTGCGAGAAGCTGAGAGTTGCTGCGGCTGGCTGGGTTTGGACAGCACTGAGTGGTACTAACGTTCAGGTTTGTTTTCTTTTTTTTTGGCTTTTTCTTTATTTTCTGTCTGTTATTTTCAATGTACTTTAACAGACCAAGCTGTTCACACATCATTTACCACTGACAGGGGTGCTTAAAATGATCAGCTTTTATTTATGTAAAACCTTTGTCACAAAAGGAAAAAAAACAGCTTTTAAACTGTTGTATAGAGTTCAGCTTCAATTTGTTAGTCAAATCCTTCTAAATCTGCCAGTCTAAAGCCCCATACACACTATTAGATTTTCTGCAGATTTTTGTCTTCAGAGTTACTGAAACCATGTAGTGCAAGGGCCTGCCTGATTGCATACAAATTGAAACCTCATATTATATGATTTTGGTAAATCTGAAGACAAAAATCTGCAGAAAATCTAATAATGTGTATGGGGTCTAACACTGCCCTCCCCCAGACTGACAATGCTGCTGTCCAAAGGTGTATTTGTTGCACCTTTAGGGTGGAGACACCCTAAGACAGGAAGTGTGTTTCTAGCCAGATCACCAAGGGAAATAAAGGAAAAAATCCTAAAAAAGAAAATGAATGCAGCCACCACACGTGTACACACGACTGGACTTTTCAACGGACTAGGTCCGGCGGAGTTCCGACTGACTTTCCGAACTAATGGACTTGGCCACACACAAGCATACCAAAGTCTGACGGATTTGAATGTGATGAAGTATGACTGGACTAATATAAGGAAGTTCATAGCCAGTAGCCAATATCTGCCCTAGTGTCGGTTTTCATCCGTCGGACTAGCATACAGACGAATGTATTTTTCGACCGGACTCGCGTCCATCGGAAAGATTTGAAACATGTTTTAAATCTAAAGTCCGTCTGATTTTTATACAGCAAAGATCCGATGAAACCCACACACGATCGAATTGTCTGGCGGATTTGTTCCGTCGGACCTAGTCCGTCGAAAAGTCTAGTCGTGTGTACGCGGCATAATGATTGGTAAACTGCAATATATCATATTTTAGTTTTTGGGTTAAAAAGATGTTATGTGATTTATTTTTTTGAAGTGCCATTTTGTTTTACACTGTAAGATGGGACTATAGAGAAGTTACACTCCATGCCTCTTGTCTGCCCCACTCTGATGCAGAGCTTGTAAAATAAGCTCTAAATAAAAGTGGTAGTAAACCGATGTTGATTGGGGGGGGGGGAAATCCCCTGCAAGGCAATGTCATAATGTGCTAGTATGCATCACATACTAGCACACAATGAGAGACTTACCTTAGAGTGATTCTCTCCAGCACCATGCTGTCGCCGCTCCTTCTGGGTTGACGTCCTCCAGCTACATGATTAGCATGATTACATCACTCCCACGCATGCATGTGGCAGCCACCGTTTACAGCACAGGCTCTTAAGGCTCTTAAGGTCTAGAACTGTATACCAGACTTCAGAGCACATGTGGCAGTAACGTATGGCATCGTAGAGTACATTTTTCATTACTGGAGCTCCTGGCCTGCCTGCCCCTCTTGAGTGCAAGTATTGGGGGGAGGGGGGGGGGACTGCATACTGAAGGTTTTTTTTTTTACCTTTTGTGCATAGAATGCATGAAGATTAAAAAAATAAAATAAGCCTCTTTAAGTTGGCGATATTAGATATAGTGGAATGAAGAATTACTCTTGTTGGGAATTAACTTTTTATGTATATTCCACAGCAGCCTGTACTTGCAGGATTGCTTACCTGTAAGAACAGAAGGTAGTGAAACTCCTCACTGTTTTCTGGCGTTGCTCACCACATATTAAAATGTTAGAATATAATGATGGAAGTAGTGCAGCAGAAAATGGGTCTAGGGCATTGTGATGTAAATTACCATGCTTTTTAATTGGTCATGAAATTTAATTATTGCACTTTTTCTGTTTTTGTTCAGGCATTTGTTGAAGCTCAGAATAATTTGACAATGCCTTTTCTTGAGCAATGTCCAGTTCGAAAGCTATTTAAGGATCGGATGACCGAACTCTATGACTATCCCAAGTATAGCTGCCATTTCAAGAAAGGAAAAAGGTACCAAAAGCATTCATGCAGAGGTTGCCATGTATGTGTTTCTAGGATTATCCAGTCTTGCATATTTTAGACATATTAAAGTTGACATGCTGTAGTAGAACAATGTTAACTTAGACTAGGTTCACACTTTTTCCCTAGGGTGCATTGTTTTATTACATATTGCATATGCTGCATTAGGCAGGCAATTCAAAATAAATGAACTTACAATGCACCTTAATTTCCTAGAAAACAAAAATAAACTTTACCTGGCAGCATTCTGTAAAACACCTATTCATTGGCAAGGTGAGATTGGTTTCATTCAGAATGAATGGTGTGTGTTGCTGTAAAACATGCTTTTCCCCAACACAAAAGTGTGAACTGAGCCTAAGGCCGCGTACACACGGGCGGACTGTTCGCCCAACTTTGTCCGCTGAACAGTGTTTGGGCGGACAGTCCGCTCGTGTGTGGGCTTTCAGCGGACAGTTTCAGCGGACAGTTGGACGGACAAGGTTTTTCGGAATTTCCGAAAAACTGTCCGCTGAAACCTTGTTTGAGCGAACAGTCCGCCCGTGTGTAGGCTTGTTCGTCAAACAAAGTTGCGCGCATGCTCATAAAGGAATTTCACGCCGAAAGCTATAATGCAGTGTATAGGACGTCGTATTTTTCGTCCCGTCGTACGTGCCGTTCACGTCATCGCGCACGGTTTCAGCAAACTGTTTGTCCGTCGTGTGTGGCCATGTCCGTCCATGCTAAGTTTGAGCGGACTGTTTGCCGAAACTGTTGGACGGACAAAGTTGGGCGAACAGTCCGCGCGTGTGTACGCGGCCTAAGGCTGCTTGAGGATAACTGGCATTATAAGATCCGAGTCATATCCTTATGTAAAAGTTTGTCTCCCCAGAAAGCTACCAGAACTCTCAAAGAAGATTAACTTATAGGTATAAGGATAAAAGGTAGGCAAGATAGGAGTAATAGCAGATTAATTGCCAATATCCCTGAACTATGTACATATAGGAACGACCCTCTTGTTGGGACTTTAACGGCAATAAGTAATTTCTAGGTAATAGATGGTGTCTTGGGATAGTTGAAAAAGTTTGTAAAGTCTTTATTGTTAAATATAAAAATTGGGGAATCCCCATTCGTCCTCTGACCACGGGACTACCTGCACAGACTAATTCTCAGACTCCAGATTTTGGAGGCCTGGCTTTGGGGTAGAGTCTTTTTCATCGACCCTCTTGTCCAATGTCCATACATTGACCCTAATTCCTTTGGACAAATATATCATGACAGATCTATGATGTCCATATGCATGGTTTAAATATACAGATGTAATACAACTCGTACACCATTTAAAGAAATATCCCTCTACCCTTGATGACCATGTAATGAAACAATTTATAAGTTCCTGGCATTGTAGACACTCCAGACCTAGCATACATTATTACTCTCTCCACGGTGGATTATCCAACACCAGTGTTTCATTGACTGGGCACTGGTTTCCGATGCCTCTTTGGGGATGTCTAGATGACAATATGCAGTCACTTTTTAATTCTGGTTATTCTTTCAAGATGTACTCTTTGTTTTAAAGAAAGTACCTTCCTTTCTTTAATGTTCATGCACCCCGAAGAAGATAGAAAAGCAATTTTGAAACGCGTTGGGTGTTTATCCTTGCCTTTTCTTGTTTTGGTGATTTCAATTTGAGTACATTGTATATAGAGATTCTTAACAACCACTCTTTTTTTTTTTTTTTTTTTTTTTTTTTTTTTAATATGTATATATTTTGTAACAATAAAGAATTTATAAACTTTAATCTATCCCAAGACATTATCTATTACTTATTGCCTTTAAAGTCCCATCATGAGAGTTGTTCCTACATGTACAAGGATAATAGGTATATCCCCCTCCCACATCTCCCAGTGCAGTGCTTGAACATCAACATTTTGCCCTATTTACAGGGTAAGGCAGTATCCGTGAGTATGCATATACTGACCATCAGAAAACCGGTATTTGGAGAGTATCTAGGGAGGCAAATTTTAACAGTAGGATATGATCTCCTAACTCCTACCTCAGCCATAGTTGTATTTTTCTGTACAACAATCTAGGTTCTCCTAAATATTGATGTTGGGTTTGATTTACAAAGGATTGCTTTGTGCATCAAAACAAACCTGACCGTTTTTTTTTTTTTGTTTTTTTTTAGAAGATTCAGTATTCTTGTGCAACTAGTTTGTCAGCGACCACTAACTTAAATGAATGGCTCAATCACACCACAGCGTGTACATTATTGTACAAATAAGGCACGTGCGTTGTCAGCATGCATTTCAGTTGTTTCCTTTTTTCAGTGCACATCAGCACATTGATCTGGTGTGAACTGAAGCTATAGGACATAAGGCAGAGTACCTTGTTTTTGCTTTGGGCAATGCATCCCAATGCTGCTTGTGTGAACGCACGCTCACCTCTCTCCCTGCATGTCCTGTGAGCAGAATAGCTGTGCTCCTCCTCTGGTTTCTCTCATCATATGGCACTGAAGATAGAGGAGGGGGGGATTCAGTGGGACACACAGAGCAAGTATGCAGGAGACAGAAAATCAGGAGTGGCCGGCGGGGAGGAGCGCATCACGAGAGGTCTGACTAAATACAATCTCTTAGCAGCAGGGACCTGATCTACCCATCAGCTAGCTGTGATTGACAGGTAGATCGAAGAGGAAGCTGTCATGGGGCCCTCTACTGGCAATACCTGAATGGTCAGTCCACCCCTGGTGTGCGGCACTTACTATTGTGAGCTGTGTCGGCGGCTGCTGGTGTAGTGCCTGCCACACAGCTCGCATACTTCAAAGTCTTGCAGGACACGGCTGCTAATGGGAACTGAGTTCCTGTTGTGGAAAAAGTACAGGTACTCCGTTCCCATGCGTTCCCGCTGGACTTGAGCCCTGCTGCCACCACCATATTTCATGGTGGGGATGGTGTGTTCAGGGTGATGTGCAGTGTTAGTTTTCCGCCACAGTTTGTTAGTGTTTTGCTTTTGGGACAAAAAGTTAAATTTTGGTCTCATCTGACCAGAGCACCTTCTTCCACATGTTTGCTGTTTCCCCCACATGACTTCTTGCAAACTGCAAATGGGACTTCTTATGGGTTTTTTCAAAAATTGGCTTTCTTTTTACCACTATTCCATAAAGGCCAGATTTGTGGAGTGCACGACTAAGGCCGCGTACACACGCGGGGACTGTTCGCCCAACTTTGTCCGTCAAACAGTTTCGGCAAACAGTCCGCTCAAACTTAGCATGGACGGACATGGCCACACACGACGGACGAACAGTTTGCTGAAACCGTGCGCAATGACGTGAACGGCACGTACGACGGGACGAAAAATACGACGTCCTATACACTGCATTATAACTTTCGGCGTGTAAATCCTTTCTGAGCATGCGCGGAACTTAGTTTGACGAACAAGCCTACACACGAGCGGACTGTTCGCTCAAACAAGGTTTCAGCGGACAGTTTTTCGGAAATTCCGAAAAACCTTGTTCGTCAAACTGTCCGCTGAAACTGTCCGCTGAAAGCCCACACACGAGCGGACTGTCCGCCCAAACACTGTTCAGCGGACAAAGTTGGGCGAACAGTCCGCCCGTGTGTACGCGGCCTAAAAGTTTTTCTGTGGACAGATTCTTCCACCTGATGTGTGGATCTCTGCAGCTCCTCCAGAGTCACCTTGGGCCTCTTGGCTGCTTCTCTGATTAATGCTCTTCTTGCTGGGCCTGTCAGTTTAGGTGGATGACCTTGTCTTGGTAGGTTTGCAGTTGTGCCATACTCTTTCTGTTGTTAGATGATGGATTGAAGAGTGCTCCGTGAGATGTTCAAAGCTTTGGATATTTTTTTGTAACCTAAATTTGCTTTAAACTTCTCCACAACTTTATCCCTGACCTCTCTGGTGTGTTCCTTGGCCTTCATGATGCTGTTTGTTCACTAAGGTTCTCTAACAAACCTCTGAGGGCTTCACTGAACAGCTGTATTCATACTGAGATTCAATTACACACTGGTGGACTCTATTTACTAATTAGGTGACTTCTGAAGGCAATTGTTCCACTAGATCAGGGGTCTCAAACTGGCGGCCCTCCAGCTGTTGCTAAGCTACAAGTCCCATGATGCATTGCAAGGCTGACAGTTACAAGCATGGCTCCCACAGGCAGAGGCATGATGGGACTTGTAGTTTTGCAACAGCTGGAAGGCTGGTAGTTTGAGACCCCTGCACTAGATTTTAGTTAGGGACATCAGAGTAAAGGGGGCTGTATACAAATGTACTCCACACTTTTCACATATTTATTCTTAAAAAAAATTGAAAACCATTCATCAAATTCTTCCACTTCACAATTATGTGCCGCTTTGTGTTGGTTTATCACATAAAATGCCAATAAAATAAATTTTAAGTTTTTGGTTGTAACATGACAAAATGTGGAAAATGTCAAGGGGTATGAATACTTTTTCAAGGCACTGTATATGCCAGTGCTAGTTGACACTAGATTTACAATATTCACACAACACAACTCTGTTCTGTGTCTGCCGACAATGAGAGGTGTTATTTTCACTGGTATAGTCTCTAAGTATGGGAAACGCCAGCTTATGATGGAGTTGTTACATAACAGACCTTTAATTCATTTAGGTTTTGATGTGTTTACTGTGTCACTAATATTGTATATTCTTCTCTCTTAATCCACAGATACTATGATAATTCTGTTTACATTTTTAATTTTTTTGCCCATATTGCTCTGTGCACACTAACATTCTCTATATGTTGTTGTTTGCAAACAATCAGGTATTTCTATTTCTACAATTCTGGTCTTCAGAATCAAAGAGTAATGTATGTTCAGGATTCTCTAGATGATGAACCAAGAGTATTTCTGGATCCTAATACATTTTCCGAAGATGGAACAGTTGCTCTGCGAGGTAAGCTGTCTTTTCTGATTAATGTTTATTTAAAGCATAAACACATTTTACAGAATTTAAAAAAAAATTTTATGAAGCTGTTGTGCGCTAATGTTACCCATCATAAAGCTGCTAATCAGAAATGTAGAGCTATGTGGGCTACTCTTTTAAAACATCCAGTCTCTAGGTAACCAAATAGGCAGCCAAAACCACACATCCCACTGGTTAAGAGATCTTTTTTCTTGATTCAAGTAGAAAAGCCTTTTAACCACTTAAGCCCCGGACCAATTTGCAGCCAAAGGACCAGGCCCCTTTTTGCGATTTGGTACTGCATCGCTTTAACTGTCAATTGTGCGGTCTTGCGACGTGGCTCCCAAACAAAATTGGTGTCCTTTTTTTCCCCACAAATAGAGCTTTCTTTTGGTGGTATTTGATCACCTCTGTGTTTTTTATTTTTTGCATTATAAACAACAATAGAGCGTCAATTTAGAAAAAAATTCTATTTTTTTTACTTTTTGCTAAAATATTTTTTTTCCCCTCAGTTTAGGCCGATACTCTTCTACATATTTTTGGTAAAAAAAAAAATCGCAATTAACGATTATTGATTGGTTTGCGCAAACGTTATAGCGTTTACAAAATAGGGTATAGTTTTATAGCATTTTTATTAATATATTTTTTTTACTAGTAATGGCGTGGCGATCAGCAATTTTTATTGTGACTGCGACATTATGGCGGACACATCGGACATTTTTGACACATTTTTGGGACCATTGTCATTTATACTGCAATCAGTGCTATTTAAATGCACCTATTCCTGTGTAAATGACACTGGCAGTGAAGGAGTTAACCACTAGGGGGCAGGGAGGGGTTATGTGTGACGTTGTGTTTTTATTTTTTTATTGTAGGGGGGCGTGACCTGGCATGTGACGTCACTGATCGTCTTTCCCTATAACAGGGAACAGACGGTCGGTGACAGCCACAGTAGGAAGCATGGGGAGAGGTTTGTTTACACAGACCTCTCCTCGTTCTTCAGCTCTGTGACCCGATAATGGGACACCAGCGGCGATCGGGTCCTGCGGCCACGGTCACGGAGCTCAGGACCGGGTTGCGAGCTCGCCGGCGTGCTCACGACCCACGGCTGGGCACTTAAAGAGCCACGTGCAGGTACGTGATTGTGCCCAGTCGTGCCATTCTGCCGACGTATATGTGCAGGAGGCGGTCCTTAAGCAGTTAATTAGTGAATGTTTCATAGTACAGATGTATTAATAGAATTGCAGCTTTTTGCTGAGTAGGACGTTTTGCTTTTTTTCCAGGCTATGCTTTCACAGAAGATGGGGAGTATTTTGCCTATGGGTTAAGTAATAGTGGCTCAGATTGGGTAACCATCAAGTTCTTGAAAGTTTGCAACCAGGAAGAACTGCCAGATGTTCTGGAGAGAGTAAAATTTAGTTGCATGTCTTGGACCCATGATGGTGTTGGAATGTTTTATAACCGTTATCCTCAACAAGAAGGAAAAAGTGATGGTGAGTACCTTTTATACAGTTGGATTTTACTGTTTTATGACTTTGTCAACCCTTTTTTTTTTCCCCTCACTCTTCCTCTGTCAGTAACAGGAAAGGGGAGGAATAGATTTTAAAGCTAAGACCGTGTAAAGTATAATGCTCTGTACACACAGTCGCACTTTCTGGCGGAAAATGTGCGATTGGATCGTGTTAGAAAATAAAGTGTGTGGGCTCCATCGGATTTTTTCCGTCGGAATTTCCGGCACACAAAGATTGAGAGCTGGATCTAAAATTTTCCGACAACAAAATAAGATTGTTTATATTCCGATCTTGTGTAGACAATTCCGACGGACGAAGTGCCACGCATGCTCACAATAAATTACGTGACAAAATCTATTGCCTACTGGCCCGTTTATAGTCCCGTCCCACGTGTTGTACGTCACCTTGTTCTGAACAATGAGATTTTCCAACAACTTTGTGCGACCGCGTGTATGCTAGACAAGTTTGGCCCAAAATTCGTCAGAAAAAATCTGAAAGTCCGACCGTGTGTACAGGGCATTACAAAAAGCAAAACATTTTTTCAAATTTGGATAGAGTGGGAAGGGATTAGAAAAATATGTTCCTGTTTTGACTATGGAGCAGGATGTGAAGGGAAATCTCGCCACATGGCAAAAAAAATAATAAATTGCTGGGATACTGTATACGAATGACAAAAAAAAAATTTCTTTTGCTTAGCTCTGCTTTAAGACAGCACTGCTTAAAGACTGGTACTGATCAGATACAAACCAGTGTTCTTGCCCATTACCATGACCAATAGTTTGGTTATGGCTAAAAGCGGTTGTAAAGGCTTAATTTTCTTTCCCCTAAAATAATAAAACGTGGTATACGTACCTGCCTTCTGCAATGGTATTACACAGAGTGGACCCGAACTTCTTCGCCAGCACTTTCAGCTCCTTCTCTGCTGCGTGCCCCATAGCAAGCTGTGTGCTATCGGGGCACATGTGCAGCCTGGGTCCCACCCCTTCTCTCAGGATTTGACAACGGCTGTTCGTTGAGGAGAGGAACAGAAATCAGCATTGCTGCAAACAGACACAGTGCTTGATTGAGGTAGGATTTGGGGAAAGCAAATAGGGAGGTTAGGGGTGATACAACCACTAGGACAGGTTTTACTTTAGTAAGGTAAAAAATGTCTAGCCTTTAGAACCACTTGATATGGATATGGTGTGTGTGTGTGTGTGTGTGTATATGTATATGTGTATATATATATATATATATATATATATATATATATATATAGCCCTTTGTGTGTTTCCATTTCCTCTGTGCTCAGTTTGTCCTGGACCCATCCCAGCCTGTGACTGGATAGTGAAGGGAGAGAGGCAGTACAGTGATGAGCTCATCCCTCTGTCATTCTTCTCTCATTCTATTGGCATGCCCCCTTGTAAACACATGAACTGATTGGCTCCTTGTGCTATTTCTTTCTCTCACATTCCATAGAGGCTGGCACCACGTTAAATTCAGGTACTTAAACTGCTTGCAGTTAAAGTGATTGTAAAGTGAGAAGGTTTTTTTATCTTAATGCATTCTCCGCTGCCCAGGACTTCCCTCCTCATTGGTTGAGACAGCAGCGTGGCACCATTGGCTCCCCCTGCTGTCAGTTACAGTCAGTCTGCCAATGAAGAGTGAAAGGGGGCAGGGCTCGGGTGAATGGACACAGGGAGCTGCAGCTTAGGTGCCCCCATAGCAAGCTGCTTGCTGTGGGTGTACTCCACAAGAGGGAGGGGTCAGGAGCACCGAAGAGGGACATGAGAAGAGGAGGATCAGAGCTGCTCTGTGCAAAACCACTACAAAGGGCAGCATAACATGTTTGTTATTTTTAACTAAAAAACGAGACGTTACAATCACTGCATTTAGTGATGTATTCATTATTACAGAGCTCATTTGTGTCTTTTATATCTGATAGAGTTCCGTTTTGTATAGTGAGATAAAAAGTACACTGCTCCAATCCTCAAAGTGCTTCTTGTCCATCCTTCATTGTCCATCATTCCTCCACACTTTTGGGGTGGATTTACTATGCCACTACAAGTGCAGTCGCTGTAAATCTGTGGGGAAAATCTGAAATCCGGCGGATGTTCTGCTGATTTTATCATCCATTCATGTACAAGTGCTGGTTTTTATTTTCCTTGCATGTCCCCCTCAGATCTACAGCGACTTCACTTACAAGTGCACTTGTAGTGCAAAGTGGATTTGCCTTTAGTCAATAAACCCCATAGCTCAGTATAGTCCAAAGGACAAGTCACACATCACTGATGTCTACACAGACAAAACTTTAATAAGCCGACAAGCTTCAGCACAAGGGCCTACCCCAGGACCAGTTCTCAGACTTGTTCCAACCAATGGAGAAATCTTAGAGAATCCTTTTATCGTTAAGCCCATTAAGTAAAACATGTCCGAGGGTATGGGGCTCTTCCTTTTGGATTTACAATGCATGGAGTTCAGATTTAAAAGCCATTTTAATAGCTGCTGTGATCAGTGGCACAATTTGGTTGCCTGCACCAGATTTAAAAAAAACAGCCCCAGTTCTGAATGCCTTATGACAGATACAATAGCTTAAGACAAGACAACATTTTTCTAGTTAATGACACAGAATTAAAATTTGTATAGTGAGTTTTCATTAAAAAAATATATAAATAAATAAGAATAAGAATATATTCCAAGAAGAAAAGTAGCTTGTTCTTATACTGTTTGTCAAACCAAAAAATTTATTTTAGTTTTGGGGCAGGATTAGAACCCATATCTGTTGTTGTTTGTGTTTTTTTTACTGCTCTGTGGGGCTCTGTTAGAGAGATTTCTCCTCGTTTTTCTGTCCTGCTGACAATATTGTTTTACCAGACTAAGTAATTTTCAAGCATTTTTCCCCCAAAAAAGCAGATTGTTACATATATGTAAACAAATCATATCAATATTGCTCCAGATGGCAAGTGGTTAAGCAGCAATGGCTGATTAAACTTTTATAGCAATAAGTTTTAATTATAATATATATATTTATTTTTCTTGCTATTTCACTACCATTATTTTGGAAAGGTACGGAAACGTCCACCAACCTGCACCAGAAGCTTTATTATCATGTCCTGGGAACAGACCAGTCTAAGGATGTTTTATGTGCTGAGTTTCCAGATAACCCGAAATGGATGGGAGGTGCTACGGTGAGACAGCATTTCACTTTTGCTTTGTTTTCATGTTTAAACATTAGAAGTCTGATGAATGTATTCTAAATGCCTAAAGCAAACAAGTAAGAATGTAGTCTGCACACCAAGATATTGTTTCATTACCTGCTTTCATTTAGTAACAATAAGATCTGCATTGTTTGGGGGGCATGTAGAGCCCCCTCAGTTGGGTACAGGTCACAATTGCCTGATGAAGAGGGCCCTGAGTGCTCCAAAATGTTGCATTTGATCTAAGGATCAATTCACAACAGATGCGTTGGCAGATTTGTTTCAGTACATGTCAACACAAGGTCCTGTAAAAAATAAGGTATGTAAAGGGGAGCAGTTCCCACTGGTGCGTTCCACTGATATGCGCAGGTTTGCAGTGGTGAAAAAAAGTAGAATAAGTCTTATTTTTAAAGAAATGCATTGTAACATGTATCAACATAGTGCAAATGCTAGTAAAAAAACGAATAAATTCATAACTCAAAATCATCATTGAATCAATATTATAGTTCCTAAAGTCCAATCAAAATTGATTTCATGATCTATAATATTGATTTATTGATGATTTTGATTGATTTATGAATTATCTATTGATTTATATATTTATTGGTTTTGCACTAGCACTTTGGTATAGCACTTTGATTTAATAGCGTGCTCATATCTCATCTGTTCTATTCATAGCAAACAATATAGTGGGGTCTTCTCAAGTTAAGCACGGTACACTCTACCAGTTTTTTCGTTCAACCTGGTCAGGTCAGATCCTCTGTACTAACAATCCGATGCTAGTACAGTGATCTCCCCTGCTGTGCTATTGTGTTCTAACAGGGGGACACACCCCTCCAGAACACTCTGGTCAGCGCTGTTAGCCATTGGCTGGGAGCACTGATTGGGAGCCGATTCCCGTACGCATGGGCCAAATGTTAACTGTTTTTTATTGAACCGGCCAATGCCATCTGACATTCGGCCGTGTGTACGTGGCTTTAAAATGCAAGAGTGAAAGAACACTTTAAGGAGTTTCCAGTAAAGTTGACTGACTTTGTTTTTAATATGTTATGTAAAGGCCTTATCACTAACAAAAAGAAAACCATGACAAAAATCTATGTTTTGGGGTTATTACAGGCAACAGAAAAAGGATAATAAAAATCAAGTTATTAAACATAACCAGCTTTGTTGTATTTGTCGTTTTTGGAAGGCGTTCATTCCGTCTGTTTTCCAGCAGAGGGCGCACAATAACACACAAACTGAGCACTCTGTAATTGGGCACAGTTTACTAAATTGGAAATTTTATTTTTGTATGTGAATTGGTAGTTCATATTGGTGTGTTTTGCCTTTGTATATACAAAAATACATCTAAGCATTTAGTGTATTATTTCCAATTATCAAAACTATTTCTAAAAGCTAGAGTCAGGATGCTGATATGGTCATCTCAATGATGTGTGTTTCTTTAATTAAACATTTTACAAGAAAAATAACTTATGCAGTGCCAAATATTTATCCCTTAACATGGTCTGTTTCAGTTTTCTTAGTGATCTACAATGTACCCCTTTTTGTATAGTCCAGAGCAATGAGATTGTGCTATATATTTTTTTTTTTTTTCTTTTCAATTTTTAAACCTAAGAACTAATTTCACACTGGTTCTGAGCACTGATGTAAAAGAAGTTAGAGGAATGTGTGCATTTTTTGTAGGTTTACTAATTCTAAAGGTTGTTGTTTTTTTTATTATTTTAAAAAAATAAGACATGTTATACTTACCTGCCCTGTGAAGAAGATCTTCTTCTTTTTTTTTTTTTTTTTTTTTTTTGGGTCCCCTGCAAGCAGTCCTGGCTCCTCCCTCCCTGCCGAGGGTCACCAGTAGAAAGCCTCTTGTTATGGGGCACTCGATCAGACTCTTTCCCAAGCTTGTGTGCCTGTGAATTTTCCATTCACACACGGAACCTGGATCTGCCCCGTCCCCTGCTCACTCCTCGTTTCCTCATTCTAGATGGGGCTCAGTTAATTAGAAGAGTGAATTACGGTAAAAACCTTCTTCCTTTAGAACCACTTTAAGCTGTCCATAGATGGGTAGAAATTTGAATAGAAATTCTTAGGAAAAGAATGTTCCAAGAAAGTTTTATTTTTTTTTCCTTTTTCTAATCATTAGTGGGCCAAATCGGCATTCGCTATCAAATAGAGATGGGCTCAGGCGTGTTAGGGGTCCTAGTCCCAACCCATCTGGCCGTTCACCAACAGGAAGCTGACACTGCACACGGCTAATCGCAGGCAGCGAGACATTTCCCAGTCTGTGCAGCTGCGCATCAGAAAATGTTTCACTGCCTGTGATTAGCAATGTGCAGTGTCGGCTTCCTGTCTGGATCGGGCAGGTAGGCTGGGACTAGGATCCCAAACGCACCTGAGCCCATCTCTATTTTCAACCACAGTGACAAGAAATTGGATGGAAAATGTTTCTCGACAACAAATTTCTTACAGTGTATGTGGTTTTCATTTGGTACATTTATTTAAAAATCAAATGTTAAAAGCAAACAAAATCTTTCTAATGACATTTGAATGTTCTAAGAATTTTTATAAGTACTTTCCTAAGACTTATTTTTTTGGAAATGTTTGTTCAAAATTCTATCCAACTATGCTTAAATCAGCTGTGTAGGACTTGGAAATGTTTATGAAGCTTTCCAAATAGGTCAGCATCTCAGAAAATGGGGTTATGTGTTAAAGGGTTCTTGAAAAGTTTGGGGATGTAGTGAAGTTATTTTTTCCTTTAACCACTTCAGCCCCAGAAGATTTGGCTGCTGATTGACCGGGCCATTTTTTGCGATTCGGCACTGCATCGCTTTAACGGACTATGGCGTGGTTGTGCGACGCTGCACCCAAACAAATTTGACGTATTTTTTTTCCCCCACAAATAGAAATTTCTTTTGGTGGTATTTGATCGCCTCTGTGGTTTTTATTTTTTGTGCTACAAACAAAAAAAGAACGACAATTTTAGAAAAAAAACACAATATTTTGTACTTTTGCTATAATATCCCCAGTATTTTTTTTTTTTTTAGTTTAGGCCTATATGCATTCTTCTACATATTTTTGGTAAAAAAAAATTGCAATAAGCGTATATTAATTTGCTCAAAAGTTATAGTGTCTACAAAATAGGGGATAGATTTATTGCATTTTTTTTTATTATTATTATATTTTTTACTAGTAATGGCGGTGATCTGCGACTTTTTATTTTATTTATTTTTTATTTTATTTTTTATCGGGACTGCAACATTATGGCCGACACGTTGGACACTTTTGACACATTTTTTGGACCATTGGCATTTATACAGCGATCAGTGCTATAAAAATGCACCGATTTACTGTATAAATGTCACTGGCAGGGAAGGGGTTAACACTAGGGAGCGATCAAGGGGTGTTAACTGTGATCTCTGTGTGTGTTTCTAACTGTAGGGGGAGGGGACTGACTAGAGGAAATGACAGATCGCGGAACTCACGATTTGTCACACCTAACAGAACAGGGATTTGTTTGTTTACACACATGACCCTGACCTGCCTCTCGTGCCCATGATTGCTTATGAGCATCGGCACCCCCGAAGTGCAGCGGGCAATATCCCGATCCCGTGAGCCGCCGTATAGCTACAATGGCTTGTGGGATCATGCCCGACCTGCTGCAGTATAATGATGGTGGTTGGTCAACAAGCGGTTAACCACCTTATTAGCACGCTGTAGCCAAAAGACATCTACAGCGTGGCTCTCTAGTTATGGGAGGGGTGTGCATGGACATCCTCCCCAGAGCCATGTCCCCTGCAACCCCCCCCCCGGGCACGCTTTGTGACCGATGTGTCCAAAATCCCCCCAAAGAAGCCAGAGGAATGCATTTCTAGTTTTCCTTGACACTCCTCTATAAACTTCTTTCTGGCATTCAGATTTATGCAGTGCAATGTTGTCTTAAAGGGTAACTCCACATTCATGAGGAAAAAATATAGCATATACAATTGTGACACAAGTCATATTGTAATTGTAATTGAATGTTTGTTTTTAAAAATGATCTTTCCTTCTCAATCTGCAGCTGCTGTAATTTTCTGTAAAATGCAATGCAATATGGCTACCTGGAGGTGTTCTGTATGCAGAATGTGTACAGAACACCCCCCAGAAACATAATTTCTCCAGTCATCTTCCAGGACGGCACACCTGAGATTGACAGGTCTCACCTGACAGGAAACACAACAACAGAGTTTAAAAGGCCCCACCCTTCCCTCTGTTGTTGATTGTGTTTCCCACAGAGTGGCAGTGAAACCATTTATTTTTTTTGATTTTAGGGACCAAGGTCTGGGACTGAGGTCTCCGCCCCCTCCCCGGGTTATCAGACCCAGAGCAGCCAGTGGTGTCTGTGGGGTCTGATAGGGCTCTGCTTTATCCAGGGAGGGGTATTTCCCTCTTGCTTCCTAAGGGAGCACTCGGGGGTAGTACAGGAAGAGCCCCCTGAGAAACTGGTGGCACTAACACACGGCAACGCGTGCGATGTAATTTCCGGCAACCCGGACTACAACAAAATGGTGGCGATCGGAAGGAACGGTCGCTATAAAGGCGGTAAAGGAGCAGGGGTCCGCGGTCCTATGTCCTGTATTCTGAATTCTGTAAGGTCCCTCAGTTGGATGCGTCTTTGGCGCAAGTATCCAAGATATCGGACCTCACCTTTTGAGGACTCTGGCAACATCCAGGATCAGATGGATAAGAAATCTGAAACCTTGTTGCGTAGAGCTTGGGACGCTAATGCGGCAGCTATGGGTGCAGCATTGGCCTCGGCCTGTGTGGCCAGAAATGCAGACACATGGCTTAACAGGTTGATGGACAATGTCTCGCGTAAAAAAGAATCCCTGGAAGTCATTAGGGGAGCGGTAGCTTTCTTGACAGTGAGAACTACTGCTAAGTCTGGCTCTACTGAACTCTTCTAGAAGGGCCCTTTGGGTAAAAACATGGGATGGAGATTTTACCTCTAAATCTCGACTCTGTGGTATACCGTTTGAGAGCTCCCTGCTCTTTGGCTCAGGATTAGAACAGGTCCTCTCCCGATTCCACAGAAAAGGGTAAAAGATTCCCTACAAAACCCAAGAAGGAGAAGGAAGACATTTTTTGAGGCCCCTCTGCAAAAAGCCACTTTAAGGGAAAAAGTGGGGGCTGAAGAAGGCCAAGAAAAAAGGTGGAATTCTTTTTTTCTTGGTCCGGACCTTCCAGCAAGGAAGCCAAATGACGCCAACATAAAGGTTGGCGCAAGGCTCTTGTGGTTTCTCCCTTAGTGGGAGATCACACAGAGTCCTTACATCCTAAATCTCCTAAGAGAAGGTTACAAGTTGGAATTCCGATCGACCCCCCCCTCCTCCAAATTTCCTCGTTGCCTCTCTTCCAAAAGACCCACTGAAAGCAAGGGGCCTTCTGGGGACTGTCCACGAACTCGCAGAACAGGAGGTCATTATGCCTGTTCCCGCAAGTCAGATGACCTAGGGTTCTATTCCCACATTTTCGTGGTTCCGAAACCATCGGGCAAGTTTCAGGCTGATTTATAAATATAAGAACGCTGAACCGATACTTGCAATACAAAAAGTTCCGCATGGAGAGTATCTATATGGTCAGGAAACACCTCCAGAGAAGAGTCTTCATGATCACATTAGATCTAAAATATGCTTATTTGTATGTTCCCATTGCCCAGGAACATCAAAAGTACCTGCAATTTGCAGTACGGACAGAGCAGGGTATGCAGCACTGGCAGTTCAGGGAGCTCCCCTTCGGCCTAGCGGCCAGCCCGAGAACCTTTGCCAAGGTTCTCGCTGAAGTGGTATCCTTTCTGCACCTCCAGGGGATAGCATTGATCCCGTACTTAGACGATATGCTGATTTACAGCCCAGCCATAGAGCAGCTCCGGGTAGATCGAGACAGAGTATTGTCAACTCTGGGTTGGATGGTCAGCCGGGAGAAGTCCTCCCTGAACCCCTCAAAGTCCAAGGCATGCTTAGGGTTCCAGATAGACTCGGTGGCCCAAAGAGTTTTCCTTCCTCCTGTCAGCTCTCCTCGAGAGTGAAGAGGCCTCTTTGAGGAACATTATGAGAGTGTTGGGGCTTATGACTTCTTACATCCCAGCTGGGCCCAGCTCCACTCTCAGGGGGGCTCCAGGGATTCCTTCTCAACTCCAGGGATGGGAGAAGAGAATCCCTGGATGTGAGAATTCATCTCGTAGGGGAGGTAAGAACCTTCCTGGGGCTGGGGAGCTCACTTGGCAAATCACTATGCCCAGGGTTCCCTCAGACTGGAGACGGAGCAAGGCTTCCTCCAATTTCAGGGAGCTACTGGCAGTCGGAAAGGCATTAAGCTTTTTCGAGAACCGAGTCCGAGAGAGGGATGTACAAACCTTCTCGGACAATGCGGTAGCAGTGTCCTGCTTGAATCACCAAGGAGGGACAAGGTCAGGCAGGTTAATGACACTGACTCAGGAGATTCTGGGAGAAGCAGAGAAGAATATTCTTTCTGTCTCAGCAGTCCATATAAAAGGGTCCCTCAATCTTCAGGCAGACTTCCTCAACAGGCAGCCCATTCATCAGGGAGAGTGGGAGCTAATAGAAGGAAGTTTTCTCTCTGGTAAGCCATCACTTTGGCAAACCAGAGATAGATTTGTTTGCTTGCCAGAAGAACACGAAGGTTCAGAGGTTCTTCTCTCTCACCAGGGAACAGGGTTCCTGGGGGGTAGATGCATTAGCCCAGAACTGGGATTTTGGTCTGGCATATGCATTTCCTCCCCCAGTTATTCCCTGGGTGTTGCAGAAGCTGTCCCAGTCACACGGTTGCCTCATTCTGATGGCACCTTGGTGGCTGAAGTGGGCTTGGTTTCCCACTCTGAGGGGGTGGTCGATCGCTCCTCCCTTTCATCTCCCAGTCCGACGCAATCTCCTATGCCAGGGCCCAGTCGTTTATCCCGACCCGGGCTTTCTTTCCCTGACGGCCTGGTTTTTGGGAGGGAGATCCTCAGGAGTAGGGGATGTTCGGAGAAGGTAATTGATACACTTTTGCTTAGTAGAAAAACAGTCACTAGGTGAATCTATGCAAAAGTCTGGAAGGTCTTCTCCCGCTGAGATCAGCCTAGGGAAGGAACTCTCCAAACGGTCCCAACAGTCTTAGCCCTTGTACACACGGTCGGAGAATCCGTCGGAATGTGTCCTATCGGACCGTGTTGTCGGATAATTCAACTGTGTGTGGTATGCATCGGACTGATTTCGTCAGAATATCCGTCGGACCCAATTTTCCAACTTGTTGGAAATATTTTCCGACAAACTGGTCCGATCGGACATACTCCGATCATGTGTAGAGAATTCAGATCGGACAAAGTGCCACGCATGCTCAGATCAAATTCCTAGACCAAAGCTATTGGCTACTAGCCTGAACGTAGTCTCGTCGTAACGAAATGTCATCTCGTTCTGAACAATCGGATTTTCCGACAACTTGGTCCGACCGTGTGTATGCAACAGTTTCGGACACAATCCGTCGGACAAAATCCAACGGATTTGGTTGGCAGAATTTCCGACCGTGTGTACAAGGGCTTAGATTTCCTTCCAGATGGGGTGGACCAGGGTTTAGCGGTTAGCACCCTCAGAGTTCAGGTGGCAGCCCTGTCAGTGTTCTTTGACAGTAGACTATCCCGGAACCACCTTATAAAAAGGTTTTTGACGGCCAGGGAAAGGCTAACCCCGGTAAGGACTGCACGATTAATCGTTAAAAAAACGCGATCTCGATTCACTCCCCTGACGATCTCTCCGGCTGAGAGTAGGCGATTCTTTCATATAAACAAGTGGAGAGATTATCTGCTCACTCAGCTGTCAAAAGAAAGCATCCCAGGCAATCTGCCAAGTTGAGAACTTGAAACATTGCAACTAACTTACTTCTTAGATCAAAGGGATAGAACTTCTTGTGTACACAAATAATCTGGACAGTCTGTCAAGCTTTCAACCACGTGTAAATGCAGGAAGTTTAACCACTTAAAGTCTAAATCTTTTTCCGACACTTCTTTCTTAAGTTAAAATCAATATTTTTTGCTAGAAAATTACTTGGAACCCCCAAACTATATATATATATATATAGCAAAAAAATATTCCTGCGCCAAAAATGGGAAAAAAATAATATTATAAGTGGAATGGGGTACTGCTGCACTCACTGCAGGGAAATGTCTGAACCCAGAGAGAGATATTGATACAGAAATAGTGATGCGCTGTACTAGAAATTATAGGAATTCAAAATAGTTGTGTGTTATGTAAACTTGTAAGTAAAATAAGAACCTATAAAGGTGATTATGATAAATGAAAAAAGAACAACATAAATGAGGTAAATAGATGGTGGCTAGTGGTATATCAAAGATATATATAATAATCGTATGATACCAAGCATCAGTGATTTAGCATACACATCACTACAAAATATTTATAACCATTGATGATATTAGAGTGACAAGTGGACCAATAAGTGGAAAACAAAAAATAATAAATTAATAATATTGAAATTACGTAAAAAGACTTAAAAATACAATGGCAAGGTGCAATAGTGTTTAAAGGCTAAATTCAAGTAAAAAAAAAAAAAAAAAAAACCCTTTTTAAGTTTAACAGTGGTCAAAATTGAGGAAAAAATATTATATCGAATGTCTATACACGTGTATAAAATGAAGTAAAGTGCTAGCTATACAAAGTCGCATAAAGTGCAAATAAGTTGTGTAGCGACTATAACATAAGTCGCATAAAGCATAAGTGAACTTCAAATCAAAAATCGCATAAAGTAAACTATAGGTGAAAAAAAGTGCTGGGTGATCCTCAATCCAATAAGTAGTGGTAAGGGTGATCCCACGGGGTTCTGCGTAATCCCAGATGGTAAATATATGGATGTCCCCTTACCTTACTGCTGTAAGGTTACAGCATGTATTAAGTGTGTCTTTAGATATTCCTGGAGGTCCTTTCCCTTTATGGATCCTAGTATGGCAATTCCTGTTAGGCGTCCCTCTCCTACTCGCTATATGGTGCGTGGCCTCTTTTTAAAGGATACTTGGGGTGTTTGCCGCAGGTAGTCTCATGCCAAGTATATAGGGTTAAAACATAAAGGAAGGATGCCCCATAGTGTAGTAATTTTAAGAAAGTGCAGTATTTATTGAAAAAAGTATGTTTCAGGTATTCACAAACATAAGGTAATAGAAGGCAATGTAAAAAACGAGCAGCGAGCTCGACCAACGTCACTTCCGGTAGCGGTAATTCCCGACGCGTGTTCGTCACAGGTCACGTGACTTCATCAGGGGATAGCTTAGACGCATGTATAGTGACTATATATAGGCAGATTGGTAAAGAGAACGATGTACGCAGCTAATTTGTATCGTTAAACGACCGCCGGAAGTATAGCGATGGCCATATTGCTTTCGACGTGGTCGCCGGAAGTAGACCGGCGGCCATTTTGTTGGTTTCAAGGATGTAAACATCCGGTTTATTGTATGCCGGAAGGCATATAGCGGCCATCTTGGAACCAATGTGTCGCTATAGCGGCCGGTAGACATAATGTTGGTGGGCATAACCATATGCTGAACGAGCAAGTTTAAAAGCATATGTGAGTGGGTCGAATGAGCATGACACATAGTGTTAAAACGCAAATGCATACTTTAGAAATAGCAGGGAAGCGGAAAATGGAGACAGAGTCCCAAGGTAGGCCTGAACTTCTTGCTTATCATCTCAGGTGTGCCGTCCTGGAAGATGATTGGAGAAAATTACCAGTTACACTTACCGGTAACAGGTTTTCTGGGAAATCTTCCAGGACTGCAGGCCTACTTCCCTACCCTTAATTGTTGGTGACGTTTCAATTTGTCACAGAATGTACCCTCTGGCACCGGTGTGGGTTTGTACTTTGTCATAACTGAGGGACAGAGGGACTCATTTGTTGATTGTGTTTCCTGTCAGGTGAGACCTGTCTTCTCAGGTGTGCCTTCCTGGAAGATTTCCCAGAAAACCCATTACTGGTAAGTGTAACTGGTAATTTTCCTGCTTGTTTGATTGGCTCACTGATTTTACCAGAAGTCTACACTAAGATACAAGTCAGATTTTTGGCATCTCCTGTAACAAAAATGTCATTTTTGGTAAGATACTCCCAATAGGAAATCACGTCTAAAGAGATGCAGACCCTGCAGTTTTCCGCATTAGAGCCCTATAGCTGCAGCAGCTGGTTGATAACTATGACACCACTCCTATAGACTCACTTAGCATAGGGGCACAGAGGAACACACTGATTTCTTTAGAATAACAAACGGTAGGGATCTGCAACTAACTTTGTTAAAAACCCTGCAATGTGCATAGATCACCCAGAGGGGGATGTTTTTTTTTTTTTTTTTTTTCTCAACAAAAGCGGAGTTACGCTTCAAGGCAAAAATGAGTAGCTGACATGAGCTCATGACTACAGGTGCTCACAGACTTCAGTAGCTGGCCTGGCTAGAAAGGCTCTTTCTGTTTCAGCTGTTCCTCTTGATAAAGTGCTACAGCAGCATCTTCGCCTGTCTGCTGATTTAAAATTGGCAGAGTGAAGTGCACAAGTTAAAGGAGCAGTCTTAAGCTACTTTAGTCTGGGGGTGGTCGGTTGTGTCTGCCATGTTCAACCTCTCACTGTGGCCACTTTTAGCAGTGTTGAGGATTAAATAAATACATTTATATTCTATAAAACTGGTTTGCTGCTAACTTTTTTTTTATTCTTAATTTAATGTTGTTTAATACTATTGCTTTATTATTGCCATATAATATTTTACATCTAAATGTACTGGTGACTCTGTGGAAGTCACACTCTTGAAAATAGTGCTACATTTTGAGCTCCTGGTAAATACATGTTTAACAAATCTTGTACAGGTTTCAGACCTTTTCAAGTTAAATATACCTGATATAAAATAAGGTCCAATAGACTGTTATATGTTCTACTTTTCCTGCTCTGATTTAGAGGTTACTGGATGATAACTTATTTTTCATTTTCCTAGTTATCCTGGCCTGCTCAGCTCACTCACTGGGACACTAATTACAAAGTAATACACAGGACAAAAACAAGGTTATTATTGCCCAGTAGTGGTATTTGTCCTTCACAGCAGGAGAAATGTCTGTAATAAATTAATCACTGACATTAGCTGTCCCACATTTTTACGAATAGAACATTTTGCAATCTGCAGAGGTCCAGTAAACACGCAAAGTACTATTTGTGTCTAAAATAGTTACAGCTGTTTTCCTGCAGAATTCATGTTACTGACATCATGTCAATGACGTCAGTTTGACATCAATTTGAAATGCTTCTGAGATAATTCAGAATTCAGGGATGCATTTGACTTGCTTCTGACCTGCATTTGACATGCTTCAAATGGATTATGCATTTACACAGACTTGTATGGGAATGCAAACCCAGTTGAAGTGAACAAAAGCCCATTGACAAAAGCCCTTCCTCTCAACCTGTAAGTAGCAACTTTGTTTTTTAAGCTCTGCTAGTCCAAACCAGATTAAAAAAATATCGTTCCCACTATGGCTCTTTTTTTGCATGAGTAGAGAAACTGAGACTGAAGACGCCCATACCATTTTTTTTTTTTTTTATGGTAACGGATGTTGCAGCGCTTCTAAGTTGCTCTTCCATGGAACGGAATGTAGGTAAAAGTGTGAATTGTTTGCTTAACAATTTAAAAAAAAATCATTGGTTTTAATACGCCCTATGGTTCATTTTGTTGTAGTTTATTCATTAAAGCTCAATGAGCCCTCAGTTTTAATCAGCTACTATTCGCTATTAAGTACATTCTAGATCAGTGGCTCTCAACTCTTGTCCTCAGGAACCAACAGGCCAGGTTTGCAAGATAACAGAAATACATCACAGGTGATATCATTTGCTGCTCAGTAATTGCAGTATTGTAGTCTGCATCTCCCCAAGGTAATACTTCAAATCTGGCCTGTTAGTGGGTCCTGAGGACAAGAGTTGAGAACCACTGTTCTAGATGCATCAAAACAAAAGGTGTTCAATATCTTACAGTTTGTTTTTATTTCCAAAGAAGCCACAGCCTGGGTAGAATGCTTTTCCCCTGTCAGCAGCTATAGAGGGGCACTCCTGCTCTGTGTGGAAGCAGTGGATTAATTGCAGAGATCTGGCACACCACCTACTGTGTCAGATCTATGACAGGGCAATCATAAAAGCTTGTGTTTCCCACTGATTGGAAAGCTCTGGTTATAACTCAGGGGGTTATTGAACCTCTGTTATGAGATCGCTGCTTCAGAGGGTAGCTACAGGCAGGCGATAGGCTTTTTTTTTACTCAGGCTGTGACTGTTTTGGAAAGAAAGTGAACTGTAGGACATTCAGCACCCTTTGTTTTGATGCCCTATCACATACCCATTGACAACTGCAATGTTGTGGAGGCCTCGCTTGCACCTCCTGCCTAACATTCCTGAAGGGGGGAGATGGACAGTGTGAGGGCACAAAGTGGCAAGAGTGCCGGAGTAGCTAGCTGGTGAAGTCCGCTGTTAGGTGAATGAAGGGTTGCAGTCCTAAGAACTGGCTACTGAAGCAGCTTGGCACCAGAGTAGGAGATTGTAGCGGAGCCGATATGCAGGTAGCAACCAGCGGCAGCCGGGTAGCAAGAGACCGAGTTAGCAGAGCAAATTCAGGAAGCAGGCCAGGGTTGGTAACAGCCGGGCAGCGCAGTACAGAATCGGCAGGCAAAGACAAATCCAGTAAACAGGCCAAGGTCAGCGAGATCGGGTGAACAAGGTTAGTGCGGGAGCAAACGCAAAGTTCAGGAGAAAGCCGGGTCATACACAGGTAAGCAGGCTCAATGGATCAGGTCACAGGAATACATGTACAAGCTGAAGACCATTCAGCAACTGCTCATGTTGACAGGCCAGTTAAAATAGACACCAAGTACATATGCTAATTCATATGCACACGTGCAATAGTACATCTATTGCTTCTTTGCCTAGAAGTATTAGCATGTGACAGTGCACAAAAATGAGCATAAGCATGCACTGGTTTGCTGGGAATCAGGTTTACCCTGAATAAATTTAAACCGGTTAGCATTGAAATCATGATAAATCCTTTTATTGATTTTAATATAATTGTTTATATTTTTTGCCGTATCATATGTACATGGTTCTTGTGTTTTTTTTTTTTCTGTTATAGCTCACATAATACAGAGTCTAATTAGAGACTGTGACAAAATGGTGTCACTTTAGTGACCCTGATATTCTCTATAGTATGGTATTTTCAAGTGGTGAAGCTCTTATGGTGATGAACGAACACCTAATTGGCCTTTTCCAAGTTCTATCCAGTGGGGAATACCTGCATCAGCTTGACCTAGTACTAACGGCACTTATTCTTTATGCCAGTAAGAAGTCCTAAGGCATTGAAATAATTTCTAGAAAATAAAAAAAGAATGATGCTCCTCTGCTTGCTCAACATCCCCATTTATTTAGGATATATGCAGCATTCATGCTTCATATGAAACTTCTGAAATATGCTGCCTATCTCCATCATCAGACAGATAAGAGATTCTTCACTCCTGAGAAATTGGAGCCATTATTCATGTACAGGCATGGGCTGTGAAATTTCAATTTACAAAAGTTATTTCTTGCGAAATGCAAAAAAAAAAAAAAAAAACTGTTCTAGTTGTAAGCCAGACAACGATTCCATGGTGATATATTCAGGAGTAATCCACACAATCATGTTGTATGTTCTTCCTTCTAAAATAAATGCTGTATAATCAAAAATGTTAAATATGTCTTCTAAACCATAAATGCTTACCATTTGGGAACATTAGTGGTTTATTTTTAATTATTTTATTTATTTATTTTGACTATTTCACCTTTCATAAGCAGCAAGCCAATAAACTCTATACAGGTTCTGCGTTCTTTGAAGTCTATCTTCCACTCAACACCTATGCTGAAAATCACCTGAATACCTCTGAGAGGCAAAACTTGGTAAAGCAAACAGCCTAGAGGTGCTTGTACGAACGCTACTGAAGCACTGAAGCTTTTGCCACAACTGGTAGTATCAAAGGCAGATTCACTCCTCCTGTACTTTCCATTAGCCCTTCACATTGACACTGGCCAAAAGGTGGCTGTGGAAGAGGGTAGGGTTGACTTCCAAAACATCCAGGAAGTGCTAACGCTTACTATTCTGACTCCGATTGTTCTGAAGCGAGTTATCCCTTGTGAAAACTCTATGCCTGGCCTGTATAAGATATAATCACTGAGGACAGTCCTCATCAGATAGTTTGAACTCGCCAAATACCTATTCCATCTACAAGATGCTTTTATTCTGAACATCAAGTTACAGCAGATAACAGGATACAAACAGATGAATAGGTTGTAGTATTTATGCGGTCAAAAGATATTGTCTGTAGCTTACAATGCAGAATACATGTGCCCTGCTACATGTGGCTTGTTATTGTACTTCTTGTGTCATGGATGCAACTAACAAGAAGAAGGGTGGAGCATTACATACAAAGGAAGTGTGTTATAACATAAGGGAAAAAGAACATAAGAAACAAGTGCATTACCACAAAAGGTCACTAGATGGCCGCATGTGAACTAAATATAAACGTCCATAGAAAATGGTTAGGAAAACAGTCTATATAAATTCTATGCCCCGTTGGAGCAGCACACTCCCCGTCTGACATTGTAAATGTCACTATATACATCAGAATGGTAGTTATGCAACTGCAAATAACAAACAGTGTAATTTTCTAGATGTCTTAAAGACCTGAAAGACAAAAAGAACATGCATATAATGCAATAACAATAACTCTTAATTCAAGGCTTCAAGATATGTCGACTAAAGTCCAAGACACTTTCTTCTTGAAGTCACAGATAGGGTCCAGCAGCGTAGGCAAACAACAAGTTCATTCTCCAAAGGGGAAGAGCAGAATAAGTTCTGTGATAGGTCTGATGAAAGTCTTTACAGTCCCTTGTCTTGAAACCTTCACCTCCACCTTACGTACCTTACCGTCATCACTAGGAACGCTCTTTACAATAAGTCCCATGGGCCATTCAATTCTTTCAGCTTGCTGGTCCTTAAGCAGAACAAGATGTCCAACTTGTATGTCAGGGTTCCGTCGTTGCCATTTCCTGCATCCTTGAAGCAGTTGGTGAGGTTTTGTACTCGCTTCCACTGGTCATAACACAGATTTCCTGCTTTAAAGTTTCCATTTGAAACAGGAACAGACCCAAGCTTCTGAGTAAGAAGAGTAGCTGGGGTAAGGATATTTGGGGTCTCTGGATCTTTGGACACTGGAACAAGTGGTCTTGAATTAATTATGGCAGATGCCTCTGCCAGGAAGGTGGTTAGAGTCTCTCTAGTAAGTCTTGTGGAATTAAAGTCCATAAGCATAGAGTCCAATATTTTACGTGTGATGCCTATCATTCTCTCCCATGTGGAAAGAATGAGGAGGATTGCAAATCCATGTACAGCCTTTTTCAGCTAAAAAGTCTTGGATTGACCTAGAGTTGAGCTGTAACTCTCGACAGGCTCCAATGAAATTAGTTCCACAGTCAGATCTTAGTGTCTTGGCCGGTCTTCTGATGATTAGGAATCGTCTTAGATCATTGATGAAATTTGAGGCATCCATAGAACTATTACTTCTATGTATACTGCATGTACACTCATGCAAGTGAACAGAACTGTCCATAATTTGTTATTTGCTTGGCCACCTCGAGTTCTGCGGGCTGTTACCATCCATGGCCCAAAGACATGCAAACTAACATTAGTGACAGGTGGGTCAGTACTTAACCTGTCAGCTGGTAAATCTGACATTTGCTGTTGCTGGTGTTTCCCTCTGTTTGCGGCACTGAACACAGCTGTGCAGTGTCTGTCTTTTTGCTCCTATAATCCAAAGGCCTGCAGCTCTTATGGCACCCTCTGTGAAGTGTCTGATTTGGTGCTTAACCCCCTCATGGTAGTGCCTTATGAGCAAAGTGGTGATGTGATGACGAGCAGGTATAATGAGAAGATTCTGTTCTTGCTCACTCAACTCAGCCTTGTATAAACGTCCACCAACCTTTAACATACCACGATTGTCAATGAATGGATTCAGGTTGGCAGTCGGACTGTTTTTTTGCAATGTCCCCCTTGTCACGGATCCATTTAATTTCTGAGCCAAAGACACTCTGTTATACAGTGTGTATTATGATCAGTTCACCTTCAGCAATGTCTTGCAGAAAGAAGCTTTTGGCACTCGTGCCAACCTTGACAGTGAGCATCTGTGGGCTTTGTGTGGAAGCAATCTACAATATGAACTAACCTTGCAATGGTGCGCACCAGCCTTCTCCACTTGGAGAAAGGTTCAAAGCGTTGACAGCCCAAGACAAGTTTGTTCAGTTCTGGGGGGGTTTTAACTACAGGACGAATCTCTGAAACTTTGTCAGGTTCTATAAGACTGAAGACTTCAGCTGTGGTTTCTTCTGGATAATCCAGCAGGAATTCATGTCCTGTTAACCAAGAATCATTTGCAAAAACACTTGCAGACACTGGCCTGGTGGCATGATCTGCAGGGTTAATTTTAGATGGAACATAATGCCATTGTTCAGGTTTAGATGATTTCCTGATTCTCTCTACATGGTTGCTGACATAGCCATAGAAACGTTTAGTCTGGTTGTAGATGTAGCCCAGAACAACTTTGCTGTCTGTGTAGAATCTGACATCATCTATCTGAATGTCTAGCTCACGCAGTATGAAATATGCTATTTCTACAGCTAGCACAGTCACACAAAGTTCAAGCATGGGAATCGTGTGTTCAGGCTTAGGTGTTAACTTTGGCTTTCTAAAACAGAAACCCTATGTGCGCTTAATTAGAAGACTCCCTCGACAGCTGCTATGGCCTCAGTAGATGCATCTGAGAAGATGTGAAGCTCTTTTTTCTGACTTGTAGCAAGGGAGGCAGAAGTGTAGCTGCGTGGTATACGGATTCCATCTAAGGCATGTAGAGATTGTTTCCAGGATTCCCACGTTGAAAGCTGGTCTATTGGTAGTGTCCGTTGAAGTGAGTTGAATCTGATTAGAGCCTGTTCACGATTGGTTGGGAGTTTAACCCTTGCAGCATGAAGAGGTAATGGTGCAACCCAGCTGTTAGACTCATCCTAGAAGAATTCTTTGTCCATTATTTTGATGAACTCTGTCTTCGACTGTCAAGGCTATTTTGCTGTCATCGCTTGTAGTACAAAAGACTGTGGTACCTAGGTTGTCATCACAAAGGTTAGGAGTGACATCAGGTACTTGGATAATGTCAAGGGGCTTCTCTTTTACTTCATAATGGCGATGGCACTGTTTGAAGTGGGGTGCACGTCCGCTTCCTAACATGTAAGTTTTTGAAGGAATGAATCTTGGATGGCGTACACATTCTATCCAAGCATATGTCGCCCACGATTAGCCAGCCTAAATCGAGTTTTTGTGTGTAAGGGGCATCATAAGGTCCATTGCACTGCTTGCGTACTTTGTGTACTCTGAGAATGTGTGTCTTCCTAGCAAGATCAAGATTTCAGCATTCATGTCCATTGCACAAATTTCATAAACAAGGTGCCTCAAGTGAGGATGGTGATATGCAGCCTCTGGAGTAGGAATTTGTTCCCCTTTGTCTGGTATCTGGTCACACTTGACTAATGTTGGTAGGGGTATGCCCTCTTCCTTATTGACATGAGACCACGAACCCATTGGCCCTTCTGCTGAAGGTCTCTTCATGACAACAGGTTCTGAGCGTATACGGTGATGCGTGTCCCTCTATACTAAAGATCTCGAATTTAAGCTTAACCAGGGTTCTGTTGCTCTGTTCATCTATTATGGAGTACATCCTAATAGCTTCCTTTTTGTTGACCCTTTGGGTATATCTTGACTAGGCATATCTTAGCGCAGCATTTGTGATCTAAGCCTTCTCCAGACTTCTGTGCATGAAGAAGAAACATTAGCTAGGGCTGGAGCATGACCTTGTTGCTCCCCACCTTGACTTGAGACAGGGCTGGAGTTAGGAGGCTGCTGTGAATTGTCTGAGGGTGGACCTGGATGCATAGCTGTAACATGTCTGTCACTACTGCATTCTGTGCACTTGATGACAACTTTACAGTCTTTAGCAAAATGTCCATAACGAGGACAGCACCTGTAGCATATTCCAAGTTTCGGGAGAATCTCCCTGCGCTCTTGTAGCGTCTTTGCCCCAAGACCACGACATTTCTTTAGGGGGTGAGGCTTCCTTTGAATAGGGTACTGACGATTAGGGTCTTTATGTCACCCAAATCACTCTGGTGAGCAGAAGAGGATACGGGTGGTGAGATGTCTGTCCTTTTAACAGATATTGCTCTATTAATGTCTCTATGTTTATCTGCTATGTTATCATACCTTGATGAAAATGATGATGAAGCAGGCAAGTTGGGTTCAGTGAAGCTGGGATTGTTTCTCATCCATTCTTGATCACCGATGAACCTACAAAAATATGCGAATGGAGGAAAATATACATTATAGTCTTTTTTTTTTTTTTTTTTTGTACCTTGAGCCTCCTTGTGTCCATTTCTCTTGCAGCCCATATGTCTGTTTAGACACCACTGAATTGACAGCATGAGCAGTGTCCAGGAAGCTTAGTCCAGGTAGACGTGGATCTGTCTTTGCCAAATCCAGTTCCATGAGAAGATCACTCAGATCTTGGAGCTTGCGATAGTCTTTGTTCCCTATTTTTGGGAAGTTTTTTGCAGTCTCTTGAATAGAGCGCTTTCTATGGCTTCAGAGCTACCATAGGCTTGCTCAAGTCTTGCCCATGCAGCAACAAGACCTGCATCTGGGTGGTCAACATGCACTGTCCTCAGTCTTTGAACACGATCTGCAGATTCTGGCCCTAGCCACTTTATGTAGTCCTTAAGGCTTGTGCTAGCCGTGGCTTGAGCTGTGGCTTGTCACTAGAAGTCACCTTGTTGTCAGCAAGAGTTGATGCTGTTTTCTGCATAGATGCACTTGTGTTGTAGACTTGAAGAGGCTCAGGCATTTGGAGCTGAGAGGTCTCTGTGTTGAGAGTCAGAACAGTGTTAGTAAGATGTACAGGAGATAACGCTGCATCATTGCAAACATTATGCTTCAGTACATATTCACTGGTGCGTTCATCTGGGTCTTGTGGTTCCGCTGGGATGGACCAGTCTGAGTTAGCACTTTCTCCCATCACTTGTTCGAGGGCTCTCAGCCTTGCTAGGGCAGCTGCTTCCTCCCTCCCTTTTCATTTTTAGAATCTTTATTTGGGAATCTGCCTCTACTTGTTAAGATGCCATCTCTCCTTCAAGAGTTTTGCTTTGAGCATCCAGCTCTGCTTGGCGAGCTTTGCTCTGAGCTTCCATCGCTGCTTGGCAAGTTACCAGCTTTGCATGGCGAGCTGCCTTTTGTGTTTTTTACTTCTGCTTCCTTTCTGATAAAGGAGCTTTGCACTTTTTTTGATTCCGCATTAGCGCGGGCCTCTATTACCCTGTCGCTTACTTCCCTTTGTTGGATTAGTGCTTCTGCCCTGAGGTGTCCCCTCCATATTACAGTCCTGCAAGAAAGCTATGTATTTTGCAAACAGCCGCTGGTAGCGTTCGTACGTGGCAAATAAGCGATCTATAGTCTTAGTTCAGCTGGTCGATCATTAACCACTTGACCACTGGGCACTTAAACACCCTTAATAACCAGACCAATTTTCAGCTTTCGGTGCGCTCACATTTTGAATGACAATTACTCAGTCATGCAACACTGTACCCATATGAAATTTTTGTCCTGTTTTTCGCTATCAAAGAAAAAAGACCGAAAATTCTGTAAAAATAAAATAAAATATAATAATAATAATAATTTTTCTTCGTTTGTTATAAAATTTAGCAAATTAGTAATTTTTCTTCATAAATTTTGGCCAAAATTTATACCACTACATATCTTTGGTAAAAAAAATAAGTACAAATTGGTGGATATTATTTGGTCTGCGTGAAAGTTATAGTCCACAAGCTATGGTGCCAATATCTGAAAATTGATCACACCTGAAGTACTGACGGCCTCTTTCAATTCTTGAGACCCCAACATGCCAGAAAAGTACAAATACCCCCCAAATGACCCCTTTTTGGAAAGAAGACATTCCAAGGTATTTAGTAAGAGGCATGATGAGTTTTTTGAAGTTGTAATTTTTTTCCCACAATTCTTTGCATAATCAAGGTTTTTGTTTGTTTTTTTTACTTTTATTTTCACAAAACTGTCATATTATCAGTTTATTTCTCACACACAGCATATGCATACCACAAATTACAACCCAAAACACATTCTTCTATTACTCCCGAGTATGGTGATACCACATATGTGAGACTTTTACACAGCGTGGCCACATACAGAGGCCCAACATGCAGGGAGCACCATCAGGCGTTCTGGAGCACCCAGGACAATTCTGACATTTCTCTCCTACATGTAAAAATCATCATAATTTATTTGCTAGAAAATTACATAGAACCCCAAAATATTATATATGTTTTTTTTTAGCAAAGACCCTAGAGAATACAATGGTGGTCGTTGCAACTTTTTATCTCGCACAGTATTTGCGCAGTAATTTTTCGTACGTGTTTTTTTGGGGAAAAAAAAACAATGCAGAGTATTGGCGGGTATTGGCGGGGTATTTCGGGGTTAAATTCGCGATTCGTGGTAAATGGCCGCGATGAGCGCCCGTTTGCCGTGATGCGGACCCGGCAGTCATGGATGCACTCGAGTGCGGGCCCCAGGGGGCGCACGAGAGCAGAGTTAAGAAACCGACCTGTAACCGTCATTCGGCTACGGGGCGGTTGTTAAGTGGTTAAAGTGTGACTAAACTGACAGTTTTTATTGTACTTTTGGGTCTTATACTCTGTTCGGCAATATCTGCAGAATTTGCTCCCTGTACATCTGCGGGTTCGGAGGCATGGTGAATCTGTGTTGATTCAGCCATGAAAGAGTGCTCAGAGTCTTGTCTAGACATTTTTCAAGTTTTTGCAAGAAATGGTACTGTCTCTTTAAGAAAACGAGCGGCAGCTTAAACAGGTGGGGTAACACAGTTCAATGTAGAGAAACCGTTTTTAACATTCATATGAGGTGCAGTAAACTCGTGCGACCATGTGCTTTCACAAGATGGCGGATTGCACTGAGCTTGATTGCAGATCAGGCGCACACCATATATACAGCAGGCTGTGGGAATTCTATACATCTTTTGACTATTCTGCCTCCGATTGTTGTGAAGCAGTTTATCCCTTGTGAGACCCCTATGCTTGGCCTGTATAAGATATAATCACTGAGGACAATCCTCATCAGATAGTTTGAACTTGCCAAATACCGATTCCATCCACAAGATGTTTTTATTCTGAACATCAGGTTACAGGACACAGATGAATAGGTTGTAGTATGTATACGGTCAAAAGATATTGTCTGTAGCTTACAATTCAGAATACATGTACCCTGCTACATGTGCCCTGTTAGCTGCATCCATGACATAGGAAGTACAATAACGGGAAGAAGGGTGGAGCATTACATACAAAGGAAGTGTGTCATAACATAAGGGGAAAAGAACATAAGAAACATAGTGCATTACCACAGAAGGTCACTAGATGGCAGCATGTGAACTAAATATAAACTTCCACGTCACGTTGGGGGTCCTCACATAGTTATCCACTCACCTTCAACTTCCGTGGGGAACACCTGCTGTAAAGTCTCACAGCTTTGAGATCCAGATATCATTCATCTTTTTTGGCTTTTATTATATGGTCTTGAATCTCACGGTATTTCTTTTTTTGCAAATATCTTTTTATTCGTTTTTTAGAAACAAAATAAAAGGCATACAATAGGTCCAGATTGGAAATGACAGGGAGATTGGTTACAGCTTCTTGTTTGTAATGGAAGGGCGCAGCCTTCTAATCATAAGATAATGCATACAGGATTTCATGCTATCTTGCACTTCTATAAGTTGGGGCATTTGTTATCTACAGTATAGTTCTCCTGTCCTAATACCGTAAACTGACAGTGTTATGTAAATTGTGTACCACCTTCTTCCATGTGAATCTTACGGTATTTCATCAGTATATGTACACACAAACCAACTTCGGCTGTCTCCTGATGAAGTGGGGGTTGTCCTGCGAAAAGCATAGAGATTACAGCTTCTGCTAACAAATAATGATATAACAACTACTTTTGCTTCTGAAATGTACATTATTGAACATGTACCTTTTTTATTTTTTATGCAAACAAATACATTTTGTAATTTTTATACACTCATTGTATTTTTTACTTGGCACCACTCTGCAAAGTCCCATGGGCTAATTTTCTTGTTGGGTAATTATAGACCCCTCTCCTTTTTCAGGGTAGTTAGAATAAACTGGGTGGGAGTAGTGTCAGGTAGGACAGTATAGTTGGGATTTGACTGGAATGCTATTTTAACACTGAAACTGTTCACTCAGCAAAGAGATTTAAATGTAGAGACCAACATGGTGCAGTGTTTTCGGCAAGATACAGTAGTTATTAAAAGGATAAAATCACACTATGATTAATAAATATCTTGCTGAAAATACTGCCCTCCAAGACTGTGGATAAATTGGCTTCTGAGCAGCAAGGCATTTGTTGATCTCTGTACGAGATCTAGCAATCTGTTAAGGAGCTTATTAACTCTTTATGGTGAAGAAGCTTTGTTGGCACATTTTCTTCCCTCTTTGGTGGTGTGACTTGCTTTGAATCTTTACACAGGGATTGGAGAGTGTGTTAAATAGGACACTTGACACTGTATTCAAAGTTTTTTTATGGACTTTCATAATGTTGCACTAAATATGTCTTTTAAGGTTATATATTATTTTTTATGCACTATTGATTTAGTGTAAGAATATTCATATGAATTTGATACTGTTAGTTATTGGATATTATTAAATCTGAAGGGACAGGACACCTTAATGTGGCTTTTTATCTATTTTTTTTTTTTTTATATCTTATACTCAAGTGATGGGATGCTATAGTCCATTTTATTAATTAATTCATCATATACTTATACACTTCATTGATCAATTTTTACTTTAAATTATTTTTCATTTCTTAAGCGCACCATTATCGTTTTTGTTTTCATGGAAACCAACTTAAACCTAACTTTAGACCCTGTTCACACCTGTGCTTTTTTTTTTGGGGGATTTTAGGTGCGCTAAAAAAAGTCCTGCATGCTGCCTTATTGTTGTGCTATTATTAAAGTGCATGTTCTAAAGAGTTTACTGTTAACCCCTCCAAAACTGTCAAAAAATGCATGGCCTTTAGAATCTTTGTTGTGAAATGTTAGGATATTTGAGAATGAATAGTTTCAGTTTAAAAACAGCTAGAGAGGTTAGGGGTGGCTTGTTTTAGAGCTGCAACTAACAATTATTTTCATACTCAATTAGCTGGCCGATTATTGTTTAGAGTAATCAATTAGTCAGATAAAAACAGTGAAATGAACAAACGGATTGTTTCAAACTGCAGAATAAACAACCTAAACTTTCCATTAACATTAAACAAGCTTTAAAAAAAAAAAAGCTAATATTTTTGAATATCTGTGCAGTGGTAAATATAAATAAACAGTTGTATGGTTCGGGAACAAAATATCGAATCCACTCTTAGAATAACGGAAGAGATGTACTGTATTTATAGAGGTTGAATCTGGTATATATCATCAGACTCCGAGATTAAAAAAAAAAAAAAAAAAAGGCCTAAAAAGCTGTTTTCAGATTTTCAGACCAGATTGTAATATAATATTATGCATGAAACAAGCTACCTGCGCCTGCTGTCACAAAGACATTTAATAGCAGCAGAATGCTTTTTGTTTCACCTGTCGTCATGATGGAGTTAAAAACCAAAAATTAGCCCTTTTATAATAGAACTAACCTCTGCAGCTGAGGTGCAGATATTCATTACTACAATGGGTTAAATTATACTGTGAAAGTAATAAAATATATAACTTAAAACCTATATAATACAATAATAAATATACTAATAAGTAGGATGTATAGGGTATTTCAACTTGGAGTGAGACATGAAGCTACATGAACGGTAGGGGGGGGGGGGGTATACAGTAAGTCTTTTTATATTAAAGCAGTGGTTCTCAACCTTGCTTGTGTCGCGACCCCTTGATAAAATTTCCCAAGTTGTGGGGACCCCTAACAGTAAAATTATTTTCGTAGCATGGGTTGTCAGCACCCAAGGCAAGACAAGTAATTTTCTCCCCTAACCCACAGACATTTAGTGCTCCCCGAGTCCCTTCCACTTGTACAGTATTAAAACCCCTTATGGTACATTTAAGGATGTACCACTCTCTTTGTTCTCCTCTCTTTCTCTTTTTATCTCTATCCTAATTTCTTGTTTCCTCCATCGCTCTATCTAGCCATCTTTCTCGTTTTTTCGCTTACTTTCTCTCTCTCTTTTTATTTTTTTTATTTTTTTGTTTTCTTCTTCACCCACAAAAGAGTTGTCACAATTTTTTAAAAAAGTGGCTAAGCAGGGCTCGGGCCGCGTCTCATTCAGTGTCCTGTGAATGGAAAAGTACAGGGTTGTAGTTTTCAATAAACTGCCACGATGCTGTGGAGTGCCGTTGTAGTTCATTGAGTCTTCCTGTCAAATTGTATCTGCTTACCCGTACGGGATGTACAGGTACACAGATACACTGGCAGATCTGCTGGAGACTTGCATCAGCAGATCTGCTTATCGCTGTTGCAATGCAAAATAAACCTAATAATGTACATTATTTTTACCTGCAAAAAAAGAAAAGTGCATTTATAATTTTTTTTTTCTAAAAAGTGAACTTTTCCTTTAATTTAATTGAAATGCCTTAATTTACCTCCAGTCTATCAGTCTCCAGCTTCTCTGGGTTCAGATGCTGATCTTCCCTGCACTGAGCCCTTACATCACTTTGTTCTCCTGCCCAAGACTATATGCACCATTGCTCCTCACACATTCACAAGCTCTCAGGCCCTTACTGACATGAATGAACGCTGTACTGAGCTGTATGTGTGCTGCACTGGGTATACTGACATGTAAACAACAATGCATTCTGTATGCAGGCCAACTAATTGTTAATGAAAATCATTGACAGCTATTTTTATTATTGATTTTTAGCAATTATGTGGATTAGTTGTTTCAGCCCTAGCTTGTTTTAAAGAACTCAGAATGTATACGTAGTTTAATGGCCATACTCTGGACAGAGTTGTACTCTGTTAGCCTGCGGAAAACTTCTTCTTTATTTTCCTAGTGAATGAGAACTGCACTTTTGGTGTTCTCCTAATTTAATTAGATTTTAGTACCTATAAATGTTGACCAAGCAGACCTCATTTCATAGAAATGTCCCATTTGCGTACTTCAGGAATCAATAGCCTTCTCCATACTGCCTGAGCACAAGATTAATAAAAGTATAGCACATGGTTCTAAGTAGAAAGCTAGCTGCTTATAATTCAATTTTTGAAGTTAATTTAGCTGTATCGGCTTGTGTAGTTAATGTAAATCACTTTCAGTAGCTTTGAAAGGCTAACAATTACCATACCGTGCCACAGAAATAGATTTAACTTATGCAAACGTCCTGGCTTTCTTAATTTGGACTGTGTTCTCCCTCTTACACTTAACATAAAAATAAGAGAAAGGGGACATGCTTCACAAGTTTCCATTATTGGACTGATCCTATAAAAAAGCGCAATTGTATCTCCCCTGAAAATTATCAGTTTTGTTATCTTAAGAGGTGATATCCAGCCATAAAAATCTTTTTCTAAAGACTAATATGTTTGGTTGTGATGCCATTTGTTTTTTAGATACATGGGTAGCAGTCACCGTATGCCGAAATTGCCTACATCTGTCCAAGCAGCAGATAATAGAACATGTTCTGTTAAATATATATCGAACTCCATATAAATAGTATCATCTAATGTGCACTTAATTTATACACAAATGATTATAATAAAAAGATCAACATGACTGAGCTCCATGGGCGGAGTGAAATGTGTTGGGGGCGTGGCCTGGTTTGAGCCCAGGCTAAGTGTCATACGCTTTTCTATGGGGTTTTGCAGAGATGTACGACTTCCTGGACTTTTCCCTCCACCAATTGTGCCCTCACCTGGTTTTAACGAATTTAGAAGTTATGTAGGGACAGTGCAAGCTTTTGTCCCTTAAAGTGTTATTAAACTGACAACAGTAAAATCAGTCTGTATATGCAGTAAAGCATGCTTGTTATATTCACTGTGGAACCTAAGTGGTTAATCCTGCGCATTTTATAAAAAGGCTGTTTGAGCCTGTGTTCTCTGATCCTCCCCTTCTTTTACTGTCCTCAATCCATCTGCTGATACTATAGAGCCTTGGAGGAACTCTGCATATGCTCAGTTTGGTGTGTATTGCTAGAGAGTTTTTTTTATTTTATTTATTTTTTGGGGAGAGTACATGGAATCAGCACTGTCCAAACAGAGGGTTAGGGGCCATGCAGCCTCATAGGACAGTCAGAGGAGAATGAAAACTCCTCTTACAAGCTTTAACCACTTGCCCTCCAGAGGATTTATCCCCCCCTTCATGACAGGCCACTTTTTGCGATGCGTCACTGCGTTACTTTAACTGTCAATTGTGCGGTCGTGCGATCTTGTACCCAAATACAATTGATGTCCTTTTTTCCCACAAATAGAACGTTCTTTTGGTGATTTGATCACCTCTGCAAATTTTTTTTTTTTTGCGCTATAAACAAAAAAGATTGACAATTTAAAAAATAAACTTTTTTTACTTTCTGTTAACCACTTCCCACCCGGCCAATGCATATATACGGCCGGGTGGGAGCCGTCTACTCCTGATAGGACGTTCAGGAACGTCATTCAGGAGTAGCGGGATCGCGCGTGCGCCCGCGCAGCGGTGCGATCCCGATGTGCTCGTGTCACCCGGACACGGCACATCTCAGATCGGCAGGAGGGCTCTGTGATTGGCCCTCCTGATCACATGACGGCCGTGTCCAATCACGGCCGTCATGTGATGTAAACAAACAGCCGGTTGCTAGGCAATCGGCTCTCCTCTCCTCACACGGAAGTCACCGCTGAGGAGAGGAGAGCAGAACGCTGCAGCCGGCTGATGATCAGTGAGTATGGGCTGCTTTTTACAGCTTTTTACTCACTGATCATCAGTGTAGTGTAAACACACAACACACCACACAGTACAAACACAGTCCCCACACATGTCCCCAAAACACACATGTCCCCAAAACACACATGTCCCCAAATAATAAAAACACATGTCCCTAATAATAAAAACATGTCCCCCACATATGTCCCACTAGAATCACATGTCCCAATGATTATCTGCACACATATGTACGTGATCACCTGCACACATATGTACATGATCATTTGCGTACATATGTCCGTGATCACACAAACCAATTATTATACACTTAACGGAATTTTTTTTACCAAAAACATGTAGCAGAATAAATTTTGGCTTAAATTTATGACAAAATTTGATTTTATTGGATTTCTTTTCAAATAGAAAAAAGAAAATATTGTTTTTTTTCCAAATTTCCGCTATTTTTGCGCTTATATCGCAAAAAAAAAAAAAACGCAGTCGTGAATAAATAACACCAAAATAAAGCTCTATTTGTGCGAACAAAATTATAACAATTTCATTTGGGTACAGTGTAGCATGACCGCGCAATTGTCACTGAAAGCGCTAGAGCGCTGAAAGCTGAAAATTGGGCTGGGAAGGAAGGGGGCGAAAGTGCCCTGTATTGTAGTGGTTAAACATATCCAATAAAAAAAAAAAAATTTTTAAAAATCGAATTTCTTCATAAATGTAGGCCAATATATGTTCTGCTACATATTTTTGGTTAAAAACAAAAAAAAAGGTCCCAATAAGCATATATTAATTGGTTTGTGCAAAAGTTATAGTGCCTACAAACTATGGGATATTTTTATTTACTTATTTTTACCAGTAATGGCGTCCATCAGCGACTTATAGCAGGACAAAACAGACACTAATGCTTTTGACAATTTGGGGACCAAGGACACTAATACAGTGATCATTGCTAAAAAATATTCACTGTCACTGTACTAATGACACTGGCTGGGAAGGGGTTAACTCCAAAGAGCTGTTATCGAACCTCCTCCAGAACATAAGCACACTATATCTTTAAGAGCACTCTCCAATCTTCACCCCCCACTCTGCAGTGCACATGTTTTAAAAAAAAAAAAAAAAAAAAAAAAAAAAAAACTCTATAGTAGTACGTTATCATATTTTTATTTATTTATTTTTTTAACACTTCCATACCGCAGAACGTCATATGAAGTCCTGGGCTTTCAGTGGTGATATCTGAATGATACAGCTGCAGGCATCATTCAGATATCTTTTTTCAGCCGGCGATTCCCTTCACCATAAAAACAATCATAGCAGCTGCTCAGCCTCTTGATCATTCTAACAGGTGGTGGGAAGGGACGTTCCCCTTCTGGTGCTTCGTGCCCGTGGGAACGGTGAGCTGGAGAAAAAATACACCGGCTCCAGAAGTTAGTCATCAAGAAAACCAAGGGCCAGATGGTTCCTGACAGTGTCTATGACTTCCGGGCTGGCAGAAATAAACAATGCCAAGGACTCGGTTGGAAAGCCTGAGATCGTATTTTTTTTTTTTTTTTTTTTTCCTCAGGCTTTCCTGAGACCCCACATCTCTCCATAAAGAGGACCTGTCACACACTATTCCTATTACAAGGGATTTTTACATTCCTTGTAATAGGAATAAAAGTGATTTAAAAAAAAAAAAGGGAAAAAAGTGTCAAAATATATATATTTTTTTAAAATAAACAATAAAAAAAAAAAATTAAGCTCCCCGTCTTCGCATTCAAAAACGCATACGTAGGTCTTGTCCACAAATGTAAACAACGTTCAAACTACACATGTGAGGTATGGTTGTGAACATTAGAGTGAGAGCAATAATTCTAGAGCAAGACCACCTCTGTAACGCTAAACGGGTAACCTGTAAAAGAATTTAAAGCGTCACCTATAGAGATTTTTTTTAAGTACCAAAGTTTGGCGCCATTCCATGAGTGTGCAAAATTTTAAATTGCTTGGCGTAACATCTGTCACAATATACAAAAAAATTGGGCTAAGTTTACTGTTTAGTTTTCTTAAATAATGAAAGTGACGTTTTTTCCCCCAAAAAATTGCATTAAAAAAATTGCTGCACACATACCGTGTGACATAAGAAATTGTAATGATTGCCATTTTATTCCCTAGGGTCTCTGCTAAAAAAATATATATGTTTGAGGGTTCTGAATAATTTGCGAGCAAAAAAAAGAAAGCTGATTTCTACATGTAGGAGAGGAGTGGTGGAATTTGTATGGTATGGAAGTGGTTAAAGATGTATTCCTCATTCCCAGCTTATACCATTGCACTCACATTTCTATACCATCAGTATTGTGGTACAAACCTCTCACTGCAGTTCCGTGTATAGTGTACAGTGTCAGAACGTCTTACAGCCCTGGCCCTACGCTTTTCGTCACAGGGTCACATGACTTCCTCAGGGGGATGTTTTTAAAACACATCACAGAGATTGGATATTAAGATTTTTATTTATTATAATCATTTGTGTATATATTAAGTGAACATTAGTTTGCACATTTGATAATAATCTTTATACAGCATTTGATATATAGTTGCATCATATTTATATGTATATAGACTCAAGGTGACAACCCTTGGCAAAGTGCTGCAACCCTATAATTAAATGCATACATGCAGAAAAATCCCCCCCCCCCCCATTTTTGTAGGACTTTGAAGGCACTTGAATTTCAAAAACTTGTATGAGAAGTGAAATACGTAAAAACAGAATTTATTGGTTCATCAACTTATAAAAAGGAGACATGGCTAACTATACTACTAATATAGCAATTGTGAAATTTATAAAAATATGATGAATCTTCTTTCAACAGATGCGTTTCGTAGAGTTCACGTCTCCTTCATCGGGGTTATGAGGAGTATCATATAGTTAATCAAGTGGTGTCGAATATAGACATGCCATGTTTCTGGTAAAAACAAAGTGTGAAAGAATCTGTACTCTTGCGCATCATATTATAGTGTGCAATATCATGGTTCAGAGGCATAGAAGAGGAGAGAACACACCCTATATGGAGGGAGCAGGTAGCACTGAGACCTTAGAGGGCCAATCCTTGGCCTTAATACAGGACTGGAACATGTAGTCCCCAATATGGATGATATAGCGGGGCTTCTAGCTAGAGAGCCATGGTAAACCACCAGTTTTTGAGCATATAGGATAAATGTCCAGTCCTCCCAGGTCCAGATTCAAAGCAGGGTATACATGGCATGTCTACATACACCACTTGATTGACTTCATGATACCCCTGATGAAGGCGACATGAATCTTCCCCCACCCGACATGTTTCGGAGGGCTCATCATATTTTCATATATTTCATAGTTGGTGTAATAGTAGCCTGGTTAGCCATGTCTCTTCTTTTATTTTGATGTACCATTAAATTCAGTTTTTACGTATTTCACTTCTTGTATATATTTTTGAAATTCAAGTGCCTTAAAAGTCATTTATACACTTGAAATGGTATAAAGGTAGTAGTGGCTGCATATAAGTTATTGGGTGATTCATTTTCACATAGCAGCTCACAGGTCACATATTCACATATCGTATATTATGTTACTGAACACAAGATTACATCATGTTAGAGTGGTGCAGTTAAGAGTATTTTTTCACATAAATTTCAGTCCACCTATCTGATGTAAACCTTTTTAGTATTCTATCTCTGCGTTGCTAGTCTACAGTAGCCACTGTAAGCAACGCCACAAACTTACCTACATATATTATTTGGAACACTATTTACTGTAAGCATTTGGGAATGTTCTTTTACAGATCTTTAACATAGAGTAACTATTCTGTCTATTGGGATGTCTGACCTCTTTAACACTTCTAAATCCCTAGGTCTCTGATGATGGTCGGTATGCACTATTGTCCATCAGTGAGGGCTGCGATCCAGTTAACCGCTTGTGGTATTGTGATTTGCATAAGCAACCAAATGGCATTAATGGTGAGTTTTTTTATTTATTTATTTTTTTTTTATTTTGCCTGTGAGCAGATTACCTAATTTGAAACCATTTCATGGTATGATTGTAATGGTTGTTGCAAATCTTGCAGCTGATCTGATATTTTATATATGGCACCTTCTAGAACTCTGGTTGTTCTTTTCATTTAAAACGACTGCCTCCTCCTGCACATAATAATACTGGTAAGTGTGTGCTTAATCAGCCGTGCAGCAAGTCGGATAAAGGAAAGCAGCAGGAGCTGATCTTTCACTGATCTTATACAATGTAACCTGCGGATCACCACCCTGCCTTTAGAAATTGGCTGCATTTTCCACAATAAAATGCTTTTACCCTTGCCACTGCAACTGTAAATTAGGCGATTATCTTGTGTATGTGAAGTGAAAGTTAATAGAAGTATAATTGTAAATGTCAAAGAATTTGCAGTGTGAAGTAATGGCTTGCTTACTATTGAGTTACGTGGTGTATGTAAAGGAGATTTGATACTCATGGAAATATGACAGTGTCTTTAAATAGTGCACAGCAAGAATTAATAACCTTTTCTTATCCTACACAAACGTGTTCCTGTGTGGATTGGTGAATGTAGAGATGTCTGTTTTGGGTACAAGGCTTTAAGTTAAAGCCAGTTAAGTATACACACTGCAAGGTGAATTTTTTTCTCTTCTTGTGGCAGACCTTAGGTGACCACCAGATTTTTTTGGAAACATAACTTGTAGCTCTTTAGACACCACAGTGCATATTTACCCATTGAATGGTGAAGTGTGGTCAAACTAATATGTATGTTAACCATCAGCTAGGTTTTTTTTTTTTTTTTGTGGTCTGAGGAGCTTCTGAGTTGCAAACCCCCATTATGCCAGGTGCCTTGGCATGTGCCTGATTTGATGCTCATCTCTAAACACCTATACCTAGCCAGCCCCTTACTGAACAGTTTTATGTGGGAGCCTCCGTGGCCCCAAGTGGCTTGAGAAAGAGGTGTCACGGCCTCAAAATGAGTAGCTATACCTCCTCCACGCCTACCAGCGTCTGACATCACATAGGACTTTCCTCTAGCTGTTTAACTAACATGGTTCCCCGAGTATTTTCTGTAGTTTCAGGACTGGATTATCAGGACTGGATTATCTGTGTTATGTTGTGGTCTGGATTACAGCCCCCAGTGGATAATGGTCATATCACAGGGCTTTATTCCTTATCAGATGTAAGTTGCCAATTGTTTTTATCAATAAATGTGAGTTTTTGTACTGCACTTAGATGCTCCCCCTGCAGTTGCTTTAGAGATTCCTTCAGTTTCTTGAGGAGCTGCACTGAGTGTTGGAAGCCAGCTTGGCCCTTGATGTGCCACTCCTGGACTTCATGAACGTTTTGCTGAGCATCCATTTTATGAGTCTCTGACAGCCTGTGCCACAATATAGTGTGTTTTTCTGCAACAAATTAAGTGAGTCTGACAAGTTCATGTCACCTCATATTTAGTATTCTGACTTGCATTAATGACCACAGGAACCATTAGATAGAAGCATAGGGGAAGTATCGTTTGAAAACAAGAAGAACATAAAAGGAGAACAAGGAGAAAGCATCAAATGGGAAAGAACCCTAAAGAGAACAGTGAGACGACCACATAACCACTGTGAGTGACCATTCCTATAGTCCCATGGGAGTACAGACTCTAGTAAAGTCATAGATCAAGAGTCATACTGTTTATGTAGCAGTTTCTGTTATGCCACAGCCCTCAGACTTTGTATTTATCAAGTGAATTGTGGAGGCAGGCAGTGAGGTATTCCATACGCTTGACATCCAGAATGTTTAGCTGTAGTTCCATGAGAGATGGGGACTCGGCGCTCTTGCATTTAAGCGCTATAAGCATGCCAGCGACGTAAATTTTTATTTTTTTGCCGATTTAAAAAAGTCAGAAGTCAGTCAGGGTGGGGTAGGGGGTAGATCTAGAAAACACTCAGTGGGTTACATTATGAACAGTTTTCCATTTTGCTCTGACAAGGGGGCAGTTACACTATGCATTGAGAAGGAGGCGTTGCCAATGTATTTACCCTAAAGACCTAAGATTTTTCTTACAATGCCTGCATCCATTATTGTCTACACCGTATGTAGTGCACAGATTGAGCTTTTAGCACAGCCTTTCTCAACCTCTTCAACACTGAGGAATCCTTTCAAAAAACGTTTTGGTCTTCAGGAACCCCTGCTAAAAAAATGACTATTTTGACAACTCATGATACATTAGTGTGATGGTCATTGGGAAGAATTATCCTCTTGCAGATAGCTAAAATGATCAAAGGCGTCAGTGGGAACTGATCTGAGAGGCAGAAATTGCTCCTTGCTCAAGAAACCCCTAGCAATCTCTGGAGGATTCCTAGGGTTCCATGGAAGCCTGGTTGAGAAACCCAGTTTTAGAAATTTGTGGCCATATTTTTTGCCACAACTCTAGGAGAGCTAGGCAGATTTCTTCAAAAGGAATCAATTTAAAAATATCCGTAAAAACCTTTGTTTTGGCTGGTCAAATTTCTTTTGAAGTTCTGTGAAGGACCTCTACTTTCTAGTGCTGTCACTCATCAGGTCAATTACTTTTTATACTGTGTATTTAGATGTTTCCTTGGAGTACAGCTTTAATTTACTGAAGCAGTAGTACCATTTGTGAAGTTTTCCCTCACTACACATAAGTAAAATGACATTTGCACTGTGAGATTTGTTTTTCTTGTGTTGCCTAAATTGACATTACTGAGTGAGAAAGGAAACGATGGGAACATGTGCTTGTTCAAAGCATTCTCATTTGCCGTTAAAGACTTTCCTTTGGTGCTGTTATTTCTGTGCCAAAATATGGTAATTGAAATCCATTAAAGGAGAAAATTGGATCCCATCCCTTCAGATGCTTTTGCATTATGAATTTTTCATTCCTTGGTTGCCTGTTGGGAAGAGTTTTAATTTTCAGATTTGAGTTGGTTTATTTTCTTCACTGAAAACCAATTGAAACCATGAAGAAATACACAAAACTTGAATGAATTATTCACTCAGATTCCATAACAAAGTGACATTCGTTAATTATATATTACATTTAAAATATGTGGCTAGGATGTAAGTCACTTTTCATGAGTAAAATACTTAAATGGAAACTTTTATGCAGTTTAATATTTTGTGTGTTCTTATACCACGATTGTACAAAACATATAATGTACATTGCTAGAGCATTTTTTGAAATGTTTTTTTTTTTTTTTTAATCCCCCATTAAAAAGTTGTTTAGTAGATCTGTTATTATTCCACTTACTATAAGGGTAACAACACTGCTCAGTCTTCAGCAAAATTTCATAGCAGCATTATCACCCTGTGAATAACCTAGTCTTAAATAGGCAAGTAGTGTTAAAAGGACTTTAAGTAAACGCCATAGGAATCCAGCAAGCACATTTAAATCGGTTACAACAACCATTTTTTTTTTTTTTTTTTTTTCTTTTGGGGAAAAAAAGTTTTAAAATATTTAAATAAAAGCTGACTGTTATAGACAACCCTAGCAGTCTTTGTCCCAACCCCTGTAACCATGACTTTTGTTTGACAGTTTGGCAGTTCATGCAGATCTGGGGAAAACGCAAATAAAATCATGTGAACAAAAAGGGAAATACTATAATTATAGGTATTAACCCCATACAGTTGCCAGGATATAATATTTTTCACTCTAGAGGAGCATTCTGTAGACATAGCTGACATTGGTGCTTCTGATTTCTTTTTTTTTTTTACAAGCAAAATGTGAATATTCCTCTTTTAAGCTAAATACAATAAACAACCACTCAAATTTATAACTGGCTTTTCACAGTAAGGTACACTTGGAAGGGCTTTGTACATGACGCAGTGCAAAAGATTCCCAGCACACTTAGAAGGAAAAAAAACAACAACAAATGCCCCCCTCGCTAATTTTTAAAGTGGTCCTAAATCCTGGGAATGTCTGTGTTTGTATCACTCCTTCACCACCCTTTATACTTACCTGAGCCCAATATCGATCCAGCGCTGTGCCTGTCTGCAGCTGCTTTTCTCCCTATCGTCTCACAGGAGCCTTGGCAGCAGTGGGAGCTATTAGCTCCTGCTGCTCTCACAAAAATGTAATTTTGTAAGCAGGGAGCAGGGCCAAACTGTGTGCTGTGTCTACAGATGCATACAGCCTGGCTTGGGAGTGAGCACGCAGGTGCGCTCCAATAGGAAGCGGATTCCTATGGTGGCACACCAAGAAAAGGAGGAGGCTAGAGCAGGGGTCTCCAAACTGTGACCCATGGGATGGATGTGGTCCTTCACTTGTCTTTATCCGGCCCTTGGGATATTATTCTGTCCACTGACACCAATGAGGGGGCACTATTCCTCCCACTGACACCAGTGACTGAGGCATTATTTCTCCCACTGACACCACCATTTTTATTTATTTTTTTACTCCCACTGACCACCAAGCCTATGACATTTGTTTACTCCCACCAATACTAGAACCTTTTCTATTCCCAATGGTCACAGTCCACCCCTCCCCCCCCCCCCCAATTCTGAAGGACAGTAAACAGGCCCCATGTTTAGAAATTTGAAGACTCTTGGCCTGGTTCATCAGCGGGGACCCAAGAAGAAGAGGATTGTGGCTGCTTTGTGTAAAATCATTGCACAGAGCAGGTAAGTGTAACATCCATCAAGTCCGTAGGTTGGACTTGCATCTTTTTTCAACCTCACCTACTATGTAACTACCGTATATACTCGAGTATAGGTCAACTCGAATATAAGCCAAGGCCCCTAATTTACCACAAAATAACTGGGAAAACGTATTGACTCGTGTATAAGCCAAAGATGAGACATGCAGCAGCTACTGTTACAGCTTAAAAGAGTGGAAAAGAGGGTCAACAATGCCCATCTGCAGCTGCATACCTCCCTATGTACCTCCCTGTGTCCATTGCAGCCTACCTGTGTCCTGTGCATGCCTCCGTGTGCCAATCTGCAGCCTCTGTGTCCTTCTGCAGCTCTGTGCCATTTTGCACCGATCAGCATGTCATAAAAACATACGGTGGCCATTCCAGGATTCGAAAGCCGCACCTCTCCTCCTCGTCTGTGACAGACAGCGGCCATTCCACTGTTCAAAAGCCGCGCCTCCCTGTCTGTGATAGGCGGAACACTCAATTTCCCAGCAGTCAGTGTTCCGCCTATCACGGACATCCGCTCATCCTCATACTACGGACGAGGATGAGAGGATGTCCGTGATAGGCGGAACACTGACTGCTGGGAAATTGAGTGTTCCGCCTATCACAGACAGGGAGGCGCGGCTTTTGAACAGTGGAATGGCCGCCGTCTGTCTGCATGACACGCTGATCAGGTAGGCAGATGGCGGTGACTCGAGTATAAGCCGAGGGGGGCACTTTCAGCCTAAAAAAAGGGGCTGAAAATCTCGGCTTATACTCGAGTATATACGGTATGTTTTGTTATTTAAAAAACTAAAAACTAGTTTTACAGTCACAATTTGCTTTAAAAACCCTACAGTTCCTCCACAAAGATATATTGCAATGGATAAATTAGGAGCAGGTATGCACTGATCCAGCCCTTTCATCCTTAAGGCATGTGGACATACCAGTAGCCCAGCACAGCACAGCAATATGGCAGCTGAAGACTTCATTGTATCCTTGTGCCCAATCCAACAAGCTAAACAAAAATACCAACTGCTCTAATCAATTTATAACTAGCGCTCTTAATTTTACACTACAAGACACAGGCTGAATATTTAGAGACCCTGGGTTGTAGGCTAATACCTTTTTAGACGATTGGACACTGGCAACGCTTTTGAGGACATTCACCTGGGTGAATATCAACTGCTCTAATCAATTTATAACTAGCTCTCTAAATTTTACACTACAAGACACAGGCTGAATATCTAGAGACCCTGGGTTGTAGGCTGATACCTTTTTAGACGATTGGACACTGGCAAAGCTTTTGAGGACAATTACCTGGGTGTCCCCCCCCCCCCCCCAATAACCCTACCCTACTACGTAAGCCCTAAGGTGATGGACCTCTTCTCCTTTGAGAAGACTCTTGGAGGAGTCATTCTTAGCTAACTAGTTTATGGTTTTACTTCAAATCTTTACTCAACTCCTCACTGCTTTTTACTACCACAATAGAAGCATAGTGTCTGGATTAGTGTAGCCTCAGTCTAACCTTGAGAACTGTACCTGGGCCCCACATACTGGACCCAGCCTGTAATGTTGCCTTAGCCACTGTATCCTACATGGGGGCTCACCTTGGCAACGCATGGTATTACAAGGTGCTATACAGTTATAGGCTTGTGGTCCATCCCTGTAGAACCTGGTCCCCGAAAACCTCTTCGGAAGTATGACCACTGTTATGACTGAAGCCCTGGACCCCCTATACAGGGACCAACTATATGGACAAGATAAAGACAGGGTCACCTGATTTAATCAGCTGTCACTATAGCCCCCCAGTCTTGAACAGTATGCATTTTTATGTTATAACTATTAGGAAATGGGGAAATATTTGACGTCACATTATACACTTTTCAAGCTTGGCAATAAAAATCGCACAATTACAGCTTAGCCTCAGGTTGATGACTAGGTGTTCTATCATGCCAGTTAAAACACACTTAGCTGCTACTTCTAGGAAGCCAGCCTCCAGAGTCATATATTCTAGAGTCTGGAAGGCAAATGTCTCCTGGTGTGAATCCAGGGGTTGGCACCCCAGGATATATGTCATAGGTAGGATCCTTGAATTTCTACAGATGGGATTAGAAATTAAGCTGGCCTTGAGTACTATCAAAGGCCAGGTGTCGGCCTTATCAGTGTTTTTTCAACTACTACTTTCTTCACACGCTCTGGTTCGTAGCTTTATTCAGGGGGTAACGTGGATTAATCCTCTGGTTAGGTCACCCCTGAACCCTTGGGACTTGAATTTAGTCCTGTCTGCATTACAGAAACTCCCTTGGTCCTTTTGACAAGGAAATTAGTTTTTTTTGGTTGCCATATCTTCTGCAAGAAGAGTTTCGGAGTTGGCTGCTCTTTCTTGTACAGAGCCATATTTGATTATTCATAAGGATAAGGTTGTATTGCTTCCTCATCCTAATTTCCTACCGAAGGTGGTGTCAGGTTTTCATTTAAACCAGGATATTCTGCCTTCATTTTTTCCAGAACCTCGTTCTGTGGAAGAAAGGTCACTACATTCTCTTGATGTGGTGAGAGCAGTCAAGGTCTATTTGCTCAGATTCGTAAAACAGTTTGTTTGTGTTGCCAGAAGGTCCTAAGAGAGGACAGGCAGCGTTGAAATCTACTATTTCTAAAAGGATTTGTTTACACCTTTTCATATTAAAGCTCCACCAGGGCTGTTAGTGCTTCCTGCGCAGTGTATCACCAATCCTCCATGGCTCAAATCTGCAAGGCCACAACTTGGTCTTCAGTCCATACATTTGCTAGGTTCTGTCAAATAGATGTAAAATGTCATGGGGATATCGCCTTTGGGGGCAGTGTACTGCAGGCTGCAGTACAAGTCCTCTAGTCTCTTAGTGCCCTACTTTTTGTTGCGTCTCCCTCCCTTCAGTTAGCATTGCTATGGGACATCCCACATAGTAACCACTATGGCTCTCTGTCCCATGATGTACGATAAGAAAATAGGATTTTTAAAACCGCTTACCTGTAAAGTCCTTTTCTTTGAAGTACATCACGGGACCCAGAGATCCCTCCCCTCCTTCTTTTTGGTATACACGTTTATTGCTTTGCTACAAAACAGAGGTGCTCCCAGTAGTGGGAGGGGTTATATAGGGAGTGGACTTTTTGTCTTAGGGCATGCCAGTGTCCATTACCTGAAGGTGGCCTATAACCCACATAGTAACTATTATGGCTTTGTGTCCCGTGATGTACTTCAAAGAAAAGGATTTTACAGGTAAGCGGTTTTTAAAATCCTGAATGAGTGTGCCTACATTTTAGACAAAGGAGCAACAGAGACATCTTTGGAAACAGCTTTATCAGTCTGTAGGGAGGGTAGCGTTAGATGTGATAGCAGATTTAGATACACTAACAAATTGATACTGAACCCCAGCTGTTTAAACAGTTACAGCAACAGTTTTTTTCCCTTTTTAGGATAAACATTTTTACATGAATAAATAAAATCTGATCATTGTAAACACCCCTGTCAGTTGTAAATGGTTTGTTTCAACACTCTGATACATTTGCAGGAGCGCTTGTTCTTTTGAAAAACAACAGACTTACTGGCCAGATCTGTAGGTAAAAATAAAGGAAAGAGAGCCTAATGTCACGTACATACGGTCGGAATTTCGGCCAGCAAACGACCGATGAGAGCTTTTCATCAGAAATTCCGATCGTGTGTATGCAATTCTGACACGCAAATACTCACGCATGCTCAGATTCAACTACAAGACGGAAGCTACTGGCTATTGAACTTCCTTTTTCTAGTCCCGTCATACGTGTTGTACATCACCGCATTCTTGACGGTCGGAATTTGGTGTGACCCGTCGGAATTCCGTCAGGAAAACCATCAGAGCTTTTTCCGACCATAATTCCAATTGTGTGTGCGGGGCATATGAAAGAAAATAATGCAACCACTACATCTAAGAATTGGTAAGCTGCAATTTATTAAATATGTGCTTTTTGAGTCTAACCCCTAAGATGTGGATGTCTGTTACAGTTTGATTATGTCTGGGTCAGACATTCCAGACCCGTAGATTCAGTAATGGTTTCAAAGAGGTAATGAATAGACTTTAAAACTTTACCCCCTTGCCGCTTTTTTGTTTTTGTTTCAACCCCTTTAAAATCTGCCCAAGTACACTCTAATTTTTCAGAAAACTCTGATCAATCTCTTGCCCCAGGGAGTAGTTGTTCCAGTACCTGTCCAGAGGCTTCAACTCAAACTCTAGCAATCTCTGCTGTCCACATGCCAGTAGTTGACAACTGGAAGGCAAATTACTTCTTCCGTCACCGCCTGGACTAAGGAGAATGGGATCTTTACCCCAACATCTTAAGCCCAATATGTCAGAGATGGGGGATTGCAAATGTGGATATCCAGATTAAACATCATTAAACATCAATTCTGCAGCCAGGACCAAAGAAGCTTTAGCACTGGCATTGAAAGCTCTCAAAATTCCCTGGACTCAGGTCAGGCTAATCTATGCCTTTCCTACAGTTCAAATTCTGACAGTGCTTCTCATTGCACCAAACTAGCCCAGAAGAACCTGATACACAAACTGACATACTCAGACTGCAAGGAAATGACCCCTGCTTTCTTCCGGACAGGCCAGACCTGCTGTTGTAAGGCCTAATATTCCATCCTGAATCTCAGTCTCTAGCTTTAATGGCATGGCTTTAAAAGCCCAGGTCTTAAAAGAGAAAGGGGTCTCTGAGTCTGTAATCCAAGCATTGTTAAAAGTGAGAAAAGCTACTTCCTGAAAGGTCTATTCTGTACCTGAAAATCCCTAAATGCCTGGTTTGAACACAGGCACTTCAGTTCCATAGAATACTTCACATTCCGGCCTTCATACAACCGGAGCTTGAGCAGAAATTGTCTCTAAGCACTCTGAAAAGAAAAGTTTCCTCCTTGTCCATTCTTTACCAAAGATCTTTGGCCTTGTTCTCTCTTGTAAAAAACCTTTATCAAAAGGGGTATCTGGTATCAAGTCCTCCCATGCAGAACCCTGTGCTTCCTTGATACCTTTGAAGTCTCTCTGCCCAGAAGAAACCATCCTTTGAACCCATTAGGGAAATACCCTTAGATGATTTCTCCCACAAGGTAGCCTTTTTTGGCTACTATCATGTCCGTTGGATATGTCTCTGAACACACGGCCCTCTCTTGAAAGGAACCATTCCTTATCCTTCAGAAAGGCAAGGCAGTCCTATGCCCAAAGCCATCCTTCTTTCTTAAGGTGGTATCAGTCTTCCACCTCAGTGAAGACACTCCACTTCATCTTTATGTCCTACTCTAAAGCGCCCAAAATTGCACTTTACTGCCTGGATGTATTTTGAGCCACCAGAATCTACTTTTAAAGCTGCAGCTTCGATCAGGAAAATGGGACTATTCATCCTACCATCAAACTCTTGTCAGGGACATCCCTTTTCAAAATCAGTCAAAACTAGATTAATGAGACAACTCATCTCAGTTTGCGTTTTAAAAGGAAAAGATCCACCAGCACTCCTGTGTGCTTACTTCAGTGGATGGATGTGAGTCTCCTGAGACAAGAGACATCCGTCTCTGTTGCCCAGCTACGTAAGGCCACCACCTGGTCTTCTGTTCATACTTTTGATAAGCTCTATAGGTGGATGTCCAGGCTTTTGCAGATACAGTTTTCGGTTGTGTGGTTTTTGCAGCAACACTGTTTTTAAGCACAATACTTACAAAGATACTTGAATCCTCCACTTAACTCTGTAAATATAGTTTCTTGAATACCTAACTGATGTCCTGATGCACCCAATTTTAATGGATTTAAGCTATTTCAATAACAACCCTGTTGACCGAAAGGGTCTCTACTGCACCACAGCAAACCTCTCCCATGCAGCTGTTATAAATCATTGCCAGATTATGACAAGAATTTTGCAGTTTATCAGCAGATAAACTGCAGGCAGAGACAAAAAATACATGTTGGGTCCCAATCATAGATTGGAGCTTCGATTAGAATTTTTGTTGCATGGATGATAATAAACTATTGCATCTTCCCTTTTTCAGGGAGTAATCTTTTTAAATAGATGGAGATTTCTTTTTGTGACTGTTTTGAGTAGTTGCCGACAGCTGTTTGTGATGATCACATTATGGTAATACAGTGTTCTGGTATATCTAACATATTGGTCTGGACAGTGCTTCGTTTTTCACAATATGAGTTAAGATTTGCTTCTTTGCTCAGCAGTAGAGAGTAAGCTATAGTTTATAGACTTTTCTTTATTGATATGGAGTTCCAGTCTTCATTTTCTCTTAGCGATACCACTGATTTATTAGAAACAGAACCTGCTGAATAACTTCATATTTAATGACCTCTTTCAACTACTAGAACATTGCTAACGGCCAATATTTTATTCTGCTTTGGCAATAGGATTAAAGCACACACTGCCTTACATGCGGTATATTGATGTTATTGCAATTTTGACCTTAAAAGGAACTTGCCACAATAATATATGGCAGCTGCTTTTCTGTAAGATTGTCATCTCTTGCCTACCTTTACTGCCCAACATATCAAAAACCTGATCGTATATGCATATCATGTCTCAGAACACCTAATGTCCGAATCATTGTCATGAGTCACTAAGAGCCTCATGTATGAAAAAATGTGCCAACATTTTTTTACAGTCCTCCTTCGAGAAATTAAATAAGGGGTGATTGCTATGGGCAGCAGCCACGATCAGGATCATATGGCTGGAACATGCAACATCAAAAGCAATTTGCCAGTTACCATATTCCTAGCCTGAGAGGTTTCCCTTAAAGCGGACCTTCAGTCATTTTTTTTTTTCAACCTTCCATCTATTAAATCTTCTGCCCTTGTTGTTTTAACTTGGAATAGTAAAACATGTTTTTTTTTCTGCCAGTAAATACCTTATACAGCCCGCTTCCTGTGAGAATTTGTCAGGAAGAGAGGGGGTTGAGTCACAAGAGGGTCAATGAGAGCTGGAGGTGTATGTCTGTAAGTCCAGGAAGTTAACAGGCAGCAGCTTCAGCCCACAGTTAAAATGGTTGCAGCCAGACTCGGCAGAGGGAGATTTCTGTAGCATATTTGGCAAGTACAGAATCACAGTATTTATAAAATAATATGCAAAGTGGTTGGAGGGAAGCTTCAGAATGGCAAAAAATGTTTTTATTACAAACTCAGATCATATTCTGTGTGCTAGGAACAATATTCGCACAACCCTTAGCAATAAGGAATTCTGCCTGGGTTCGATTTACTATTTCCCATTGGCCTGGAAATTGCTTCTGTGTTGCTTTTCAACAGGAAGCTGGTTCTGCATTTGTCCAATAACCAGAAGGTTGGTTCTTCATCGTTTCCTAGTCATCAGGATACCAATTCTGCATTCTTTTCAGATCACTATGAAGTAGGTTCTTCATTGTTTTGCCATTACCAGTTGTAAATTGTGTTTTCTTAACAAGTTAAGTGGTACAAAGCTGCATTTTTTATTATGACAACTGAATTGGCAGAGAAGTATGCTAAGGCCTGGTATTGCTTTGCTAGCTCGAAATTACATCTTGGAATAACTCATATGGGATTGTGGGCTCCTCTTTAGTGCCATTCTGCCAGTAAGAGTAATTGTGTTCTGACAGGGGGACTGCCCCACTGCAAGAAAACACCCGTCAGCCCTGCCATTGGCTACCAGCGCTGATCGGATGACGATTCGCGGCTGTAGAGTGGAACAGAGCTGCATTTTTTTAAATTTAGGTTTTAAGTTTAGTCAGAGGTGTGCCAAGATCTATTTTCTCAGTGCTAGTTATAAATTGCTTAGTAGAGTACCTCCTATTTAGTCAGGGGTGGTTAAAACCACCAGACAGATTACTCTACTACATAATAATGTGAACGAGGCAAATGTGAATTATTTTAGAATTGGATTTGGGCCAACCAATCTAAAGTATGATATTTTAAGACTTAAGTTAAAACTCTGGAAAAAAAGTCCAAATTAAAATGGGTATTATGGCCTTGCAGCATTTTATGCTTTCATACAAAGTCTTCAGATTATAACCATAAAATGTCACTGGTTGTGAAATTGTCTTATTTTTTTTTATTCTTTGTACTTGATTTTGTATCGGTCTCTTCCTCTTTTATGAGTACTTGGAATGGGAACCTGGAGGTCAACGAGATTTTTATATTAGAGCGTTGTTGAAATGGTCTGACATTTTCCTAGTCAAGCGACAGGAACAAACTGAGACTTTAAAACTGAACTTCAGCCTTCAGAACTTCAGCCTTACCTTTGGTCTTGTATATTTGTGCAGGCTCCTCTACAGTAAAATAAATTGCTTGCTGTGACTTCATTGCACACCGTGAGCTTCTCAAAGTGAACATTAAAAGCTGTAGCAAGAGAGATAGAATCCATCTCTTTTCCTGGCTGGAAGATGTCCAGCATCATCTGCACCCAACCACCACCACAGACTGAATGTCCCTGGCTCAGCTCTTTCGATCATGGAGACTCAATGTTGCATGTGGGCTTTACCTACCCTGCAGGCCCTTCCTACAGCCACAATCTACCTGCCTCACAAAAGTGATGTAGCCGGGGGGTATCTAATGAAACAGAGGTTTTAGATACAAGTTTATTATTATTATACAGAATTTATATAGCACCAATAATTTGCGCAAAGCTTTACAATATTTACAGGACAGACATTTACAGTTACAATACAATTCAATACAAGAGGAATTGGAGGGCCCCACTTGTTAGAGCTTACATTCTAAGAGCTAGAGTCAAGTGATACAAAACTAATAACTGTGAAAGACAAGCTGATGGAGAAAGTAAAAACACAGGGATCACCTAAAGTTGGATAGATTAGGAGATAGTCTGACAGATCGGGGCGTTCCAAAGGATGGGAGATGATTCATAATGGGGGGAACAACCAACAAAGGCAACAAAAAAAAAAAGTAGGTTAAGCCTACACTACTAGTTTTTTTTAAAACTTGACAGCTGAGGTTGAAACCGATATTCTAACAATCCGATGTTAGTACAGTGATCTCCCCTGGTGTACTATTGTGCTCTGACAGGGTGTATTTATCCTGGCCAGAATGCCCAGGTTTTGCGTACGGATGGCCATAGGCAGGAATGGCTGTATGTGGATGTAACCGGATATATATGCCTGTGCTCACGTAAACACAAGTATAACATACAAACTTTTGCAAAAAAAAATAGAATGTTCTCTATTCACCCATAAGCCGTATTCATTACATTTCTTTTTCGTTGATAATAACTGTATATACATGGATATATAAAAAAAAGTATTCATACCCCTTGAAATTGTCAACATTTTGTCCTGTTACAACCAAAAACATGGAAGGAAAATGATTTTTACAAATATCTGAAAAGTTTGGCGTTCATTTGTATTCAGCCCCCTTTACTCGGATACCCCTAACTAAAATCTAGTGGAACCAATTGCCCTCAGAAGTCCCCTAAATGGTAAATAGAGTTCACCTGCATGTAATTTATTCTCACTATGAATACAGCTGTCCTGTGAAGCCCTCAGAGGTTTATTAGAGCACCTTAGTCAACAAACATGAGCATGAAGGCCATGGACCACACCAGATAAGTCAGGGATAAAATTGTGGAGAAGTTTAAAGCAGGGTTAGGTTCTAAAAAAAATCCCAAGCCTTTAACGTGTCACATAGCACTGTGTAATCCATCATCTGGAAATGGAAAGAGTATGGCTCAACTGCAAACCTACCAAGACATGGCTGTCCACCTAAACAGAAAGGCAAGGAGAGAATTAATCAGAGAAGCAGCCAAGAGGTCCATGGTAACGCTGAAGGAGCTGCAGAGATCCACAGCTCAGGTGCGAGAATCTGTCCACAGGACAACTATTAATCATGCACTCCACAAATCAGGTCTTTATGGAAGAATAACAAGAAGAAAGCCATTGTTGAAAGAAAGCAATAAGAAGTCCCATGTTCAGTTTGTGAGAAGCCATGTAGGGGGACACAGCAAACATGTGGAAGAAGATGCTAGCTGAGGCCAAAATTGAACTTTTTCACACCACTCAGTTAGGTTTTTTTTAGAACAGGACCCACTAGAACTAGAAGATCCTCCTTCACCCAGGGAGGCAAAATAGAAGTAACAGGAGGAGGAAAAGGGAATGGAAAATACATAGAGGCTGGGAATCCCAAAAGGGCAGATAGGAGTCAGAAGAACATCCACTAAATACTGTGGCAATCTCTGATTCGGAGATCATGTATATTGGTGATATGAGGGTAATCAATCTGACTTTTATCTCGAAAATAGACATTTAGATCTTTTGAAAAAAGGTTTATCATTTTTGCCAACATCCAAAATTGACCCTTTTGAAGTATAGAAGGACTTTTTTGTCTATTTTTAAGAAGAGTCTATTATAAACTCATTTACTCAGGGGGACAAGTTAAAAATCAATCTGCTGAGGAAACTAATGGGACCGATAAAGTAGCCCTAGATCAACTAGTGTCCCTACTAGAGGAAGGCGGTGTGTCCTCTGATGAGGAGGAACCAAATGTAACCAACCCCCTGGAGAAGGAGCCCCAACCTCAAAATTGGATCAACATCAATGCCCCAATTCAGAAAGAACAAGTGGCTAGGTGTATTCCTGGGCTTTGTCCAGGAGGACCTTGAGAACGTCAACTGGATAGCTAATACTACAGATAACCTTTCCCCAGATGAACGCTGTGCATTAAAGGAACTTCAGGAATCAGAAAGACTTGTAGTTAAGCCCAGTGATAAAGGGGGTAATGTGGTTTGTCTATCAGCGGATAAATATGAAAATAGGGTGCAACGCCTACTGTCGGATACAGCTACCTATAAAAAGTTAGACTATAATCCATTCCCCCAACTTGTCAAGTTGATCAATGATAAACTTCACTTAGCCTTTGAGGCGGACTTGATTACTAAAAAGAGCTGGGCTACCTGAGGGTGGACGATTTCAACATGCCTACATTCTATATTATCCCAAATATATTTAAAGATCAGGAAAAATCCCCCCAGGAAGGCCAATTGTCTTAGCAATAAGAGGCTCTTTTGAGAGGGTAGGCAAGTATATAGATTCTCTTATGAACGATTTGGTATGTGACTTACCATCCTATGTCTGGGACACAGGAGATGTCCTTAATACAGTTGAGGACTTGACCTTCCCGAGGGATGTAGTCCTTTATGGGTATAGACGTGGGGTCACTTTACACATCTAAACCCCATGAATGGGGCATCTCCGCAGTGTTTCTCTTTTTGGAAGAAAAATTCCCCACTATGGGGGCACAAAATGCGTTTGTCATTGAACTTTTAGAAATGGCACCGAAAAACAATTTCTTCCAATTTGTGTGCTTTAGTTACCAACAAATAAGAGGCACATCAATGGGTGCCCCTTGGGCACCAGCATACACCTGTCTTCACCTTGGATGATGGGATGAAGAGTTGGTCTATGCCTCGTCAATGTATCTTGGCCATGCCTGTACCTGACTAAGGTACATTGATGATGTCTTGATGGTGTGGGTGGGCTCCAGAGTAGAATTGATGGAATTGCTGGAGGAACTGGGACGCAATACCTGTCTGACATATGTGGTAAACCCTATGAGATTTCCTTCCTTGACCTATCCATTAGTTGGAGATGGGAAAACTAGTTACCAAAACACATATGAAGAAAACGGCAGCCAACACTCTTTTTGCAGAGTCATCACCCAATGCCTTTGATGCGTGGGATTCCAGAGGGACAGTTCCTCAGAATCAGGAGGAACTGTTCCACTGAGGATGACTACAGATGTGAGACAGAGGAACGCTATAGACGTTTCAGGGAAAGAGGGTATTCCCATCGTACCCTCAAGAGGGCTAAGAAAATTGCCATGCAAAGAACTAAAGCTGATCTCAGGACCCAAGGCACATCTTTTGACATGCTGTAGAATCCAGTGAGGCTAATTACCCAGTATGGTGCGCAGCGGGATGAATTTAATAAGATCTTACAAAACCACTGGCATATACTTACACGAGCCAATGGAATGGAAGCCATAGTTGGCCTCATATGGTTTCAAAATGAGTAAGGAATCTGAGTGATACTCTGGTTCAATCAGTGTTCGTTCGAACACCAATTAGCTCCGAATAACTCTGCAGGACTACAGAAGTATGAAATCAAACAGTTTATTAACTGTGCCACAATGCGGGTCCTCTATATTATTGAGTGCCCCTGCAAAACCCTAAAATAGTGCTATGTCACTAGAATTTTAGTAGCATTTTTAACAAAGTGGCCAGGTCGAATTAAATACATGATCTAAGTGATCTTGTACTTAACCTCCTGGATCCACGACTATATCCTGTGCATGAATACTGTATGAATGTTAGATCATAAACTTGCTTTGCACACTCTTTCCCTTTGTTTTTTTTAACAGTAATAATGTGATATGTCACCGCTAGATGGCCTTAAAATGAATTTCCTGAGATAACTGATGATGATTGAGCATTTGCCCCTTTAAAAAGACGGAGATGGTGAACGCCCTATGTCCTGACAAGTCGCACGATCACGTGTGCGAAATGCGTTGATGTAGGGAGCACCACCAGGCCCTGTGCTCCACTATGTTTTCCAAAACATGGGTGGCTCTACATCAGCTGCCTCTTCCAATCTAATTGACTGGATGAGCCCACCCCAGGTTGCCTCACGAGTCTTGATGTGCTTTGCTGATGTTTGTTGGTCCATCCATCTACAGCAGATGGATACAGAATCACGTTGACTGCATAAACAATGAAAGGAGATTCCTGTGCACCACCACATCACGATTCAATACTACGGAGTGGTGACAGCCTCTGGGCAACACTTAATGGCAATTCAAACATTGCGTTCTCAGTGTTGTGCTAACTCTTGGAATACAGAACTGTCAAGTTCTTAACGCAATACTGACCGCTATCCCCATCATTGCACTGGCTGATTTGCAATTACGGGACAAGGACTCCAAGAGAGGAATCTTCTCTTAATGCTGACTATGCACTTTCATTGGCAGTGCTCAGGCTATCCCAAGTTTTCATATATTGGACGGTACATGAACTGAGAATATTTATATTTTTTAGATTCTTTAGCCCAATTCAAAAAAGTGCTGCACGTGCTCCCATATATTACACAGTATTCTGCCATATGGGTATAATTACATATAACTGCCAAACATAGGCTCTGTATGGTGCCCTGCAGCCATATCCACGTTCAGAGAATCAGTGGCTATACAAATAGATATTTTTGCACCTACTCTCAGCTCATGTTATTTTAATATATTTCTCTTCTCTGCATACCTGGTCATATTAACACTACAACAGCTAGGTATTTGAATTTGAATCGGCTCACTATACAATCATAGTGCTTACACTACAACCGCACAAGTCTATTGTTGGACATGCTAGGTTTAGAACACAAGCTCTTATACATTGAGTCCTGGATTGGTGACCTCGGGCAACACCAGTCTTTCGATCTGTGAATGCATGGGTGGGTGTGTAGGACCCATATGTTGGCGCCATTTTTGTGACAACGTTGCCAATTCCTGTGTTTTTTTTGTTGTTTTTTAAATTATGGGTACGGGGGGGGGGGGGGGTGGATTGTTCCCACTATTTGGTATGGAGTATTTCAATAAGTGGGCTATATATACTGCTTTTCAATCAAGTTTCTCTTTTTTCACCTTGACATACTGTGGGTGATCCATTGCTATCCTTTTTGGCGTCACCCCTCTGGTCTCTTCCAGTATATTACACATTAATCAGAGAAGCAGTCAAGAGGCCCATGGTAACATTGGAGGAGCTGCAGAGATCCACAGCTCAGGTGGGATAATCTGTTCACAGGACAACTATTAGTCGTTCACTCCCCAAATCTGGTCTTTATTGAAGAGTAGCAAGAAGAAAGCCATTGTTGAAAGAAAGCCATAATAAGTCCCGTATTCAGTTTGTGAGAAGCCCTGTGGGGTACACAGCAAACATGTGGAAAAAGGTGCTCTGGTCAGATGCCCAAAAGCAAAACGTTATATGTGACAGGAAAACCGTGAAACATGGTGGTGGCAGCATCATGTTGTGGGGATGCTTTTCTTTAGCAGGGACAGGGAAGCTGGTAAGAGTTGATGGGAAGTTGGATGGAGCAAAATACAGGGCAATCTAAGCCCTTGTACACACTGTCTGAGATTCCGACAAACAAATCCGTCGGATTTTGTCCGAAACTGTTGTATACACACGGTTGGACAAAGTTGTCGGAAAATCCGACGTGATTACGTTATTTCGTTATGACGGGACTATGTTCACGCTAGCAGCCAATAGCTTTGGTGTAGGAATTTGATCTGAGCATGCGTGGCACTTTGTCCGATCGGAATTCTCTACACGTGATCTGAGTATGTCCGATCGGAGCGTTTTGTCGGAAAATGTTACCGACGTTGGAAAACTTGGTCTGTCAGATATTCCGACGGAAACAGTCCGATGTAGACCACACACAGTCGGAATATCCGACAAAACGGTCCGATCGGACACATTTCGTCGGAATCTCCGACTGTGTGTACAAGGGCTTAGAAGAAAAGCTGTTAGTCTGCAAAAGACGTGAGACTGGGGCTCAAATTGGGTCTGAAATTGCTGTTCACAGACGCTCCCAACCAGTATGACAGAGCTTGAGCTATTTTGCAAAGAAGAATGATCAAAAATGTCACTCTAGATGTGCAAAGCTGGTAGAGACATTCCCAAAAAAGACTTGCAGCTGTAATTGCAGTGAACGGTGGTTCTACAAAGTATTGACTCAGAGGGGCTGAATACAAATGCACACCACACTTTTCACATATTTTTGAAGAAAAAAAAATGTTGAAAACCATTTATCGTTTTCCTTCTAATTATGTGTCACTTTGTGTTGGTCTATCACCTAAAACCCCAATAAAATACATTTGTTTTTGGGTATGCAGCCTGTAAGACGTTTACATAAAACTGAGAATGGTAAAATACTGTTCCACATTGTAGTTGTACATAGTCTGTTGTGCTTTACCTAGAAATTCTTGTCTACTCAGCCCATCACTTTCTCATAATGATGAATGAACCTTGCGTGTTGCTCTTGCAGGGTGAAACCAAGGTGAAAAGATTTAGAGCTGTGAAAATGGCTCTAGTCCATGGCACTCAAGCAATCGCACATATTCGTTTTTTTATAGTCAGTCTAGTGCAAGATGGATTTAACAAAGTTTACACTTCGATCTTGCTATTATTAGACATACTGAACATGTACATATACATTAGCGTTAAAGGAGATCTATTTGCACAGCAAATACTTTCATTTTATAACGTCAGCATTCTAAAAGCTATGCAAATTTATAAAACATTTTGACAATCCAATATAAGCTTACTTTAAAAATCTCCTTTCATGATATGATTGCTGTCTCTGGCCATCTCTTTCCACAACTTCCTGGATTCCCTGCATGCTTTGCATCTTCTCCTCTGTTCATTAATTTGGTTTACATTCAAATTCTAAGGATCACAAATACCATGGTACCTTGCGGGTCTGCAAGTACCCTGTACTTACTGTGCCTTCTAAAAAAAAACTGAATTTCAGCTCCTTTGTAGTTCACATAGCAGGCTCTGTTAAATGTGTGACACAGCAGTGCATGTTTATCGGGCATAGTGAATGTGTGTCACAGGATTCAAGGGAATACATTTTTGTGATTCTTCAGAAAGTTAGTTTACAAACGTCACGATTGTTTGGATTAATGGGAGTAGACAAGAAATAATATGTTGCCTAGAACCCTATAGATATGTGAACTGCTACAACCAAAAATCCTAAAAATATGGATAAACTGAAAAAAAAAATTTACAAAAAAAGTGCACTTTCGATGGCATCAAAGCAGTCCTATAAAAAGCAATCAAATGCTAAGGCAAATAGTGTACTGTTCCTTTTAAAACCAATAAATGGGATATACTTCTATAAGAAATAATCTTGCTACACACAATGGAAACCGTAAAGTGCAAAGCACAAACAAATGCAAAAATTAAAAATACATATAAAGCAACCATTCAGACAAATCATGAATGTATATAAAGACCATTAAAGAGGTGCCCAAAGTGCTCAGCACTTCGTGATCCAAATCAGCATAAAGGTGCTCCAAATGTGGCAAACGTGCTCAAAAATGTAAATGTATGGCCTCTTACCACAGCACCTGGATCTCCATTACAGAGATCTCAGCCTGTATTGTATCCCCACAGTGGAAATCTCACCAACAGCGTGTCTCCAAACAAAATGATCTCCTTCAATCGCTCACAGAGTTAGCATATAAAAGACAGGGAGAAGCCTCATAGTGTAACCAGTGAGATACATTTATTGTGAATATTAAAAACACACTTACAATGAGGCACAGAAATCAAGCATGTAGGTTAAACCAGTCGCGGTATTACCCATCCAGCCAGCCGCAATGAAATCACACGTGCTCCCCAGCCAACGTGTTTCCCCAAAATCACGTCTTTTGGAATTGGAAGAAACGAAGAAATAATTGAAACGCAATGTGAAAATAAATATTTGATTAACAATTTTGATCGCAGGTACGCTTTAACCACTTGACCACTGGGCACTTAAACCCTCTTCCTAACCAGACCAATTTTCAGCTTTCGATGCTCACACTTTGAATGACAATTACTCAGTCATACAGCACTGTACCTATATAAAAAAAATTTCACACAAATAGAGCTTTCTTTTGGTGGTATTTAATCACCACTGGGTTTTTTATTTTTTGCGCTATAAATCAAAAAAGACTGAAAATTCGGTAAAAAATAAAATAAAAAATTCTTTGTTTCTGTTAAAATGTATTGGCAGAGTATTGCACAGTATGGGGAGAGTATTGGCACTGAGCACCGCTGTGGGCACTACACATCCAGTTCACAGCGCTGCTGCCATCTCTCCGCCTCTCCCCTTGCACTGTACCGATCGCATGGAACGATCACATGGTAAACTGCCACTACCAGCGGCTCTATACCGCGATCCGTGATTGCGCTGGGTCTTCCGAACCCGACGGTCACAGATGTTTGTGGGAGCATGCCCCAGGGGGCACACAGGAGCAACATTCTGGGAGGACGTCCATGGACACGACCGCGCTGTAGCCATATTTCAGCTATGGCGGGGTCGGCAAGTAGTTAAAGTGATTGTAAAATGTTGTAGTGATTGCTTTAAAATGAATATAACAAACATATTATACTTACCTGCTCTGTGCAGTTAGTTTTACACCGAGCAGCCTGGATCCTCCTCTTCTCATATTTCTCTTCGCTGCTCCTGGCCCCTCCCTCCTGACGAGTGCCCACTTAGACCAGCAGCGTGCTATGGGACACTCAAGCCACGCTGCAGCCCTGTGTCCATTCAAACACGCAGCTGTAGTTCACCCCTGCCCCTCTCTCTGATTGGCTTACTGTCTTTGACAGCTGTGGGATGGCCAAGGGAATAGTGGACATCGATGACCAGAAAAGAGGCTCAGGGTAAGTGTTGGGGGTGCTGGGGGACCTGCTACACACAATGTTTTTTTATCTTAATGCATGGAAACTGCATAGAAAATCCTTTAACCACTTCAGCCCCTGAGGATTTTACCCCCTTCCTGACCAAAGCACTTTTTACGATTCGGCACTGCGTCCCATGCAGCGTACACCAAAACAAAATTGATGTCCTTTTTTTTCCCCCCCCACAAATAGAGCTTTCTTTTGGTGGTATTTGATCACCTCTGCGGTTTTTATTTTTTGCGCTATAAACAAAAAAAAGCATAAATGTTGAAGAAAAAAAGCAATATTTTTTTACTTTTTGCTATAATAAATATCCTCCAAAAATATATAAACACATTTTTTCCTCAGTTTAGGCTGATATGTATTCTTCTACATATTTTTGGTTTAAAAAAATCGCAATAGGCGTATATTGATTGGTTTACGCAAAAGTTATAGCATCTACAAAATAGGGGATAGTTTTTGTCACGTACCTAGTGGTGAGCCCGTAATGCAGAAGGAGACCTCTCTTGCGTCCCCGACTCACGGCCCTGATGATGGTGACAGGAGGCACGGGAGTCAGAGGTAGCACGAGTGCCTGGCAGGATCAACAGCCGGTGGATGGATCTGGCTGACTCCAGGAACTGTAGCTGGACAAGCAGGCCCCAGTGACAGCAGACAGGAACCAGTAGACAGCAGGAGACCAACAGGAACAGGTGGATCACTCAGGGGCAGGCACACAGAAGAGTCAGGCAAGCCGGGTCAAACCAGACAGTCAGTACAGGAACAGATGCAGCGGGCAGAGGCAGGAATGTGGAACAAGCTGGGTCGGTAACGGATGAGCACGGATGGACCAGAGGATGAGACAGGTGCAGAGTCGTAGACAAGCCGGAGGTCAGAGGCAGGCAGAAGGCAGGGAAGGTCGCAGGTCAGGCCGGGTCGATACACAAACAGATCAGATTCAGGTAATAGTCTCAGGAACGCTATAGATCAAGCAGCAAGATCAGAAGGGAGAACTGAGTTTAAATAGCCCGCCTGGCGCCGGTAACCGTGCGCGCACCAGGCACCCGCGCGACCGTGCGCACCAGGCACCCGCAGGTGCGCACAGACAGGTGACGGACCACTGTCCCCAGCCAGCCTTTCCTGACAGTTTTATGGCATTTTTATACATTTTTTTTTATTTTATTTTTTATTAGTAATGTCGGTCATCTGCAATTTTTATCGTGACTACAACGTTATGGCAGACACATTGGACACTTTTGACACTATTTTGTGACCATTGTCATTTATACAGCAATCAGTTGTATAAAAATGCACTGAATACTGTGTAAATGACACTGGCAGGGAAGGGGTTAAGTGTGTCCTAGGGAGTGATTCTAATTGGGTGGGGGGGCTACCACTGACATGACAGCGATCACTGCTCCCGATGACAGCGAGCAGTCACTGTCACGCTGTACACAGCGGGCGTGCATGCCCGCTACCTCCGCCAATTAAAGGGGATGAACAGGTACACCCATTTGCCCACTGCTGTTATTGTGCCGATGTATATTGGCACGCAGTGGTCGGCAAGTGGTTAATGTTCACACCTGTATACTCTTTATGTACACCAGATTTTCCATTTCTGCTAAGGGCCTGTTTGTTCAGCAATAACATTGTCATTCCTTGAAATTGAAAGATTCCCGAGAGTGAAATAATAATAATAAAAAAATATATTTTTTTTCAGGACAAACAAGGTTTTCTTTTGATAATATTGTCTTGTGTCTTTTTTTTATAAACGTTATTCTATAATTTGTCCCTTTTTTAAAGTGCTAGTAAACTCTGTTCTACCACTTGTACCTACAGGAAAGCCTATAGTAAGACTAATGCCGCATACACATGAGCGGAATGTTCGACAGAAAAAGTCAGCTTTTCATCGTATATTCCAATCGTTTGTATGCCTCATCAGACTTTTTTTTTTTTTTTTTTTTTTTTTTTAATTCTGACGGATCTAGAAATAGAACATGTTCTAAATATTTCCGACAGAACCAATTACCGTATATACTCGAGTATAAGCCGAGATTTTCAGCCCCTTTTTTAGGCTGAAAGTGCCCCCCTCGGCTTATACTCGAGTCACCGCCGTCTGCCTACCTGATCTGCGTGTCGTGCAGACAGACGGCGACCATTCCACTATTCAAAAGCTGCGCCTCCCTGTCTGTGATAGGCGGAACACTCAATTTCCCAGCAGTCAGTGTTCCGCCTATCACGGACATCCGCTCATCCTCATACTACGGACGAGGATGAGAGGATGTCCGTGATAGGCGGAACACTGACTGCTGGGAAATTGAGTGTTCCGCCTATCACAGACAGAGAGGCGTGGCTTTTGAACAGTGGAATGGCCGCCGTCTGTCACAGACGAGGAGGAGAGGTGAATGAATGAAATACTTATATAGCGCACAATGCGAACTGAATCGCCTCTAGGCGCTGTGGCGAGCTTTGATCATCTGCTAAAAGAGGAAGGTCTTGAGTTTTTTCCTAAAAAGCCAGGTGATTTTCTTCCAGGCGGATGTTGATTGGTAGAGCATTCCATAGCCGAGGCCCTTGGACAGCAAATCTCCGATCACCCTTGGATTTATACCGGGCTTTGGGCACGAGGAGGAGGTTTTTGTTGGCTGATCGAAGACTGCGGTTTGGTGTGTAATGATTTATTTTCTCCATTAGGTATTGCGGAGCTTCTCTATGCACGCCTTTGTGGGTGAGGCAAAGGGTCTTGAACGTGATCCGATTTTTTACGGTTAGCCAATGTAAGCTCCTCAGGGAAGGAGAGATGGATTCCCAGGGTTTTTTTTCCTGTTATCAGCCTTGCTGCCGTGTTTTGGATCAGTTGTAATCGCGCAAGTTGATATTGTGGTAATCCTATGTAAAGCGAGTTTGCGTAGTCCAGTCGTGAATTAATGATTGTTCCAACTACCACTGCTTTGTCATTCTTTGGGATAAAAGGGATGAGTCTGCGAAGCATGCGCAGCAGATGGTGAGATCGACTGACTACAGATCCTATTTGCACATCCATTGACATTTGTGCGTCTAAAATAACCCCGAGACTCTTCGCTTTGGTCTTTGGGGAGATAGTCTGCCCAAAGACGGTTGGTGGAGACCAGGAGGTTTTGGTTGCGGGCTTATGATTTGGGTGTAAGATAAGAAGCTCTGTCTTTGATTGGTTCAGCTGGAGGGAGTTGGTGGTCATCCAGTCCTCTATTGATTTGAGGCAGTTTTCAAGTTGTTGTTGGTGATCTTTTTTTCCATTGATCCGGAAATAAAGTTGCGTGTCGTCAGCGTAAGAGTGGAAGCAGAGATCTGAGCATCTGATGATTTGAAGGAGTGGGCGAATGTAAATGTTGAAGAGAACGGGTGACAACGGAGAGCCTTGAGGGACTCCGCAGGTGACTGCCCGAGTTTCAGAGAGGAATTTTCCTAGTTTCACTGTCTGTGACCAATTTCCTAGGAAGGACGCGAACCAATGGAGATCTATGTCTTTGACTCCGGCTACTTCTGTGAGGCGGACGAGTAGAGTATTGTGATCTACTGTATCAAACGCTGCACTTAGGTCTAGCAGTACGAGGAGACATGGCTCTCCGTCATCTGCTGCTTCGAGGGCGTCATCCCAAATCTTGAGGAGAGCTGTTTCTGTTCCATGACCCGGGCGGAAGCCTGATTGCAGCGGGTCCAGGAGTTTGTGAGTATCCAGGTGAAGTTGTAGCTGATGTACTACAGCTTTCTCCATGATCTTAGAAATGGTGTTGAGGCTTGTAATCGGCCTACGGTTGTTTGGATCCTGAGGGTCCAGGTTTGGTTTCTTGAGTAGAGGTTTGACGATGCCTTGTTTGAGGATGCTGGGAACAATCCCTTCGTGGAATGATCGGTTTATGAGGTGGGTTATGGTTGGAGCCACGATGTCGGAGCATTCTTTCAGTCGTTTTGTGGGGATGATGTCAATAGGTGAGGTACTGTCACGCAGTTTATTAATGATGGTTTTTGCGGTGTCTACGGTAATTGGGGATAGTGAAAATTTTGGCGGTTGCGGTATGTTGGTGCGGACATCCTCTTTATGTATTTGCTGGCTGAGGTTGGATGTTTTCTTCTGACAAATTGTTTCACTGATGGTTTTGACTTTATCGATGAAAAAATCCGACAGTTTGTCACAGTAATCCTGGGATTCACTTTCTGGGGGTTCTAGGCACACCGGATTCATTGATTGATTAACCAGTTTAAACAGTTCCCGTGGTTGGTTTGCGGCCGTTGAGATTGTATATGAGAAGTGGTCCTTTTTGGCTTTGAAGATTGCTTTCCGATAATTCTCTGTCAGACCTTTGTAGTTAAATAGGTTTTCCTCGGTGGGATTTCTTAGAGGTGCGGCTTTTGAAACCTGGCATGGCCGCCGTATGTTTTTTATACATGCAGATCGGTGCAAAATGGCACACAGAGGCTGCAGAAGGACAAAGAGGCTGCAGATTGGCACACGGAGGCATGCACAGGACACAGGTAGGCTGCAATGGGCACAGGGATGGACACAGGGAGGTACGCAGCTGGGCATTGTTGACCCTCTTTTCCATTCTTTTAAGCTGTAACAGTAGCTGCTGCATGTCTCACCCTCGGCTTATACACGAGTCAATAAGTTTTCCCAGTTTTTTTGTGGTAAATTAGGGGCCTCGGCTTATATTCGGATCGACCTATACTCGAGTATATACGGTACTATCGGGAAAACCGCTTGTGTATATGCTGTTCCGGCGGACTAAAAATGATGCATGCTCTGAAGCAAGTACGAGATGGAAGCTATTGGCTACTGTCCATTGAACTTCCTTTTTCCAGTGCCATCATACGTGCTGTATGTCGCTGCGTTTTTGACGATCGGACTTTGTTGTGATTGTGTGTACACAAGACAGTTTCACTGGAATTTCGTTACAACGCCGTCGGAAAAACCTTTTTATTCTGACAGGAAAACTGGTCGAGTGTACAGGACATTACCTGTGGGTACTTTAAATATCTTCTAAACTTGCACAGTGCCATCACTGGCGTATGTGCTCTGAAGGTCCAGCATTCAGTGCCAGACCTTCAGAGCCTATGCCGTAAATGGTATCATTTGAGATCATTGCGCCCCTGGGCACTCTTGTAGCTGGATGATGCGAACCCAGAAGCAAGACTGGGGGAAGATGTCAACCCTCTCAGTGGTGACAGCTTGGCACTGGAGGGCTTTGTTCTAAGGAAAGTCTCTCATAATATGCTAGTATGTGACGCATACTAGCACATTATGACATTGCCTTGCAGGGGAATTTTTTTTCCCGTAAACTGTGGTTTACTAGCGCTTTAATGACACAGAAATAAAATGTTTTTAACCACTTGAGACCCGCGCTATAGCCGAATGACGGCTACAGCGCGGATCTCCTTTGCCGGGACTACGTCTATTGACGTAGTCCCGTGCACGAGCGGCCTGCGCGCCCCCTGAGGGGCACGCGCGGCGCGCTCTGTGATCAGCGAGTCTGAGACTCGCCTGATCACCGATCCGAGCAAGGGGTCGATCCCGACCCCTTATCACGTGATCAGCTGTCAGCCAATGACAGCTGATCATGTGATATAACGGAGTAATCGGCTATTATTCCTTGCGCTGTCAGCGCGAGGAGAAAAAAAAAGAGCCGATCATCAGTCCCGATCACGGCCAGCCCTGCCAGTGCCCACCTGCCCCCTCATCACTAAGCATAATAAAAAAATAAGTGCCCCCCGTCAGTGCCACCCAGCAGTGCCCACAGTGCCACCCAGCAGTGCCACTCAGCAGTGCCCACAATCTGCCTCAACAAAGGTGCTGCACCCCAGTGCCACATATCCGTGCCCATCGGTGTCATCTATCAGTGCCCAGCAGTGCCACCTATCAGTGCCCATCTGTCCCATCTATCAGTGGTACCTATCAGTGCCCCTTAGTGCCACCCATCCGTGCCATCTTAGCTGTGCCCATCTTTGCCCATCAGTGCCGCCTTATCTGTGCCTATTAGTGCCGCCTTAACTATGCCTATCAGTGCCCACCAATGCAGCCTATCAGTGCCCACCAATGCAGCCTATTAGTGCCCACCAATGCAGCCTGTCAGTGCCGCCTCATCAGCACACTTCAATGAAGGAGAAAAATTACCTGTTTGCAAAATTTTATAACAAACTATTAAACATGATTTTTATTTTTTTTGCATCTTGTTTTGTTTGTTTAGCAAAAAATAAAACTCCCAGCTTTAATTAAATACCACCAAAAGAAAGCTCTATTTGTGGGAAAAAAAATGCTAAAAATTTCATTTGGGTACAGTGTTGTATGGCCGCGCAATTGTCATTCAAAGTGCATCAGCGCTGAAAGCTGAAAATTGGTCTGGGACTGAGGGGGGTTTAAGTGCCCAGTAAGCAAGTGGTTAAAAAGCTTTGAAAAGATGTTTTACAAATGAAATAAAGACTTTTTCAACAATTTTTCTTTTTTTTTTTTTTTTTATGGGACAATCAAATCAAATAAAAAAAGTAATGTTTTAAAAGAATTGAAATAGCAAAACATTAGTGAGGAGAAGGAGTTGATTAGGGCTGATTAGTGTTAGCCAAGGGGTATTAAAGGTTTAAATATAGTGGGTTTTTTTGTTTGTTTTTTTAAATAACATTTTTCTTTTTTACTTAAATAAGGCTTCGTTCACACTATTGTGATTTCACATGTGACATGAATCAAACAGACTCGCCGCATGACAGCGGAAATCAAATTGTTTTGAATGGTGCCCATTCACATCAATGCAACTCAACATGGTGCGCTTTTGGAAAAAGTTCCCGTACTAGTTTGGTGCGATTTTAGTGCAAATTTTGGCCCTATAAAATATACAAACCACATCAAAGTTGCACTGCATAATCACACTGAAAGTCCAATCAAAATCGAATCACAGCATTGTGAACCTAGGCTAACGTTGTTTTATCCCTCTTCCCTATATCCCTGTTTTAGGTCTGTGTTCTTTACACCGTAACGTTTTTTCGGCGTACGTAACACTCCTAAGGTACAAGACTGAATTTTTTTTTAAACTGATGTTTCATTTTTGTGTGGTTCTTGGCAAGCGAATCCACGTGCTCGTTTTGTAGAAGATGGAATCGTTTTTCTTCTCCACTGCCACAGACACTGCAAGGCAAATAATGGTACACTCCCTGATGGGTTATCCAATGTGCAAATGAAGCAAGAAGGAGAATTTGAGAGATCTGAGAGAGTAAAACCTTTTTGTTTCCTTGCTGAAGAAAGAGGAAACCACAACTACATTGGACTAGGCAAGGTGTAGAAGATGCCACTGGGTTATTTAACCCAGTGATGTCCACTCAATAATTAAATATATGTTTTGGTCAGAGTTTGCCTTTACAGAGGAACAATATTTTGTGTATATTCCCATTTTGATGTCAATCACCCTACGGCACTACAAAAGTACCAATAATAAAAAAAATAGAGATGCTTATTAAAAAGCAAAGACAACTATATAGTTGGGGAGAGATGAGGAAAATAATTAGCTGACTATTGCTATTTTAAGCTACCAATAGAGTTGGATGAGAGAGTTGATCGTTTATCATACTTCACATCATAAAGAAAGCTATATATACTGTACGGATTATGGATCTAAACCTGAACCTTATGATCCTTCTGTTCTCCTCCCTTTTTTTTCTCCTGTGTATTTGTGTAACAACAACAAAAATCCAATAAGCAAAGATTAAACTTAAAGAAAGCTAATGGATTTGTTTGATTTGTTTAAAAGATAGAAATTAAGAAGTTGCACAGGTTCTAGTGAAGCGTGACATGACACAATCCAAAGTTCATAAGTTCATTATTATGGAGCTTGACTTTAAAGTGGAGGGCCACCCTGAAAACAAAAAAATATTAAAAATTACAAAAAAATCTAAAAAAAAAATAAATGAAAATTTTTATTTTATTTTTTACTTACCAGAAATGCCTGTTGCTAGGCACATAATCCTAATCTTCCTCTTCCTCCTCCGCGGAGATCTTCTGTCTTCTCTCCTCGTCGCGGCGTCTTCTGGGTAATGGGTCATGCTGTGTTCTGGGAACTGTGTGTTCCAGAACACAGCGCGTCCCATTCAGAAAGTGCTGCGGGACTCGCGCATGCGCAGTAGGAAACGGGCAGTGAAGCCATAAGGCTCCACTGCCTGTTTCCCTTAGAGGAAATGGCGGCGCCGGGACCCGAGAGCCGAGGGACGGGTCGGCCTCGGGCGCCCTGGACAGGTAAGTGTGTTTAAGTCAGCAGCTGCAGTGTTTGCAGCTGCTGACTTTTTTTTTTTTTTTTTAAACAGCCCTCCTCTTTAACAGCGTGATTTATTTTTTGAATAGAGCAGAGGTCAGCAACCTATGGCCCGGGGCCACTGCTAAACATCCAGCCTGTCAGTGCACGTGATGAATTCATGTGCCCCCGGTCTGGACATTTTAAGTAAGAGCGGACCAAGAAGCTGAATGAGAGCACGGGAGAGACTCACAGCAGTGCTCCCGATCAGCAGGAGCTTCTGGAGTTAACTTTCCAGGTGATTGGTTGCTATGTGGTCCTAGCAACCAATCACCAGCTTGTTTATATGAAAAATTAACTCCGGAAGCTCCCACTGTCTTATCAGTGCTGCTGCATGTCTCTCCTGTGTTCTCATTCAGCTTCCTGCTCCCTGCTCAGCTCTGCTCTGCCGCCTCCTATGCATGGGGCAAGGCAGGAAAGGGCAGAGCTGGGGGGGGGCTGTGTAAAATGCAGGGGGGCTGTGCAATTTGCTGTAATTTAATGTAAAGAGGTCCAGAGGTGTGGGCTGTGTAATGTAAAGGGGTCCAGAGGTTCAGGGCTGTGTAATGTAAAGGGGTCCAGAGGTGCGGGGGCTGTGTAATGTAAAGGGGTCCAGAGGTGCGGGGGCTGTGTAATGTAAAGGGGTCCAGAAGTTTAGGGGCTGTGTAATGTAAATTGGTCCAGGTTATTATCTTCATTTATTAGCAGGTGAATGCGGCCCTAAGTGCATTCACATACATTAAATATGGCCCTTAAGTGGAAAAAGGTTGCTGACCCCGGGACTAAAGGAAGCAACTAAGCTTTCAGTTGGACGGTGTTGAAATTGGTGTTGGGTGGTTATGTACCCTACCCAAATGTAATTTAAACCATGCAAATTGCATGGAAAAGCTATTCTGATTTTCCTATGTGATTTTTGAGTCTATATTTACCATAACGCATGTGAGGCAAGTAAGAGCAGGCAGCACCAAGCCTCAAAATGTACAAATCATGATTGCTTTTCCTTTGTTGTGTTTTGCTTCTTCCTGCCACCTTTAGATTTTTGTAGATGCATTCAGAAAGAAAATTGTAAGGGGTTACAGAGGGGATACTGCGAGGAGCCAGAAGACTATAATTCAGGAAACGTGAATCTGAATCTATCTCTCCTTTCTCTATTTATTTATTTTTTTACTTGACTAATCATGATATAAGGGTTTTGTTCAGAAATCATAATTCAAGTGTGCTTATGACACGTTAATGTTTACAGGCCTGTAAGCCTATTTTCTGGTCTCTCTAGTTGAGTAGCAAGATGCATTACCATTGTAAGGCAACCGCTACAACCCTATTACTGTGGTGCACGTTGGCTTCTCAAATATAGTATGTAAGGCATGCTAGCAATTTTACTTTGTAAATTTTACTTATTACAAAAGTTGTACAGATTTAATTGACTTCAAAATGCCAGCCGTGTCCACCTAATTGGCAGGCAAAAGAAACTTCTGATCTCTGGCCGCCTCTTTCCCAATTTCCATCTTCTGTTATTTGAATTGATTGAAATGGTAATTTCATGGTAAACCTGCAGTATATTAATAGATTCGGTTTCCTTTCTGTACTCAGAGTTGCTTGTAACTAACATGCAGTGGAGTATTTGATTTACTTCAGCCCAGCAGAGCAATTTTTAGATCTATCATATATTATACTGTTCACAAGCACTAATGGAAATCTCGAGAGAAATGTTTGAGAAACACTTCCTAACCCGTTCATCTTGGTAATTGTGTTCTAAAAAAAATCGCTTTACTGCACACATTTGGGGTAATTGTGTTTTGTTTGAAGCAAAAAGTCAACACTGAGTTTTTTTTTTTTAAAGCCATGTATAGAATATGCAATTTAATTTTAATTCTATTTTATATCCATTTTTACCAAAATGTGGCATTTTAGGTTTTTGCGAGTAATGTGGAACAGAGGTTTATTCACCTGTTGACTTGTAATCTGTCTCTTCGCCCCATGATTTGCATTCTGTCGTTTTTCTCCCACAAACCTATAATGGTACTATTGCTTATTACTGTTCTCTCTAGTTCAGTTTAGTGGCAGACTTCAAGGGCCTATTCACACAGCTGTGTGGTACTAACATGCAGTAATGCGCCTTGTCGCCAGGTGTGCGGGGCAGTGCAATGCGTTTCAAACACTAATGTATTGCTGTGTGCTGCCAGAAATCCTATCTATATCGGTACATTTTGGCACAGGTAATGCTCCACAGTGGTGTGAATGATCCCTCGGGCATCCTTGAAGTTTACAAATTGTCTTACATTACAGTGGTGTGAATGATCCCTCGGGCATCCCTAAAGTTTACAAATTATATTACATTTTTGGATACACATGTAACAATTTTTTTTTATAAATTCTGTGAGTGTTTTGGGAGAATCGTTCATGTAGGAAACTTCTGCTGATCTTCCAAATCTAATTTGAAACCTAACACGACCTCAATTTCCTGCCCCTTTGTGACTAATTGTTACTTAATGGATAGGTTTACAATCGTATATCATTCTGCACTCACCGGCCACTTTATTGGGTACACCTGTTCAATTGCTTGGTAACACAAATTGCTATTTGGCCAATCACGTGGCAGCAACTCAATGCATTTAGGCATCTAGACGTGGTAAAGACGACTTGCTGAAGTTCAAATCGAGCATCAGAATGGGGAAGAAAGGAGATTTCATTGACTTTTTTTTCATTGGCTTTTTCAGCAGTACAATTCCCAGCACCAGTGTACAATGCAACTCCCATACCAAATAATAACAGACATCAGAAATCCTTCCATAATAAACCCTAGTAAGGGGGGGGGGGGGACATATACAATGCACAATCATTATATACATTATGATATCCCCACATGGCAATATTAAAAAAAAGGTTATAGGTTAGGGCTGGGGAAAAAAATCTATTTTAATCTTGAATCGAGTTGTGAGTTCAAATCAATTCAGATTTTTTTTTTCCGCAGGCCTGTTGCGACAGGACAGGCAGAACAAGCGGCTTTGCAGAGCGCACAGAGGACACTGGAGGCTGTATTCCCAATCTAGCCAGCAGGGCCGGGAGCTCCACTGATGCACTGACTCCGCCCCATGTAGCCTGTATGCTCAGAAAAGGAAGGTTGTAGTTAGAGCAGTGATCGGAGTGGGTGTGTCAGTGGAGCTCCCGGCCCTGCCCCCTCTATACTGGCTGGGCAATACAGTGGTCCGGGGTGTTGCCAGAAGCTCCACTGATGCGCCCACTGATCACTGCTCTAACTACAGCCGCTCTGTTCTGAGTGGAGCTCCCGGCCCGCCCCTTCTCTGCTAGCTAGCACGCAAATACAGCCTCCTGTGTCCTCTGTGCAGTGCACTCCGCAAAGCTGTCATCGGGGCCCCAATTCACAGGTAGTCTCATGCAGTATATCCACAGTCTCTGATAATCACATGCAGTATATCCAGTCTCTGATAATCACATGCAGTATATCCAGTCTCTGATAATCTCATGCAGTATATCCGCAGTCTCTGATAATCTCATGCAGTATATCCGCAGTCTCTGATAATCTCATGCAGTATATCCGCAGTCTCTGATAATCTCATGCAGTATATCTACAGTCTCTGATAATCTCGTGTAGTATATCCGCAGTCTCTGATAATCTCATGCAGTATATCCACAGTCTCTGATAATCTCATGCAGTATATCCACAGTCTCTGATAATCTCATGCAGTATATCCGCAGTCTCTGATAATCTCATGTAGTATATCCAGGCTCTAATAATCTCATGCAGTACATCCACAGTCTGATAATCTCATGCAGTATATCCGCAGTCTCTGATAATCTCATGCAGTATATCCGCGGTCTCTGATAATCTCATGCAGTTTATCCACAGTCTCTGATAATCTCATGCAGTATATCCACAGTCTCTGATAATCTCATGCAGTATATCCACAGTCTCTGATAATCTCATGCAGTATATCCACAGTCTCTGATAATCTCATGCAGTATATCCGCGGTCTCTGTTAATCTCATGCAGTATATATACACAGTCTCGGATAATCTCATGCAGTATATCCAGGCTCTGATAATCTCATGCAGTATATCCGCAGTCTCTGATAATCTCAGTTAGTATATGCGCAATCTCTAATAATCTCATGCAGTTCATCCAGGCTCTGATAATCTCATGCAGTATATCTGCAGTCTCTGATAATCTCATGTAGTATATCCGCAGTCTCTGGTAATCTCATACAGTATGTCCGCAGTCTCTGCTAATCTTGTGCAGTAAGTCCGCAGTCTCTGGTACTCTCATGCAGCATGTCTGCAGTCTCTGATAATCTCATGCAGTATATCCGCAGTCTCTGATAATCTCATGCAGTATATCCGCAGTCTCTGATAATCTCATGCAGTATAGCCACAGTCTCTGATAATCTCATGCAGTATATCCATAGTCTCTGATAATCTCATGCAGTATATCCATAGTCTCTGATAATCTCATGCAGTATATCCGCGGTCTTGGTTAATCTCATGCAATATATATATATATATATATATATATATATATATGTATGTATATGTATATATATGTATATGTGTGTGTGTGTGTGTGTGTGTGTGTGTGTGTATATGTATATATATATACATACAGTCTCGGATAATCTCATGCAGTATATCCAGTGTCTCTGATAATCTCATGCAGTATATCCACAGTCTCTGATAATCTCATGCAGTATATCCGCGGTCTCTGTTAATCTCATGCAATTTATATATATATATATATATATATATATATATATATATATATATATATATATATATATATATATATATATATAGAAAGGCCAGTATGGTGGCCTGAAATTATGGGAGGAGCCCGGTGGAGTATATAACCAGCCGTCCGCCCGTCTTCCTCGTCGGTTCCGGTGCGCGATACCTGATACGTCAGATATCAAGGGCCAACTATCCTAGACCAGACGCAGTGAGCCCGTTCGTGAGTTCCCGCGTTGTTCGTCTCCGTCTTGACCGTCTTCCCGTTCATCAGCGTCCGTGGGTTTCGCCGTCGGAGTGTCGTCTTACCCATCGAATTTGTCGTTACACGTCGGGCCGGCTGTCGCAGGTAGGGCTTCGGCACCCCGTTTTCCGTTCATGTATTACGATGTCCCATCAACATTCCCTGAACGCACGAACCGCTCTGATGTTTTACTGTGACTCTCGTACTCATGTCACTGTTTCTACTTTCGATGTAGTCGTTATCACCTTCGGTCGATCACGCCACGTCAGGCGATTCATTCGCAGGTACGACATTCGAAACCGTTCGACTCCCCGAGCATTTCTATTAGTATCGGTCGAATCGTTCGACTCACAGCCGACTGCTTGTTACGACAAAGCAAGCAGTCCGCACGTATCGGTTGGTCTGCTCCAGTTCGAATATATCTCATCATTCATGCAGTTGTGTTATGTATCTCGTTTCATCTCATGTCAAGTCATTTCAGTCCCACTCATTTCTACCGTTTCAAATCATTTCTGTCACTAGCCGCGCTCCGGCGCGAATCCTGTCGCACCTCTGGTGCACCGATTCGCTTTGAAGTGCCCCAGGGTTCGGCCTCATTTCTGTACATGCTCCAGAGACTGAGTCACTCGCAGGTTCACGCACGGTCCCTGATTCTTGTCTTTGTCATGGCATACCATTTCTGTCACTTATTACGCTCCAATTCGAATCCTGTCGCATTCTTCTATGCACCGATTCGTCCTGGTGTGCCCAGCTGCTACGCCTCATTTCGGTACATGCTCCAGAGACGGATTCTTTTTTCGTAACCTGCAGTCCAGTCGTTGAATCCGGTCTCTGTCGTGGGATATCATTTCTGTCACTTATTACACTCCAATTCGAATCCTGTCGCATTCTTTTATGCACCGATTCGTTCTGGTGTGCCCAGCTGCTACGCCTCATTTCAGTACATGCTCCAGAGACGGATTCTTTGTTGTAACCATCAGTCCAGTCGTTGAATCTTGTCTCTGTCATGGCATATCATTTCTGTCACTTATTACGCTCCAATTCGAATCCTGTCGCATTCCTTATGCACCGATTCGTTCTGGTGTGCCCAGCTGCTACGCCTCATTTCAGTACATGCTCCAAAGACAGGATTCATCTGTTTGGTTCAAGGGCTCGTCCTCTGATTCTTGTCTTTGTCATGGGTTTTTCATTTCATTTCACCTATCACGTTCCGGTACGAATAGTCACATCTGTGTACCAAATTCGTCTCGGCGTGCCCCAGGAATGGCCTCATTTCAGTACATGCTCCAGAATCCGTTTCGTGCTCGGTCGCAAGTTGTGGCATGGCGATCCGGATCTCTGTCATGGCAGGTTCTCTCATTTCACTGTCACATACCGCTTCCCGGCTTGGGTCCAGTTGATTCTTCAATGTTTGGATGCCTGCCGGGGGCCTTGCTCCTCGGCCTCATTTCATTATAGATTGCCTCAAAAGAGAAAACACAGCTTTGTTTAGGCGTGTCTCGCTGTTTTCTCCACATACAAGCGTAGACTTCTTGCAATCGTTGCAAACACACATCCAAGCGTAGACTTCTCGCAATCGTTGCAAGCACGCATCCAGACATAGACTTCTCGCAATCATTACAAGCACGCATTCGAGCATAGACCTCTCGCACTTATTACTAGCACGCATTCGAGCATAGACCTCTTGCAATCGTTGCAAGCACGCATTCGAGCATAGACCTCTTGCAATCATTGCAAGCACGCATTCGAGCATAGACCTCTTGCACTCATTACAAGCACGCATTCGGGCATAGACCTCTTGCAATCGCTGCAAGCACGCATTCGAGCATAGACCTCTCGCGATCATTACAAGCATGCATTCGAGCATAGACCTCTTACACTCATTACAAGCATGCATTCAAGCATAGACCTCTTGCAATCGTTGCATGCACACATTCGAGCATAGACCTCTGGCGATCATTGCAAGCACGCATTCGAGCATAGACCTCTTGCACTCATTACAAGCACGCGTTCGAGCATAGTCCTCTTGCAATCATGGCAAGCACGCATTCGAGCATAGACCTCTTGCAATCGTTGCAAGCAGGTGTCCAGGCACAACTTGTTGCAATCATTGCTGGCAGGCACTTCTGGCTTGCTCAATAGATTGCTTTAGGGAAAACCTGGATACCTTCCTAAATGTACGTTGTATTACGGGGTACTTATATTTATAGGTATAGTTGATCCAGGGAAAAAATCCGATTGCCTCTCGAGGGGTCAGGAAGGAATTTTTTCCCCGGCTGTAGCAAATTGGCCTATGCTCTGTTGGGGGTTTTTTGCCTTCCTCTGGATCAGCTACGGGCGTAGAATTGGGTGTGTCGGGGGGTGTGATACCTTATTTATTTTGATTTGGTTGGACCGGAGGGACTTCTGTCTTTTCCGGCCTGGCTACTCATGAAGCCTACCATAATTCCTTGCAGTCGTTGCAGGCACGCATCCTAGCATAACATCTTGCAGTCGTGGCAAGCACGCATCCTGGGTAACATCTTGCAATCATCGCAAGCACGCATCCAAACATGCATTCAAGCACAACTCCCGTAGTCTTCGCAGTGCACATGCGGTAACACGAATTGCTCACAGTCACTACGTATACATCTCCAGTAAAAAAACTCCCGGGCAATTGTCGCAAGCACATGTTTAAACGCAACTTTTAGTCATGCCAAGGCTCGCGACTTGGCATAACTTCTTGCAATCATTCGTTGGCAAGCACGTTCTCAGTGGCACACAAACTGGCTACACGTCATTTTCAGCAGCACTTAATTGGCCACTCGTCTCCTGTGGCTTTTCTTACAAACTACTCACTGTTGTCTGTCCATCCGTCTCTTCCTTAGGACAGTTGAGTTCAGCTTCCGTCCCGCACCAGGATCATGTTGTCACACGCAACTGGCTTCTTCCTGTAGCACGCCCAGGCTATTTCTAGCCAGCGTTCAGCATTTCTTATCCTTACAGTGCACGGAGAGCCATCTGTCGTTACGGCCCATACAGTAAGATCCCCACCACGAGGCGTCCAGAGGCATCAGCCCATAGCCAACAGCAAACGCTCGCCATCACAACTGCCATCTTTAGGGGCATATTATATCCTCGCATATTCTCCAGTCTAGTCGTCCAAAAGACACCTACAGTCCCTACACGGCATCTTGAGTTCGCTATGCGCATCATCCCTCAGGGTCGCGCCTTGTGTCACGCCTATTGGTCTTACTGTCCCTCTCACAGGATCCAGAGCAAGTCCTCAGCCTGGATCCCACGGCAATAGCAGTCCTTGCTATGCGGGAGGAATTCCTGTCGTCTGGGAATGGCGTCTCCCTGTTCATTCCCTCCGTGTCTTCCCTTTCGCCCCAGGTGATGACCGACGCAGCGGCCTCCACGGGCTTGCGGCTGTTTTTTGGCCACCTCCGGCTCGCAGCTCCCCGGCCTCCCCAGTTACTGGCAATTCCTGGCTGCGCCAAGGCGTCCTCTCTGTTGATTATGTCCTTCCTACGTCAACTGGTCCAACTCTTGTTGTTGTTTCAGTTCAACATCCATTGTTCCTGTATCCACGGTAAGTTCAATCAGGCAGCGGACGCCCTCTCCTGCTTTAACCTTGTCTCTTTTCCGATCAGGTACCCGGAGCCGGACCAACATCAGCAGCTATCCCGGACTGGTCTCAACTAACCCTGGATTAGCCCCTCACCTCCTAGCGGCTACCCAACTTATCGATCACTCCCTTTCCCGCAATACCCTCAAGGCCTATCAGTCAGCCTGGAGGGCCTTTAACCGCTTCATCACGTATCACAGCACAGTGACGTCCCGTGTCAAGCAAGTCGTAGCCTTCATTTCCTAATGCCACTCGCAGTTGGTGTTATCCGTTAATACGATCCGGCTATACCTGACCGGTGTACAACATTTCACGTCCCTCCAGGGCCCTACCGTACCCTCCTTATTTTCTTACCACACCGTTCGGGCTGGTATGCGCAGTGTCCAGAAGCGCCAGCCGATGGCCGGCACCAAACCACCGCCTTTCACAGGAGACGTTCTAGAACTATGTCAGATATCCTGGCCACTTCACCTTACGGTCTCCACATGAGTGGCATTTACAAGCAGCCATACACCTGGCCTTCTACGGCTTCTTACGGCCAAGCCAGTTTACTTGTAGTAGCCTCACAGCACGCATGCTGTACAAGCACCACCTGGTCCGATACGAAGACCATTTCATCTTACACTTAGCAGTCTCCAAGACGCGGCAGCTTGGCTCGGGTATGGACATACACTTCTATAAAACCAACAACCGCTGGTGCCCGGCCACTGTTCTCATCCGCTTGTTGCCCCTTTTGGCCAACCAACCAGGAACTGGCCCGCTTCTGGCTTTTCACACGAAAACTCTCAACGCAACCCAGTGCATGGAGCATGTCAGGATACTCCTGGGCATCTTTCACCTCAATCCTGCTCACTACTCCGGACATTCATTCCGTATCGAAGCAGCTTCTACGGCCTCCCGCCAAGGGGTCCCGGTCCATGTTATCAAGAAATTGGGTAGATGGAAGTCCTCCTGTTTTGCCCGTTACATACCCAATCTGCAAATAGAGATGGCCCAGGCCTTTGTCAAACTCACCCAGTGACAGTCTTGATTCAACAAAGTGCAACCCCTACCTGGATGTTTTGCCCCCTTATTTTGGCATACCGTACGTTAGACCAGGGCACACTTTCAGGTCCATTTCAAGTAAGCGAGTTTATGTTAACCTTGTTTGTCATCCTTATCCGTATCGGTCTGAGGGCTCTGGACCATAAATAGAAAGGCCAGTATGGTGGCCTGAAATTATGGGAGGAGCCCGGTGGAGTATATAACCAGCCGTCCGCCCGTCTTCCTCGTCGGTTCCGGTGCGCGATACCCGCCCACCCATCCCCTTTATCAGGGCATTTCTCTAAGCATACTCCTCAAGTGAGTACTCATTTCACCCATTTCATATTCATTTCATTTTAAGGTATGCCCCCTTATTTTGGCATACCGTACGTTAGACCAGGGCACACTTTCAGGTCCATTTCAAGTAAGCGAGTTTATGTTAACCTTGTTTGTCATCCTTATCCGTATCGGTCTGAGGGCTCTGGACCATAAATATATATATATATATATATATATATATATATATATATATATATATATATATATACATACACAGTCTCGGATAATCTCATGCAGTATATCCGCAGTCTCTGATAATCTCATGCAGTATATCCGCAGTCTCTGATAATCTCATGCAGTATATCCGCAGTCTCTGATAATCTCATGCAGTATAGCCACAGTCTCTGATAATCTCATGCAGTATATCCGCGGTCTCTGATAATCTCATGCAGTTTATCCACAGTCTCTGATAATCTCATGCAGTATATCCACAGTCTCTGATAATCTCATGCAGTATATCCGCGGTCTCTGTTAATCTCATGCAGTATATATATACACAGTCTCGGATAATCTCATGCAGTATATCCAGGCTCTGATAATCTCATGCAGTATATCCACAGTCTCTGATAATCTCAGTTAGTATATGCGCAATCTCTAATAATCTCATGCAGTTCATCCAGGCTCTGATAATCTCATGCAGTATATCTGCAGTCTCTGATAATCTCATGTAGTATATCCGCAGTCTCTGGTAATCTCATACAGTATGTCCGCAGTCTCTGCTAATCTTGTGCAGTAAGTCCGCAGTCTCTGGTACTCTCATGCAGCATGTCTGCAGTCTCTGATAATCTCATGCAGTATATCCGCAGTCTCTGATAATCTCATGCAGTATAGCCACAGTCTCTGATAATCTCATGCAGTATATCCATAGTCTCTGATAATCTCATGCAGTATATCCATAGTCTCTGATAATCTCATGCAGTATATCCGCGGTCTTGGTTAATCTCATGCAATATATATATATGTGTGTGTGTGTGTGTGTGTGTGTGTGTGTATGTATATATATATATATATATATATATATATATATATATATATATATATGTGTGTGTATATATATATATATATATATATATACAGTCTCGGATAATCTCATGCAGTATATCCGCGGTCTCTGTTAATCTCATGCAATTTTTATATATATATATATATATATATATACACACAGTCTCGGATAATCTCATGCAGTATGTCCGCAATCTCTGATAATCTCATGCAGTATGTCCGCAGTCTCTGCTAATCTCATGCAGTATGTCCGCAGTCTCTGCTAATCTTGTGCAGTAAGTCTGCAGTCTCTGATAATCTTATGCAGTATGTCTGTAGTCTCTGATAATCTGGTGCAGTATGTCTGCAGTCTCTGATAATCTCATGCAGTATGTCTGCAGTCTGATAATCTCGTGCAGTATGTCTGCAGTCTCTGATAATCTCGTGCAGTATGTCTGCAGTCTCTGATAATCTCGTGCAGTATGTCTGCAGTCTCTGATAATCTCGTGCAGTATGTCCGCAGTCTCTGGTAATCTTGTGCAGTATGTGTGCAGTCTCTGGTAATCTTGTGCATTATATCCGCAGTCTCTGATAATCTCATGCAGTATGTCTGCAGTCTCTCTTAAATCGCCCAGCCCTATTATAGGTTCCCATCTATGCCTTACTACCCGCCACATAGTTCATCTATTCACCAGGAGGCAATTAATCTGATGCAGTTGAATTATCATCTATCCAGCCACTCCACACCTTTTTAAATTTATCTGGTCCCCCTCTACTGAGATATGTAGCTTTATACAGCGGTAAAGCCTTGTTAATCAATGCCTTCCAGGCCATAAGGGTAGAAGCCAGTGGTTTCTTCCACCATAAGATAATCACTTTGTGAGCATAGTACAGGAGTAATGTGAGTAGAGTACGGATTACATTTTTTGGTCCTAATGTGTCCACCAAGCCCAACAAACAAATTTCAATAGATTGTGCAATAGCAATTGTAGTTACTGACCTAACACAGTCCATCACACCCACCCAGAATCGCCGGATGTGTTGGCAGAGCCAAAAAATATGCAGAGAGATTTAATTGACTTGGCGTGGTTGTTGGTGCCAGAGGGGCTGGTCTGAGTATTTTTTAAAAATTGCTGATCTACTGGGATTTTCACACACAACCATCTCTAGGGTTTACAGAGAATGGTCCAAAAAAAAGAAAATATAAAGTGAACGGCAGTTGTGTGGAGGAAAATGCCCTGTTGATGTCAGAGGAGAATTGGCAGACTGGTTTGAAATAATAGAAAGGCAACAGTAACTCAAACAACCACTCGTTAAAACCAAGGTATGCAGAATACCATCTCTAAATGCCCAACACATCGAACCTTGAAACAGATGGGCTACAGCAGCAGAAGACCACACCGGGTGCCACTCCTGTCAGCTAAGAACAGGAAACTGAGGCTACAATTTCCACAGGCTCATCAAAAATTGGGCAATATTAGATTGGAAAAACTTTGCCTGGCCTGGGGAGTCTCAATTTCAGCTGCAAAATTCAGATGGTAGGGTCAGAATTTGGTGTAAACAACATGAAAGAATGGAGCCATCCTGCCTTGTATCAATGATTCAGGCTGGTGGTGGTGGTGTAATGGTGTGGGGGATACTTTCTTGATACACTTTGGGCCCCTTAGTAACAATTAAGAAATGTTTAACCATCACAGCCTACCCGAGTATTGTTGCTGACCATGTCCATCCTTTTATGACTACAGTGTACCCATCTTCTGATGGCTACTTCCAGCAGGATAATGCACCTTGTCGCAAAGCTCGAATCCTCTCAAACTGGTTTCTTGAACATGACAATGAGTTTACTTTACGTCAATGGCCTCCACAGTCGCCATATCTCAATCCAATAGAGCACCTTTGGAATGTGATGAAATGGTCAAATCTGATGCCATCATGTCAGTATGGACTGAAATATCTGAGGAATGTTTCCAATACCTTGTTGAATTTATGGCACAAAGAATTAAGGCAGTTCTGACTGCAAAAGGGGGTCTAATCCGGTACTAGCAAGGTGTACATAATAAAATGTCCGGGGGTGTATAAGCTAATTCTACCCACCCCAACTCTGCAATGCTTATGTTCCCTAACTCAGCAAACCACCTCCATCAAAACTTGGGGTTGTGTACAGACACTGGATGCCTTGGTCCCCAATAACATGTTTTGGCTGGAGTTCTGCTTTAAATCCCATTGAACTACAAAATCCCAACAGTTTTTTTTTTTTTTTAATCCATTTCTGTCAACTAAAATGTCTTGTTCATAGCTGGAATACATTTTTCAGAAGCGGGTACAGTTCATCCCTGTTCTCCAAATTATTATTCTTTTTTTGTCTAGCAGCCAGTTCACATTGTGACAGATACAAGGTTTAAGAGAAAGATGTCAGTGCATCACAACTATGATGCCTTTCTTCTAAGGGCAACCTGGTGTTCTCTTTAAAGCATTGGCCCTTCTGCCAGTCATCATAAGGGCAGTCGTGACAGATTGTCTAATCTTTTGTGTTGTGGAATAGATTTTGAATACATTATTTAAACATACAATTGCATTTGTTTTTTTACAGGTATTCTTCCTTGGGAAAAGCTGATAGATAACTTTGATGCAGAATATGATTATATCACAAATGAAGGGACTGTCTTCACATTTAAGACCAATCGTAATGCCCCAAAATACAAGCTAATTAACATAGACTTCAGTGACCCCGTGGAATCCAGGTGGAAAGAACTTGTTCCCGAGCATGAGAAGGATGTATTGGGTAAGTGAATAATAAGCTTTAAATAACTATAAATAGGTGCATGTTAGCTAATGTAACTATTGTAATTATTTGAATTTAGCTCAGCTGTGGAGAAGTAAATAGGTATCCTATTTGAGCTCTGCACTATGAGGGATACAAATCACATTTCTAGCGCTATCTGAGCTACACTTAGCATATGACTAAAAAGAGGAAGCCAGCGGGATTGTCCAAGATGACCTGGCATTCAGACAACTTTTTTTGCCGTTCCTACCTCCCAATCTTCTGAGGTTGCCCCAAACCTATCAGATATGCTGCAACAGTTGTCTGAATAGAATGAAGTAAATATGCTTATGCAGTTTCTCCACCACACTCTATCAAGGAGCAAGCATACCCAGTCTCTGACCCCTTTTCCATCTCCTGCCTTGGCGGAATCTCTCATTAGATTGGACTCTTCATGTATTTGCTCAGTATATTGGGCACTAGGCCAGGCTGTCTTTTGCGCCCTCATTTGGTCTCTCCCAACTAGAGTAAAAATAGAAAGCCTAGTTCAATTTCAGGACTGAACTAAAGAATGGCAAAAACTCTCCAGACATAAAAACCCTGCTCCCTTGAACACTCAACTTCCGAATGTCCAAACCCTGGAAATGATGATATGCCTTTTTCCCAAATCCAATTTCGACTAGAAGATGTGGAGAATAGCAGCTGCAAAAAAAAAAAAAAAACTGATGTATTCCAGAGGCTACAAGCAGTGCAAATCTTAGAGCTGCAGTGATAGCCATCATCAGCTGGGTCCTGGGTAACCCCCTAGAGAACACCTGGAATTAACCAGGTCTGCAGCACAGTGGGGCCAAAGAATCCCTCTTCTACTTACCTGAAAGATGTACTTTGCTGTACGCACTATTATGCAATTAAAGAGGAGATTCTACAGCTAGTGTGGCAACAGGTAAGTGTTTCCTTCGATAGCAGAGATACAGAATTGTTATGATCTCTCCTGCCACATGCTGTACACGTGGCCCCTGCTGAAATGTTTAACTAGGACTCGGAGTATTAGTGCTAATTGGGAACCCACACCTTTCACCTAATTATCCACAAGCAAGGCTATCCATTCACATTACACTAACCTTTTCAGTTGCCATTGTTGTTCCATTTCCTGGGCTTCCTTTCTGACTGGGTGCAGACCACTGAAACCCAAATACTGCTAGGTCCTCCTCTGCCCTGGCCGCAAAGAAACTGGCGCTCTTGCTCCTGAATGCAAGCAAGTTCTCCACATCATGTTACTCCGAATGCCAACTAGGACTAACCTTGTCTTGTGCAGGATAATCCTTCTGTACGAGTTTAAATCCACTACAGCTCTTAGGTAAACCCAGTCCCTATTTGTTGTTTACTTGTCTGTACTGTTTATTTCTTTATAGTTGAATCTTTGTTTAACCCATGTTCAGTTAGGCTTGCCATGCATTAATCATTTTTTTTTTTTTTTTATTCATCCAGTGGGTTAAATGAAAAATTACCCGAATACCCCATCCAAACACTGTGTAGATGGGGGTTCCTTCCCACTGAGTTCTGTATTCTGACAACAGGGAGCATTCCTCATCATAAGAACACACTGATAAGTGCTGCTGGCTATAGCCTGCAGGACTGAAAATTCAGGAAAAACCCAAAAGGCTGGTTGTACAGAAATCCATCGGTAGATAGACTTCTGTACAGCCAGCCTGTCCATGCACAGATCAAAATTCGGCTGGTTACTGCTGAACCAGCCAAGTTTCAATATATGTATGGCTGGCCTTACTGCACTTGTTCTGTGGGGAGCCATGCGTGTTTATTATCAGTAGACAGATTTTGCCTCCCTTCCCCTTTGGCGTTTGCAACATGGTTTTGGAAGTTTGGAAGATGTAATAATCCACTGTTTATGGATCTGGCATACTTTCAGTACTGTTACATGCTATACCTGCAAGAAAGCGCTACATAACAAAGGCCCTCACCACCCAACCTTATGGAGCATTGTGGATGACCCTCTCCTTCTTGGCTGCCCCTGTACCTGACCCTACCTACACTGCCGGCCCAGTGGGGAGCTGTAAACCCCTCCCAGCCATTTGTGGAAAATGTTCCCTTCATCCAGGTTATGCATTAATTGGTGTGGTGGCAAGACTTGCTCAGGATAACCACTGGGTTGGTAGATGGTATCAGGAGCTGTTATTTCTTTTAGTAGTTAACATTTTTTCATGTTACTGAACTTTGTTTTTCTGTGTTACATTGTTATGTGATGCATTTCATTTTCCAACAATGATGGTTTCAGGCCCTCACAATGTACACGTAATTAATTAAAGGGTACAGTGGACTTGCTCCCATGTGGAAAGTATGGTGGAACGGCAACATTTTACCTGGTGAGGTTATTCCCAGAATTACCTTTTTAAACAAACACACTTTCTCATTGCTTTCTTGGAGATGGGGGTACACTTGACTCTCTCACTGACCTGCTGATCAAGCCTACCTCTTTCCATGTGGGTCCTCTGGCCTCATATATCAGGGTACTCAGATCCCCATCAATTTTTTACTTCTCTTTTAACTCTCTTCCTGTGCTCCTGAGATACCATCTTCACGCTTAGGCTCTCCCATCTGTGTTGATTAGAGGAACACTCTTCGGCATAGATTAACATTGTCAACTCACAGTATTTTGTCAGCAATAAATGCTAGCTCAACAACAACTATTTTTAGATTCCTTTAGGGATACTACATAGTGGTCCATAACTATGTTGGTCTTTCTGCCAGATACACTGCTTTTACTCCTCTTCTCACTGCAAGCAACTTGCCCACCCATACTGTAGCCATATTATAGAGCTTACCCACAGCTGTACTGGGACTTCTTGCCTACCCTGATTGCCTTTACCTACAACTCGATTCACAGTTTCATGCATGGTGTAGCCAAATTCAATTAAATAATGAATTAATAGAAAAGGAAAAGATTACAATCATTGTGGTTACAGTTCAAATCTTGAAGTATGCCAACAAGAACATCGGGTACATAACACCAAATGCACAGCCGAAACTTGACTGATATGCTTGGCATGATGACATTTGATACCTTCCATTTTGAATTACATTAATGCATTCCATCATCTTCCCACACGTGTATCTACATTTAATTGATGGTTTACAGGTTGAGGTAATATTTATCAGTGAATCGGGGTAGTTTTGGTTTCCCTGACCAATGTGTGCAGGTGTCTGTCGACTCGACACATGTATCCAAGCTATTCAGCCACCTATCCCAGATCCTATTATATTTGGTGGGACATCCCCGGTGTCGGTATATTACTTTTTTATACGGCAGGGTATGATTTATTTCCTCAATCCAAGCCCAGATTGTAGGGGGTGCGGACCGCATCCAGTGCCTCGCCACCAACTTTCTTGCTCCAAATGGTTTTGTGCAGAAATGTGCCCAGGTACTTGTCAATATTAGCGTCTGGAAGCAAGCCTAGCACACATAGCTTCGGGTCTAGTTGAGGGGTGAGCCCATGTGGTCGTGAAGGAATGTGATTACTTAGGCCCAGTATGCTTGGATCACTGGACATGACCATATTAGATGGTAAAATGTACAATTACGACCAGCACATCTGGGACACACCGGGCTATAGTTGAGGCGATACTTAGTAATTCTTATTGGGGTTAAATATGATTTGTGAATAATATATATTTGGGTCAGGTGCTCGGAAAACCTAAGCGATACTCTCTTGGTATTCTCCAATATCTCATCCCAGTCTGACGCCTCTAAGGGGCCAACATCCTCTTCCCACCTGATTCTAGCAGTGTCAGTAATTTGCGATATCACACAGGCTCTCAGTATATTATACATGGTCGATATTTTCTCCTACTATATCATCTACTAGGGGCAAAGTTTGTGGGTTTGGAAAGCCTTCCACAAATTGAGTTCGGAGGGCATGCCTCAGTTGTAGGTACCGGAATAACATATGGGTTGGTAGTTCAAACTCTTCCTTCAATGTTTGGAAGTCTCGCACTCCGAGTGGGGTAATCACTGGATGCAGGTATAGTATCCCCTTAGAGGCCCATAATTCAACATCTGGAATCAGGGTCAGTTCTTTTAGTTGGGGGTTGTGCCAAATAATGAATCTTTATTATTGTTTTCCCCTTTGGTGCATGGCTGTAGCCCTGCATTGCTGACCTTATCCCCCCTCCTAGGAATCTCTCTCTTCTCCAATGGAGAATCCCCTAGACCAGGGGTTGACAAATTTTCTTTGAATTTAGGAGCCGGTTAAAAAAGTTAGGAGCCAGTTTTTTTTTTTGTTTTTTTTTTAGAGTGGTATGGATTGTCAGCTCCCGGGGTAAGGCCACTCATTTTCGCCCCCTATCCCTAACTCACAATGGAGCACCCAGTCAATAACTCCAATGAAACGCTGTTTCAGAGTAAGGCTGGCAACAGATGGAACTGGCTGGCACTGGCAGGTGGAACTGCCAGATGGCACTGGCAGGTGACACTGGTTTGGAACTGGTAGGTGGCACTATTAGCACTGGCAGGTGGAACGTGGCACTGATTGGCAGGTGGCACTGGTTTGGAAGTGGCAGGTGGCCCTGGTTGGTGATGGCAGGTGGCCCTGGTTGGCGGTGGCATTAGTTGTCACTGGCAGATGGCACTGATTGGTGTTGGCAGGTGGCACTGGTTGGCGGTGGCACTGGCAGGTGGCACATTGCACTGATTGGTAGGGGCAGGTGACACTGGTTGGCACTGGCAGGTGGCACTGATTAGCGGTGGCAGGTGGCACTGGCTGGCACTGGCAGGTGGCACTGGTTGCCACTGGCAGGCACGTGGAACTGCCAGATGGCATTGGCAGGTGACACTGGTTTGGAACTGGTAGGTGGCACTATTAGCACTGGCAGGTGGCACGTGGCACTGATTGGCAGGTGGCACTGGTTTGGAAGTGGCAGGTGGCCCTGGTTGGTGATGGCAGGTGGCCCTGGTTGGCGGTGGCATTAGTTGTCACTGGCAGATGGCACTGATTGGCGGTGGCACTGGTTGGTGTTGGCAGGTGGCACTGGTTGGCGGTGGCACTGGCAGGTGGCACATTGCACTGATTGGTAGGGGCAGGTGGCACTGGCAGGTGGCACTGATTAGCGGTGGCAGGTGGCACTGGCTGGCACTGGCAGGTGGCACTGGTTGCCACTGGCAGGCACGTGGAACTGCCAGATGGCATTGGCAGGTGACACTGGTTGGCAGGTGACACTGGTTTGGAACTGGCAGGTGGCACTGGCGGTGGCACTGATTTGCAGGTGGCACTGGTTTGGAAGTGGCAGGTGGCCCTGATTGGCGTTGGCACTGGTTGGCACTGGCAGGTTTCACACGGAGCACTCTGTTACTGAAATGTAACAGAGGAGCTGTCAGAATTGAACTTAATGTCGGAATGGGCGGGACCCGGCCGGAGTGGGCGGGCCCGGCCGGGTGGGCGGGATTCAGCAGCTATTAAACACCAGCCAACGATTGGGCTGCTTAAGAAAAGGGGCGGGCCACATACACCTAGCGGCCCGCCCAGATCCCATTGGCTGGTGTTTGATAGCTGCTGGGTCCCGCCCCCACCCCGGCCGGGTCCCGCCCACCCCGACATCAGGCTGAAATCTGACAGATCCTCCTCTCTCCATTGCTTGTCAGTTTCACACACTTAGCGCGGCGCCGCTGAGTAGGGATGAGCCGAACACCCCCCTGTTCGGTTCGCACCAGAACCTGCGAACAGACCTAAACTTCGTGTGAACTTTAGAACCCTATTAAAGTCTATGGGACTCGAACGTTCACAATCTAAAGTGTTCATTTTAAAGGGTAATATGCAAGTTACTGTCCTAAAAAGTGTTTGGGGACCCGGGTCCTGCCCCAGGGGACATGGATCAATGCAAAAAAAAGTTTTAAAAACTGCCGTTTTTTCAGGAGCAGTGATTTTAATAATGATTAAAGTGAAACAATAAAAGTGTAATATTCCTTTAAATTTCGTAGCTGGGGGGTATCTATAGTATGCCTGTGAAGGGGCGCATGTTTCTGGTGCTTAGAACTGTCGCTGCACAAAGTGTCATTTGTGCAGGAAAAAAAGTATTTTAAAATCACTTGCGGCTAAATTGTCGGGTCTCCGTAATACAGAGAACACTCAATCAGTGTTCTCTGTATTACCCGACAATTCATTCATTCATTGATTAAAAAAAAAAAAAAAAGCGTGGGGGTTCCCCTAAATTCAATTACCAGGCCCTTCAGGTCTGTTATGGATATTAAGGGGAACCCCGTGTCAAATTTTAAAAAAAAATTGACGTGGGGGTCCCCCTAAAAATCCATATCAGACCCTTTATCCGAGCACGCAACCTGGCAGGCCGCAGGAAAAGAGGGGGGGACGAGAGAGCGGCCCCCCCTCCCTCCTGAACCGTACCAGGCCACATACCCTCAACATTGGGAGGATGCTTTGGGGGTCTGTGACCCCTCAAAGCACCTTGTCCCCATGTTGATAAGGACAAGGGCCTCATCCTCACAACCCTGGCCGTTGGTTGTGAGGGTCTGCGGGCGGGGGGCTTTTCAGAATCTGGAAGCCCCCTTTAACAAGGGGACCCCCAGATCCCGGCCCCCCCCCTGTTTGAAATGGTAAGGGGGTACAAAGTACCCCTACCATTTCACAAAGAAAGTGTCAAAATGGTTAAATAAGACAAACACACTTTTGAAAAATTCCTTTATTAAAAATGAAAAAAAAAAAAAAAAAGATTCCAGCGGTGCTAATCCACTCTTGCTATCCAGCGACGGATCTCCGGGGTCCAGCGATGGATGATCATATCCAGCGACGGGGGAATCTCTCAGTCCAGCGCTGTCCATACATCCTTCTTCTGTCTCCTCTCCGGAGACACTGCAGAGAGCACAGCGCTGACGTTTCTTATATTGGGAGGGCGGGGCCACCCGTCACCTGACCCCGCCCCTCTGACGCTGGAGAGGGAAGCCAGGGGTTCCCCAGTGACGTGTGGGTGACCCCGCCCCCTCTGATGTAACGGAAACCTGCGTTACATCAGAGGGGGCGGGGTCACCCACACGTCACTGGGGAACCCCTGGCTTCCCTCTGCAGCGTCAGAGGGGCGGGGTCAGGTGACGGGTGGCCCCGCCCTCCCAATATAAGAAACGTCAGCGCTGTGCTCTCTGTAGTGTCTCCGGAGAGGAGACAGAAGGATGTATGGACAGCGCTGGACTGAGAGATTCCCCCGTCGCTGGATATGATCATCCATCGCTGGACCCTGGAGATCCGTCGCTGGATAGCAAGAGTGGATTAGCACCGCTGGAATCTTTTTTTTTTTTTTTTTTTTCATTTTTAATAAAGGAATTTTTCAAAAGTGTGTTTGTCTTATTTAACCATTTTGACACTTTCTTTGTGAAATGGTAGGGGTACTTTTGTACCCCCTTACCATTTCAAACAGGGGGCGGCGGGATCTGGGGGTCCCCTTGGTAAAGAGGGCTTCTAGATTCTGATAAGCCCCCCGCCCGCAGACCCTCACAACCAACGGCCAGGGTTGTGAGGATGAGGCCCTTGTCCTTATCAACATGGGGACAAGGTGCTTTGAGGGGTCACAGACCCCCAAAGCATCCTCCCAATGTTGAGGGTATGTGGCCTGGTACGGTTCAGGAGGGAGGGGGGGGCGCTCTCTCGTCCCCCCCTCTTTTCCTGCGGCCTGCCAGGTTGCGTGCTCGGGTAAAGGGTCTGATATGGATTTTTAGGGGGACCCCCACGTCAATTTTTTTTTTTTTTAATTTGATGCGGGGTTCCCCTTAATATCCATATCAGACCTGAAGGGTCTGGTATGGATATTTGGGGGGACCCCCACGTCAATTTTTTTTTTTAATTTGACACGGGGTTCCCCTTAATATCCATGTCAGACCTGAAGGGCCTGGTAATTGAATTTAGGGCAACCCCCACGCTTTTTTTTTTTTTTTTTTTTTTTAATCAATGAATGAATGAATTGTCGGCTAATACAGAGAACACTCATTGAGTGTTCTCTGTATTACGGAGACCCGACAATTTAGCCAGGTTCAACTTTAGTTTTAAAGTTTAGACTTTAGAATTTAGTTCGACTCGAACTCGAAGCTCATCCCTACCGCTGAGTGTGGAGGAGGGAGGAGGACGGCAGTCAGTGTTATGCTCTGCATTTCTGGGGCATCAATAGTGAGTGGGCTGGTGGCAGCTTAGGCGCCAGGTTGCGATTTCTGGTCGCATTGGCGACCTGGCGCCTGGGATTTGTCGAGCCCTGCCCTAGACCCTAGCTTCCCTACTTTTGCTCTTTTTTCTATAGCCTGCCTCAACCCTCTTTCCCCCCCCCCCCCCCCCCACTTTCCCTTTCCTTAGTATCTCACTGCTCTTCCTCTTGCTCTCCCCAGCTCACAAGGTTATATTTCCCACTTTGCTTCTTGTTGCCCCTGACCCCTTTCCTCTGCTCGATTCTTTGCAGTGATCTGGGTGGGGGAGGACTCCTTCTCTCACGAGGATGGAAGGTGTTCAGATCTGTAGACATTTCTCATCTAGTGTCTCCCTTAAATGTAATCTTGTTTAAAGTAAAAGGTCTTAACATACTAGGAGGAAATGCTTCGAAACCATCTATGGAAACTAAAAGTCTACGTGGCTTTCATTTGGGGCCCCATGAATCTCCTATTACAGTATAGTACTTCCCTGAATGCCAAGTTAAGAAGAACTAGCATTCTCATCGTTGGACAAGTGCCATAGTAACATGCAGCCACTATCTCAGATTTCATGGCAGATACCAGATTGTCAAGGCTTTTGCTACAGTTTACTTTCGCTAGCATTTAGTTACCCAATACCCATCAGATTTGTTTCCTTGACCACTTCTAACAGATTTTACAGGGTGCTACTAAAGGTTCTGGGAGATTACATCAGTTTGACATTTGTTGCATCAACAAGCTCCTTTTATCTATCCTTCTCAGCCCTGAAACATGTAAAAATAATCTCTGTATCAAAACTGTTTAATTGACATCTGGCGAGCCCAGCATCCAAGGGAGCAAAGCTCTTTTTACCTGCTCATGAAAATTACTTGAGAATCGATTATCTTTCATATCGAACTACATTACTCCAACATTGCTGCATCAGATATTGATTGTGTGACCTTTTATGCTTGTCGCAATCTTTATGACCATAGATCTGGCTCCTTAGACTGCTAAGCTCTAAACTTGGAGCCAAACATTCCTCCAACAAGGCAGACCTCGAGAAATAACCAGAAAATGTTTACAGACAAAAACTAGTCACAATCCACTTGTTATCTGGGAAGCTCACAAAAGTATTGCTAGGGGCATTCTGATCAAACCTAAAAATCAAGAGTGCAAGGGCCAAAAACATATTTCACTTGTTTCATAGACTGATTTTTAGAAAAACCAAACATACGCAAAATTATTTATACTGTCACCAGTGTAGTACAGCGTTATCATGTAACGGGTGTGGCAGTGATCACGGGCACCGACTGGTGACAGTATTAAAAAAAAAAAAAAAAACTTAATTTTCCCTAATCGTCTTTCAGGACAGCCACTATGAGAGATAGACTCCTCCTCTTCCTCTGGAAACACTGCGCCAGCCCATAAATTCTTACTTCCCCTGCCGGACCTCAGTTATTAGTGTTTCCTCCGGCGGGGAGACACTGTGCAAGGAACCAGGCCGATCAGCTGGGGAGGCTGTGGCCGTTTTGTCGTTAAAAGAACCCGGTTGAAAGAAGCAGGGGCTTCGTTTGGAGAAAGCTGGATTCAAACCGTTCGAAACCAACGTCCGCGTGTCGGACGGGTCGAACGGTTTACTTACCTCACCAGGTACTGCCACCCCTTCCGAGTCGAGCGCGGCTTCAGGTCGTGGGGGACTCCTATCGCGTCTACAGGGACGCAGCTGGCAAGCCGTTCGGAAGATTTCCCTGTACATGGGTACAGTCCGCCCCTTTTTTTCTTTGAACCGAGCGGGCCGAACGACGGGCGACGTCGTATCCGGCGGAAACGAAGGCTTGACCTCGAAATACGATCGACTTCCGGTTCCGGGTCGTGGAGCTGATAGGAGGGCCGGGCACAAGCTGGAGATGAGTTCAGAACGTGCACAGGCAACGTGGAACTCTGTAGTAAGCAGCCACCTGCAGTCATGTCGGAAGCTGAGGCTCAAACGACAGACTCTATCTCCAGCATTCCTAAGGTAAGAGCGCCCTGGGGAGGGGTACTCTCTATCTAGGATCCCCCCACCCCAATGTATGGTTCTATCATGGGTGGGGGGGCAGCCCCCTGGGTGGCCAGGGGGGAGGGGAGGCTCAGATCCCTTCGTTTTAAAAAAGGGTCTAGTGCACTCCCAGGGTTGTATCCCGAGCTTTTGATTGACTTTGTCTTTTTCTGTTTTTTTCTTTTTTCCTTTTTTTTTAGAAAGCTACGGAAAAAACTAGGTCTACGCATAGCTCTAAAAAGAAGTGTGCCTCCTGTAGGGACATTTTAGGGGAATCTTGGACCAAAGTGTTGTGCAAAGGCTGTATTGACTCCCTCGTTAGGGAAAGGGAATCTGAACAGGAGTCAGGACTAGCAGCTTCAGTCAAGGAGCTCTCGTCCACCTTCTCTTCTTTTAGGTCCCTTTTTGAAAAATTTCAGCTTCCCACGGGTCCATCTCCCCAGGATACAACCCCACCTCTAGCACAGAGTTCTGCTCCAGTCCAACCTGCTTGTACAGGGGGGACAGAGGTTGCAGGCCCTTCAGGGACAGGTAGGGAACTTCCAGACAGTTCCTCTTCCGATTCCCAGGAGGGTTCCGAGGGGGAGGACCAGGACGGGTCCAGGAAAGCCTCCAGATATAAGTTATCCCTTGATGAGGTAGAGGACCTCTTAAAGGCAATTTATGCAACCCTCGGTATCCAGACAGATAAAAAGCCCCTAACCCTGCATGACCAAATGTATTCAGGTTTAGGGGAGCCAAAAAGAAGGGTGTTTCCAGTACACGAAGTTTTAATGGAAACAGTTAAAAAAGAGTGGCAGGATCCGGAGAGAAAACCCTTTTTATCTAGATCCCTCAAAAGAAGGTTCCCATTTTCAGAGGACCCGGCATGCCTTTGGAATAAAAGTCCCAAATTGGATGCCACGTTCTCCCAGGTCTCCAGACACACAGATTTGGCGTTTGAAGACATGGGGGCCTTGGCAGATGTCATGGACAAAAGGATTGACTCCCTGCTTAAAAAGACGTGGGACTCGGCTATCGGCAATTTAAAGCCTGAAATGGCAGTTACAGTTGTGGCTCGCAATTTAGAGCACTGGCTCTCACAGATCCAACAACATATTGAGGCAGGCACAGATAAGGAAACCATTCTGTCATCCTTCCCTACTATGCTGCGAGGGATCACTTACATAGCTGATGCCTCTGCTGAGTCCGTCCGCATGTCGGGCAGAACGGCGGCTCTAGCCAATTCGGCCAGAAGGGCCCTCTGGTTAAAAACATGGCCAGGGGATAATGCCTCCAAGATAAAGCTATGTGGGATACCCCTGACGGGGGACCTCCTGTTTGGCCCAGGGCTAGAGACGGTTCTAGACCGGACAGCGGACAGGAAAAAGTCCTTTCCTCTCAAACAGAAAACCCCCGTACCAACAAAAAAGGGGTTTCGCCCGCAGGGGCGTAGGGAAACCTCTAAACCAGGGGGGAAAAAGAAAACCTGGCCCCAAAAAGGCAGGGGCAGAGGAGGGGCGATTTTTCGCCCTCCTATCCAGCCCCGTAAAACCCAGTGACTTTCCAGCTACAGTGGGAGGAAGACTGGGGGCCTTTCTTCCACAGTGGGAGACAATATCCCCCAATCAATTTATTTTAGGGGTAATAAGAAGGGGGTACCTCTTGGAATTCCTAAGACCACCCCCTCAAAGGCTCCTTGTCACGCATCTACCCAGGTGCATGGTAAAGGCCGAGGCCTTGCTAGAAGCTCTGAGGGAATTGGAGAATCAGGATGTTATTCTCAGGGTCCCAAAAGCAGAAGAGGGAAGGGGGTTTTATTCTCACATTTTCATAGTGAAAAAACCCTCAGGGAAGTTCAGGTTGATTCTGAACTTAAAGCCCTTGAACGCTTCAGTGACATACAAAAGATTCCGCATGGAATCGATCTTTTCAGTAAAGGCGCTTCTGCCCCACAACTGTTTCATGGTATCCCTGGATCTACGGGACGCGTATTTACACATCCCTATAGCGGAAGCCTCGCAGAGGTTTCTACGCCTTGCCATAGATCTGGGCGGAGAAACAATACACTTTCAATTTCAGGCCCTGCCATTCGGGCTATCCTCTGCACCCCGCATATTTACCAAAGTCCTGGCAGAAGCCATGGCCTTTCTTCGGCTCCAGGGGATATGTATAATTGCCTACCTGGATGACCTGCTTTTATTTGCAGCATCCCCAACACAGTTGGTCAGGGATCTCGATCTAACCAAGGGGGTCCTTACAGACCTGGGGTGGCTTCTGAACTTGGAAAAGTCCAGCCTGATCCCCTCACAACAGATCTCCTATCTAGGTTTCCTGTTGGACTCGACACTGTTGAGAGTTTTTCTACCAAGAGAAAAGGTACAAAAACTGGACAGTGCGGTGGCCTCTCTTCAGAGCAACCAGCTGGTTTCCATAAGGGTTCTGATGTCAGTACTGGGTCTCCTTACATCCACCCTTCCAGCAGTGCAGTGGGCAGGGCTACACTTTCGTCCCCTACAGTCCTTCATCCTAGGGGTATGGGACCACAGTCAGGAGGCCCTAGACACCCTAGTTCATATTCCACACCAGGTAAAGAGATCCCTCTGGTGGTGGAGGAAAGTGACAAATCTGTCGCAAGGTCGTCTGTGGCTCATCCCGATTTCTCGGGTAGTAACCACAGACGCAAGTGGAAAAGGTTGGGGGGCACATTTGGGTTCCCTTCTAGCCCAGGGCACTTGGGGGGACGGCGAGTTGACTCGATCGTCCAACTGGAAAGAACTAAGGGCAGTGGGACTAGCCCTCAAATTCTTCAAAAAAGAGCTCCGGGGTCACCACATTCAGGTGCGGTCGGACAACTCTTCCGTAGTGGCCTATTTGAACAAACAGGGTGGCACGAGAAGCGGAACCCTGTTGTCTTTAGCGACAGAGATTCTGTCCTGGGCCGAAACCTACACCCTTTCGCTTTCAGCAGTTTTTCTGAGGGGAAAGAAAAACGTGGTAGCAGACTTTCTCAGCCGAAAGAGGCTGAGGGAGGGCGATTGGGTTCTCAACCAGGAGGTCTTCAATCTCATAATAAGAAGATGGGGGTCTCCGGAGGTGGACCTGTTCGTGTCCAGAAACAATGCAAAAACCCCCTGTTTTTTCTCCCTAAAAAGGGGAGAAGGAGCCTTAGGGGTGGACGCTTTGAGCCAGAATTGGCACTTCAGAACTTGCTATGCCTTCCCACCTCCAGCGTTGTTGCCAGCAGTTCTGAGAAAGTTTCAGATGGAAAGCACATCTCTGATTCTGGTGGCTCCACATTGGCCCAAGAGAGCATGGTTCTCAATGCTAAAGCAGTTGGCGGTAGAACCTCCCTTACTCTTGCCCCCTCGGGACGATCTCCTCTCTCAGGGGCCAGTCCTCTGCCCACAGGTACGCCAGTGGAAGTTAGCGGCCTGGCTACTGAGGAGGGTTTATTAAAATCTAAGGGATTTTCACAGAGACTAGTTTTTACCCTCCTGGACAGTAGGAAAAAGGAAACTCGCCAGATCTATGAAAAGGTCTGGTTGCGTTTCAACAAGTGGTGCGCAGAGAACTCTTTCCCAGTACGGAGCTCCTCCGCAGTGTTGGAATTTTTACAATGTGGGGCAGATAAGGGCTTATCCATTAGTACCCTTAGGGGTCAAGTATCAGCCCTCAGTGTTTATTTAGAGGATCATTTGGCTGCCAACCCATGGGTAGTCAGGTTCTTTAGAGCCCTGTCCAGACAGAGACCGGTCCAGGGTCTGTCCTTTCCCAGATGGGATTTATCTTTAGTTTTGCAGAGCTTAACTGGACCCCCCTTTGAGCCTTTAAAGGAGTGTCTTCTGAGAGAGCTTACTCTGAAGACAGTGTTTCTGGTAGCAGTGACAACTGCTAGGAGGGTCAGTGAGATGGAGGCCTTATCAGTCAGGGCTCCCTTTTGCGTTATTTTTCCGGATCGGATAGTTTTGAAGACCGATCCAGCCTTTTTGCCGAAAGTGGCATCCAGCTTTCATAGAAGCCAGGAAATTGTTTTGCCCTCTTTTTGTCCCAATCCCTCCGGTGAGAAGGAACTAAAATTCCATTATTTGGATGTTAGGAGATGTATCCTACACTATCTGGAACTGACCAAGTCATTTAGAAGGTCAGATTCCTTATTTATTTTGTTTTCCGGGGCCAGGAAAGGTTGTAAGGCGTCCCGGCGCACTATTGCTAGGTGGCTCAGAGTAGCCATCGAGCAGGCTTATTTAGTTGCAGGGAAAGAAATCCCAGTGGGTATTAAAGCACACTCCACTAGAGCTATGGCAGCCTCCCAGGCAGAAAGAGCGGGAGCAACGCCAGAGCAGATTTGCAGAGCAGCAACATGGTCCAGCTATTCCACTTTTGTAAAACACTACAGAGTGGATCTGGTGTCGGCAGGTGAGCAGACCTTTGGGCGAAAGGTCTTGCAAGCTGTAGTCCCACCCTAACTGGTAAGTGCTCGCTTATCCTCTCATAGTGGCTGTCCTGAAAGACGATTAGGGAAAATTAGAGTTACGCTTACCGGTAACGTCTTTTCCAGTAGTCTTTCAGGACAGCCCTAGTTCCCACCCGAAAATTGGGGGGAGTCTTACAAAAGACCAGAGCGCAGCAAGATAATGGTATTTGATGAATATGTTATTAATGTGTTCTTGTGTCTCCCCAGCTGGCCGGAGGTATTCTTGATATAAACTGAGGTCCGGCAGGGGAAGTTAGAATTTATGGGCTGGCGCAGTGTTTCCAGAGGAAGAGGAGGAGTCTATCTCTCATAGTGGCTGTCCTGAAAGACTACTGGAAAAGACGTTACCGGTAAGCGTAACTCTAATTTTTTTACATTTTTTTAATCACAACAAAACACACTAAGAACTACAGAGGTGCTGAGAGGAGGAGTTTCAGGAGATAGACTTAGTACAGGAATCACAGCTTGCAGGCAGCAAGGTACCACGGGATATGTAGTCCTTAGAAATTAGGGATGAGCTCAAGTGAGTCTGAACTATATAATATTCAATCACATTTACATTTATTGTTGCACTGGTTGTCTTTATTTATAGGACTCATTGGTATGTGATGTTGGTTTATTTATGTATGTCTGTTTATATTGTTGCACAATGTTCATCTATTTAAATATCAAATAGGTATTTGATGAGGATTTATGTTTGATTTTGTTGGATTGTGTGTTACAGCACTGTTCTATTTCTCCTCTGTTTAGTAGTATTTATTTTTTATGTAGCGCTGCACTGGTTAGTTATCAATCTTTATTGTTTTGGGGTTGTAAAAACACTATATTAGTGCTGGCTTGCTGTTTACGATGGACACATGAAGGGGATTTACTAAAAATGGAGCCCTAAGAATCTGGTGCAGCTGTGCATGGTAGCTCATCAGCTGGTTCAATTAAGCTTTGACAATAAATATTGGAAGTTGTTTGGTTTCTATGCAGAGCTGCACCAGATTTTGCAGTTCTGCAGTTTTAGTAAATCTCCCCCATAGTTTCACAGAGAAGATATATATAGAATGCATCCGATAAAGAAGCTACAAAAAAGAACCCCCTGGTGATGGACTTTGGAGGCACGTACAACAATAGAATAGAATAAGAACAATTTTATTTATTCATTAAATTAATATAAAATCATGTCATAAAAAACGTATGAACAACAAAACAGTTTACACAGTACAGTTTAGCTATAAGCTTATCACCTATACAGGATACAATTGGCTATAGAGCTTAGCACCCTACGCGTTTCAGAGCTCTTATGGTCTCCTTCCTCAGGGGTTGGAAATAAAGCATAGAGCGTAATTCTAATGGAGTATACAAATGACAGGGTATTAGGACAAGGAAGTGATTTACAGATGTTATAAGCTGTTTTATCTTTGTACTTGCATATAAAGGTAAGGTGTTGTATGAATGTAACATAATATTCATTAAAAACGGCAGGACCAATCAAATAGGATGAGTGGCTTCCCAGTATCCAAGGCTCCCATACAAAGATAGTGTTAAGTAAGGTTTTAGAATGTATATTGTTACTGCCAATAGGCAGAGAAGTCCTGGAAATGAGACTGGGAAAACAGAGGCAAAAAAGCGCTAAGCCCTATAGAGATGGAAAGAAAAGAAGATGAGTTGAGAAGCTAATGTGTTTAAAGAGTTACTATTGCAGTGGTATACATAAATTTAATCAAATGCCGATTAATAGCTGAAATGCTCATTAGTACTAACGTGGATATACCTGTAACAGTGATGCAGGTAAGGTGGGTGGAAAGGTGGAAAATCCAAACCCGCAGGCTGTAATGGTAGCTGTAAGAAGTATTGATATATTTTAAGGGATGTAAATAAAAGGGATTTTTGTATATTATATAACAAAAGCTTATAGGGATATGACCAAAGCTGGTCAAGCATAAGTACAGGATTTATAGATTATAATCACTGGTGTGTGAAAAAAGATATTTAAAAAGCAATATAAAAAAATATATATATATATAAAAAAAGGGGGGGGGGGTATAGATAAAGAGGCAAATACTCAGCAAAGTAGTAGCAATGAAGTTGAATTTATGAAATGGTAAAATTGAGAGCATACCATGCTACATCCAAGCACACATAGGGTAACTACAAATATGCGTGCAGTGATGCAGGAGAGCAAGCAATAGATATTTACCTTATTAAGATCGCTAAGAGAGAGCCACCAAGCCAATTGCAACAGCTGACAGAGGGGGGAGAGCAGGACCATGCACGGACACACCCCCCCCCAGCCGTGTGTGCGCAGCCCCATCCCCAGCGCACATGTCAGAGACTGACGCCGCAACAGAGCCCTGGCCACTCCACCTGCCGACGCAACAATCTTCCCCAGCAGACAGCGCATGTGCGCTGGGGTTGCAAGATGGAGATCAGTTGGCGATGGAAATGCCGGCTGCAATCTCCCAATGCACCGCCGCAGGTTGATTAACCCGGATGGCTTTGTGTGCCGGGCGATCCCCCAATACACACCCGGGGGGGGGGGGGGGAGGACAGGGAATAATGCTGTTACTGATGTGCAAAAACGCAACATACAAAGATACATTTAGTAAACCCAAAACAAGTAAAGGGCCAGGGGAAAGTTCAAACACCTGGAATTGGACACATAGCCCATATAAGTATAAATAACAAAATAAATCCCAAGGGGCAAGATGGAAACAAAATGACGGAAACGGGAAAATATAAACGGGGCCCTGGAGACTGGGAGCCACAGATTACAACGATGTTGAATATACATGGCCAGTTACACCGTGCAACAATTGGAACAAATATCGATAATCATTGCAATGAAACCAAAATGTTAAATGAACATATTAAAAAGATACAGAGATATCGTAGATTCAAACATATTAATGCATGCTGTAAGAACAACAAAAAAATTCAAATTGTTGATATAAAAATCTCAACTGGAAGAAAGGTTAGAGCATTTAATACATATACAGAATTGTTTGGACTAAGAATAGTCTTGGGTTAACAACGGGGTGCATGAAATTGACACCTACAGTAACAATAGTATGTTCACAAAATTGACATAGACAGAAAAATCGAATTTAATGAATAAATAAAATTGTTCTTACAGCCAGTGTCATTCAATCATCTACACCTAGGCGGTCCATGAACCTGACATGTTTTAGGGTATAGATACAAGTGGTCTTAAGAGAAGCTTGGGGCTAAAGCAGTGGGTTGGATGCAGGTCTACAGAAAGACCCATGAAGTAGTTATACACGCTGTACATTGATATGCAACAGAAGATTTCAATTAGAAAACATTAAAAGCTTCCCAAGATATTCCAATTAATGAGAGGCAATTCTATTTGCTCTGTGAATACCAATGCATTCTGCTAAGCAGTGTCCACCTTTTATTTAATGTAATTGTATTTTTACGTAGAACCACAGACGGCTATGTTATGTGAAAAAAGCTAACCAGTTCTTTGATGCTTGCACAGCAATGCAGTAAATATAATACCTGAAAATGTACAGTGTTTAATATCTTTAACCTAAGTGTTTTAGCTTACAATGTCATGAAAATTTTGCAAGATACGGATATTATAAGAGGAATGCAATAGTACTTTTAGGGCTCTTTCACATGGACGTGTCCTTGTATGGAGCCCGCTCTTCTCAGCACGGGCCCCCCTTCCCCAAGGCACCCCCCCATGTTTAGGCCTGGTACGGCTCGGGGGGGGGGGGGGCGCTCGCTCGTCCCCACCCCCTTTCCTGGCCGGCCGGGTAGCGTGCTCGGATAAGGGTCTTATATGGACCTGGTGGGGGGACCCCCACGCCGTTTTTTCGGCATAGGGATTCCCCTTTAAGTCCATACCAGGTGACGGGGCCTGCGACGACTCCTTCGCTGGTCCCGGCTACCTGGAGCTGCGCTCAGAATTAATGGACTTTCCTCCGTGTGTGTGTGGGCGAGTCCGTTCATTTCAAAAGTACGGCGGATAGTCCGGCGGACTTTGTCCGCCGAAAAAGTGCCGTGTGGGCAGGTAGCTCGTTCGGAAAGTCCGGCGGTTTGTCCGCCAGACTAAGTCCGCTGGATAGTCTGATACGCGTGTATGCGGCATAATACACTGTTGCAATATGAGTGCTACCTAATATATTGGCAGATAGGTTTTACTGTTTTAACTTTCAACATTGATAATGAACAGCTGCATCATGTTATGCAGTGTTTATTTGGGACGCATTGAAATAACTACTGCTGGGAGTGCAAATGGAAATATCACGACACACGCTGCGTTAGGGCAGCCTGTTCATTATGAATGGGCTGCTAACACACCACAATGGATGAAAAGTGGCAAAGATGGCTAAGAGCAATGTAAATTATAAGAATACAGCACAGGCAGAAGGCTATCAGCTCACAAGATTTCTAGCATAATCAACAGGTATTATTTGCACTTATTAATTAGATCCAACAAACTTCTGTCAGGGGTATATGTAGTGGACCAAAAAAGAACAATTTAGAGAAGTTCATTGTTATTGTTTACATACACTTTTAAGTCCTCCTTCACAGCAGATTCTTGCAGCTGGAATGACAAGTGCATGCAAATAGCAGCAGCTGTTCGACCTTTACAAAGTATTGACAGACTGACGGCAGCTGTCACTGTTCTCAGTCGCACACCTAGAGATTACCTGTGGTTACGAATCAGTGTTTGAGCTTAGATGCATCTGACTGTGTCCAGGCTGGGACACCCGTCCCTAACCGCAGGTTACTGTTCAGTGTGTGGCTTGTGCAGGCTGAGTGGCTGCCGCAATGTGCAAGCAGCTGTCATTCCATCCACAAAAATCCTAATTCTTGCCACTAGAATCATGTGTATGCGGCCAAATGGTTGTTAGAAAAAGACCTGAATGTATCACTTAATTTAATTAGGGGCCAGTTTGAGAAGCATTCTATTTTTTTGTTTTACTAGCTTGCACTGGGTCTTATTTAACTTCATGCATTTGCTTGTTCTTGGTGCCTTTTGCAGATGTACTCTTTCATTAATTTTCACAGTGATAGTCCTAGAACAGTGCTTAGATGGATGGGTAACCAGAACACTTCTCTCCTTGGACATTTTATCAAGGCTCAGTCACTGTAATTAATTGTTAGAAATCAAGTTTTAGGAAATGTCAAGAATTGTACATTTCTAATGAAGCATATTCACTTATATATTTATTTAGTTCAATTTTGACAGTTGGCTGTTGATGTAGATTTTGCATTGTTTAATTTAAATCAAGAAAATATGAATACTATGGGATGGGGGTACAGTGTTTTTGGCTACATCGTAGAACCAGTAAGGTGTTTTTTAGTTTGTTTTTTTCCCAATGTTCTGCTGTTTATTGTAAAATGCAACAATACCACCTCATTATCAGATTCACTTCAATGTTAATCAAGGGATTAATCATTTGTATTCTCTTGATGGTGAATCAGCCTTTCCAGGGCAATCAGAGTGGTTGGGGTTAATTAAGTCAGCCGAGACTTGGTCTAAAATTAGTACTTTATGGAAATCAGGTTCAGAAGGATATACTGCATGAAGTTTATAGATCTTCAAATTGCACAGCATCATTGCTTTATGCATATATCCCATCTAATAAACAGAGCTTGCATAGTAAATTATTATTGTACAGAAAATGCATATATACTCTAACCATTGACTATTGTTACTATAGTCTTTCCATAAAGTATACTCTACTTCCTTTAGACCAGCCTTTTCCAAGCTTTTTACTGTCCCTAAAAAAAAAAAAAAAAAAAAAAAGCCCATGCTCTTAATCATTTTATATACAGCTCACAAGATGTTGGCGTGAACAGTAAATTTTGGCAGTAAAAAAAAGGAAGTGGTGTATTTAATATAATTGATCCCCAAGCCTTTGCTATACAACAATATTATTTTCATTATTAATAATTAAAATGAAAAAAAATAATGGCCAGAAAATAAATACTGACAGTAAAAGTTGTAGTGCTCCCTCACAGTTAGTGAGTTCAGTGGAACGTTTCCCCCTTACATTGGTCAAAGTTGCCAACTGTCCATATTTTTACAGGCAGTAAAGAAAAAAAAACATGCTCCCCACTTTCCCTCCCCTTCCCCAGTAGCCTACAGAGCTCACACTAGACCAGTATAAAGAGGACAAATGGAAATCGGGAAGGCTGTATCTGCGGCACTTAATATCTACCATGCTGGGACTTTAAACCCAACTTAAATCTGCTGTTCTGCTGCAACAGAATCTTACACTGATAGCCTAGTTGCAGAAGGTCTAACTAGAAGAGAGAGTCAGACAAGCAAAGAAGATGCTTGTATTAGCCAGGTACAGCGAATGCATGGTTTATGATAAGTCTTTTTCCTGGAATAAAACTGGAGGGATTTAACCCTTTCACTGCCAAGTCCATGTAGGACCTACAGAAGTGCCTGCAGGTGGCCAAGTCTACAGCGTACAGACCTCATTTCCCCCTCTCCTTTAAGCTTCAATGACCATAAGCTTATCTCAGAATTGTTCAGCAGACTCTGCTGAACAATTTTATAACTCTGATCAGCGAATTACAACCCGCTGATCAGAGTTATTAACCCCTAATGTGACCACACCACCCATGAGTCTGGCACCCTGTAGGGCGGCGGCAACCCAGCGCCTCAATGGACCGGCCGCTCCTGGTAAGACCCCTTCCACATGGAGCGGACTCTGTCAAGTAGATCCACCTGCTCAGCGAGGGGATCTGTCTGCTCATCCCCACTGAGCAGGCAGATGACAGGTCTGCGTCCTCTCCCCTGATGCAGAGCGGACATGGACCACCTGTTCATTGCCATCTGATATCATCCAACCGATCTGTTAGATGGATGGGGAATGGGATCCCCATCAATCTGTTATTAGCAGACTGGACTGGATCGGATGCAGGTGAGTGTAAAAGCACACATGTCCATTTGCATCAGCCTCTATAGAGAACAATGGGTGGTCTGATTGGGCCCGTCTGAAAAACGATCTGATCCGATCCGATCTGTCTGCTTGCGTGAAAGGGGCGTAAGGCCTTGTTCACACAGGGCATACACAGTGTACCTTTGCAGGGATGCACAGGCAGTCCCATTGATATCATTTGGCCTGTAGTACCTGCACAAACAGAGCCATTGTTCCCAATTTTACATCCATGAAGATCCGCATGCATGTCCCTGAGCTCACACTGTCGGGGTCATGTACCCACACCCACGCCGATGTCAGAATGGGAACAGCAGCTATGCCTGTGCAGCCGTTGCATCCCAATTAATGGGACTGCCTGTATGGGGATGCATGGAACACCTGTGCATCCCTGTGTAGGTGAACATGGGCATACACTTTAGTATGCCACATGTGAACGATGCTTTAATTTCAATTTAGCAGGAATTTTGTAAGTTATGTTGTGTTTATGTGTACTATTAATGATTTTAGTGTATTTTTAGCAAAAATATTGTTTTGATAAACATTTGTGCAAATATTGCACTTCCTTAAAAATCAATAGCACTTTCTTTCTATTCTATTGGCCATGTGCTTTCAGAAAATTTTAGGTTTGGGGTTGTTTTGTTTTTTGTTTTTTTTCCGAATTCTGAAAGCTGTAAGTGAAAAATGAAAACCTCCAGATTTTTTGTAAACTTTTTGGGTACGTTCGTTCGATTTTCACTATTTTGCAAAAAGCCACAATTAAAAATTTACAAAGATTTGTTATTAACTCCATAGAGGTTAAGCTTTTATAATTAGCAGGGATTTAGCAGGAATTTGGTAAAATTTAGCTGTGTTTTTATCTGCTACTAATGGTTTTAGTGTATTTTTTACGAATATATTGGTTTGATAAACCTGGTTTTGGGGGTCTTTTACAAATTCTGAAAGCTGTAAGAGAAAAATTTAAATCTTCAGATTGTTTGAGAAATTTGGATATTTACATTTTTGCATACGTTCTATTTTCACCATTTTTCAAAAAGGCGCAATGTAAAAATTAAAATGATTTGTTTATTAACGCCATACAGGTTGAGCTTTTATATGTAGTAAGGATTTAGCAGGAATTGTGTAAAATTAGCTGTGTTTTTATCTGCTACTAATGGTTTTAGTGTATTTTATGGAAATATATGGGTTTGATAAACATTTGCGCAATAACGCAGGGTCTAAAAAAATCTGTAGCACCTTCTTTTTATTCTAGAGGTCATATGCTTTCAAAAAATATATGGTTTTGGGGGTCTTTCACAAATTCTGGAAACTGTAAGGGAAAATGAAAACCTTTAGATTTTTAGAGAAATTTGGATATTTACATTTTTGTGTACGTTCGGTTTTCACCATTTTGCAAAAAGGCGCAATGTAAAAATTACAAATATTTGTTATTTATTAACTCAATACAGGCTAAGCTTTTATATTTAGTAGGAATTTTGTAAAATTTGCTGTGTATTTATCTGCTAATCCATGATTTTTAGCAAAAAATATTGTTTTGATAAACATTTGCGCAAATATCCTGGGACCTTAGAAATCAGTAGTACCTTCTTTTTATTCTACTGGTCGTGTGCTTTCAGAAAATATATGGTTTGGGTTTGGTTTGGCTTACCTCGTCCTTGATACAGACCTGTATAACTGGGAGTGGAATGGCGCCATTCCAATCCCAGTTGTACAGTTCACAGGTCCGTATCAAGGACAAGATTAGCGGGGATGGTGTTTATTGTTTACCTGTTATCGCCTATTCAGCTCCCCTTCAGGTTTTTATTATTGGGTGCTGAGAATCAACACAGTGTTATGTTATATATATTATAGTGTGTGTGTGTGTGTGTGTGTGTGTGTATATATGTATGTATCCAGAAGTGACTGTAAAAGGCATACTGTTGATCCTGGAAGGGAAGTTTGTTGTTTTCTATTGGATTATGTTTTAAGGCATATGATCTATGCCTATGAGGTGAGAGCTCTGTGAGCACAGTGGTGTGGTGTCAGTGGTTTCACCTATTGGATAAATCACCAAGTTCTATTGATGCTTCACCGTCACTACTTTGAAGAATTTGATTATTTTTACTTATGGACTTCCCTGCACATAACTATTGTTTGGATGCACATTGTATGTAATTTATTTCACATTATTTGTTTTTGTGATTGATTTAATATATAAAAGCTTGTAGGATATGTGCAAGATCACTGTAAATTGTAATTTTATTAAAATACATTAGAAAAAAAATGTTTAAAAAAAACTCCTCTACTAGCATCCTCCACCGGCACTGTCCCCTCCTCCTCTACTGTATCTGCCCCCCCATATAAGATGCTTGGTAATGGGGTAGATGTTTAAGCTTGCTCCTGAGCCGGGCTGTGTGCATCCATAGAAGTAGCACAGTTCCACCCCTCCCCTCATTCCCTCACGTGATTTGAGTTACAGCAGCAGGAGCCAATGGCTCCTGTTGCTCTCAGCCAAGTTTGTGAGAGCAAGGAAAGGGGAGAGGAGAACGGAAGCACTGCACAACTCTGGATCGATTGAGAACTTTGGTAAGGCTACATTCACACCTGAGCAGAGTGATTTCAGGCGTTTTTTTATTTTAGCGTTTTTACAAGTGTATTGCAAGCGTTTTACAGCTTCAGGCGTTTTTTGTTTAGCTAATAAAAAACACTAAGGGAAAGGGAGGTGGCAGAGATCAGGGGTGGAGAGCTGCTGTTTGAGCAGAAAATATGCAACAAAATGCTCATGCCACACATTCTTTGGCTTTCCCATTGAATTCTATGGGGTCCAATCTGCAAAGAAAGCTCATGTACTTTTTTTGAGCAACAGACCTTTTGCTTCAGGTGACAGAATGATCATATGTGAACAGGGGCCATTAGAAATTTAATGGGATTTGGCTTGTTGAGCGCTTTAGAGCTACAAGCTTCAAGCAGAGAATTGCTCAGGTGTGAACAGGGCCTTAGTGTTCAACATGGCATAACTATATAAGACTAAACCAGAAATAAAAGACTTCCCGTAAGGCAGTAGGGTCACCCCCAGCTGGAATTAAAGGAGTGGGTGAGCACAGACACTGATGTGTAAATTACTGAGGTTGTTAGTTATTGGACTTTGTTAACTGCTCTCCCATTGCGGGGAAAGTAGGTGAAACCGTAAACTGGTTATTTTTAGAGACTTCAACAGCTGCTCTTTAAAACCACCTTGCTTTTTAATTAGACCAGAGTTCTTTCATATTTGTGGTGTAGCTGTGTGCAGCATAATACACTTGAGGGTTCAGTAGCAGCTGGATAATTTTCTTTTAAAGGGTTACACAAGGCAGCATCTTTTACTAGATTGCTAAAAGGATATCTGCCAAGTATGATAGAGGTAGGAAGATAGAAGAGACATGCCACAGATAGACATAGAAGTGTATGTTTTAGGTAAGTTAGTAAAAAAAGATCAGCCAGTAATGTCTTTTAGTAACATGCATGCTATAAACACTAATAAATATATATAATATTGTGGGGGATCACCTTTTCTGGAAAAGAAGATCAGCGTGCAGGCAGTTTCTTTAAAATCGTGCGGGTTGTCAGGTTTATTTAGCAGAGGTTTGCAAAGTCATGAAAACAAACAAAAAAAAAGAGGTTAAGTAAATCCTTGCCATCCGGGGCTAAACTATACAGCAGACTCCTCTCTTTACAGTGTGGGGCTGGTCCCCAACACCCGAAGCAAACCTTTTTTCTAAATCCAAACAGAGCTCCTCTCTCTGATTCCCTTCTGAGTCTCAGGCCAGAGCTCTCCTGTGCTCTCTTCCTGCTCATTTAAAGACCACCTGAGCGTTGTCTCAAGTGGACCACAAAATCCGGACCGAAACCAAGCCTGCCACAGAGGCTGGAAAAACCCGGCTGGATTACAAAAGAATGCATGCAAGGTGAAATATACCGTTTTTCCTGCATATCGTCACATATCCCCCCCCCCCTCCCCCCCCCCCGCTCAAGCCCCTGCAGCTGAACAATTGTCCCAAGCATACAGTGCATGCGAGAGAGGGCATCCGCATTGTTTTGGAGCTTGCCCAGCCTATGCTCTACTGTAAACTTAAAGGTCTGTAAAGCCAGGAACCATTTTGTCACGCGGCCATTTTTCTCCCTGTTGTCACACATCCACTTTAGGGGAGCATGGTCGGTGACCAGCTTAAATGGCCTCCCCAACAAGTAATACTTCGGGGAGTCTAAGGCCCATTTATTATCGAGATACTCCTTTTTGACAATGGCATAGTTTTTACATGCTTGTTCAGTTTCTGGCTCAGGTATACAACCGGGTGCTCCTCACCATCTCTGTTCTGGGATAGTACAGCCCCTAGGCCCACCTCAGAGGCGTCCATCTGTACCCCAACCTCCTTTGTGAAGTCCGGGGTCACTAACACTGGTAGTACACAAAGGGCCTGCTGTAATTTCTGAAACGCCTCCTCAGCTTCAGGATTCCATTTGACAATGACCGACCCTCTAACCTTCGTCAGGTCGGTCAGAGGGGTGCCAAAGTTGGGTATAAACAGTCTGTAATACCCGTAATGCCCATGAAGGCCCAAACTTGTTTTTTGTTTACCGGTTGGGACCATTTTTGAATTGCCTCAGTCTTATTGGTCTGAGGCTTGACCAGTCCCCGGGTCAATAACGTACCCAAGGTATTTGGCCTCCTCTAGGCCTATGGCAAACGTTTTTGGGTTGGCCATGAGACCTGCTTCCCTAAGGGAATCTACCACTGCTTGTACTCGGGGCAGGTGCTATTCTCAATCTGGATCACCTTGGTCAGTCTGGGTTAGGGGAAGAAAGTCCTCTCTTTTTGTACACAAACGCCCTAACGTCACTTTGTTGTGCCACAGACCGGGAACCTGTCATGGGAACGTCAGGTTCCACCGGTACCCGGTCCGTTGGTGGCAGGGATGCAGCCAGTAAAGTCTCTCTGTCCTTCCAGGGCTTTAAGAGATTCACATGATAAATTTGATGTGGTTTCCTTTTTCTTGGCTGGTAGACTTTGTACTTTACCTCCCCTACCCTTTCGACAACCTCAAAAGGACCCTGCCACTTGGCTAGCAACTTACTTTTCACTATGGGAACCAGTACTAAAACTCTGTCCCCAGGGCTGAAAGTACGGACCTTGGCACCCCAATCATAGATCCTCGTCTGAGCCTCCTGGGCTCACTCCATATGTTCTTGTGCCAGGGGCAGGACAGCTGTGATTCCATCCTGCATCAAAGAGACATGCTCTATGATGCTTCTATATGGGGTGTCCTGTCGATCTTTGTCGATCACCCTTTTCAGCATACTTTTCAAAATTGTATTAAATATTTCCACAAGACCATCCGTTTAGGGGTGGTAGACAGAGGTACGGAGATGGGAGATTTTGTAGAACTTACACAGTTTCTTGGTAACCCTGGCCATAAATGGGGTGCCCTGATCGGTTAACATCACTTTTGGGATCCCCACTCAACTAAACACCTGGACTAACTCCTTGGCATTAGTCTTAGCAGAAGTGTTGGCCTCAGGATAGTGTGACGTATAGTCCAGGATTACCAAAATATGCTGGTGACCCCAGGCAGACTTCACTACCGGCCCCACCGAAACATGCGAATCCTCTCAAAAGGGACCTTGATTATTGGTAGAGTGACACAGGGACTACAAAAATGGGGCAACGGTGCCGCGATTTGGCAATCGGGGCATGATTCACAGTACTCCCTAACATCTGCATATAACCCAGGCCAGAAAAATCTCTGGGTGATTCTCTCCCTGGTCTTTTCGATACTGAGATGTCCCCCCATTACATGACCATGGGCCAGGTCTAGCACCACCCTACGGAAAGATTTGGGAACCAGTAGCTGTTTTACCTCGTTCTCTCCATGTTTTACCACAGTAAATTGTTTTTAAGGGCTATGTAGGGGAAAGACAAATCCCCCCCCCCCCAATCCTGTTTTCTCTGACTTTCATGATGGTGACATCTCACAGTTGCTTGATACAGAAATCCTCTCTCCTGACCTCTAAGTCGGGTACCACATTCTGTCTGCTCTCATTGTCGGGGTCAGAGATGTTCTCCTGTTCGTTACACTTGGGCTGGTTCCCCAGCCATGACAGGGAAAGAAAAACGATCTCCAGCTTCCTCAATCTCCCCAGCAGCATCCCCTTCCCTTTGGCAAAGGGAGTGGTAGTGAGAATGTACTGGTCTGGGGCTGCAGTGCTGCCAGCACTGGGAAGCTACAGTTCATTGAGGGAACCATGAATGCCAACTTGTACTGTGACATACTGAAGCTGAGCATGAACCCCTCCCTTCTGAGGCTGGGCCGCAGGGCAGTATTCCAACATAAAGTCCCCAAACACATCTCCAAGACATCCACTGCCTGCTAAAGAAGCTGAGGGTAAAGGTGATGGACTGGCCAAGCATGTCTCCAGACCTAAACTCAGCATCTGTGTGGCATCCTCAAATGGAAGGTGGAGGAGCGCAAGGCCTCTTAACATCCACCTGCTCCGTGATATCGTCACGGAGGAGTGGGAGAGGACTCCAGTGGCAACCTGTGAAGCTCTGGTGAACTACATGCCCAAAAGGGTTAAGGCAGTGCTGGAAAATAATGGTGGCCACACTAAATATTGACACTTTGGGCCCTATTTGGACATTTCCACTTAGGGGTGTACTCACTTTTGTTGCCAGCGGTTTAGACATTAATGGCATGTGTTGAGTTATTTTAAAGAGGACAGCAAATTTACACTTATACAAGCTGTACACTCACTACTTTACATTGTAGCAAAGTGTCATTTCTTCAGTGTTGTCACATGAAAAGATAGAATAATATTTTTTTTAAAATGTGAGGGGTGTACTCACTTTTGTGAGATACTGTGTGTGTGTGTGTATATGTATGTGTGTATGTATGTGTGTGTGTGTGTGTGTGTGTATATATATATTTTTGCCCTCAGTCTCTTTACACCTGGCTTTATACTGGCATTTATAGATTAAATTTCAAGTTAAAATAGCACATTCTGTTGGATGCAATCACTGTCAACTGAAAAGCCTTTTTGAGTGGTTGTGTACGATTGCTTGATTCTCAATCAGTTGCATGAAAACACTTTATTTTGGGTTTATTTTTAGACCTGTAAATTCATATTGTTTTTTTTTATTCCAGAATGGGTGGCCTGTGTTCATTCTAAGTTCCTCGTTGTGTGCTACCTCCACGATGTAAAGAATGTCTTGCAGCTGCATGATCTTGCCACTGGCCGCCTTATTAAAACTTTACCATTGGATGTTGGCAGCATTGTAGGATACAGTGGTCAGAAGAAGGACTCTGAGATTTTTTATCAGTTCACGTCATTTTTATCACCAGGTGGGTACACTCTCATTTTTGTTACTACATAAAACTGTCTTAAAAAATAGGTAAATACATTTTTTACGGTGACTCACTTCAACCAACCAGATATCCGTTTTAGCATCTGTAAACAAGCCTGTCACTAAAATGCATAAGGGCAGAGAAAAGTTATAGTTTCCCTGTTTGTCTTGAGTCTCTTCTGTGAGTTTCCAGATCTGCTACTGATGCAGTCCAATTTGGGAGCACTATCACTGGGTTTTAGGAAAGCCACTTTGTCATATGTAATCTTTTTACGTACAGTTGTGAGGCTGAGTGATGCATATCAGAGATGTAGTAGTGTTATATGCAAGTGGGAGTTGTTTAAGCGTCTCATCAGCATGGCATTCACATCACCATCACATGTCCGCATCAGATTTTCAGGGGGGTGGAAGAAATGTCAAAGTACCTACATGAGTGGGCTCCAAGTAACTAAGTAGCAACTATTGCTTAGACATCTGCTGCAGTGGCAACTGAGTGAGGGTTTGAAGGAGAGATTAACTTCAGTTTGAGAAACATCTGCTATCATTCAGAATTCATTGACTGGTGCAGTTGGCCATCTTCTAACCTGTTATAAACTTATATGGGAATACAAAACCATCTGTCATGGAAAAACCTGTTAGTGCTAGCTCTAAAAATTATAATTTTAGAAGTGGAAGTACAATGCACACAGGGAAACCTGGGCTGAATCAGCAAGTAATGTATATTTTTTGGCAATATTAAGTGCAGCTCTAATCCATATTGTGTGTGTGTGTGTGTGTGTGTGTTTATATGTAAGAAAAATGTGCAAGTATGCAAACAGTAAGTATAACACGTTGGCAGTGCAAAATAAAGAAAAATAAAGTGCTAGGTGCAAACGGCAATAAATTAATTTAAATACAGTTCATAAAATTAAATCACTAAAAAGTCCATATATGTGAAATGGCATTGTGACTAAAGGGAAAAAACAAAAAACAGTCCAAACAGGTGAAATTAAATCGGAAAGTTTTTAGGTAGATATCAGTTTTGAAATTGAAGATTAGGGATGAACCAAATTTTTTTTTTAAATTGGCGCAGGTTTCCCCTTAATATCCATACCAGACCTGAAGGGCCTGGTATGGAATTTGGGGGGACCCCCACGCAATTTTTTTTTTTTTTAATTTTGGTTCGGGGTTCCCCTTCATACTAAACCCATGGACTGGAGGGGATCCCATGCCGTTTTTTTTTTTTTTTTTTCAATGACTTTTATCTGTATTGCTGGGTCCCGACAATTCATTATAGCCGTAAGTAATTTTAAATTACTTTATTTCCTTTAGAAATGTAATTTTGTGCAGGGACTGACTGTTCTAAACATTTTACAGGCATACTGTAGACACCCCCCAGGTATGAAATTTAAATGAATATTTCACTTTTATTGTTTCACTTTAAGCATTATTAAAATCACTGCTCCCAAAAAAAACAGGCGTTTTTTAAAACTTTTTTTGCCTTGATGCATGTCCCTGGGGCAGGACCCGGGTCCCCAAACACTTTTATGACAATACCATGCATATAAGCCTTTAAAACTAGCACTTTTGATTTCTCCCATAGACTTTTGGAATAGGTTTTCGAATTTGCCGTGAACACCCCAAATTTTCTCTATTCGGCGAATAGAGGACGTTCAACTCGAACATCAGGCTTATCCCTATTGAAGATATATTCGACCTCTGCAGGCTACGCCACCATCCAGTAAGAAATCACCATAGAAGGTGAATCCACCACCAATGAAATAAAATTGGATACTCTTACCGGACTCAGGGGACCCATTGTCAAACAGGCATGGAAAAGGGAATGTGGTCACTCACAGGAAATAACATGTGAGGTCAGCTAACATTCAACCTTGTCACCGAACCCAATCATGGACTCCACCATTCATAAAAGAAAAAGGCTGCCACATAGTTTAAAATCATCAACTATGGGTTTTATTGTAAAAGGTAGAAAAGGTAGAACGCTTGCATCAATAATGATATAAACAAGCAAGATAAGGTATGATGTGATCACAAATGCATCCAAGAAGCGCAGTAACGTGGCGCTAGTTCAGTCTACCCAGTTTCGTTCAATAGAACATCATCTGGGGCATGAGCCAGCCCCACACACACTGCACATATATATATATATATATATATATATATATATATATATATATATATATATATATATATATATATATATATATATATATATATATATGCTTAAAAAATGTCATCTAATTAGTAAAATTGGTAAAAGTCGACGGCATCAAAATCAATACTGACATCCAGTGTGCACACCACTCCTCGATATGTAAGCTGGTATACAATGAAGAACCAACAAAATGGCATCGGTTACATGAACCAACCCTACATATTATGAATTAAACAATATGTATACATTTAAAAAAAAAAGGGAAACATTTATGTAAAAGTCATTATAAAGCCTCACATAAAACCTCCTTTGGAAAAGAGATCATGACTCTTTGAATAGTTTCATGACTGAGCTAAATGATAATAACCAAGGCATTTCTTTAACTTATGAGGCAAGTAGAGAGAATATAGACTTTCTTGACATAGAGATTGTGGTAAATAATTTCCAACTTGAGATCAAAAAATATTTAAAATCTGCGGACCATATTGGTTACATACCAGTTGTCAGCTGCCATCATAATGTATGGTTGAAGTCTGTCCCACGAGGACAATTTCTGCAATTGCGACACAATTGTAGGAATATTTATGATTTCAGGTACCAATCTCAGGTTTTGAAACGTAGGTTCCTTGAAAAAGGACTATCAGGCCAGTGAGTTGGATGTGGAAATACAGTGTCCCTTCTGGAAAGAAAGACACTACTGGGGGACAATGTACAACCGACCAATGATAACAAATTCAAGTGGTCATTTTTTAGATCCTTTTCCATTCAGCACAGATAAATTTAAGGATATCATTAACAGACATTGGAAAGTTCTGAAAATTTATATAGGTTTTGGGGCCCTGTCCTTCCTGATCGTGCTGGAATCATATATATATATATATATATATATATATATATATATATATATATATATATATATATATATATATATATATATATATATATATATACACAGTGGTGTGAAAAAGTGTTTGCCCCCTTCCTCATTTCCTGTTCCTTTGCATGTTTGTCACACTTAAGTGTTTCGGAACATCAAACCAATTTAAACAATAGTCAAGGACAACACAAGTAAACACAAAATGCAATTTGTAAATGAAGGTGTTTATTATTAAAGGTGAAAAAAAATCCAAACCATCATGGCCCTGTGTGAAAAAGTGATTGCCCCCTAAACCTAATAACTGGTTGGGCCACCCTTAGCAGCAACAACTGCAACCAAGCGTTTGCGATAACGTGCAATGAGGCTTTTACAGCGTCCTGGAGGAATTTTGGCCCACTCATCTTTGCAGAATTGTGCTAATTCAGTTACATTAGAGGGTTTTCGAGCATGAACGGCCTTTTTAAGGTCATACCACAACATCTCAATAGGATTCAGGTCAGGACTTTGACTAGGCCACTCCAAAGTCTTCATTTTGTTTTTCTTCAGCCATTCGGTGGTGGACTTGCTGGTGTGTTTAGGATCATTGTCCTGCTGCAGAACCCAAGTTCGTTTCAGCTTGAGTACACGAACAGATGGTCGGACATTCTCCTTCAGGATCTCTTGGTAGACAGCAGAATTCATAGTTCCTTTTATCACGGCAAGTCTTCCAGGTCCTGAAGCAGCAAAACAGCCCCAGACCATCACACTACCACCACCATATTTTACTGTTGGTATAATGTTCTTTTTATGAAATGCAGTGTTCCTTCTACGCCAGATATACTTGGACACACACCTTCCAAAGAGTTCCACTTTTGTCTCATCGGTCCACAGAATGTTGTCCCAAAAGTCTTGGGGATCATCAAGATGTGTTGTGGAGAAATTGAGACGAGCTTTGATGTTCTTTTTGCTCAGCAGTGGTTTTCTCCTTGGAACTCTGCCATGCAGGCCATTTTTGCCCAGTCTTTTCCTGATGGTGGAGGCATGAACGCTGACCTTAACTGAGGCAAGTGAGGCCTGCAGTTCCTTGGACGTTGTTGTGGGGTCTTTTGTGACCTCTTGGATGACTCGTCGCTGCGCTCTTGGGGTAATTTTGGGCGGCCGGCCACTCCTGGGAAGGTTCACCACTGTTCCATGTCTTCGCCATTTGTGGATAATGGCTCTCACTGTGGTTCGCTGGATTCCCAAAGCTTTGGAAATGGCTTTATAACCCTTTCCAGACTGATAGATCTCAATTACTTTCTTTCTCAATTGTTCCTGAATTTCTTTGGGTCTCGGCATGATGTGTAGCTTTTAAGGATCTTCTGGTGGACCTTACTGTGTCAAGCAGCTCCTATTTAAGTGATGCCTTGATTGTGAACAGGTGTGGCAATAATCAGGCCTGGGTGTGGCTATAGAAATTTAACTCAGGTGCGGACAACCACAGTTATAGTATGTTTTAACAAGGGGGGCAATCACTTTTTCACACAGGGCCATGATGGTTTGGATTTTTTTTCACCTTTAATAATAAACACCTTCATTTACAAATTGCATTTTGTGTTTACTTGTGTTGTCCTTGACTATTGTTTAAATTGGTTTGATGTTCCGAAACACTTAAGTGTGACAAACATGCAAAGGAACAGGAAATGAGGAAGGGGGCAAACACTTTTTCACACCACTGTATATATATATATATATATATATATATATATATATATATATGATGTGTGTGTGTGGGGGGGGGGGGGGGGCTGGCTCATGCCCCAGATGTTCTATTGAACGAAACCGGTCAGGTAGACTGAACTAACACCACGTTACTGCGCTTCTTGGATGTATTTGTAATCACATACCTTATCTTGCCTTTTTATATCATCATTGATGTAAGTGTTCTACCTTTTACAATAAAACCCATAGTTGATGATTTTACACTTTCTTTTATAAATGGGGGAGTCCATGATTGGGTTCAGTGACAAGGTTGAACGGAAGCTGACCTCACGTGGTTTCCTGAGAGTGACCACGTTCCCAGTTGCATGCCTGTTTGGCTCCGTGCCGCTGGCATTGGGTCCATTTCACCTATTTGGACTGTTTTTTGTTTTTTCCCTTATGGTTTATTTATTCACAATGTTTATATTCATTTATTGCTGTTTGCACCTAGCACTTTATTTTATTTTTTATTTTGCACAGTCAATGTGTTTTACTTACTGTTTGCATACTTGCACAATTTTCTAATATATACACACAATATGGATTAGCGCTGCATTTAATATTCCCATTATCCACTCAATTTGTGTGATTTTTAGTGTTTGCAGCTTTTCTTTATCTGTTGAGTAGCGTGGTGCACATTTTGAAATATTTATTTTATATTTAATATTTTTATTTTAAAGTGATTGTAAAGTCTCATTTGTTTTTTTGCCTAAAAATAATAAATAATGTTATACTTACCTGCTCTGTGCAGTTGGTTTTGCACAGAGCAGCCCTGGTCTTCCTCTTCTTGGGTCCCTCTTCGGCTCCCCTGCACCCCCCCCCCCCCACCCCACAGCAAGCAGCTTGCCATGGGGGCACCCGAGCCAAGCTGCAGCCCAGTGTGCCCATTGAGACACGGAGCCCTAGCTATCCCCCCTCCTCTCATTGGCTCACTGACTTTGATTGACAGCAGCAGGAGCCAGTGGTGCTCTGTTGCTATCTCAGCCAATGAGGTGGAAAGTCCTGGGCAGCTGGGTCTCTCCTGCAACATTGCTGGATAGAGACGGGCTCAGGTAAATATTAGTATTAGGAGGGCTGAAGGGGGCTGCTGGGCACGGAAGGTTTTTTATCTTCATGCGTAGAATGCATTAAGCTAAAAAAACCTTCTGCCTTTACAATCACTTAAGTGGTAAGGTAAAAAAAAAAAAACTAAATTCATTAGAAATCTACCCGCTAAGGCACTTTAGCATCCAGGCCTCATGAAAATCTCTAAACCAGGTTTTTTAATATAAAAAAAATATCGTTTTACTTTTCTTGTATAGCACACTTTACAAAACTAACAATTTATATTGATAAATTCTTGTATTTTTAAATACCAGTACAGCCAAAGATGCTAGGAAATTTGGAGTTGCTAAAAAATAAACGTACATACTACCCTCCATGCTGCAGCATCTGTGTGACCTTGCAGCTTGCCGGTCTAAGACAGGTCACCTCAACATTTATCCGTGAGCCCTCAAAGTGAAGAGCAGTGACTGGAACAGTCACTGGAGCTCCAGGCTGGGAAGGGGGCGAGTACGGCTGGCTCTGGCCCTCAGCTGTGCAGGTAGTGCCAGGTGTTAGTCAGGCTGCGGTGTACATCCCAACAATACTGGCAGGATCCTTCTCATACTTGGCACAGCTCTGCTCTGGCAACTGTTAGTGGGCAGTAGCATGCTATTGGCTGTTTCAGGGTCACAAGAGAACAAAAGAGAAGTATAGACAAAATAAAAATGTTGGCCATACTTCTCTGTAAATAGTTTTTCTTTAGGAGGGAACAAAAATAGGGACAATTATCTGTAAACACAGTTCTAGACTAATATGTCCATGTATTGTGTCTTCACATAAATCCAAGGCCTAAATGTGCTTGCAATATTGTATAGAATTTTAAATAGCCATTTAGTGATGCATGTTCAGGCTTTAGTGAAATGCATATTTGTTGAGAGTTCTGCAAAGACTGGGCATATTGTCAATAACATTTTGGGAATACACAGAGGAATGACTTCTGTGTCTTTCCTATGTGTTTAGTAATCAAAAGATTTAGCACAGTGTGCAAGAGAATTCTTTTCCTGATTTGGACACAGTAGATGTGACATTCTTTCAGCCTGGAAGATCACCCATTGATACTAGACCAGAGCTTAGATGTTCACATTAGCAAGAGCAAGAACAGTATTAAAGATTTCTACATTTCTTTTTTTTTTTTCTTTGGTGGACGAAAAAAAGAAAAAAAAAGAACTTCAAACATTCTTTAACAATGTGTACAGAATGTATTGCTGATGTCATTTTAACTGCATCTAAGAATATTAGTGGTATTTAGCTATTTTACCAAACACCATTGTCATCAGATTGATATTCCTGTGAAATGGTTATTCGTTTTTTTTTGGTTTTGCTTTTTTATCGTCCTTCACAGACCTCAAATAATTAAATGTTGAAACGCACTTGTCTTGGTTTCAAAGCTAAAAATGTATTAGTATTAGCAGTATATAGTCTATATTTAGAAAGTAGCATACATCAAATAACAAACTCCAAATTAAGCTGCATAAAGCGAACCTGAACAAGCTTAGAGTAAACTTGTGGATTCACTGTACCTACTGTTATAGCTTTGGGTACATAAAGCAGGACCACCCAGTGCTTGTTCATCTGTGCAGTTTATCTTCACAGTTTTAGGTGATCCCCAAGACTCCAGCAGCCTTTTAGGCTGAGTTTACACTGGTGCGATGCGGGAAACCTTGCGAATCCAGTGTGGGTTCCTGTGTCGCACCTGACTCGCAGGCAGTTCACACTGCCCTATGCAAACCACTAAGAGTGTCAAAACAAAGTTGCAGTGTGAACTGTCAGTTCGGACAGGAATTGGATTGCATAGGTGTGAACATCTATGCAATCCGATTCTGGTGCAGACAAAAAAAGGGTCCTGCACCATTTTGAGTTCGCATCGCACAGACATCACACACAACAGTGTGGTGAAAATCACATGCAATGTCTGGGATCGCGCTGATGTGAACCAGCACTTGTATAAATATCATTTACTCAACTTCCTGTCCAATGACTGGTCTGTCTTCTCCTGCCCTCATAACTTCCTGGTGGATGCAAATGCTTTGGTTGGCCTCGAAATAGGAAGGGGCGAGGGAAGGCGGGTGGTTTATGGACCAGGAAAATGTGAGGTTAATGGTTAATAATGAAATGCCAAGGTTTTGGGGGTCCCTGAGCAATCCAGAGATCAACTAAGCTAGAGAGCAGACACCTATAGGTGCTTACTTTGTAGCCCTCATTCCACCTTCTAAGATGAGATTTGCCTACAGGTTTTCTTTAAAGTGGTTGCAAATCCTTACATATACCCACTGAATTGACTAGCCCCAGGTGATACATAGAGATGAAACAAATCCTCCCATGTAAGTTGTACCTGTTTATCTGCGACCATCTCTTCTCTAAATCCATTTAAAATCCAGAATTTACACAGCTTTTCTGAGCTTTCAAAGGCTGGGGGCAGGGATCTGATTCCGCATACTGCACAGCTCAGAGAGAAGAGCTGCAAGAGAGTAATCTGAGACCTGAGCGGTGGGGGGACACCCTCCTCTAAACCAGAGTTTCTCAACTCCAGTCCTCAAGGCACACCAATAGGTCATGTTTTCAGGATTTTCCTTTAGATGAAATGGCTGTGGCAATTACTAAGGCAGTGAAACTGATCAAATTGCCTGGGAAAGCCTGAAAACATGACCTGTTGGGGCGCCTTGAGGACTAGAGTTGAAAAACACAGCTATACACTGTCGCATAGGGGAACAGGCTGTCAATTACAGGCTGTGTGCTGGAGCTCCCTTCCCCTCCATGCCCCTCTTCCCCTTAATCCCTTGGACTCAGCACAGCCGGACTGAAATGACTCGTGCAAATAGCAGAGGGGTGAGACTGCAGATAGAAATCACAGTGCTTTGGATTGTGACAGGTACACACTATAGAAGGATATGCTTTTTTTTTTTTAATTTGATGTCAGAGATTTACAAGGGGTTTTAAGAGACTTGGACAAAATGCTTTTTGTTTTTGGGAGACTCTTCAGAGATTTGAAAGCTCAAACTTAGCTTTTTTTATTCAGTATGTTTTTTAAAAATGTATTTTATGTTTTTTTTTATTCATTTTTATTACTGTTTGTGTCCTTTTTAAAAATATTCACTCTCACTTTTTGTCAAATTTATTTTTGTAACTATATAAACTTTGCATGCTTACCCTCGGCCTTATCTAGCTCCGAACACTAAGTGAAAAATAAAATCACCATGAATAGATAATAAACCAATTTGGTTTGTTACCCTATGTTTTTCTAGTAACATAGGAACGTTTTAGAATCTCTGTCAGGTTTTCATTGTTGCCGTAATCTAAATATAACTACGGCATTTAGTCCATTTAGCACCAGAGAATGACCTGGTTTTCTAGTGAAAGAATCCTCAAATGTACTAAAAGTAAGCAAAATCCTTTCTAGCTCCACTTATGTCTGAAGACAATATGAAAAGTAAATAAAAAAACATTGCGCATTGGGAAGCTCAGATAAGCACCTTTTTTTGTAATGGATAAAAATGTATACAAAATTAACTTACACAGCGACAGCTTGATCAGAGCTATCAACGGGAAACAAATCCCTTCACGTATTCGGTCACACAAGCAGAAACTGGTCCAGAATCAATTTCCACAATTGGGACAGAGCTGGCAGCCTTGAAAAGAGTACAGCCACTCGCATTGAGTGAAGATGAGAAGGTGCTTGCATCTTTAAATGGACTCCAAAAGTGCACTTTTTATATAACACTCTTCCGCATTCTGTTGGGGTATATTTGTTTGTTATGGTACTGAGGTCTGTACTATTCCATGTTACTGTACCTTTTATTTATTGCGCTTTGTGTTTTCCCATCTGATTTTACATTTGCATTTAAATTGTCCTTTTATTTATCATGCATTATTAATGCTTTTGCATAGAAATGCACTTATTTATTTTCATATATATATATATATATATATATAATATATATATTATAGAGAGAGATAGAGCACGAGGAAAAGATTATTTCCAATGCTGTACAGTGTTTTGCACCAGCCTATGAGTCGTTTTGAGTGCTCTCTATGCTGGAGTTTGACAGCTCCAGTTTTTGGTTTACATGATGGTTTAATTTTCGGGCCCAAACTGGGGGTCAACTTCTTGCTGGCACTGGAGACTGGATAGTTTGGTAATTCCCTGTCTTTTGGAGTCTATATAAAGATGCAAGTACCTTGCTTTCCCCATACCCTGATGGAGGGGCAGGGCCCCAGAAGATGTCAATGGTGGTGTTGACTGCAAGCACGGTCCTTTTTGTGGTAATTTATTCTGAGCATGTTGCTGATTTCATTTCTTCTCCTTTAAGGTGATCTTAAAGGTATTTTATTTTTATTTTTATAACAAACATGTTAAACTTACAAGCTCTGTGCAATGTATTTGCAGCCCCGATCCTCCTCTTCGCAGGTCCCCTGCCAGCTCTGCTGGCCCTTCCTTATTGGAGTGCCCCCATCGCAAGCACTTTGCTATGGGGACAATTGTGTGTGCTCACTCCCGAGCCACACACTGTGTGTCCATAAAACTCACAAAACAGGGCTCAGCCCTGCTCCCTCCTCACTAGCTGTGATTGATAGCAACGGAGTCAATGGATCTCAGCCAATGAGGAGACAGAGACCTGGGAGAGCAGCCACTCTCATGCACATCGTCGGATGGTTATGGGGCTGGTATTAGGGGACTGCGAGGGGAGCTGCATACGGAAGGTTTTTATCTACATGCATAGAATGCTTGAGGGTAAAGAACTTTAAGACCCCTTTCACACTGGGTCATTTTGCAGGCACTATTGAGCTAAAAATAGCGCCTGCAAACCGACCTGAAACAGCCGCTGCTGTGTCTCCAGTGTGAAAGCCCTTGGGGCTTTCACACTGGAGTGGTGCGCTAGCAGGATGGTAAAAAAAAAATCCTGCTAGCAGTATCTTTGGAGCGGTGAAGGAGCGGCGTATACACCGCTCCTGCCCATTGAAATCAATGGGGCACCGAGGCTATACCGCTGGCAAAGCGCCTCTGCAGTTTTTAACCCTTTCTCGATCTATAGCGGGGGGTAAAACTGCCCCGCTAGCAGCTGAATAGCACCGCAAATCCGATGGTAAAGCGTTGCTAAAAATAGCAGCGCTTTGCCGCCAACGCACCTCCTGCCCCAGTGTGAAAGAGGCCTAAGCTTTTAGAACCATATTTAATTGAACTGCTTTGGGCTGGCCCAAAGATCTCAGTTGTAATGAATCCTGTGTTCTTGATTGATGATTAAGTAAACAGGATTTTTGTACTGGCCATAAAATCCTTTTCTAGAAGTTTATGATGGGAGACAGGTCCCACCTCTCTGTGTTTATGATCTTCTAATACCACTTTTATAAAAGCTTAAGCAGAGTGGAAGGGGTTATACTTGGTTGACCAATGACTTCCTCCCAAAGGCAGCAGTATAACCCAGTAGCCTCAGATTCAACTGATGTTGTGTCCGTTTGATGAATTTTTGGAAAAGGGTTTTACAGTGAGAACAAATATTTTGTTATAAATATATCTGAAAATTCAGCAGCATCTCCTTTAAAAGAAAGAAATGCATTAAGACCCCGTTCACACCGAAGGCGTTTTGCAGGCGCTATAGCGGTAGAAAAAGCGCCTGCAATCCGCCCTTTAAACTGCTGTTCCATTGTCTCCAGTGTGAAAGCCCAAGGGCTTTCACGCTGGAGCGGTGCGCTGGCAGGACGTCAGGAAAAGTCCTGCCAGCAGCTTCTTTGGAGCAGTGAAGGAGCGGTGTGTTTACCACTCCTCCACCGCTGCCCCCCATTGAAATCAATGGGACAGTGCTGCAATACTGCTGGCAAAAGGCAATAATTGCAGGCGGTTTTAAACCTTTCTCGGCTGCTAGCGGGGGTAAAAGCACCCTGCTAGCGGCCGAAATGCGCTGCAAATCCGACGGTAAAGCGCCGCTAAAAATAGCGGCATTTTACCGCCAACGCTATGTGCGGCTTGGTGTGAAAGCCATGTAATGCAAATGCCAATTAGAGGATAGTTTGGGGCTGCCTGTTGAATGGAAAAAAAAAACTTACAATAAGTAATGAAATCATTTAGTTGTGCAGTTATCTAGCAGTTTGTTACTGTAGCACAAATATGTATTTAAAAAAGTGTATGAATTTTGTGAAGAGCCTGTCAGGAAAATATTTTATCATTAAATATTAAAATTCTTTAAGAAGACACACTTGTGAAATCTTTTAGTTAGATTTTAGTTATTGATTTATGTTCTGAAACGTAATTTACATTTGTCAGTAACTGGCTCATTTTAAACTGCTTATAAGGAATAATTGAGCCACCTTTCATAGCAGGATTCATTTTCCTCTGAATAAGTGCTTATAAATTATTCACTGTGTAAATGTTCCCAAGGCCGTTTATTAGCGTTCTGCAGCTTTTGTCATTCATTAGAGTTTATAATGCTTTGAGATCCATTGTTCTTCCTGTGATGTGTGTGTGTGTGTACCAAGCTGATGTTCCTAAACTCTCTTGTTTTAGGCATAATTTATCACTATGACCTGACCAAAGGTACAGAAGAGCCAAAAGTTTTTCGGGAAGTTACTGTCAAAGGTTTTGATCCATCGGACTACCAGACAGTACAGGTGATTAAAGCTGCTTTTATACATTTGCATAAAGAAGTATTGCATCTTTGTTCTGATTTATAGTCCTTTGAAGCTTCGGTAGCTCTGTTTTGATTAATGTGTCTCCTGGTTAGAGGTACGTAATCTGTCTCGATGTGGGAAGACAGCTGACTGCATATCCTGATCTGCCTGTTCATATTACGTGGGCCAACTATTCTCTTAAGTCCCATCACTTCTGAGGAACACAGTGTGATGATGGTTATAATGACACCTGTCAACTCTGCTCAAGCCACAGAGCTAATAGATCAATGAGTGTCATAAGAACGTGACTTCTATTATGACACAGTCTGAGCTAGAAAGTGTCTGAAAGAGGATGAAAGTCAGTTATTTCTTTACAGGCCTTTATCCTGATATTTACATTTTAATAGATCAAAGTTTATCAAAAAGGCACCGCTAAATATCAGACATGTTTTTAGCCTTCACTGTTTTCTTAGTGCCATTTTAAAATAGTTTTTGAGTCTGGTTTCATTCATACTCTGTGGTACACCAGTATTCCTGTGATTAGACTCTCAGCAAACATCCTAGCGAAGATAACAGAAAAGTGACTGAGACAAACAGAATGGCTACAGCTACTTTATAGATGGTGATAATCGGTTACCTACCTTTTTGGTTTTAGAATTGTGGATTTGGTCAAAAATAAAATGTAGTGTTGGTGCTGTGGCTAGGGATAAGCAACGAGGTAGGGCTTGCAAAAAGAATTTCCCAATGTAACCTTTGGGTACTATGCATGTTTAGAGAAGAATATTTAGGTGGTAAAAAAAAAAGAAGCAAAATGTATACATATACATTTTTTAAGTTCAGCTATATCAAAGAAAAATACATTTAGTGAATTGGTAAAAAAAAACTAAAAAAAAACTTGAAATGCTCACACTCCTTGACCGTTATAGTGATGGTAAGGAAGTAAACAAAAAAAAAAACTCTTACAACGTCTATTCCAATTCGTTCTCAGAAGGAAATAATTCCATTCTGACCCATAAAGGCTACATTCACACAGGCGATTTAGGCTCTAAACAGCTAGGTGAAGCAGCCCACACTATAATGACAGGTCGCCGACAGCGGTTTGCACAGCCAGCGTCTAGCTTAGGTGATCGCTGCTTGAATGCACACAGGCTGCAAATACTTTACCTCTGCACTGTTTTTCTATTGAGATTGGAAGCACCCTTATAATTTTTCTCCCCCTAAGTACTTGTCTTTTGTATCTGTTTTGTGTGGATTTTCTTCATAAATAGTAATTTCCCACTGTGGATCCAGCCATTTCTACCATAATGGTGGAGGATGCAGCTACCTTGGAAGCCTAAAATTAGTTTTTAAAAAAATCATTAAAAAAAACACCAACACAAGGTGGGCAGTAATTACATTTAATGAGAAGTGTCCCTTGTGCTGGTGCCACCTGACCTAGTTGAAATCTTCCATCCTCAGACCACCCCCCCTCACACACATACATACACACATACACCCGCATCGTTAATCCACTAATGTTGTGGGGGTTAATCTAGCCGATGGACCTGTCTTAGGCACTTTTCAAGAGTACCAACTATGCCCGCCCTCCCCTCCCCCCCCCTCCATTCATAGAAACTGTTCTATAGCATCTATCTATCTATCTATCTATCTATGAATGGAGGAGCAAAACTGTTCATTCATCCACCTGTCCTTCATTCATACAGCACTTTTTTATTGATAGTGCAGCTTTTATAAATGGAGGAGGGGGCAGACTATGCCCACTATACCCTTTTCCACTCTGTTCCCTCTGGCAGGTCCTTCTCAGCACCTGATTTTGGTTGCAACTTCTGCATGTCCAACCATGTCTTTGGTTGATCTCTTGCTTGTGAATACATGGAGCAGATAGTTGTAGTGTTGAATTTCAGTTGTAACTATTTAGTAAAAACTTCCTGTCTTATTTCTCGCATGTGTATCCTGTCATTACACTTTGGTTACACTGCTGGATTACAGAGCTCTTTTGCAAGATGTTTTTGATCTGCATGGCGCCTCTTGATAATATTATCATGTTTGTTACTGTTGGCAAGAACACCCATTTTCCTAAACAAAAGAACTCTAAGGAGCAGACTATGAAGTCATCACGCTTACAGCTTCTTTGGGTGGATTGTGAACTTTCTGAAATTGCAGGAACAGACTCATTGCTTGGAGTATTGGGGTATGGTCTTGGACACGTCTTGAGCCACAGTGTTTTTTTTTCTCTTTAGACTCTTCAGTCTCAGGTCCAGAAGACTCTGGACTCTCCATTTTTGCATTAGAGTCTGGAGACAAATAGTAGCCAGTTCAATTTGCTCAGTGTTACTCCAGACATCTACAATGCTATATTCTGTTATCGTGGGGCAAATCACTCCCGTCTCTGGGCTGGTTGATTCGGATGACACCAAGGACAATTCTCTCTCTGAATAGAATCGGGCTCTTGAGTCAGGGAAGTCATTTCTTCTTTCTGAATATTCCCGTGCCAGGCTCCAGATCCAGTTTGTCAGACAATGCTGTGGCAGTGGTGTACAACCATCAGGTAAGAACCAGAAGTCAGTAAGGAAGGTAGAAGAGATCTGTCCAGGACAGAACTGCATGTTCCAGCATTTTCAGCTCAGTGCTTTCCAGGTGTAGACAACTGGCAGTCAGATTTTCTCAGCTGGCAGCTCCTGGACCTGAGAGAGTGGTCCCTACATTTTATTTTCTGTAACCTCTTCCTCCACCTATTAACAATATCAAAATGAAGGATGGTTGGAGATGATGATCTTCAATGCCCCAGATTGGCCTAGGTGTATGTGATACATCGACCTGGTATACCCTCTAGCCGACCCATTATGGGCAATGCCAGACCATCTGCCAATTTTCAATCTGTCTTCTCGGTTACTGGCTTTAACAGCACGACTGTTGAAGCCTAGGCTTTTAAAGTACTGGAGCATCTGCGTCTGTGATTTCTATGATGCTCAATGCTAGGAACCCCACTTACTGCAAAGTATATCATAGGACATGGAAGGCATACTTCACTTTGAGGTTTCACTCCAGGGTTTTTTTTTTATGGAATGAATCCTCTCCTTCCTGTAGATGAGTCTGAACTAATGTTTGACTCTCAGCACCATTAAAGGTCACGTGTCTGTACTTTCCATTCTGTTTCACAGATCATTGAGCTCTCGGTCTTTTTAAGACTTTCGGGCGAGGGGTCTGCCACGTGGCTCCCCCAGCCTCTCTGTGCTTCAGAAATCACCGTTTGAACCCATTAAATCCATTTCCTTCCCCTCTAAGCTGAGACCTAGGGTGGTTTTCCTTGTAGCTATCACCTCTGTAAGGTGAGTTTTTGAACTGTGGCTTTATCTTGAAATAATTTTTGGTCCTGCATAGGGATTAGGTGATGCGAGGGAGCAGGAGTTCCTTCCTGCCTAAGATAGTTTTGCTTTTCATCGTAAAGAGGAATTACATCCTTGCATTTGAAAAGTCAGCAGCTATCAGATACCATGACTGCTAACTTTAGGAATATTTAAAAGCCCATGAAATCCAGCACTGTCTTCCAATTCAACCGATTATTCTCAGGGCTTTGGATCTTCCACAACGCTATATTGGCTTAGGGATCTAGCTGTCACTTCCTTACGCTCAGCTGGCCCCCTACTGTGCATGGTCAAGACAATGGCCTGCTTTGAGACTGGTCTTTTAGCCTCTCAGGATGTGGGAAGGAGAATTGGGAGGAGGAACTTGGGGCGGGCCGAGGTGACGTCATACTCGAGCAAGAAATTATGGAGTGGGTTACACCGAACAAAAGTTACTTGTACTCTAGGGGGGAAGGGTATTATAAACTATGAGCTTTCATGTACAGGAAAAAGTCCAAATTAACAAGATGATTGTTTTCCTGTCCCTTTGTCTGGCTCTGATTCATAAAAAAGGAAATGTCCTTCCATTGTCAGGATGTGGTTTGAGCTATGTGAGTTTTACCTCTCAGCCACTGCTTCTTTCAGAAAGATATTTTTTGGGGGGTTTTTTCTTTGCTTCAGCTTCTCATTTGACCATTTCAAGGTGGTTCAGACAGAACATCATTTGGGCTTATGGTGTCAAAAACTGGTTTGTCTTCTTTTCTGTTATTGAGAAAACTTGCCTTTTAAAAAATAATTATAAATGCAAAAATTTTTTGCAGGTAAAAAAATGTGAATTTATTTGTTTTATTTCTAAGGAGCGTGCAGAACATTGCAAACAGCAGATCATGGGTGCAATGTCCAGACTCTCGGGATAGTTGTCTGCTTTTACCTTGTACAGGCAGGCAGGTACCTGAGTGCAGGAAGATCAGTGGAGTATGAGGATGCTTGCCAGCACTATTGCAGCTCATTGACAACTACAAGCTGTCAGCCACAATGGCTGGTGGTACTTGTAGGCATTCATTCACAGGAAACTGTTTTAAAATAGTGACAGCAGGTGCAGGTAGAAGAACCCCATCCCACTGTCGGGAAGGTATGTACCTCCTTGGGCTTTTTGGCATCAGGCAGCTATTCCTCAGATTTGTAAGGCTGCCACCTGGTCTTGTGTTCAAACTCTACGTTGCAACAGGTGAGTGTTTTTGTCTCTTCTGATGCCAGTTTGAGCATAAGGTCCTTCGGGCAGCCCTATGAGCTGCAAGCAATCCACAGTTTCGTGTTGTTTACATCGGGCTTGTTGACAATTATTTTCTGTGTTGCTGACCCCTCAGTTGGACTGCTGTAGTATGTCCAGATTAACTAAGGGATTGTTTAGGTACGTGAAGACGATATTTCGCCTCCTTAGCACCCGATTTATCCTTAAATTACCATACTATTGCCCTGCAATTGGCAGGCAGTTGCAGTGCGGCTCTGGTGATGTCCCATAGAACTGTCTTAGATGCATTGCCGAAAGCAACGTGCTGTTTAAGGTTTGCTACAGCCATGATGCTGTGAGCGGCTGTATCTTTAGTGTTCAGGTAGCCAGTTGGGGGATGCTGAAACCGGGGTTTAGCCACCTGGTTTTACCACCCCTCAACTTCACATGTGAACGAGCTCTTGGACTTATTGTGTCCCTCAGTAGACTCCAAAATTAGGATTATATGGTGAGGGCATAAATCCTAGTTTCTCTGCTTTCGGTAAATTAAGTCACTGATCTGGGACAATCATGCAGCAAGTCATAGTAAGGTCAGATGTCCTGATCTGCAGACTTAAGTATACTTTCATAAACCACAATTTGAGATGACAGCCTACATATTGTCTATGTATGTCTTATAGGATATGGTATTCGTAGGTTCACAGCGGCACCTAGGAGCCAGTAACCTTTGAATATTATCTAGGGATGGATGTTCCACACCCAAGCCCCCCCCCCCCCCCCGCAATACTTACCTAAGCCCAATCTGTACTGTCTTTATTATCACTTTAAATTAAACCGGATTGAAATCCTTAAAGAACAGCTCCACTTATAACTGATAACCACGTAGAATCAGACGCCACTTCTTGACATGGTCAGACAAAGCCTATAACCCATAGAGAGCAACTATTTTGCATATTTGCAGCCCTCCCAGCTACAAAAATGTTTACTGGTATTATTTAGGCCCCTTTCACACTTGTACGACTCGGAACTGCAAAGTCGTATGACAAGTCATTCGCCATGATTTCCAATGACTACCATTCATATTAGTGCGACTTCCAGAGCCAGAGAGGGGAGAAGAGCCAAAGAGGGGAGAAGAAGTCGGAAGAGACCCCGGAGCTGCCTAATAAATTACTTTAAAAACCTGTGTACTGTGTTTTATTTTTTACACTTTTTTTATTTTTTTATGTGAATGGGTAGGGGTACAATGTACACCATACTTATTCACATAGGATGGGGGGCCGGGATCTGGAGGCCTACTTGTTAAAGGAGGCTTCCAGATTCCGATAAGCTCCCCGCCGCGGACACCGACAACCAACAGCCAGGGTTGTCGGGAAGAGGCCCTTGTCCTTATCAACATGGGGACTAGGTGCTTTGGGGTGAGGGGCGCAAGGCCCCCACCTCCCCCATGTTGAGGACATGTGGTCTGGTACAGTTCAGGAGGGAGGGGTGCTCACTCGTCCCCACCCCATTTCCTGACCTGCCGAGCTGTGTGCTCGGATAAGAGTGGTATGGATTTTAAAGGGGACCCCCACGCAGATTTTTTGGCGTGAGGGTTCCCCTTAAAATGCATACCAGACGGAAGGGCCTGGTATGCTCCTGGAGGGGGAACCTATGGCGTTTTTTTGTTTAAAAAAAAAAAAAAAAAAAAGATCCCTGTTAATTGTAGTTGGTCGCAGGGCAAAGTCGGATCCACTGTCGTACAACTGTCAAGTCGTAGAAGTGTGTATAGGGCCTTAGAGATTTGAACAACTCTGGCATTGGAAACTGTAGATATGTGCATATGTTAAGAAAAAAATGTAAAATACAGCTCCTTAGAAGTAAGCGCCAAATGGTAACTTTAGTTCCATGGAAATCTCCTATATGCACCATGAGTGTTAAACCAGACACTCTCAAAATGCTGACTTCTACTTGAGCTTGAAATTGAAGCTTTAGCAAACCCTAGGCATTCTGCAGTGGAACTCGTATGCCTCATGGTTGGCTGCTAAAGTGTAGCAGGCATTTTGTGATTCTGCTGATGCTTGTTGAAACTGCAACTGGAAGCTCCAATTAAAAGCTTTGTGCGTTTGGGTTCTGGGTACCCAGGAGATGCTTTCCTTGGAACAAATGCTGTACGTAGGCACCTTTTTGCTGGGGTCCCTTAAGACCCTAAATTACTAAATTATTATTTTTTTAATGACAGATGCACTTCAAAAGCTGACTAAAGCTGCATGAAGAAAAGATTTGTAGACAGTATCTGCCTTTTCTTATTTCTTCTGTTATGTCTTCTAATAAACCACAGGTGTATTTTAAACTGTAATGTCTGTATTAAATGAAATGATGTACTATTGTTCTCTAAACAGAAAATGCTACTTTTCATCAGAATTGGTTTTCTGTGACTAAGGTACCATTGTATATTCATATATTTTATATCTAGATTTTATTATTAGGATTTAGGTCATGGTCAGCATAAAATATGTATTTTCAGCTTAAGAGTGTTTATTTTCATTTTAAATTGTCTTGTGCATATAGGCTAAATAGAATTTAAAAAGTTACTTGTGTCAGATGGCCATACACACAAGTTAGTGTTTGTTTACAGTTTATGTAAACCTTAAAAGCCAAAAGCTGTTATTTGCTTCTTTTTTCACAGTCGAATATATTTCAGACTTTCTAATTATTGTCTCTATGAAAGACTAAAAATGGCGAGCCTGCCAACAGCCCTTCCTTTCTTGGGCTAACAACGCCAACCAGGGGCTACAAATCTTTTGGGAGCATTGTCAGCTTGGCTGTGCCCTGGCTCTGGACATGGAGATTGCTCTGCAGCCAACTATAACTGGCATGACAGTTGGAAGTAGGATACAAGGGCTGGCTTAGCTTTTTTTTTTTTTTTTGGCAGTATAACCCGACTGTTTTCTATAGTAGATCTAGAAAGTTTTTTTTATTATTTTTTTTTTTTTTTACCTATTTTCATCTACAGATAGAAATTAAAATCATAATGTAAAACAATATCATGGAAAATTGGATTTCATTACTCCCTTTTAAAATCTATTTTCTTGGAAAACATCTATGCCAGGGGTGGCCAACCCGCGGCTCTCGAGCCGCATGCGGCTCTTTGATTGGTTTCCTGCGGCTCTTCGGGCCGGTTCGGGCTGTTTCATTGCGGTGACAGGCAGCCCGAGTCTCTGCACTCCTCCGCTCCTCCCACACATCAACAGCCAATCAGCGTGTAGTGTCCCCAGCCCGCCACATTTGAATACATAGGCGCTGGAGTGAGGCTGAAGGGGGGCAGAGGAAGGAGAAACACGCTGTATCTGAAGCCGATGAGATACAAAAAGGTATGGCCACAAGTGTGCAGGTTACTGATCTGTCCTCCCTGTCTTGCTCTGTATTTTTATTTTTTTTTTATAAAGGTTTCACCTGAACACTGATAAGATCTGCTCAGCACATTCTCTGTCTGTTGATAGTGTGACACACTGCTGGCTGTTAACCATTTCAGCTTCTTTTCACTTATTTATCCAGAGCTCTGTGTGTGCTGCATGCTTTCTGTGATGTTTTTTGGAAGAATTTACTGCTAGTTCAGGCTAGAAGACCCATTAACTGTTTATTGTTATCCTGACCAGTTCACTGTTTGTAAGACAATTTGTATTTTGGAAATTAGATGAGCTGCTGTCTTCTGTCACATGGATGTACTTTCAAAGGAAGATTACTGACTTGATGAAAATGACTGACCTGTGGTCTTTGTAGTGTTAAAACAGTGTGTGACATTTACAATAAATCCAGCTGAGCAAAAGTATGTGTGTATGAGGAAGGGATGGGGTGATGTTCATGTGTGCCCATGCGTATGATGTGGCTCTTTGCGGTAACTCGGTAAAAAATGTGGCTCTTGGTCTTCGTCTGGTTGGCCACCCCTGATCTATGCTATTGGACACAGCATATCTTTTTTTTTTTTTTTTCCACTTTGCTTTGTTGACCATGTTTGTTGTTGGTTTAGTTTATTTTTTCTGCAGTTCAGGCACTTCTCCAGCTGTTTTGAATTTTTTTGGGGGAAAAAAAAAGGTATGATGCAGCTCACATACTCGTAGACCAGATGAGATGACAAAAATCTCAACAATGGGACGCCTGTGTATTAGCTCAAGGTGTCCAACCAGTATAAAAAGAAGATAGACCAGGAATCAAATAAAAATCAATACTTCAATTTATTCACAAAGTTCAATAAAATTATATATGTAAAAAATCCATACATATCCATTTGTGTGTAACAAGGTTTACATGTGGTAGAGCTGCTTGGACACCACTGTAGTCAGATGATTGGTGATTCACAGACCCGGTCCTAGGGGAGGTGTTACCCGAAGTCAATTCTGATGGAGTAAAGTTAGCTGCTGGAATGCGGTAGATGAAGCCACTTGGGGACACAGGAAGGTTCGGCCATTGGGCCAGAAAGGCATCACAGTCCTACAGATGGCGGAAGAGGAGCCACTCAAAACACAGGAGAGCTCGGCTGTCGGGCCAGATATTATGTAGCTGGCCTGGCAAAAAGCCACGGGTGTCTCCAACCTCCAGGAGGTCAGGAAGCCACAAGTTTAGCCCACACAGGGAACCTACTGCATGCCCCTTTCTCAGGTCATATGAGTACAACCAACATTAAATAATTATATACAGGGAAAGTGAGTCATCCAAGACGCTCTCGTGTGTTAGTGATATCCCATGTTTTGTGAGTCATTTTAAAAAATGCAGTCAAAGTTTCTCTTCCTGCTTCCTCATGTTGCTTTTTTACAGATATAGTTTTATTAAACTTTGTGAAGAAATTGAATCATTGATTTTTATTTGATTCCTGGTCTATCTTTTCTTTATACTGGTTGTACATCTTGAACTAATACACAATATAGGCGCCGCATAGTTTGAGTCTTTTTCCACCTGTTTTTTGGTAGATTGTTAGTTGGTTCTCCATTAGCTGGTTGAAACCAATTGCTTCTTTAGGGAATATTTTCTTCCTCTTAGTGCACCAGGTTGATTCTCTGTGCCTCTCCTTGGTTGTAGCTACTTCCGAATTTGTTTACCATTTTTCATCTAGCCTTTTTTCTGGTTTTGAGTCCTTTTCCTCTGGTTATTCTCACAGGATGACCTTTACTTTGTTGGATATGTTAGAGGCTTTTGCCCACTCCTCAGTTGATCGACGTTTGGATAGCCTGACTGTTTAAGAATTGCTACAATTCCTGTGTTCCTCAATGGATAATAAAGTAAATAGGATTTTTGTACTTGCCATAAAATCTTTTTCTTGAAGTACTTTAAGGGACATAGGTCCCCCCTCACTTGATAGTAGCTTTATGTACTGCTTATTTGCAAAACTGAGGCATGATGGTTGGAGGCTAAGTTATGAGGAATGGCATAATGTTTTTTGTTTGCCAGTTCCCCAAACCCTTGAAGCCGATCAATCTATTACTTTTTACTTTTTATTAAATTTGAAGCTGATACAGTAGCACTCTATGCGAAGTCTTTTGTTCCATATATACTTTAGCTAGCTGATCTGCTGCTGGTTTTTGCCACTACTTCCTGGTCTGTTGAAAGCCTTCTGGTTTACCAATTATGGGCACCTGAGCGAGCACCTGGGCTTTTCTTCAGTGGATCAGAGATCCAGTCAAGCACTGTATGGACCTCCCTGTGTAGGGGGTTTGCAGGCTTTCTGGTAAGCCTCCATTTTTACTTTGGTGATGGGGGTCGCACAGCTGGGTGTTTGATCATCATTTCAACACATTTAGCAATGGATGTGGTTACACATGGACTTTAGTCCCATATGAATTAATGCAGTGATCTGTGCTCTTTTTGTATATTGCACTGGTATTTATGCTTGAAATTCATTCCTAGCTGAATTTTAGGTTTTGCACAATTGATGCCACTTATTGCACTTTAATTAGTATGTTTTATTTACTTTTTTGCATATCCCTTTTTATGCAATATTTTGCTATTGATTTTCTATATTGTTCATACTCTTTTGATTGCACTGAATGCACTTAGTAATCGTTGCACCGTTTTTAGCGCTGCACTTCTTATTTACATAATTGTTTCTATAATTCTTGTGTCCCTCAATGGACCTCAAGATATTATTTTATGCCAAGTTTGGTAAATGTAACTATAGATATAAAAAATAAACACACATGTTAATATAGCGGCGGATGCTGTGGCTGTGGTAGAGAACATGTCCTGGCTATCATTTTGGCAGCCAGAATATGCTGGTAAAAGTAGCGAGGTGGGAGAGGCACACGGGCATGTTACATATGCCCTGTGTACTTCAATAAAGCTTTTTGGGCCCTGCTGAACTATGTAGGTACTACAGGTAAGATTTGCTCTTTTAGGAAAATATTTTCACATATAAGAACTCCTTGTTTCAGACAATTAAGCAAATATATTCTTACCATCAAGGACATCTTAAAAGTAGTCCTTTAACTGCTATTAACAGGTTACATACAATAAGAAATGTGCAGGAAGTTTCGTCAACTGAGCCTTGGGTTGGGCTATGTTATAGTACCGGAGGCAGACCAAATAGGGATCTAGACTTCGGTTTACCTAGCGTGATAACATGCAACCTTGCCTTGTGACTATGTTGACTTCATGATAACATGGCAGCAGTCTCTAGCTTTCTTCACAATAATCATTTTCAAAAGTGGTTGCAAAGTGGTCTTTTGAAAAAGACCCTAAGACCCCTTTCACACTGGGGCATTTTTCAGGCGCTTTAGCGTTAAAAAAAGTTCCTGTAAAGCGCTTGAAAGAAGCCTCATCTGCAATCCCAATGCGAAAGCCCGATTGCTTTCACCTTGAGATTTTTCACACTGGGACATTTTTCAGGTGCTTTAGCTTAAAAAAAAGCACCTGTAAAGAGCCTGAAAGTAGCCGCAACTGCAATCCCAATATAAAAGCTTGAGTGCTTTCACACTGAGGCTCTGCGCTGGCAGGGCGTCAAAAAAAGTCCTGCAAGCAGCTTCTTTGCAGCGCTTTTGGAGCAGTGAATACACCGCTCCTAAAGCGCCACTTCCCATTGGAATGAATGGCAAGCGCCTGAAAAGCGCCTGCAAAGCTCTTTTGGCAGCGGCGCTTTGTGGGCGCTTTTAACCCTTTATTTGGCCACTAGCAGGGGTTAAAAGCACCCCACTAGCGCTCGAAAAATGCTGGTAAAGCGTCGCTAGTTTAAGCGGCACTTTACGAGCGTTTTTCGGGCACTGGCAGTGTGAAAGGGCTCTTAAAGCACTTGGGCGTTCACATTGGGATTGCAGATGAGGCTTCTTTCAAGCGCTTTACATACGCTTTTTGTAACGCTAAAGCGCCTGAAAAATGCCCCAGTGTAAAAGGGGTCAAACAGATTTGGAAAGGGAAAGACTGGAGGAATGTGAGAGCATTCAAAAGGGCAATTATTTATTTACTCTTTGCCCATACTTTGTAAATCTGTTCCACATCTAGCACTTCAGGATTTTTTTTTCTCTACAATTATTGTGAAAATTCTGCATACATCTTAAACACTTAATCCATATAGTTGTAAGTGGGAAATAAATGGTGTATGTATAAACACCTGGTTATCAAAACAATTTTTTATTTATATTCCACCGCTATATATTGATGCTCTTTCTCATGTGATTTTTATGTATGTTTTCATACAATTTTGATGGATTTCTTAATTTTGAATATATATATGGTTTTGATTAGATGGTGCATTTATCTAGGGTTTTTTATGGGAGTTATAAAAAATGCCAGCCTTTTCATGTAAAATCTACAGTAGCATACTTCAGTGTGTGTTAGATGTATATTTTAGGAGTTTTCTAAGAATCGATAATAAATTCAGTTCCTTGTGTAAATCGTATGCGGTTTCCAGTTTTTCACTTTTACCCAATGTAAACTCATCTTCCAAAGTTAAAATGTCTAATATCTGCCCTTTCTTAATGCTATAGCCCAATATATGTGTAGTAGCTAAGTTAGCATGTATAAACAACTGGGTGGTTGTTATGTTTTAACTATGTATATGTACTTTATTATACACGCATACTACTACTATTTTCCTGGGCTTATAGCATTCATCCCGTTCTCATCACACATTCATGAAATATTTTTTTTGATATCCCATACCATACTTTCTAAACCAATTTTTTTAACACAAAAGTAATTTATTTGGTACCAGAGCAGGTGTTGGAAGCCACTCTGACAAAATATGCTGAAGTTTAGCATAAGGTTTAAAAGCATTCCCCTATTTCTTCCTGTCTGCCATTAGACACCATGTATAGTTTAGAAAATATGCCTTTTCACAATTTTCAGTAACGTCATCTCTGCAATTATTTCCAGATCTTTGCAGTCCTTCTAGTTCCTGTTCTGTGGGAGGAGCCAAAACTACCTCATCTGTGGTGAGGATGGGGTTATGGGCATTTCCTGCATAGTCTGTATGCAAAAACAATAATTCAGGCTCGCCCCACTCCTAGCTTAATCTCTTAGCAGTGTGCACACTTCTTTATATCAAAATATTGGCACCCCCGCATTTCTGTCAGATAATGCACCACTTTCACCCAGAAAGTTGCTGCAATTACAAATGTTTAGGGATTCTCGTGTTTGTTTTGTTTGTATTAATATGACACAAAAAAAGTGGTGAAACAGAAAGCTAAATCTGACACATTCAATGCAAAACTCCAAAAATGGACTGAACAAAATTATTGGCACCCTCAATTTTATATTTGGTAGCACACCCCTTCGAAAAAATAACTGAAATCAATCACATCCTGTAGCCATCAATGAGTTTCTTACACCGCTCTACTGGAAATTTCGACCACTCTTTCACTAACTGCTCCAGGTCTCTCAGATTGGAAGGTTTCCCTTTCCCAACTGCTGTTCTGAAATCTCTGCACAGGTACTCTGAGATTTAGACCTAGACTCATTGCTGGCCAGTTCAGTACTCTGTCTTAAACCAGGCATGTCCAAAGTCCGGCCCACGGGCCAATCGCGGCCCGCGGTCCAGTTTTAAACAGCCCGCCTGGTAATCTAAACATATATATCTTTTGTGGCCCCTGACGATCTCCCAGCGCCAGGGCCACAAAAGATATATAGTCTGGCTGCATTGGAGATAGGAGGCTGTATGAGTGCCGTGCACACAGGAGTATTTCCTGTTTACACGGCAGCCTCTGTAATAGGAAGTCCCATCTCCGCCATTGGACGACTGTTCTGTCCGTCAAAGGAGGAGGGACTTCCTCTTAAAGAGGCCGCTGTGTAAACGGGAGATTCTCCTGTTCTTTGGCGCTCGTCCAGCCCCCTCCTTGTCCCCTCCAAGGCTGCACTGATGGCAATGGTAAGTACATTCCTGGCTAATGGTGGCTGCATTCCTGGCCATAGTGAGTGAAATCCTGGCAATGGTGGATGCATTCCTGGCAATAGTGAGTGAAATCCTGGCAATGGTGGCTGCATTCCTGGCAATAGTGAGTGAAATCCTGGCAATGGTGGCTGCATTCCTGGCAATGGTGGCTGCATTCCTGGCAATGGTGGCTGCATTCCTGGCAATGGTGGCTGCATTCCTGGCTAATGGTGGCTGCATTCCTGGCTAATGGTGGCTGCATTCTTGGCTAATGGTGGCTGCATTCCTGGCTAATGGTGGCTGCATTCCTGGCTAATGGTGGCTGCATTCCTGGCTAATGGTGGCTGCATTCCTGGCTAATGGTGGCTGCATTCCTGGCTAATGGTGGCTGCATTCCTGGCTAATGGTGGCTGCATTCCTGGCTAATGGTGGCTGCATTCCTGGCTAATGGTGGCTGCATTCCTGGCTAATGGTGGCTGCATTCCTGGCTAATGGTGGCTGCATTCATGGCTAATGGTAGCTGCATTCCTGGCTAATGGTGGCTGCATTCCTGGCTAATGGTGGCTGCATTCCTGGCTAATGGTGGCTGCATTCATGGCTAATGGTAGCTGCATTCCTGGCAATGGTGGCTGCATTCCTGGCAATAGTGAGTGATATCCTGGCAATGGTGGCTGCATTCCTGGCAATGGTGGCTGCATTCCTGGCAATGGTGGCTGCATTCCTGGCAATAGTGAGTGAAATCCTGGCAATGGTGGCTGCATTCCTGGCAATAGTGAGTGAAATCCTGGCAATGGTGGCTGCATTCCTGGCAATGGTGGCTGCATTCCTGGCAATGGTGGCTGCATTCCTGGCAATGGTGGCTGCATTCCTGGCAATGGTGGCTGCATTCCTGGCTAATGGTGGCTGCATTCCTGGCTAATGGTGGCTGCATTCCTGGCTAATGGTGGCTGCATTCCTGGCTAATGGTGGCTGCATTCCTGGCTAATGGTGGCTGCATTCCTGGCTAATGGTGGCTGCATTCCTGGCTAATGGTGGCTGCATTCCTGGCTAATGGTGGCTGCATTCCTGGCTAATGGTGGCTGCATTCCTGGCTAATGGTGGCTGCATTCCTGGCTAATGGTGGCTGCATTCATGGCTAATGGTAGCTGCATTCCTGGCAATGGTGGCTGCATTCCTGGCAATAGTGAGTGATATCCTGGCAATGGTGGCTGCATTCCTGGCAATGGTGGCTGCATTCCTGGCAATGGTGGCTGCATTCCTGGCAATAGTGAGTGAAATCCTGGCAATGGTGGCTGCATTCCTGGCTAATGGTGGCTGCATTCCTGGCAATAGTGAGTGAAATCCTGGCAATGGTGGCTGCATTCCTGGCAATAGTGAGTGAAATCCTGGCAATGGTGGCTGCATTCCTGGCTAATGGTGGCTGCATTCCTGGCTAATGGTGGCTGCATTCCTGGCTAATGGTGGCTGCATTCCTGGCAATGGTGGGGGCTGCATTCCCAGCAATGGTGGGCGCGCAGATGGGCACTGACCCTCATTTTGCTTCAGTTTTTTATTTAAAATTGTAAGGTTTTTTCCTGAAACTTCCCTCTTATTCGCCAATAAATACGGTATATCCAAATAACACGCCCAAGCTCATCTCCAACACACACAGCCACAAAGGCAAGAGAATTCTTGTTGGGCCCTGTATTAGTGTTCAAAAGAAACACACTTAGACTGAATTTTAATGGTTCAAAGAATGTCAAGCAAAATGGTCAGCCCTCGTGCATGTTCACTTCATCAAATCTGGCCCTCTTTGAAAAAAAGTTTGGACACCCCTGTCTTAAACCATTTCTGGGTGCTTTTTGACACATGGTGCATGAAGCAGCAAAGTAACCCCAAATGATCAGTGAACCTCAACCATTTTTGACTGTAGGCACTGTATACTTTTCTTTTAAAGGCCTAATTTCTGTTTCAAAAAACAGCAGATGATGGGCTTTACTAAAAAGCGGTTATTTTGTTTCATCTGTCCATAGTACGTTCTCACAAAAGGCATTTGGCTTCCTCCGGTAAGTTTTGGCAAACTCTTTTACCAATTATTCTCCTTCGTCCATGTCCAGAGAGAAAAGCTACAGTGCCATACGTTGTAAACTTCTTGACCATGTTGTGCACAGTGGAGGAACATTAAGAGCTCTGGCGATGGACATATAACCTTTAACCACTTCAATACCGGGCACTTAAACACCTTCCTGCCCAGACCAATTTTGAGCTTTCAGCGCTGTCGCACTTTGAATGACAATTGCGCGGTCATGCTACACTGTACCCAAATGAAATTTGTATAATTTTTTTCCCACAAATAGAGCTTTCTTTTGGTGGTATTTGATCACCTCTACGGTTTTAATTTTTTGCTAAACAAATAAAAAAATACCGAAAATTTTGAAAAAAAAAATTTTTTTTTGTTTCAGTTTCAAAACTTTGCAAATAAGGCCGCGTACACACGGGCGGACTGTTCGCCCAACTTTGTCCGCTGAACAGTGTTTGGGCGGACAGTCCGCTCGTGTGTGGGCTTTCAGCGGACAGTTTCAGTGGACAGTTGGACGGACAAGGTTTTTCGGAATTTCCGAAAAACTGTCCGCTGAAACCTTGTTTCAGCGAACAGCCCGCTCGTGTGTAGGCTTGTTCGTCAAACAAAGTTGCGCGCATGCTCAGAAAGGATTTTCACGCCGAAAGCTATAATGCAGTGTATAGGACGTCGTATTTTTCGTCCCGTCGTACGTGCCGTTCACGTCATCGCGCACGGTTTCAGCAAACTGTTCGTTCGTCGTGTGTGGCCATGTCCGTCCATGCTAATTTTGAGCGGACTGTTTGCCGAAACTGTTGGACGGACAAAGTTGGGCGAACAGTCCGCCCGTGTGTACGCGGCCTAAGTAAGTTTTCTCCTTCACTGATGGGGTTACACTGATGGGCAATGATAAGGCGGCACTGATGGGCACCGATGAGGTGGCACCAATGAAGTGGCACTGATGAGGTTGCATTGATGGACACTGATATGTGGCACTGATGGGTGGCACTGATGGGTGGCACTGATGGGCGACACGGATGGGCACTGATAGGTGGCACGGATTGGCATGGATGGGCATGGGTAGGCGGCACAGGTGGGCATGGGTAGGCGGCACAGGTGGGCATGGGTAGGCACTGATAGGCGGCACAGATGGGAACTGATAGGTGGCATTGTATTATAATATATTGCACTAATGGATGCCAATCAGTGCCAATCAATAATGCATGCCAATCAGTGATGCCCATTATGGGCACTGATTGGCATCCATTGTGGCACTGACTAGAATCCCTGGTGGTCTAGGGTGGCATACCTTTACCTTGGCATCCCTGGTGGTCTGGTGGTGTCCCTGGTGATCCAGTGTGGGCATCCTAGGGGGGGCTGTGCTGATAATCGATCAGCACAGACCCCCCCTGTCAGAGGAGCAGCCGATCGGCTCTCCTCTACTCACGTCTGACAGACGCGAGTGAGGAAAAGCCAATCACCGCTTTTCCTATTTACACTGTGATCAGCCGTGATTGGACACGGCTGATCACGTGGTAAAGAGTCTCCGTCGGAGACTCTTTACCGAGATCGTAGTTGCCGGGTGTCAGACTGACACCCCGCAACAACGATCGCCGCGATGCACGCCCCCGGGGGCGCGCAGCGGCTCATAATCCTGATCACGTCATATGACGTACGGCCAGTATTATGAAACCACTTTGCCGCCGTCCATTTGCTATAGGGCGGGCGGCAAGTGGTTAACATTGTCCATGCTTTTCCACAATTTTTGTTCTCAAACCTTCACAGCTCTTTGTTGCTTTTTCTCTTCTCCATGCTCCATGCAGCACACAGAGGTACACAACAGAAAGATTATGTAAATTTTTCACCATTTTAACTGGTTACCGATGTGATTTCTATATTGTCAGGACCTGGTAATTGATACAGGTGACTTTAATTACAAATTCCAGGAGCATCACAAACTTGGAATGCAATTATTTCTTACAATTTTGACAAGGTGCCAAAAATTCTGTCCAGTCCATTTTTGGAGTTTTGCGTGAAATGTTTCAGATTTGGCTTTTTGTTTCTCCACTTTTTTGTGTCATACCAATACAAACAAAAGAAATAAACATGAGAATGCCTAAACATTTGTAATTGTAACAATTTTCTAAGCAAAGTCTGACAGAAATGCAGGGGTGCCAATATTTTTGGTCCTGACTGTATGCTCTATTGCATTTTGTACATTTTACAGCATCTTGTCTCGGGACACAAATTTGACAGCTGTGGGATCATGATTGTAGGAGATGATTTTTGGGCAACATATATGGCTTATGCTGTCCTGATCAATTAATCAAACCCTGATTTACAACTGAGCCATTGCTATGACTAATTCAGAGCTGCTAGACTTTATTGCAGCAGTTAACAGTTTTTACATAGCATGTATTCAATATGTAAAGTCTGTCAGCACTGAACTGGCTCAGTTGTAAATCATAGAACAGGATGGTACAAGTCATATATGTTGCCCAAGCATTATCTCCCAAAATGATATTCTGCAGCAGCCTGCAGCTGTCAAGTCTTTGTGCCAGAGTGCCCAGAGAAGGTGCTTTAACTTCTTCAGCCTCGGAAGATTTTCCCCCTTATTGACCAGGCCATTTTTTTTATGATGCAGCACTGCATCCATTTAACTGACAATTGCGTGGTCATGCGACGCTGTACCCAAACAAAATTGACATCTTTTTTTCCCACAAATAGAGCTTTCTTTTGGTGGTATTTGATCACCTCTACGATTTTTATTTTTTGCGCTATAAACAAAAAAAGACAATTTTGAATAAAAAAAAATATTTTTTACTTTTTGCTATAATATCCAAAAACATAAAATAAAAACAAGTTTCTTCATCAGTTTAGACCAGGGTCCTCAAAGTACCAACCCGTGGGCCATTTGCGGACCAGTTACAAATGGCCCGGAGGCAGGGCCTATCCTGGGCGGGTGGCAGCGGCTGGGAGCTTTCTCTCTCTGGTCCTCCCTCCGCTGCTGCAACCCAGCATGCACAACACAGAAGAGCGGAGGGAGGATCCGCCCATTGCCCCGCCCACCTTTTCTGTCTAGAAATGCCCCCATCGAATAGTGCCCTGGCTGAAGGCGCATGCGCCGTACGTAACATCACAACAGCTGATTTTAACATCAGCTGTCAGATTGTGCTCCGCACTCACCCACGCTCCCGTGGCGAGTTCATGTTCATGATGGGTGGATTTCTACACGTTGGAGGCGGAATTACATGGCCAGTGCTGCAAAACTTTGTGATGGGTGGATTTCTACATTTCTTGTGGGTGGATTTATGGGCACTTTGGGGCAGAATTAGATGGCCAGTGCTGCAAAAAAATAAAATTTTGTGATATTCCGACCCAAAGTACCCATAAATCCGCCCACAAGAAATGTAAAAATCCGCCCATCAGAAAGTTTTATTTTTTTGCAGCCCTGGCCATCTAAATCCACCCCAAAGCCAGGACCTGACAGGAGGAGAGGACTTGGGAGGCAGAAGATCAGGACACCAGCTGACTGCCAGGAGGAGAGATAAGTGAGCCATCACTCAGAGGCTAAGCAAAGTCCTTAGTTGCGTGACTGGCGTTGAAATATGTGAAGGGGGGGTGGTATTTGTGGAGTGTAAGGGGGAATTTGTGGAGTGTAGGGGGTAATGCTGGGGGTTAATATTGCGTCCGCTGACACCAGTGCTGGGGGTTAATATTGCATCTGCTGACACAAGTGCTAGGGGTTAATATTTCATCCGCTGACACCAGTGCTGGGGGTTAATGTTGCATCCGCTGACACCAGTGCTGGGGGTTAATATTGCATCCTCTGACGCCAGTGCTGGGGATTAATATTGCGTCCACTGACAACAATGCTGGGGGAAAGGACATTTTGAATGCGGCCCCCATTGGATGTGAAAATTTGTCCTGTGGCCAATATGTATTCTTCTACATATTTTTGTTGAAAACAAATCTCAATAACCGTATATTGATTGGCTTGCGCAAAATTTATAGCGTCTACAAAATAGGTGATAGATTTATGGCATTTTTATTTCTTTTTTACTAGTAATGGCACTGATCAGCGATTTTCAGTGGGACTGCGACATTGCAGTGGACGGATTGGACACTTTTTTGGGATCAGTGACATTTATACAGGGATCAGTGTTACAAAAATGCACCGATTATTGTATAAAGGACACTGGGAGGGAAGTGGTTAACACTAGGGGGCAATCAAGGTTTTAAATGTTACATAGTTACATAGTTAGGTTGAAAAAAGACACAAGTCCATCCAGTTCAACGACAAAAAATAAATAAAAAATCTCATACAATCCCATATACCCAATTCTATACCCACAGTTGATCCAGAGAAAGGCAAAAAAAAAAACAGCAGAGCATGATTTAATTTGCTAAAGCGGGGAAAAAAATTCCTTCCTGATCCCTCGAGAGGCAATAAGATTTTTCCTGGATCAACTTTACCTATAAATGTTAGTACCCAGCTACATTATGTACACTTAAGAAATAATCCAGGCCTTTCTTAAAGCAATCTACTGAGCTGGCCAGAGCCACCTCTGCAGGGAGTCTATTCCACATTTTCACAACTCTTACTGTGAAGAAACCTTTCCGTATTTGGAGATGAAATCTCTTTACCTCTAGACGTAAAGAGTGCCCCCGTGTCCTCTGTGATGACTGTAAAGTGAATAACTCAACACAAAGTTCACTATATGGACCCCTTATATATTTGTAAATGTTGATCATATCCCCCCTTAATCTCCTCTTATCAAGAGTGAATAAATTCAGTTCCTCTAATCTTTCCTCATAGCTGAGCTCCTCCATGCCTCTTATCAGTTTGGTTGCCCTTCTCTGCACTTTCTCCAGTTCCCGGATATCCTTTTTGAGAACGGGTGCCCAAAACTGAACTGCATTTTACATATAAGGTCTTACTAATGATTTGAACAGGGGCAAAATGATATGTGTCTCTCTCTGGAATCTATACCTCTCTTAATACAAGAAAGGACTTTGCTCGCTTTGGAAACCGCAGCTTGGCATTGCATGCTATTATTGAGCTTATGATCTATCAAAACCCCCAGATCCTTCTCCACTATGGATCCTCCCAGTTGTACTCCCCCCCCCTAGAATGTATGACGCATGCATATTCTTAGCCCCCAAGTGCATAACTTTACATTTCTCAACATAAAACCTCATCTGCCACATAGTCGCCCAATTAGACAGTGTATTGAGGTCGGCTTGTAAATTGGAGACATCCTGTAAGGACGTTATTCCACTGCATAGCTTGGTGTCATCTGCAAAGAAGGACATGTTACTTTTGTTCCCAGACCCAATATCATTTATAAAGATATTAAAAAGTAAGGGTCCCAGCACTGAATCTTGGGGTACACCACTGATGACCTTAGACCATTAAGAGTAAGAATCATTAACCACTACGCTCTGATTCCGTCGGACCTAGTCTGCCGGAAAAGTCCGGTCGTGTGTATGCGGCATTAGGTTTATACATAGTGAGTTGCTCAGGGAGGAAGTGCCATAGAGACAGCCTGTATTACTAATGTGTTTTCTCAGAGAAGACAGCTGAGAGGCTTCAAATTAGTATGTTTGTGCAACTCACAGGCGGTGCTACACCTTGCAGAAAGAAAAAGGAAGTCTGGAGTTCAGCTTTAAGGTTTAACCATCAAAATCTATTCCATCTCTGTTGGTGATTGTGTGCAATTTTTTTTTTCCAGCAAGGAGTAACGTTTTACTAATTGTACATTTCAAATTGACTTGACTTTCAGAAATATCCAAGTCCCCTAGGATACACATACTTGGATTACATACTAGATTTGTTCAAAATATGAATTCTATCTTTTAAACAAATAGTATACCATTGCTCTTTATATTTCAAAGGATATTTCATTAATATTTGGGGATTAAGATGTCAGATATAGAAGAAAAAAAACTGCCTTTGTGTGATCAAATATCGCCATATCCTCTATTACACTGGTATCTTAACATGTCATAGGAGTTATTTCTCTTGTGACCTCACTGCATGATGCAGACATTGAAAATTCTTGTAGCTGTCAGAATTACTTTAAAGAATCATTGCAATACAGTTATGTACATAGCAAAACACCCAGCTCTTTCTCAAGGATAAGGCCCCATTCACACGTGATTGGCGCTTCTATGTTACATTTTTTCACGTGTTTTTGTGGCACTTTTTTTGAGCAGCACCATTTAATTGAATGAGCCTCCCTCCGCTCCAAAAATGCACCAATAAAGCCCATGCACCAATTTTTGCCACTGAGTCAGGTGGGTTTTTAACCTGCATTTTGCTGTGATTTTCGTATATTTTGTCACAGGACAGTGGTGGCACAAGTGCACCATGTTTGAGGTGCCATTAAGACTGAATGGCACACAAACGCGTGTTTTACCGCGTTTTGGAATCGTGGTGATTCTGCCAGTGATTGCAAATTTCCAAGTGTGTACATGGCCTACATTCTTTTTGAAAACTTAAGATTTTGGAATTTTCCTCACCTTCATATAGACAGTTTTTTTATTTTTTATTATTCTAACGGAAGTTCTTACTCATCACTCTATACAGAACTTAAAAAATACTTTGACTTTACATACACTTTAGGATATTGAGCTATATAGTTGAGAACATTGTTTTCACAGTCAGCCAACTCATAGGGGCCTGCTTTCAAAACAGTGCTATATAGAATTGACACAGCGCTGTTTACGTGCACCCTATATTTATTTTTCATTTCATCCAGATACGTTTCAGTGGTAGAGATGTTATTTTCTCATGTACAATATATATTAGGGGATTGCGCCTCCCACTCACTGATCCCCCCAACCAATATAAATGATTTTAAATTAAATGCCTAAACACACTAAGTGATCACTATGCCAGCTTAATACCATATGAACCCCCCCCCCCCCCCCCGAAACAAAAAACAATGTTTATAACATCAAATATATGTGCAAATTAGTGTTTTAAATCATAGTCCTTCATATGCAATGGTTAATTCAATAACTCCAACTGTGTCATCTCAATCCTCGTTCATCTTCTAATGAATAATCCACATGTGTCACCAAGGAAAAATCCAAAATCGTGCCACCATCACCTAGTAGAGAATGGCCACTCACCAGACATCACCAACCAGTAAGCCTTCGGTTCATTCAACGGATAACCAATCCTCAATGCACTTCTCCCGTTAGCAATTCCTCAATATCCGTATGTTATTTTCTCATGGCTACTGCAGTTTCTCTGTTTATAAATAGGTGAGGACTGCTGTTCTTATGCTCTCTATAGCCATAGCCCAAACACCTCTACAATGCGCCCCCCACTACCTATTGTGCAAAGAGCATAAGTAAAAAAAGTCCATAAGTAAAAAAACTGACGATGCAAAGCAGTTTTCTCACTTGATACGCTGGAAACATTTATAAACAGTCCTTGCATTGTAAGGAGCAGTAAATCACAACCATTATGTAGCACCAAAAAGCATTACGTAAGAGTATGTAATGAACAAGTAAGGCAGTTGCCATGTATATATAAAATGACAAGCTATCTATAGCAACAAGATTTTTTTAAACATTAATCCACTTTTATAAGATTACTTACAGGAGGCAAATCTTTTAACATATTTATCTAAAAAGAAAAACTTTGAAGCGACTGTACACCGACTCTTCAAATAAATCTTGAGAATATTACACTTCAGTGTAAATAAAACACACTCGGTCTTCAAAGAGGGCCTAAGCAGCTACTTCATATTTAGCAATTTTACACTTTCAAATAAAGAGACTTCTACTTTGATATGGGATTCTCTCTCAGCTTTTCTTAGGACTTCTGTCATATACAAGGACAAAGCAAGTACAGGTTTTCCTCAGTGTGTAATGAGCGATCTTGAAGAACAGCAGACCATGGCAGATGTTTTTTTTTAGACCCTCTTGAGGTTTTCTCTCAGTATAATTAGCTCAGTGTGACTTGCAGGACTTTTTTCACACTAAAAGCATTAATGTTGCATATAATACACTGGAAATTCTTCAAGGTGTTATTGCTTTTCATTTGATTACATAAAGAAAACAATTGTGTCCTGATAAAATGCTTAGTTATGTCAAATGATTCATTCTTTATTCAAGAGGCAGACAAATGGTACAATAGTACAGTTCATATAAACATACAACCTTGTTCTAATAGAAGTATACCATGGGCAATGTATTATTACATGCTTTAAATGTCTACATACACAGCACATCATAGCATTAATTATCAGTTTTTTTTGTGCTTCACTCTGATGTTGCCTACATTGAGTGTTGACTCCTGCTTATCACCCAGTTTTATAACTTTTTCGAAGAACCTAGATGAAATGGGGTTTCCTATCAGTGGGGAATTGGGGCTAGAATCCTCTGATCATAGAATATAAAGCATTACATGGGTAATTGAAGAGACACAATAATAACAGGAATGGGTCGTCACAGTTTCCAGGGGACATCACCCTTGCACACAAAAGGGGGAAAGTTTAAGACTCTTAGCTCTTACTTATAAATAAATAAATAAAACACCTTAGGATGTTCTCATTGTCCTGGAAGGATGTAAAATTCTACTCCGTTAAAACTTGGTCTGCCTGAATATCTCACCATCATAATTGCATGTAAAAAAAATATTTTTCATGGTATACAGTCTTTGGGCTTTCAGGCACCACATAGCAAGGGTAGGGGGAAAAAAATCTTCTTCTATTTGAGTGCAGTGTACACTCTTGCCATGTTGATAAGGTGCATAAAAAGGCAATGTTTGTATTTATATCTAAATAGTGGTAGATGGAAACTGTTGGGATGCAATGGGTATGGAGCAATGCTATTGCCCAGTTCAACATCCATAAGTCTCTTGATATAAGTTTGTATCCTATCCCAGAGTCTACTGAGAATTCAACATTCCCAAAAGATATGGCGTATTGTACCAAGTTCTTTCTGGCATTGCCAGTACATGGGAGTAACGTGTGGAGGGTTAAAGGTACCCTTAACCATCTTGAATCCCAACTCTTGTATTTTATTACATATTGATGACTTATGAGTGAAGTAAAGGATTTTATCATTCTAATCATTTGAATGTGAGAGCTCAAGGTAAGAATCTGCTATAAGTTTGTTGAAATCCCTGCAATGTACTTTGATCACCCAAAGGGGAATGTTTTTTTTTGTTTGGTTCAACAAAAGTAGAGTTTCTCTATAAATTAGTCTAAACAACCTGGTAGGAAAGCTAGGTGTCTTAATATAGTGGAATAGAAAGAGGTGCATAGACTTTTCATCAGAATCTTACCTTCTTATGTAAGGGCTTGGAGAGTCACTCCTACTGTGGAGTGATGACTCACAATAGATCTAAGGAGGTTCAGTAGGAAAAGTAGACCCTATATCAACAAGACTAGTTGGTCTTTTTCCAACTGAAACTTCAGTTTGCTGAAATCTAATATGGAAGCTCTCTTTAGAATAAAGAAGCCCACAGATATTCATCTCCCAGGGGTATGTGTATGGAGTACATTACAACTCCTTGTTACTTATTCCCAAAAGTAGATAAAGTAAATAAACACACAGACATAGCAAAAAGGCGGAGCCAACTGTCAGTTAGGCAGCAGGGTGGATCCTGACAATATTGTCAACTCTGCCCACTATCCCCTGACTCTGGGTCACAGGAGAACAAAATGAATTGTCCTCCTGTGACCCACAAGATAAATATGGCCAAAAAACTTTGACCATGCTGCTCTTTTATTGTATTTTGGTATCTAACTGGCATCTTCTTATACATCCATGGGATCACTTTTTATAAATATAACTTCCTCACAATACAAAGTATCGAATATGAATAGAGCTAGACTTTGGTCGTTTAAAAAAGATCCTATGCACCTCCTGGATATAATGTTTAGACCATTCCATTCAAGTTGGTTTGCTTTGGGTAAATGTGACTTGACTTTTCTTTTTTTTTACCCCAATCTGTAACTACTCTGCTACCTAACACAGATGTGAAACTTAAAGCTAATCTACAGGTTTTCTGTGACTTTAGCACCAAGTTGGTCCAAACAAACTATTTCCTTCACTAAGTATTGTTCTGTCTCCAAGAACTGTACAGTATGTACCTTCAGCTACATAGAGAACACAGTGCTATGCTCCGGCTGTGAGAAAGACTTCACATCTTACACTCGGGACAAAATAGTCAGTCTGCCATTCATAGGCAGCTATGTGTTCTGAGAACAAATACAAAGCTTCCTCTGATTGACTGAGTCGGAGAGCATGGCTTCATCAGCCCACCTCAGCCGATCAGAGGAATACAAATCTGCCTATGAATGGCTGAATGCTGCTCAGACCGACTTTCTTTTTTTTTAGGGTATGAGATGGAAAGGCTCTGTCTCACAGCCAAAACCAGCATTGTATGTAGCTGAAGTTACACGCAGTGCATACAGTTCTTAGAGCCAGTGCAGAACTTGGTGAAGGAAATAGTTTGTTTGGACAAAGCTGGTCCAAATGAACTATTTAAAGTCACAGAAATCCTTGAGATCACCAGTTTGGGGTTCATCAGACCTAATTATCATCACAAGGGCATCCTGCGTGGTGTCAATGAACAAATATGGATAGTTTGGTTCACAAAACCGCGATTATGCTGGGTTTGGGTCAAACCCATTTTTTGATCCAAATCTCATTCCTAATAGTTACTGTGAGAAACTAGTAATTTTTTTTTTGTATTGCAGCCTCCTTGTTGACCTTAAAAGGTTTCATGCAGCTTAGTGCTCAAGTAATTATAATTCAGTTTCAGACACAGGAGTGGCGGGAATGCACATTGGACATTTTATAGGTGGATAATCATACAGCTTGTACTAAAACTCCAGTGCTGTTAAGCAGTATTGTTCAGTTTTGCTTGTAATGTCTGCTTTAAAACACCTGTTTTAGATAGCTAGTAACAGTAAGGCCTCGTTCACACATACATGGGGATGAGCATGTGTTCCATGCATGCCCATACAGGCAGTCCCTTTGCTGCCAATTGGGAGACAGCCATTGCATGTACACAGCCGTGGCTCCCAATCTGACATCCCTGAATGGAGCATTGTATGAATGCTCTTTACAGGGGTATGCATTTGTATGCCCCATGTGACAGAGGCCTTTGTCATATTCAACTGGACTTTGGAAGAACAGCTGTCCAGATAAATCTACTCAACAGGACTTTCTTTTTGTAACCATCATACAATTCTAATATTGTTAACACAGCGTTAGAGATTACCTTCTCTTTGGAACTTGCCCTCTTCTTATGTACTTTCTGTACATCTCGGAAATGGAAATATTTCCCATTATTGTTTGTTATGAATTCAACAAAATGCTTGCCTATATGTAAGAATGTTAGACAAGATTGAATTTTGTTGCCGAGAGAGATTAGCTTTGAAGTCTTCTTAAAAGCCTCATATCTCATAGCTAAATAGTAATTGATCTGCTGCTGTATTTGTGTTAGGTAAGATAATCGCCACAACTCTGCTTTTGGCCAGAGCACAAGAGCGCTACAGTCATTTTTAAATTAGGAGAGGTCAAGAATTTCTATTAAAAAAAATGTATAAAGGGAAACATTTCCTATATACTTGATAAATTATGTTGACCTTTTTTTTTTTTTTCCAGAGAACAGTAGGTTGAGCAAATTATTTTATGAATACCTCATGTTCCCTTGAAAACCTCCCTTGTATTAACCACTTCAGGACCGCCGTATTGCCATTGTACGTCAGCACAATGGCACAGGCAGGCAGAATCACGTACATCTACGTGATTGCCTTCCAGCGGGTGGGGGGTCCCATCGGACCCCCTCCCGCTGGTTACGGCGGTCCGATTCGGTCCAGGAGCGCTCCGTGATGAGGGGATGGCCGTTCGTTTTCGGCCACCCCCTCTGGATCGCTCCTGGCCAATGAGAAGCTTCCTCCCCTGTGTATTGTTTACACAGGAAGGAGGAAGTGATGTCATTCTCCTCGGGGCGGTCTTTTTGACCGGACTACGAGGAGAAGAGTAAAAGTAAGTCTGCACGAACACTACACTGACATGTAGGTACACACAGGCACACAAACCCCCCCCGATCCCCCCCCCGATCGCCCCCCGATCCCCCCCCCCGCCCCCCCTCCCCCCCCAGTCACAGTGTCACTGATTGCATTGATCATTTCTTTACTGATCAATGCATTCAGTGTCAGTTGTGACAGTAAAAACTGTCAGGACAGTTAGTGTTAGGTCCAGGGTAGCCCCCTATCACCCCCCAATAAAGATTTAACCCCCTGATTGCCCCTAGAGTTAACCCTTTCACCCCCTTTTGCCAGTGTCACTAAGCGATCATTTTTCTGATCGCTGCATGTGTCGCTAGTGTCGCTAGGTAGCTAGTTATTTTTTTAGGTTCACCGCCAGGTTTTTATATCGCTAGGTACCCCGATATACTACCCAATAATGTTTTTAACCCCCTGATTGCCGCTAGTTAACCCTTTCACCCCCTTTTGCCAGTGTCACTAAGCGATCGTTTTTCTGATCGCTGCATTAGTGTCGCTACAGTCGCTAGGTAGCTAGTTATTTTTTTAGGTTCACCGCCAGGTTTTTATAGCGCTAGGTACCCCGATATACTACCCAATAATGTTTTTAACCCCCTGATTGCCGCTAGTTAACCCTTTCACCCCCTTTTGCCAGTGTCACTAAGCGATCATTTTTCTGATCGCTGCATGTGTCGCTAGGTAGCTAGTTATTTTTTTAGGTTCACCGCCAGGTTTTTATATCGCTAGGTACCCCGATATACTACCCAATAATGTTTTTAACCCCCTGATTGCCGCTAGTTAACCCTTTCACCCCCTTTTGCCAGTGTCACTAAGCGATCGTTTTTCTGATCGCTGCATTAGTGTCGCTACAGTCGCTAGGTAGCTAGTTATTTTTTTAGGTTCACCGCCAGGTTTTTATAGCGCTAGGTACCCCGATATACTACCCAATAATGGTTTTAACCCCCTGATTTCCGCTAGTTAACCCTTTCACCCCCTTTTGCCAGTGTCACTAAGCGATAATTTTTCTGAACGCTGCATCAGTGTCGCTAGTGTCGCTAGGTAGCTAGTTAACTAGGCTCCCAAAAAGTCCCCCACATGTGGTATCCCCGTACTCGAGAGAAGCAGCAGAATTTATTTTGGGGTGTAATTTGACTTCTGCCCATAGCATGTGTGAGCAATATATCATTTAGTGACAACTTTGTGCAAAAAAAAAAAAGTTTGTAATATTCCCGCAACTTTTGGCAAAATATAAAATATTCCATGGACTCAACATGCCTCTCAGTAAATAGCTTGGGGTGTCTACTTTCCAAAATGGGGTCATTTGGGGGGGTTTTGTGCTATTTTGGCATTTTATGGCCTTCGAAACTGTGATAGGTAGTGAGGAGTTAAATCAAAAATTTGCACCCTTAGAAATCCTGAAGGTGGTGATTGGTTTTCGGGGTGCCGTGCGCGACTAGACTCCCAAAAAGTCCCACACATGTGGTATCCCCGTACTCGGGAGAAGCAGCAGAATGTATTTTGGGGTGTCATTTCACATATAACCATGGCATGTGTGAGCAATATATCATTTAGTGACAACTTTTTGTAAAAAATTTTTTTTTTTTTTTTTTTTGTCATTATTCAATCCCTTAGGACAAAAAAAATAAATATTCAATGGGCTCAACATACCCATCAGCAATTTCCTTGGGGTGTCTACTTTCCAAAATGGGGTCATTTGGGGGGGATTTGTACTGCCCTGCCATTTTAGCACCTCAAGAAATGAGATCGGCAGTCATAAATTAAAAGCTGTGTAAATTCCAGAAAATGTACTCTAGTTTGTAGACGCTATAACTTTTGCGCAAACCAAAAAATATACGCTTATTGACATTTTTTTTACTAAAGACATGTGGCTGAATAAATTTTGCCCTCAATGTATGACTAAAATTTAGTTTATTCGATTTTTCTTATAACAAAAAGAAGAAAATATCTTTTTTTTTCAAAATTTTCGCTCTTTTTTCATTTATATCGCAAAAAAAAAAAATCGCAGAGGCAATCAAATACCATCAAAAGAAAGCTCTATTTGTGGGAAGAAAAGGACGCAAATTTCGTTTGGGTGCAATATTGCATGACCGCGCAATTACCAGTTAAAGCAGTGCAGTGCGAAATTGCAAAAAGACCTCTGGTCCTTAAGGTGTTTATTGGTCCGGAACTGAAGTGGTTAACAAACAAGGCCTTTGTTTTTTTACAATCCTTTTGTAAACTACCCTTGTTCTGTTTGTAATGCTTAGCGGACTTCTAGTTCTCCTAAAAATCTATTTTAGTTGTATTAAAATACCAGATTTCACCATTAAATGGTGACTCAACTCTGAAAAATTCCAGCTCCATGTTCAGATAAAATGCTTGAGCTGTGTATGGAGGGAACCCCTTTTTATTAAAGGTAACATAGAGTATTTTAAGTTGGCTTTTATATTGAGTTATCGCTGTGGTGTTCATGTAAAATATTTTTTATGTTTCAGTAAAGTTTTATTTAAAGGAGTTTTCATAAACCTTATACAGGGACATAAATGAACAGATATATGGAAGTACACATCATGGTATGGTACATAGGTGAAATCCAGGTGCAAGTGAATTGAGGTGTCATTCATGGTTTGAATGGCATAGAAACCACCATCAGAGGCCACCCTACGGTCTAATTTCTAGGCACATGGAATGTACACAGGGAACGAAAAGATGGAAAACGTAGAGAAGAGCTAAGGAAATAAGATGAACAGTAAGAAAGACTATGCGAAGCAGGTGGAGAATAAGCTTGGGAAGGATGGGGATCGAGTAGGGAATTTGGAGTCGTGCCTTTGTGGACATGTCCACACGCAATGATGCATCAATCTTCAGTTCAAAAAAGGATTAAATAGTCTATAGAAAGCCATTGAAATCCCAACAAGAGATAGTGAGAGATCTTTGGATTCCAGATCTTTTATTTATTTTGTTTTACTTTATCTTGGAGAATATCTGCCAACTTTTTGTTGAACGGGTACCTTGACATTTTTTGTTTAACCTATGTAACAGTCTGGGTACCAATCCACCAGGCTTTGACTAAAGTCTGTTTGGCAGCTCTAAAATAAAGGTCAGAAGCCTGAATTGGTCAAGAGTGCAGTCAGGTAGTTTTATGATTTGATCAAGTGTGATAAGGAGTTTTAGGGATACTGAAGCTTAGACCAGTATAAACCAGCTGGTAGACCCTGGTCCAGAAAGTTTGATTCTAAGATAGTTTCACCCAGTATGTATTCTAGTGCCAGCTATTCTACAACCCTGAAAACCTTAAAGAGATTTTTTTTTTAATAAAGTTTGCCTGTTTTCAACAATATTATGTATGTAGACTTGTAGTGGCTTTCACTTCTTTACTGAATTCACTTGGCATCTCTAATTAATACTTCTGAGAGGTGTTTGCCATATTGAGTGTATCATTTCTTTTTCATACATCATGGGACACAAAGTTGGGCTAATATTCATTAGCAATGGAGTTATACGCCATCCCTAGGTGAATGGACACTGGTAGACAGTCTTAGACAGCAAGTGATCCACTATAACCCCTCCCATACAGGAAGTACATCAGTTTTTTACCAGTGTCTTTAAGGTGGATGGGCATGTTTGTTTGAGCTCTATGAGCTCCAGGTCTCTAGTTCCAGAAATGGTTCTTAAATGAATCAAGGGATTGACCGATCGGATACATTTGACACAGGCTCTACATGCTTAGATAAATGGTACCTGAGCCGCACAAAGAAGACACAAGATCCTGGAGGTTTTGCCTGTTATGCGACCTCCGGGCGCTCGACCCTGCGTAGTGGAATCCTGGACACCACAAAGCTAAGGCATTCCTGCAGCGTGCTGTACAGGTCTAAGGGAGCGGACCCTAAACATGAAAAGGGTACCCAGTCCTTGAAGGTCCTCAAGTGACAGGAACCCGCCGTGATGGGTGAAGATTGATCTCTTAGTTTCTAAGCTGCCCTGTGTCCTAGCTAGAGGCTGGACACCTGTGTGCGGTGACAACACCAGGGGAGTTTTGGGCTAGCTGTGGGTGTTTGCAAAGAGTACCTTTTTGCTCGTGTCTGCCTGGTTTTTACCTGAATGATGGCGCATGACGGTGTGCCATTTCAACCTTTTGGTTCGCCATCGTGCATGTGCATTCACAAAAGTCAATGTTGCTGTCCTCACCAGTTTGGCGGCCATGGCGCATTCGACTTCTTCATAGGTGTTGTGCGCACTCAGAGCTGCACATGCTAAGCCAACCCTGACAGCGCCTTAGCCTAATCTGGGCACACAAAGATTTGCATCATATGCGAATGCAGCTGCGCCCGTTTGCCGGGACAGTGCATGTGCAGAACGTTCCATTGCACGGCCAGCTTATTTAAGCTGTGTATGCCAAGCATGCAGTGCTTTTCAGACGGCAGCTATGGGACATAGAGCAGGCTCTGAACCAGGTATTTTTAGCAGTTCATTTCTCCTTACCCAGTTCACGTGAGTCACCAGGTGTTGCTTGGCAGGCTAAGGTGCTTAGCAGGATTGTTGCATAGAGGCTTGGATGAGCCTTATTAAAGGGTCTCCCTTCTGGGGTGTGTTAATACTACACCCAGGTACTCCCTTTTTGTGACTTGTAACATCTTCAAAAAAGAAAAGTAGGACTAACACTACAGGGAAGGGCACACCTATGTCGTCAGTAGTTCCTGACAAACTTAATTGTATCCTTAGTGTTGTATCCCCCGAAAGACCAGAGGCTTCTGGGCAACCTGAGCCGCTGCACCTATCTGGTATTGTGCCTACAGTCAACGCTGTTGCTTCACCCTTTATCACCAAGGATGAACTGTCCTCAGCTGTGCTTGGCTTACCACAGCAGCTAAACAAACCATTGCAAAAGCTTGGAAACCATCCTCTCTATGCATCCTTGTGGTGAAACATAGTCACTCAAGCACTGATTCATGCCAAAACTGAAGCAATCTTACTAGATAAAGTATCGTCCTATGAAAGGCTTTGGAGGCCCTGGATTGCCCACTACATACCGCCAGACTTTGATGACTCTCTCTAACTACCTTGATGGTGGAACCATACCTCTTCCATCCTGGATGACCTTTAACCTTGAATTGTATTGGCTAGACCCCTCTCTGGCCCCTCCCCCCCGCCCCACAGTCTTCTATTCCCTCTGCCACTCCCACACCTCACATGTCTACTTTTATCTACTTTGTACATAGACCAACTTGCTCATTCTTGTCCTCTATTTCCTCTTCCCCCAGGGTCTGTGCGATCCTCTAGTTTTCCTTTTTTCTTAGCTTATGTAAGAAGAGGCCACAGACCTCCTTCCTTTTTTTTCATATCTTCCCCCCCCCCCCTCTTTTTTTTTTTTCTTTTTTTTTTTTTAACTCTTGGGGCGGCATGGTCCTCATATCAACTCCGAGTCTCCCCCAGGGAGGGGGGCCGCGTATTACACTCCTAACATCCTGGCAGAGCTTCTTTTCTGAACCATTTATTCAGAATGTCCCTCCTGACTGGTTTAATTGTTGTTACTCCGTATTTTCAACCTGAATTGTACTTTAGATTAACCTTCTCTTGTCCTTGTCATATGTCCTTTTAGCTAGGAATATATGATGGCTTCTATATATTTGCTGTTCTATACCAGAAGACACTTGTTTACTGCCTATGTTCTGTTATCCTATGTCTTTTTTCAAACAATGATTTTTGTGATGTATTTTTTATATACTTCAATAATATTTGAACAAGAAATAAATATCTAGTAGTCAAAATAATACATTTTTTTTGTCTGGTTCAAAAAAACAGGGAGGATGTGCAAAATGCCATTACTTCACAGCAATTATTTCTTAAGTTTCTGGCTAACCTTAAGTATGCTGTAACTAAAGCCAACTGTTTTTGGATAGTGATCGGGATAGTGAGTGATAATGGTCTAGAACCTCTACCAAGTGTGTTTTTTTTTTTATATGGTCTGTGTCCTTGTTAGGAAGATTTGCTCTTTCTGATTGCATTCATCACCATTGTCACCAGGAAAAAACTTGAGTGCAAATCCAAAAATTTGAGTTGCCACCAGAACAGGAAATTTAAGGATTCAGGACATTGTGGACATCAGTTTCCATGACAGCTCTGTAAGAAAGGCCTTCCTTCACATTGAAAAGGCATCCTCTCACTTCCCTAGACACAAAGGAAAACAACCTCCCCAACTACAGGTGGCCAAAAAAACATTAACCCTCCCCTGTAATATCCAAAGCGTAAAAAAACAGAACTTTTAGATATGACCTAAATCATTGGTTTCTACAGATTGCAATGTTTTAATACTTATTTCCCTTTGCATTGCCTAAAGCGGCTATATATGGATCAAAATTTAGCCAGTTTAGCAGGGACTGGCCGAATTTTGATCCATGTATGAGCAGGGTGTACTCTGTTACCCCATCAACATTGAATAAGTGGATGAGGAAATCAAGTATTTTTTATTACATTTTTAACAAAAACAAAAGGAATAATGTATAGACTTCTTAAATGAGAAGTATAGCCAAAGCTTGTTTGGCTGTACTTCATCTATGGAACACAGGTGTGCAATTCGTTTGGGGGGGGGGGCCGAACAGAGAGTGTTGACTGACAGTCTGCAGCTCTCTGCTTACGGAGCTGTTAAAACCGAGTGCTCAGCGGTGTTTGATCGCTTGGTTCTAAGTGTAGAGGCGCCACGGGACAGATGCAGCCTCCACCTAGGTTCCACATTTGTAGTTTATAGAAAAGTAGTGGAAGTGTACCTATTGATAATTTTGTTCACTGTCCTGTAATTGACATTGTTATAATATTTTACAGGATATTCCATGATTTCTGTCTGTCCCATAATAGTGATCCATAGATATTCATGTCCTATAAGCTGTATTTCTAAATAATGCCTTGTATACCAGTACAGTCTGAACATTAAAAGAAGAAAGTATAACCCAAAAGCTTGTCCGGAAAATGTAACTGTTGTGCAAATTTTAAAAAAAGTATCACAAACCAAACAGCTGTGTTGCTGCAAGTGCACTAATATGGCTACAGTCACCTTAAACCTGAGGGGAAACATGAAAACGGTGCATGTTATAAGTAATAAAAGAATGCTATTAAACAGAAATTGCTTTTAAATGAAGTTCTTTAGTGAATACTTTTAAAGTTTAACACTACCTTTAACATAGTATATGGTCTTACCCTAGAAGTATATTTATAATAGGTTGTCATTACATACAGTATATGTCAGTTGCTGTAGCTGCTTGTTGCCTGGGGACATTGCTCAGAAATCTCCTCCACTTCAGAAGGAAGTGAACATAGCAATATTTTTTTTTTGTTCCGAACAATGTTCATCCAGAAAGCTATATGGACCTTACATATCAGTCTCTAAAATAACTATCGTCATTGTCCTTTTATAGCCAGGTGCCTATAATTTATTGTCGATCTTGGACTGGAAAATTAGACCTTTAATTATTTTACTAATCATGGGGTAAACCAATGTTATTTCAGACTGTTTGTAAAATGGGAGATCCTATGTGTTTTATGATTATTCATGTCATGAAGTTTTTTTTCCTCTCTGTGGCTTATGTACAAAAATGTTGAGAGCTCATCCTCTATGATGTTTTAGGCATCTTGCACACAGATGTAATAATTTGCAATTTATACTCAGGATCTTGTTGACCGAAAGATCATGAGTAAAATGTTACACAAGGACCTTGTGTAAAAGTGAGTAAATGTGCACATACATGCATAAAGTTTATCCTCTTCTAGTTGCTATGGTTGCAATATATGCATGTATACATTAGCCGTCCCTGCCGGGAGAAGACGGTGATTATCGCTAGCGCCTATAGAAGCTGCTAGTGATAATCGCAAGAGAATCTGACAGGCTGGTTGTACCCAAGTTGATCGATCAACTTGATGTGTTCATTCTGCCCAATAGTTTGAATCTCGGCTGGCCTAAGACTTTCATCAGCGATTTATAGTATCTGTGGTCAAGATAGAAATTAAGCATGAAGTTATTACACAGGTATTTGTGAAAGTTCCATTAGATATGAGGAGTTGAAACTAGAGTCACAAGTGATTCCTGTTAATACAGCTGCTAAACAGTGTGTATTATAGACTGAAAAATATATTGAATACCATGGGTTTACATGTATCTCCTGGATTTAAGGTGGCCAGGAGTGGGTTGGAAGAGGGGGTCCCCTTATAGAAACTAGAATAGAGTGACTCCATATGGTCTCTTTGCTGTTCCGCTGCACGCTGTAAGACCTCTCTGTGCCTGGTGGATCTACCTGGTGGTCTGTTTTGATGGTCTGATGGGCAAATTATACTTGGGGATAGAAGCAATAGGCGAAAAGCAGAAGTGACGCAAACGTATGAGCTTACAGCTCATGGAGTGTTACCTGAGCTTTTTTAATCCAAGTGAGTGCACCAACTCTGTGTATTTTTAATAAATTTAAGTTATAAGCAGTATTATGCTATTTGGGATCTTTCTTCCAATTTTACCATTCTGATCGAGCTAACTGGAGACGAGGCTATACCCACTCTAAGGATCCATTGCTGCATCCACCCATAGAGGGATCCTCTCAAGACCCCTGTTTGAGGTATCCGATTCAGTTCATACTGTAACCTTACAGCAGTAAGGTGAGGGGCTAGCACACATTGGAGCGGCCAGGTATCGGTCAGTTTTGTTTCATGGTTAAGACCCCATTCACACCTGAGCGTTTTGTAGCTTGAAGCCTGAAGCTACAAAACGCTAGAGGGGAAAAAATCTATTATTCTCAATGGAGATGGTTCACATCTCCACTACATGTCGCCTGAAGCCAAACGCCTGAAGCTCAAAGTTCTGGACCCTTTTTTGTCACTCGAATTGAGCAGATTTGGGCATTTTTCTTCTTTTAACATTGGTGCACAAAATCGCGGCAAATCGGGGTAAAAACGCAGCGAATCGCTGTAAAAACGCCGCAAAATCGCAGTAAATTCACACGATTTTCTGCTTGAAAACGCTACGCTCAGGTGTGAATGCAGCCTTGGGGACTATCACACATTCATCATTTTTGGACTGCTTCACTTGATTTTGCACTGGAGCTTAAATCGTATTCCATATATTTTTAGGGACTGGTCTACACCCTGTGTATTCATTTTTGAGACCAGGTGTGGCTGACTGGACGTTTTGTTTATATTCCAATGCTTTTCAATATAACCATGTGCATCATTTGCACCTTGCACTTCAGCACCAATCTACTTGTGTATGTTTTATGTACCATATGTCATGTTTCAAGATTTAGAGGTCATTCAGATTTGCACTTTATTATAGACCTTATTTATCCCTTTTGAGATTCATTCTGTTATTGTTTGTTTGCATTTGCACTTTACTCAAGTTTACTTCAAGCTCTCATTTTAGACTCCATAGTGCAGCACCATAATTACTTATTTAATCCTTTCATCTGCAAAGGATCAACTGATCAGGTTCCTGCTGCAGTGGGTCTTCAGCTAAGTTATTAGTTGACAGTGTGGGAGTACCACTCATATATCAGATTATACTTGCTTATCCTTGTGGTACTATCTTCTTCCCTGATAAAGAAGCATTATAGTTACAATTAAAAACGCTTTGGATGTTCCCAGTTGAAATGACATATATTAAAACGGACCACAACTGGGTGTACCATAGAGTGTTAAGTGCAAGATTTGTGTTTTAAATACTTTCATAGACAAGTTGTGTATTCTGTGCAAGATCTCCTTTTAAAAATATTCCACACCCATGTGGTGCATTTTATTATGCATGAATAAAGATGTTGGTTTTTTAACCTTTGTTAATTTTTTGGTTGCCAACAAAGTCCCATTAGAGGTTCTGTCTTGTTCACATACTTAGTAGGAGGAGGGATGGTGGAAACCACTACCCAAAACTGAAGTGGTATTTTTTTTTGTTGCATTTATTTATCTTTTGAGCAACAGAAACCCCACACACAATATTTTAAAACCAGCTACATGAGTCATTCACATACAAACCTATATTGTGTGGCCTATGTGAGCATGTTGAGCATCCCATTTAAAAACCAGGGCCAGATATTTGTGCCCATTTATTCAAAAGAGGTGAGGTCAGATATTGAAGACCCGGTTAGCATTCAGCAATGCAATTTATTCCAAAGGTGTTCAGTAGATTTTAAGGTTGGAAGCTAAACAGTGGGGACCTTGAGTGGAGAAGTGAATAAGTCTTGTTTTTTGACTGCTGGTAATTGCTGGGTTGCATTTTTAGGTTCTTTTTGGGGCTTTTCCTTGTAGCTTTTTAACACCTTTTTCTGACACCTTTTTAAACCGCTTTTTTTTTTCTTTGCTTCCTTCAGCCTACCAATTAACCAGTTAAGCCCTGGACCATTTTGCTGGCCAAAGACCAGAGCGCTTTTCGTGATTCGGCACTGCGACGCTTCAATTGACAAATGCACGGTCGTGCGACGTAGCTCCCAAACAAAATTGACGTTTTTTTCCCCCCACAAATAGAGCTTTCTTTTGGTGGTATTTGATCACCTCCTGCGGTTTTTATTTTTTTTGCGATATAAACAAAAAAATAAAGGTGTATAGGAGGCCTGCAAATAAACACCAACTCAGCGCCAATTCTGACCTCAAACAAATCAGCAACAGATAAACCTATTTATAAACGTACCTTTAAAGTATAGTAGAATACTAAAAAGGGGGGCATACAAGAGCAGCTGTTTAAAGACGTAAAAACTTTTAAAAAATTTGTAAAAATCATTCACAATCCAATCACTGAAAACAACATTACTAAAACAGCGCTTAAGAACTGATATTACTTTTTATTAGTTATTATTCCAGTATCGATAATGTGTAGTCTTCCATACATCGTGCAATTGAAATTTGATGTACAGCAGAGAGAGAAACAGTTCAAACGTGGAGTTGGTTATACACGTAGACGTCAGGATAAAAATCGAAAAGTGCACCTGTCACCCAAAATTACAGTCCACCATATGTTACACACTCCCCATAGGGGGCATACTCACCAGATTTTTCTGGGTAAATAGGCACTTAATCAAATCGTAACTACAATAGCTTTGTCCTATTTCCTCATCTGAAATTTCCGAGTGTGCAAGGGTTAAGGATTTCTCTTATACAATCCGCTCTCGGTGCAATCCAAGTTTAAGAAATACGTCTTATTTCATCATCACCAAACACCAAATGAAGATCTTTCGTCTGCGCCTCAAGGTCAAATCACGAGAAAACTGCCCATGAGTAGTGCATATGGGAAATGCGCCATTTAAGATTTGCATCAGTAAAAACAATGATGGAAAAAAGAGGGGGATGCCTAGACTTTGGCCGTATTGTAGCCTGGCTACCCTCAAGAGGTCTGACAATATACTATGGTGAAGAGAAGCTATAGAGACCCATAGACACTAGGACACTTGAGACGCTTATTACCTAGTGTCTATGGGTCTCTATAGCTTCTCTTCACCATAGTATATTGTCAGACCTCTTGAGGGTAGCCAAATTGCATTGATTACTGTGTAAATGTGACTGGCAGTGAAGGGCTTAACACTAGGTGGCACTGTAGGGGTTAAGTGTGTCCTTACAATCCTCATTAAATTTAATAGGTACGATGCCGGGCGTGTGTGGAAAGGCGGCTCCTTGTACATCTTGCGGCATGTATGCGTTCCTTGATCATCAAATCAAGGGGGAATACTGCTGTGCAAAATGTAAACTCATTGTTTCCCTGAAAGCCCAGGTTCTGAACCTTAGGAAGCAACTTTCAGCACTGAGAAGTCCCTCCATTCTAAAGGAGAGCCAGGAACCTACACTGCAGGTGTAGGCAGGGGCCAGCACAGAGGCGGCTGGAGACAAAGAGGTGCAGGCACTAGCAAAGAGTAAATGGGTGACATTCAGGAAGGGTAGAGGGGGAAGTGCCAGGGAGACTGATCCATCCCAATAAGTACGCTCCATTGAGTGACATTGATGAAACCAGTCAGGGACCAGCACTGCTGGAGCTGAGGGACTCTCCTAGCTGTCGGGGGAAGAACTCCTCCAGTGGGAGTGAGGGGAAAGCGAAGGGAAAGGTAAGACAGATTCTGGTGGTAGGGGACTCCATGCTTAAAAGGACAGAGAGGCCAATCTGTAACAAAGACCTGAAGTGCCGAACAATATGTTGTCTACCGGGTGCTAGTGGTCAGCACATCACGGATCTGGTGGACAGATTACTGGGAGGGGCTGGGGAAGACCTGGCTGTCATGGTGCACGTTGGCACTAATGACAAAGTTAGAGGCAGATGGAGTGTCGTAAAGAATGATTTTAGGGACTTAGGCGCTAAATTGAGGAAAGGGACCTCCAAGGTAGTATTCTCAGGAATACTACCAGTACATCGGGCCACACCAGGAGTGGGCTGACTTCTCAGTCGATAACCGGTACTATAGAAGGGACAGACTGCACCTAAATGAGGAGGATGAAGATGGCCAAAAAGTTAGAGGGGTTTTTAAACTAGGCAATGGGGGGGAGGGTCCAGAGGTAGAGATAGTCAGTGCGAAACATATTCCAGAGGGTAGTATTGGGGGCATTAGTGGTAGGTTGACCAAAGCACATAAACCTAAAGGAAGTATAGTAGCAAGTCCTAGTTGCAATCTCGGAACACCCATTAAGAGGATAATATGCGACCTGTCTAAACTACGTGGCATGTTCACCAATGCCAGGAGCCTGGCGGACAAGATGGGTGAACTAGAGATACTGTTGTACAAGGAGGATTTGGATTTTGTGGGAATTTCAATGACCTGGTTCAACAGCTCTCATGATTGGCTGGCAAACATTCAGGGGTATACCCTTTATTGCAAGGATAGAGAGGGTAAAAAAGGGGGAGGGGTATGCCTATATATCAAGAATAATGTACAAGTTAATGTGAGAGATGACATCACTAAGGGGGCTAAGGAGGAGGTGGAATCCTCATGGGTAGACCTCCAAAGGGATGAAGCTAAAGGGAAATAGTACTGGGAGTATGCTATAGGCCCCCTAACCAGAGGGAGGAAGGGCAGACAGATCTCCTATCACAATTTGGATTAACAGCAAGGATGGGAAGTGTTATCATAATTGGTGATTTTAATATAATCCAGACATAGACTGGGCGGAGGGAACCGTGCATTTATCTAAGACTCGCCAGTTCCTAAATGTCTTGCAGGATCATTTTATGGGTCAGATGGTAGATGCACCAACTATAAATAAAGCATTACTGAATCTACTGATTACCAACAATACAGACCTGATAACTAATGTGGAAATATGGGGAAATTTAGGTAACAGCGATCACAGGTCAATTGGCTTCAGTATAAATCGCACAAATGGGAAACATAATGGGAATACAAAGACACTGAATTTGAAAAGAGCCAACTTCCCTAAACTATGAACCTTGCTAGAAGGAATAAATTGGGATAAAAACGTAGAAACAAAGAACACAGAGGAGAGATGGGTTTGCTTTAAGAGCATATTAAATAAGGGCATTAGCCAATGCATCCCATTGGGTAATAAATTTAAAAGAACAAATAAAAGTCCTGGATGGCTTAACTCCAATGTAAAAATGCATATAAAAGCAAAGGAGAAGGCCTTCAAAAAATACAAGGATGTGGGATCATCAGCATTCAGACTTTATAAAGATGGCAACAAGAAATCTAAGGGTGCAATAAGGACGGCTAAGGTGAAACATGAAAGACGCATAGCGGAGGAGAGCAAAAAAAAATTTCCAAGAATTTCTTTAAGTATGTAAACTGTAAAAAAGGAAGTACAGACCATATTGGTCCCATAAAGAGTGAGGAAAGACATCTCTTTACAAAGGATAGGGAGATGGCGAAGGTATTGAATTTATTCTTCTCCTCAGTCTTCACAAGAGAATCGGGGGGGCTTCAGTAACCAAAACTGCAGTGTTTATCCTCACAGGACGCATTTCCATGGTTAACAGAGGACAGAATTAAAATTAGACTTGGGAAACTTAACATTAATAAATCACGGGGACCAGATGGCTTGCACCCAAGGGTACTTGGGGAACTCAGTCAAGTAATTGCCAGACCATTGTTCCTAATTTTTACTGACAGTCTACTGACTGGAATGGTACCAGCTGATTGGAGAAAATCCAATGTAGCACCAATATTTAAAAAGGGCCCAAAATACATCCCTGGGAATTACAGACCAGTTAGCCTAACATCAATAGTATGTAAACTCTTGGAGGGGATGATAAGGGACTATCTACAAGATTTTAGTAATGAAAACGGTATCATTAGCAGTAATCGGCATGGATTCATGAAGAATCGTTCTTGCCAAACCAATCTATTAATCTTCTAAGAGTAAATGAGTTGCCATTTATCACCAGTTCAGAGGGTGGTGATAAATTACTCGGAAATGGTCAGGGGTGGGTAGTGGGGTCCCCAAGGGTTCTGTACTGGGACCAAGCCAATTTAATTTGTTCATAAATGACCTAGAGGATGAGGTAATCACTGTATTTGCCGACGATACCAAGCTAAGCAGGGCAATAACTTCTCCACAGGATGTGGAAACCTTGCAAAAAGATCTGAACAAATTAATGGGGTGGGCAACTACATGGCAAATGAGGTTCAATGTAGAAAAATTTAAAATAATGCATTTGGGTGGCAAACATATATGAATGCAAACTATGGGGGGGAACCTCCTGGGGGAATCTAGGATGGAAAAGGACCTGGGGGTCCTAGTACATGATAGGCTCAGTAATGGCATGCAAGGCCAAGCTGCTGCTAACAAAGCAAACAGAATATTAGCATGTATTAAAAAGGGGATCAACTCCAGAGATAAAACGATAATTCTCCCGCTCTACAAGACTCTGGTCCGGCCGCACCTAGAGTATGCTGTCCAGTTCTGGGCAGCAGTCCTCAGGAAGGATGTACTGGAAATGGAGCAAGTACAAAGCAGGGCAACAAAGCTAATAAAGGGTCTGTAGGAAATTGGTTATGAGGAAAGATTGCGAGCACTGAACTTATTCTCTCTGGAGAAGAGACGCTTGAGAGGGGATATGATTTTAATATACAAATGCTATACTGGTGACCCCACAATAGGGATAAAACTTTTTCGCAGAAGGGAGTTTAACAAGACTCATGGCCACTCATTAAAATTTAGAAGAAAAGAGGTTTAACTTTAAACTACGTAGAGGGTTCTTTACTGTAAGAGCGGCAAGGATGTGGAATTCCCTTCCACAGGCGGTGGTCTCAGCTGGGGGGCATTGATAGTTTCAAGAAACTATTAGATAAGCACCTGAATGACTGCAACATACAGCGATATACAATGTAATACTGGCATATAATCACACACATAGGGTTGGACTTGATGGACTTTTTTTCAACCTCACCTACTATGTAACTATGTAATTTCAGGATCTTGTACAGGCCTCTTGGGTCCCTCCACACTAAACTAGTTGGATATTTGTTTTGTGAACCTGGCTTTGTGCATAAGGGCACGGTCATGCTGGAAAAGAAAAGGACCTGCCACATAATGTATCATTTTAAAATGTTTTTGTTTAGTTTTTTTTACCCAGAAGTCCTTTCTCTTTCTGCAACACTTTTTATTTTCCTTAATAGAGCCATTTATCAGTTTTTCCCTTCCAATTAACTGCCAAAATATGAAAAATGTATTATTTTGTTTTTTTATAGGAGTTTTACACCAGCAAAGATGGAACCCAGATACCTATGTTTATTATACATAAAAAGGGTATTATTTTGGATGGGTCTCACCCAGCCTTTCTCTATGGCTATGGAGGCTTTAATATATCCATCACACCAAGCTACAGGTAAGAATTCTTATTCAGAATTTAGTCAGCATAGAAGAAATTAGCTACAGGCATTATATTGTATTTAAAGAATAATTCCAAGCTTTGGTATTTTATACATGGTTACATTGGTTCAGCTTGGACCTTTGTAACTATGTATATACCATATATTGCCCATGCCCCTGGAAGCTGAAATTCACTAAAGTAAGCACCACTACTCCAGTGATCTCCACATGCTGCTGAGTTCCACACTGAGCGACTGCACCTCTGCTTACTGAACACAAGAGGTCGGCCGCTCAGCACGGGTGCCATTTGGAGAATGCAATCTGGCACAGATCCTACCCCTCAGCCCTTTATCTCAGCAGACAAGCCCACATTGGAACAAGATTCAGGGATAGAGCTGAGGACTGAGGTTTCTCTGTAATGTAACGGTCTATTTTTAGGATTATGCTGGAAGTATTTTAAAGCAGTATTAAACCCAAAACCAAAAATGTAATATCTTGTAGCCTTTTTCCTTCCTTGGGCTCTTTCCTTTCTGTTTTCACCTGGTAATCAGGCCAGTAACACACCTCCTGTATGAGAGTTTCCCACCTTGGAAGAAGGAGCACAGGGGGCACATTTGGACAGCTGCATTGTCTGGGGGAAGGGGAGTGTTAGATGTACTAGCAGCGTTAAATACACTAACAAATTGAAGCCAAACCCCAACACTTTATAAACTGTTATAGCAAAACAGTTTATTCCTTAGGAAATAGCTTATACACAAAAAAAAGATAATTTAAGCACCCCTGTCAGTGTTAACTGGCTTATCCCATCTTCGTATCTTATATATTCTGTTGGAGAGCTTGTTCTGTTGAAAAATAGACTTACTGGCCAGATCACCAGTTGAAAAAAAAAGAAAAGAAAGCTTGAAAAAGAAAACAAATACAGCCATCACATCTATGCCCTTGTACACACGGTCGGACATTCCGACAACAAAATCCGTCTGATTTTGTCCAAAACTGGTGTTGAATACACACGGTTGGACAAAGTTGTCGGAAAATCCGACCGTTCGTGATGTGATGATGTTATTTAGTTACAACGGGACTATGTTCAGGCTAGTAGCCGATAGCTTTGGTCTAGGAATTTGATCTGAGCATGCCTGGCCCTTTGTACGATCGGAATTCTCTACAAACGGTCGGACTTTGTCGGAAAATTTTTGATATCTAGCTCTCAAACTTTGTTGGTCAGACATTCCGACGGAAAAAGTCAGATGAAGCCCCACGCGGTTTGATTTTCCGACAACGCGGTTCGATCAGACATTTTCCATCTAAATGTCCGACTGTGTGTACAAGGGCTAAGAAATGGTAAGCTGCAATGATGCATAGCCACTACTTTTAGACCAATCACTCAAACTGGCCCTCTTTTGTGACCAAATCCTTCTCTCCATCATGCAGCCTTGCCTATGCTGCACTAATTGTTTTATCCAACCTCCTATATTGCTGTTATTTTAAAAATCCAATATAAAGCAAAGGTGCAGGTCAAAAATAGTTTTCAAAGATGTGTCTCATTATCATTTTAAAAAATTGGGAGGTATGCAGTCAGTCATAAATTTGAGTTCCACAAATCTTTATGTTTTATACTTTGTGTTAGGCAAGCTGGAAGAATAGGAAAAGGGGTGAAGATAAATAGACTTGGCGCTATACCTTCTCCATGCCAATTTATATGTTTAAAACTTTATGAGATATATTTTCCAGGGTGCTGGCAATTAAATAAAATTATGAAACCAATGAATGGCAATTGCTTGCCATAACCACTACGAGTGCAAGTACATATAAATTACATGTGCCACAGGATATATACTGTCATCAATTAGAAAATATTAAAATGCAAGTGAAAAAATATAAGTGGAAAAAATTCAAGTGAAAAGATTGGGTAAGGAATGGTGGCTAATTCTTTCCTAATGGTATAGTGACTGTGCTTGGTCTGTGATAAAAAATTATGCTGAATGCAATCAAAATGAACTAACGTGACAACCAACACGCTGTGACAGACATAAAAAGCAGATAACCATGTATTGTGCAAAAACCAATATAAAAACCAATATGAAAAAACAATATTAAAAATATTAGAAAATAATATTAAAAATTAGAATTAACATTCATAGTGAACCATATATATTTTTTTTGGATTGTGAATAGTCTTTATAGTGAGTGGCGTGATCCTCCGTGCATATAGGGAAGGAAGGGGGGTGGTGATATTCAAACAGTGTTTCCCGTGTTCAGTGGTTACTCCAATAATATGCTCTCACCGGAAAAAATACCCCATCTGGGGTGGATCGACCTTCACAATATCAGCTATTGTGTCGCTTCTCTGGCTTGCTTCTGGTGCGATAATGGGGGTCTCTCGTTTTTCGGTGAGTGTAGTAAACCACATGTATTATGTCAAAAGAGAGGCATATCCATAGCGTGATACCGTTTAAAATATATATTTATTAAAGAAAATAGATAAAATCTACTTACAAACGTAGATATTGCAATGGCAGTAATAGTACAGCGTTCAGGCAGGTTTAAAAGTCCCGCTCAGCTTCCTGGTTAGCGCTAGAGGTGTACGTCGTATGGCCACGCCCTACGCGTTTCGTCACTCAGACGTCATCCGGAGCGGCCATCTTCATACACCTTTAGTCTTATATAGGGTGTATTGTCCTCATCGCGCATGTGCGGTGCGTCGCCGCCATTTTTAGTGAGGGAAATGCCCTCGTATTTTATTATGGCGCTGCATAATATGCTATTTGCGCATGTGCGGTCAATCGCCGCCATTTCCTGTGAGGGAATGCCCTCATATGCGATGGACATTACACTACTATTCTTGTAACTGGCGGCTGATTTACCTCGTAAAAGTTTTTTGCCCACATAGTTTGCAATCACAGATAAATAAAAATCTAGACAAAACTATAGACAAAAATAAAGATAAAAATAAATGAGGTAAAACGAAGGTGGTGATGATATTAAACAACAGAAAGAGAATGTGAGAATGATAAGAGGGTAATGTATGTATGTCATTCATATTGAACAAAACGAACGATTGTTACTATTGGATATAGTGTCAGTGTGCTGGGATTAAAAATTGACTTTAGGAGAAGAAGAAGGAGAATCTTTCAGTAATATTATTGTATTATGCCAATAAAGGATTGCTTGAATGTAAAATGTGTGCTTAAAAATGGGAGATATGTGATTAAAAGGGAAAAAGGGAAAATTATGAGCAAAGAAACTCTATATTCTTTAACAAAATACGCAGAGAATGGAGAATATGAAAAATATGTGGTATGCCAAATATATGCATATAGAAATATATGTGTGTATACATAAAAGTAAAAATGAAAAAAATGTATATATGTATAATAAAAAAGTAAAAATAAATGTAAATGTAAATATAAATATAAAAATAAATGTAAAAATAAAAGTAAAAATAAAAATAAGAATAAAGATAAAAGTTATCCAACGCTGATAAACAGTTATAAACTATATAGTGTACGTCCGCAAGGGTGTAATCTGAGGTGTATGTTGCTATGCGCAAAATGGGGGGAAGACCTACGGGGATGTAAAAATGTAATATGTAAAATGTGAAAGTATGAAATTGGTATAAAGATAAAAATAAATATAAAATATAAAATAAAAATAGACTCAAATTGGAGACGCCCTGACTGGGAAGTGTTGAGCTTCATGTCCTTGTTTTAATTGTAATTTTGAATGAATAACATTCGGCCCAATTATATAAGGAAAGAGGGGGGAAGAATAAAAGACTATTTAGAAGGTGTCCTCCATCTACACTGGATGGGGGGGGGAAAAAGATATTCACTACTAATTTTTAGATTGTTGGATTTGTTGCATTCGACCTGGGAAAAGAATTTTTATTTTTAAATACGCAGATAACAGATTAAAAATGTTAAAAGTTGGTTAAAAAACAATTAAGGTCCAGGTCAATGTTCATTCCTGCAGGCTGCAAAGTTTCTAGATTAAAAATCCACTTGGTTTCATTCTGTGAAATTTTGATGGTCATATCTTCTCCCCTCCAATGTCCTTTGATTTTATCAATGGCGTAGAAGGTCATTTGTTTAGGGTCTTGGTTATGAAAGTCCCTAAAGTGCCTTGAGACACTATGCTTGTCATAACCTTTTCTGATGTTTTTAATATGTTCCCCTATTCTTATATGAAGTTCTCGTGTGGTTCTTCCCACATATTGTTTGTGGCAGGGGCACTCTATGACATAAGTCACATGTGTACTACTGCAGGAGATCAATTCTTTTATAGGAAATTCTCTGCCATTAGTGGTTGAAGAGAATTTGGTGGTTTTCCTCTGAGTTTTCTTACTTCTACGACAAGGGAGACATTGTCCACATTTAAAGAAGCCCTTTAGGTGTTTGTTAATCTTTATATCACGTGGGGGGTCGATTGAGTTCTTAACCAATTTGTTTCTCAAATTGGGGGCTTTCTTGTAAATGAAAGTAGGGTTATTGGGTAATATTTGTTTCAGCACTTCATCTGTTTTAAGTATGGGCCAATATTTCTTTATGATGTTTTCTATTTGTTTATGTTGTCTGTTGAAGCCAGTGAAGAAGGCAGTCTCTACATTTTTCTTGTTCCTAAGTGCCGCTTTGTTTTCTATCAATTGTTTTCTCTCTGTTTTCATTATGGTTTCTTTAAGGGTCCGTAAATAGGATTCTTTATATCCCTTATGAATAAACCTTCTAATAATGACTTCTGCTTGTACATCGAAGTCCTCTCTCTTAGTACAGTTCCTGTAGACTCTCACCAGTTGCCCCTTGGGTATGTTGCCTAACCATTTAGGGTGGTGGCAGCTTGAGGTAGGTATGTAGCCATTTCGATCCGTGGCTTTAAAGAAGGTTTTTGTACCCAGGGTGTCCTCCATTTTGAAAATTTGTAGGTCTAAGTAATCTATATTGTGATCGTCCCATTTTCCTGTGAAGGTGATATCATAAATGTTGTGGTTTATTTCGTCTAGGAAGACTTGTAATTCCTCTTGAGATCCTCCCCAGATGATCAAAATATCATCTATATATCGTCTATACATTTTCAGGTTCTTTCTAGGTGTGCCATAAATTTGCTCTTCTTCCCAATGGTCCAGGAAGAGGTTTGCTACGCTGGGTGCGTATTTTGCCCCCATAGCAACTCCCTTTGTTTGGGCATAATATTTCCCCTTGTACCAGAAATAGTTGTGGCTCATTGCTAAGTCCAGTCCTTCTAGTATAAAGTTTATTTGTTCCTGTTTCAGATCGGACTTGTGGTGGAGGGCCCATTCTACTGCATTGAGACCGTCCTTCTGCCTAATATTTGTGTACAAGGAGTTGACATCTATTGTGACTAATAGGTCCTTATCATTCACTTTGATGTTCTGTAATTCCTTCAGTAGTTGCCTACTATCTTTTAGATAGGATTTCCCTTCAGTTACTAATGGTTGCAGAAACCCATCGATGTAAACACCTAATCTTGAAAACAGGGAGTCTATTCCACTTACTATGGGTCTCCCTGGAGGTTGGGTTTGGTTTTTATGAATTTTCGGAACGTAGTAGATCACTGGTGTTTTTGGTGCGTTGGGTGTTAGGTACCTTGCTTCTTTTTTATTGAGTATCCCTTTTTGTAGGCCCTTCTTGACATAATTATTAAGTTTTTTATTGTATTCTTCTTTTGGGTTTTTCTTTAGTTGTTTGTAGGTATCTGGAATATTGAGGAGGTTGGCCATCTCCTGTTCATAATCTGTCTTCTTTAGTATAACTAGGCCGCCGCCCTTGTCAGCTGGCCTAATGACTACATCTTTTTTCTTCTCCAATTGCTTAATAGTCTTCCAGATACCCTTCTTTTTGGTTGGTCTTATTGTCAAATCCCTAATGTCCTTTTCAACCATTTTCTTAAAAACTTTGATTCCTTCATTTTGCTGCTGGTTTGGGTTAAAGATGGAATTATTCCTCAACTGGGAGTGTTTATAGTAGGATTCATCCTTCTTCCTCTCTGTGTCTTTAATGTTGGCGTAGTATTTTTTAATATTTAGTTTCCTGACGAATTTCTGTAAATCGATAAAGGTTTCAAATTTATCCAGATCCTTGTCTGGGGCAAATTTTAGACCTAGGTCCAGTATTTTTAGTTCTTCCTCATCGAAGGTTAACCCACTGAGGTTGTAAATGCCCTCTCCTAATATTCTCGTCTTCTTTTTCTTGACACCTCCTCTCTTTCCCCTCTTGCGTTTTCTTCTGCCCATCTTGGAGGCCTGTATTCCCTCCTCTGATCCTCTCGATAGATCTGGTTTTCCGTATATTCTCCTCTCACATTCACTGGGTTTTCTTCTGCCCATCTTGGGGGCCTGTATTCTCTCCTCTGATTTTCTCGGTAGGGTTGGTTTTCCGTATATTCTCCTCTCCTGTTCGCTGGGCCTGTCCACCTCGGGTTCCAGCCTACATTTCTTCTGGGTTGCCCCTGGTATTGGTTTCTTGTTGGATATCGAAACGGTCTCCATCCTCCCCTTGGTCCATAAGGGGGGTTCCCTGGATCAGATCAGGATCAGAGGAGGGAATACAGGCCTCCAAGATGGGCAGAAGAAAACGCAAGAGGGGAAAGAGAGGAGGTGTCAAGAAAAAGAAGACGAGAATATTAGGAGAGGGCATTTACAACCTCAGTGGGTTAACCTTCGATGAGGAAGAACTAAAAATACTGGACCTAGGTCTAAAATTTGCCCCAGACAAGGATCTGGATAAATTTGAAACCTTTATCGATTTACAGAAATTCGTCAGGAAACTAAATATTAAAAAATACTACGCCAACATTAAAGACACAGAGAGGAAGAAGGATGAATCCTACTATAAACACTCCCAGTTGAGGAATAATTCCATCTTTAACCCAAACCAGCAGCAAAATGAAGGAATCAAAGTTTTTAAGAAAATGGTTGAAAAGGACATTAGGGATTTGACAATAAGACCAACCAAAAAGAAGGGTATCTGGAAGACTATTAAGCAATTGGAGAAGAAAAAAGATGTAGTCATTAGGCCAGCTGACAAGGGCGGCGGCCTAGTTATACTAAAGAAGACAGATTATGAACAGGAGATGGCCAACCTCCTCAATATTCCAGATACCTACAAACAACTAAAGAAAAACCCAAAAGAAGAATACAATAAAAAACTTAATAATTATGTCAAGAAGGGCCTACAAAAAGGGATACTCAATAAAAAAGAAGCAAGGTACCTAACACCCAACGCACCAAAAACACCAGTGATCTACTACGTTCCGAAAATTCATAAAAACCAAACCCAACCTCCAGGGAGACCCATAGTAAGTGGAATAGACTCCCTGTTTTCAAGATTAGGTGCTTACATCGATGGGTTTCTGCAACCATTAGTAACTGAAGGGAAATCCTATCTAAAAGATAGTAGGCAACTACTGAAGGAATTACAGAACATCAAAGTGAATGATAAGGACCTATTAGTCACAATAGATGTCAACTCCTTGTACACAAATATTAGGCAGAAGGACGGTCTCAATGCAGTAGAATGGGCCCTCCACCACAAGTCCGATCTGAAACAGGAACAAATAAACTTTATACTAGAAGGACTGGACTTAGCAATGAGCCACAACTATTTCTGGTACAAGGGGAAATATTATGCCCAAACAAAGGGAGTTGCTATGGGGGCAAAATACGCACCCAGCGTAGCAAACCTCTTCCTGGACCATTGGGAAGAAGAGCAAATTTATGGCACACCTAGAAAGAACCTGAAAATGTATAGACGATATATAGATGATATTTTGATCATCTGGGGAGGATCTCAAGAGGAACTACAAGTCTTCCTAGACGAAATAAACCACAACATTTATGATATCACCTTCACAGGAAAATGGGACGATCACAATATAGATTACTTAGACCTACAAATTTTCAAAATGGAGGACACCCTGGGTACAAAAACCTTCTTTAAAGCCACGGATCGAAATGGCTACATACCTACCTCAAGCTGCCACCACCCTAAATGGTTAGGCAACATACCCAAGGGGCAACTGGTGAGAGTCTACAGGAACTGTACTAAGAGAGAGGACTTCGATGTACAAGCAGAAGTCATTATTAGAAGGTTTATTCATAAGGGATATAAAGAATCCTATTTACGGACCCTTAAAGAAACCATAATGAAAACAGAGAGAAAACAATTGATAGAAAACAAAGCGGCACTTAGGAACAAGAAAAATGTAGAGACTGCCTTCTTCACTGGCTTCAACAGACAACATAAACAAATAGAAAACATCATAAAGAAATATTGGCCCATACTTAAAACAGATGAAGTGCTGAAACAAATATTACCCAATAACCCTACTTTCATTTACAAGAAAGCCCCCAATTTGAGAAACAAATTGGTTAAGAACTCAATCGACCCCCCACGTGATATAAAGATTAACAAACACCTAAAGGGCTTCTTTAAATGTGGACAATGTCTCCCTTGTCGTAGAAGTAAGAAAACTCAGAGGAAAACCACCAAATTCTCTTCAACCACTAATGGCAGAGAATTTCCTATAAAAGAATTGATCTCCTGCAGTAGTACACATGTGACTTATGTCATAGAGTGCCCCTGCCACAAACAATATGTGGGAAGAACCACACGAGAACTTCATATAAGAATAGGGGAACATATTAAAAACATCAGAAAAGGTTATGACAAGCATAGTGTCTCAAGGCACTTTAGGGACTTTCATAACCAAGACCCTAAACAAATGACCTTCTACGCCATTGATAAAATCAAAGGACATTGGAGGGGAGAAGATATGACCATCAAAATTTCACAGAATGAAACCAAGTGGATTTTTAATCTAGAAACTTTGCAGCCTGCAGGAATGAACATTGACCTGGACCTTAATTGTTTTTTAACCAACTTTTAACATTTTTAATCTGTTATCTGCGTATTTAAAAATAAAAATTCTTTTCCCAGGTCGAATGCAACAAATCCAACAATCTAAAAATTAGTAGTGAATATCTTTTCCCCCCCCCCATCCAGTGTAGATGGAGGACACCTTCTAAATAGTCTTTTATTCTTCCCCCCTCTTTCCTTATATAATTGGGCCGAATGTTATTCATTCAAAATTGCAATTAAAACAAGGACATGAAGCTCAACACTTCCCAGTCAGGGCGTCTCCAATTTGAGTCTATTTTTATTTTATATTTTATATTTATTTTTATCTTTATACCAATTTCATACTTTCACATTTTACATATTACATTTTTACATCCCCGTAGGTCTTCCCCCCATTTTGCGCATAGCAACATACACCTCAGATTACACCCTTGCGGACGTACACTATATAGTTCATAACTGTTTATCAGCGTTGGATAACTTTTATCTTTATTTTTATTTTTATTTTTACTTTTATTTTTACATTTATTTTTATATTTATATTTACATTTACATTTATTTTTACTTTTTTATTATACATATATACATTTTTTTCATTTTTACTTTTATGTATACACACATATATTTCTATATGCATATATTTGGCATACCACATATTTTTCATATTCTCCATTCTCTGCGTATTTTGTTAAAGAATATAGAGTTTCTTTGCTCATAATTTTCCCTTTTTCCCTTTTAATCACATATCTCCCATTTTTAAGCACACATTTTACATTCAAGCAATCCTTTATTGGCATAATACAATAATATTACTGAAAGATTCTCCTTCTTCTTCTCCTAAAGTCAATTTTTAATCCCAGCACACTGACACTATATCCAATAGTAACAATCGTTCGTTTTGTTCAATATGAATGACATACATACATTACCCTCTTATCATTCTCACATTCTCTTTCTGTTGTTTAATATCATCACCACCTTCGTTTTACCTCATTTATTTTTATCTTTATTTTTGTCTATAGTTTTGTCTAGATTTTTATTTATCTGTGATTGCAAACTATGTGGGCAAAAAACTTTTACGAGGTAAATCAGCCGCCAGTTACAAGAATAGTAGTGTAATGTCCATCGCATATGAGGGCATTCCCTCACAGGAAATGGCGGCGATTGACCGCACATGCGCAAATAGCATATTATGCAGCGCCATAATAAAATACGAGGGCATTTCCCTCACTAAAAATGGCGGCGACGCACCGCACATGCGCGATGAGGACAATACACCCTATATAAGACTAAAGGTGTATGAAGATGGCCGCTCCGGATGACGTCTGAGTGACGAAACGCGTAGGGCGTGGCCATACGACGTACACCTCTAGCGCTAACCAGGAAGCTGAGCGGGACTTTTAAACCTGCCTGAACGCTGTACTATTACTGCCATTGCAATATCTACGTTTGTAAGTAGATTTTATCTATTTTCTTTAATAAATATATATTTTAAACGGTATCACGCTATGGATATGCCTCTCTTTTGACATAATACATGTGGTTTACTACACTCACCGAAAAACGAGAGACCCCCATTATCGCACCAGAAGCAAGCCAGAGAAGCGACACAATAGCTGATATTGTGAAGGTCGATCCACCCCAGATGGGGTATTTTTTCCGGTGAGAGCATATTATTGGAGTAACCACTGAACACGGGAAACACTGTTTGAATATCACCACCCCCCTTCCTTCCCTATATGCACGGAGGATCACGCCACTCACTATAAAGACTATTCACAATCCAAAAAAAATATATATGGTTCACTATGAATGTTAATTCTAATTTTTAATATTTTTAATATTATTTTCTAATATTTTTAATATTGTTTTTTCATATTGGTTTTTATATTGGTTTTTGCACAATACATGGTTATCTGCTTTTTATGTCTGTCACAGCGTGTTGGTTGTCACGTTAGTTCATTTTGATTGCATTCAGCATAATTTTTTATCACAGACCAAGCACAGTCACTATACCATTAGGAAAGAATTAGCCACCATTCCTTACCCAATCTTTTCACTTGAATTTTTTCCACTTATATTTTTTCACTTGCATTTTAATATTTTCTAATTGATGACAGTATATATCCTGTGGCACATGTAATTTATATGTACTTGCACTCGTAGTGGTTATGGCAAGCAATTGCCATTCATTGGTTTCATAATTTTATTTAATTGCCAGCACCCTGGAAAAAGTATCTCATAAAGTTTTAAACATATAAATTGGCATGGAGAAGGTATAGCGCCAAGTCTATTTATCTTCACCCCTTTTCCTAGTACCTTTCCACCTGTCAAGGTGGAAACAAATAGAGGCTGCTCTTACCCCTTTTTTCCCTGCTACTTTTCCACTTTACCTACTTGGTATAATCCAATTTACTCTATAGTAGGAGATCCATAGCGCAATCCAAAAACCCCCCCTCTTCTTTAAGCTGGAAGAATAATTCTATGCTTTTGTTTCAGTGTTTCCAGACTTATATTTGTAAGGCATTTAGGTGGCATACTTACTATTGCCAACATCCGGGGAGGAGGAGAATATGGAGAAACCTGGCACAAAGGTTAGTACGTTTACCCTTTGCATGGATTGTCATTATATTAAAAGTAATAATAATAATAATAATAATAGTCTGTCAAAACACATTTTTTTGCTGTCTGTCCTGAGCATATATCAAGCAATTTATAGCAATCTTTGATGCTGAGAATAATATGGATCTAATATATTAGTAATTGTTTACCAAAGTAATATAGGAAGCATGCATGCCACAGAAAAAACACTAGTCCAAACGTTACAATATATGAAAAGTATAGGGGAAGACACATCTGTCCATTAGGCCTCACGAATGAAGTCTCTGAATCACAATATGTTTATCCCCACTAGTATCTTGTGTGTAACCTGCCCTTGTATGTGCTCCTTATTGTTCCTATATCCTTCTAACAAGTCATGTTTCCACATGTGTTTGTTAATAGAAATTTGGGGAAACTAAAAGGTCTGCTTCCATTTTTTTTTTTTTTTCACACAACCCTCTTCCAGGATTCATACATTTTTTTTTTTTTTCAACTGAATCCAATTTAAAAATGTGTTATTCTTGGGTGAAAGCTGTGCGACTCTTGGGTGAAAACATTCATATATAGACCTTAAAGAATTTCTGAACCCGCAAAATATACTCACATTTTTACTTTCCTATTTTTGATAGCTTTTGCTGTTGTTTTTTTTTTTTTTTTTTTTGTTATTTTTTTACACCTTAAAAGAGAAGTGTGGGATTTAAAAATAATAAACATTTATACTCACCTAGGTGGATAAAGCATTGATTCAATGCTGCAGCTGTTCTCTGCCTTCTACACCAAGAACTGAGTGATCAAAGACCACTGATTGCTCAGTTCTCAGGTCTGCTCCAGGTGCTGGTCATGCACATGGGCAGATCCCAACATTATTGTTGGGATCGCCGCACTCTTCAGAAAACCACTTTCTTTTACTGGAAAATCACATCACAGCTCAACAAACACAGCGATCAAGAAAAAATTGCTGATGTTTCACACTAGCTGTAGTGCTTAATCATAGCTATGATTAAGCACTACAGCTAGTGCGAAACGTCAGCAATTTTTCCTTGTTCTCTGTGTTCGTTGAGCTGTGGTGTGATTTTCCAATAAAAGAAAGTGGTTTTCTGAAGAGTGCGGCAGTCCAGAGCTTGTTTTTCGTCTGTTGCTAGTGGTAATAGCCAGCAACTGGGGCTTCCCGGCCGAAGAGAACAGTTTACAGCCTGCATGTGTGCTCCTAGAGCGTTGAGATCCCTTCTCCTTCATTATTGTTGGGATCCCTGCAAAACCTGGACCAGCTCTATGATGTCGGTCGACACCAGACTTTAGCCCCGTGACGGCTGAATCTGGGTCACAGGAGTGTAGAACTACGTTTTGCAGCTTTGGCCATACTTCTCCTTTAAGCTAGAAGGGTTGAACCTGAGAACCAATTTATTAAACACAACCTTTTTTTATACTGAAACTTCTCTGCAATGGTATTTCTAAGTACATTTATGGAGTCAAATTCCTATTTCACTTTGTATTTTAAATAAAGAATTTACATAATGGTCTGAAAAAATCCTAATTTCCATTCAGGGAATAGCTAATTATCTACATTCCATATTCAGGTTTTGGTATACATCTTTGCATTTTGTTTCTCATTTCTTGATTGCACACCTGATGTTCTGACTACTGAACAGGACTGTTTTAGACATAATTGATTTATTTCTTTCATTGTATCCGCAAACACTTGGGCTCATTACTTATTTCTTAAAATAGCACTTTTTTCTTACAACTTAAGCAGTTTCATTAGATATGAATAAGTAAAAAATGGTGTTGCGCTCCTAAATAAAACTCGGCAGCTACTAAATACTCAATCTGTGTCTTAAAAAGAAGAGGGGTATCAAAAATATAATAGTGTGAATAACTTCAACTGGGATGTCACGGGAAGTGACGTAACGCGTAGGAAACCGGAAGTGACGCCTACACCCGAGCGATACGCTCGCTGGTCTGTTTGCTGTGCGCTCTGTCCTCCCCAATCTTTGTGAGTAGTTCGATATTGTTTTAATAAACTTGATAATATTTAAATCTACTACACTATGGTGGACTCTATCTATTCCTTGAGTGTATATGCCGATAGTATCCACGGAGGAATTTGATGGATGACGGTGACGCTAGAGAAGTGTGAAGCCCCCCCTGTCTATTTCCTGAATTTAAGTGTTTTCCCCATTAAAGGCTATTTCGCTGTATACCTTACAGCAGTAAGGTAATTACCTGGTGTGGCCAGCACTAACACGTGAAAATCACCTAAACGGAGAGAGTTGGCTTGGCACTGTGAACACACAACTGCACTATTTTACTTGGTTGTGATATTTCACCATATTATTCACGATTGGACTATCTATGGGTCACCTTGATTAAACCCAATCGGTTTCGACGTTTTTTTTGTTGCTATACGCACTTTATCACTTTATATTATATGTTTTACCACAGCACTATTGCCGTTGATATTTGAATTACTTGTATATTACCTTCAAGTCTAATTCTAATATTTTGATATGCTATGCACACACGCACTTTGTTTTACTTTTTGCTGACATCATTATTTTAGATATATTAAACACGTCTGCACTTTGTGTTTTATTTTTTTACACCTTTTTTTACACTATTATATTTTTGATACCCCTCTTTTTTTTTTTTAAGACACAGATTGAGTATTTAGTAGCTGCCGAGTTTTATTTAGGAGCGCAACACCATTTTTTACTTATTCATATCTAAATGAGAGCCAACTCATAAAGTGTTTGCTGCACCTATTGGGATAGAACTTTGCTTCCCATATACAGCGCAGGAGCCCTCATATATACATTCATTAGATATGAGTTCTAACATCCTGTAAAACAAGCCATATAATTGTCCAAGTAGAGTTCAACACATTATGAAGATGGATAAAAGGTAATTTTAACAAATAATAACTTGAGGATTTAGGGCCTGTTCACACTAGAATGCCTTGCGGGAAACCCATGTTTCGTGCTGGTTTCCCGCACTGCATTTAAATCGTACTACCCTTGTGATCTGCTGTGGGTGTCAGTGCAACATTAACAACACCCCAAGTGTAATTTGCAGGTGCAGTGCATTTTGCCCACACCAGATTGCTTGGTACAAATGTACCATGCGATCCTGTTGCAGTGCATTTACAAAAGTAGTGCGTGCACTACTTGTGTTTGTAGTGCGATTTCAGCCCATTCAAAAATCACAAGCTGAAATCACACTACGCAGAGCTGCATGTGAATTGCACAGAAACACGCAACGCGATTCACATGCAGTTCCTCGTTTGAATGGGCCCTTCGATTTTAAGGTTGCAGAAACAGGGCCCCTCTAACCCTCTTGTTTTGAATTTTATTGTTTGTGTATTGTCTCCCTTTATAGTGTAAAGTGCTGCGAAAACTGTTGGTGCTATATAAATCTTGTATAATAATAATAAAGTGATTCTAAAGGCTATTTTGTTTCATTAAAGTAAAAAAGGATATACTTAGTTGCACTGTGCAGTGTTATTGCAGAGAACGACCCTTACCTCCTCTTCCCTGGCAGTACTCTTTCCTCCTCCTCCTTAGGTGTGTCTGTTCTGAGGGGGAACCTGCAGATATAGGCTCCTGAGCAAGGTTGTGTGTGTCCATAGACATACACACAGCAGCTTGCCCACCCCGCATACCCACAAGATTTGCTTCACAGCAACAGTGTGTTCTACGAGAGCAGGAAGAGAACCGCACTGCTGCAGACTGGGCAGCACTGGATCAAGAAAGCACTCTGTTTTTTTTCGGGGGGCGGGGGGGGGGGCTAGTAGTGGAGTGTTTTTATTTACCTTAATGCATTAAGGTGAAAAAAAAAAGTTTGAACTTTAGAACCACTTTAAGTCTCACCAGTCTGAGTGTGTCAGTGGCCAACCTACATCACTGAACTGTAATGTAAATTCTTCAGTCTTTACTGCATGGCCAGGTAGATCTTCGGTAATGGACAGAGATGAGATGTTGTTAGTTATCATCCCCTACCCATAAAAAGGTCATCACACCTGATGCCAAACATTCCAGTGTTACAGGAGGATTTAGTAGCAGAGTGTCACAAATCCCTGTTTGAGGTATGCATGGGACAAATATTTAATATAGATAATTTTATCTCTGCCTGAGGTTAGCTTTGAAGCAAAAAGATCCCATCCATACACAAAGAATGGTGACAGTTTGCTAATCACCATTATTAACACAATAATGGTGACTGGCTTTAATAAGGCTTGTTAAATCCCTCAATGCACACAGCAGTTTTCACTGTTAAAGTCAAAGCTGTGCTTTCTAGGCACTGCCCAGTCCCTGCTGAACCCCCAGAATTTTGATCCATCTATGGTCAGCTTAAGTCCACTATCCCCCAATGCCCACTCTCCATTCTGCAGCCATGCCTTCTCTGTTCCCTTTGTTACTGTTAAAAGACCGAGCCTGCAACTTTCCGCAGCCACCGCCTATCTCAGAAGAGAGTACAACATTAGTAACTGGCAGATTGTGTGAATTACAGTGGCTGGAGAGCAATACTGTCATTCACAAAAAATACAAGCTGACAATAGCACATGCTGGCAGCTACTACATTTGTCTGAGAGAGATTAGTATAGTAGCTGCTGGTATGTGCTATTGTCGGCTTGTGTTTTTGTGGATGACACTGCTGCCCCCAACCATTCACACAACATAAACTGCCAGCTACTGCTGTAGTAATTGCCTCAGGACTAGCTGGCAGCCGCAGGAGGTTGCAGACTTAATCTTTTAACAGGAGTAGAGGGAGCAGGAGTAGAGGGAGCAGGAGAAGCACAGCTGCAGGATAGAGAGGGGGCTGAGGGAGGGGCTCAGTCTTTCAACAGTAGCCAATGAAGTAAGGCTGCAGAATGGAGAGGGGGCTGCTAGAAGTTGTGGGCTCAGTCTTTTATCTATAGGAAGGGAGCAGAGGAGGCATGAACTGCAGGGAAAGGGGGGTTTCAGAATTGAGAGGGGGCTATGGCTTCATTGCTTCCTGTACTTCTCCCACAGGAACAGTCATCATTTGGGCTTCTGTCTGGGGTGGAGCTACAGCCAGCATTGACAGTAATAAACAATGCAGTTTAAACAAACCACACCACAGATTTTAACGAGTGCTGTATGTACTGGGTCCCCTGGGGGATTTAACAATTCTTTTTAACTTCTGTTGAGAGTTTAAATGTAAACTTCCAATACATTTCCAGATGTATCTCTGCACACACACACTTTACATTCCCATTACTTTATTTTTTATTTTTGCATTGCTGAAGTCCAATATGCCATCCTGGTATGCAAATTTTCCTGGTCATCAGTTAACCAATGTTGTGAAAACACAGAATCCTTATTCTGTTTTCACATTGTAGACTTTCACCAACTCTACCCATTTGAAAACCAACATCAGCACTGTAATTATCACTTCAGTGATGCCATCTTCTAATTATTCAATATTAATATTGTAATAAATACAAAAAATAGTGTCCTCCTTCTAAACCCTATAAGAATTTTTTTCTAGCTATAAGACCAACTGGGTGTTGTTTTTCAGTTTAGCATAGTTGCACTGTTTCCTGGATGCCATCATAAAGTTTCTGAAGTTTTGTGCTTGTTATCTCAGGTTACTCTTTAAAGATTCCGTTTTGGTTAAAGTATATGCGCCTGTTTTTTTTTTTTTTTTGTTTCTTAGCTGGCTGTTTAGGTAAGAAGCAAAACTGTTTTGATGACTTCCAATATGCAGCTGAATTTCTGATTAAGAAAGGATATTCCTCTTCTCAGAACATCACCATCAATGGAGGATCAAACGGTGGCCTTCTAGTAGGTAAGTCTATTTAAATGGTTTACCTTGATATGTTTGTATTATTAAGTAAAATATTGTATGAGCAGGGACGTGCTGAGCAGTTTTATAGCTAGTGACTTTTCTCCATATACACCCTAATTTGTCAGCTTGGCTTATTTAGAAGTTTTTTTACCCCTTTTCTTTTTTGTTTTTTTCTTTGTTACTGGTAACCCATTTTTAACAAAACCTGTCAATTGCCATTCCCCTGTTCAATGAGAGTGCATTTAACTAGTCACTAAGGCAGTCTCATTGGACAGGTAATGGCCATTGGCAAAGTTTACACGGCTTAGCCATGAGATCAGAGGAATTTAGAATCAAGCAACAAGTCATAAAAGAGCGCACAATAAGGTTAATAAAATTAACATTAGGCATTGTGTAATGTCTGGTTAAGTAGGACGTTGACTTTAAAAAAAAGCTTAAAATTGAGTACAGGTTCTCGGAAGAAAAGGGTGGTGGGGGCAACCATTCTGTCCCCGCCAGTGCCATGCTATATTCCTCTGCTTCTAGTTCCACCCTCTCCTTGTTTTGCCTAGTTGTTATCACTTATGCTGTAATCCTTGCGTCTGTGCACTGGAAGTAAATTATTGTGCCACCTGGCTATATTCCTAGCATTTTACAAATGCTGGGACTGTACACTATACTGTGCGTGCTCAACAGTATCTGTACAGATTTGAAAAAATTGCTTGCAGGTTAGTAAGAGTGTTTTGCCAGCAGAGAATTAAAAAAAAATTCTTCTACCAAAAGACCCTAAATGTGGGGATAAAAATGTTTAAGCTTTACCTCTGATTTAAACTAAGCTGAGATTTTGTAGCTATATAATCCAGTTAAAGCTTTTTATGTGGTAAGAATATGTATATACTCGAGTATAGGCCGACCCGAATATAAGCCGAGGCCCCCAATTTACCCCCAAAAAACTGGAAAACTTATTGACTCGTGTATAAGCCGAGGGTGAGACATGGCTGTCCATCCCTGTGTGTCCGTCCATCCCTGTGTGTGTGTCCGTCCATCCATCCCTGTGTGTGTGTCCATCCATCCATCCATCCATCCATCCCTGTGTGTGTGTCCGTCCATCCATCCCTGTGTGTGTATCCATCCATCCATCCATCCCTGTGTGTGTGTGTGTGTGTGTGTGTGTGTGTGTGTATTCATCCATCCATCCATCCCTGTGTGTGTGTGTGTGTGTGTGTGTGTGTGTATCCATCCATCCATCCATCCATCCATCCCTGTGTGTGTGTGTGTGTATCCATCCATCCATCCATCCATCCCTGTGTGTGTGTGTGTGTGTGTGTGTGTGTGTGTATCCATCCATCCATCCCTGTGTGTGTGTGTGTGTGTGTGTATCCATCCATCCATCCATCCATCCCTGTGTGTGTGTGTGTGTGTGTGTGTGTGTGTGTGTGTGTGTGTGTCCGTGCAGCCTTGTGTGTGTGTCCAGCCTACCTGTGTCCCAAGCCTCCGTCCCGAGCCGCCGTCGTCCCGAGCCTCCTCCGTCCCGTGCCTCCTCCGTCCCGTGTCGTGCCGATGGATCGCCGCTCCAGGATCGCCGCTCTTCTCGGCGGCCATTCTACAATTCAAAAGCCCCGCCTCCGCCTGTGATAGGCGGAACACTCAATTTCCCAGCAGCCTGTGTTCCGCCTATCACGGACATCCTCTCATACTCGTCCGTAGTATGAGAATGAACGGATGTCCGTGATAGGCGGAACACTGACTGCTGGGAAATTCAGTGTTCCGCCTATCACAGGCGGAGGCGGAGAAGGAGGCGCGGCTTTTGAATTTTAATGTCCGCCGTCTGTCTGCTCGATACGCTGATCGAGCAGTCAGACAGCGGTGACTCGAGTATAAGCCGAGGGGGCACTTTCAGCCTCAAAAAAGAGGCTGAAAATCTCGGCTTATACTCGAGTATATACGGTAGTTGGAATTAAGTAAAGCTAAAGTGGACCTTGGGGAAGTATAAAATGTCAGAGGTTACACGTTGTGACTTCCCACTGGGTTTTAGTCACAAGTCTGACTCTCTCTACTTGTATTATGCTGTAGCTTTATATGTATTGTATGTGGCAAATGATTCAAATTTCTTTTCAGCTACTTTAATGTCCTATATGACTTTGCAAGAGACCTTTAGCCTTTCTCTGTTAAAGCGGTTCCAAAGACTTCAGGATATTTTACCTTAATGCATTCTCTGCATTAAGGTAAAAACCCTTCTGTGCTGCAGTCAACCCCCGCCCCCCCCCCATATACCTACCTAAACCCAATCTTGACCCAGAGACATGTTGAAGAGAAGCTCTCTCCTCTCTCTCCCTCTTCACATGGCAGATTGGCTCCTGCTGCAGTCAATCAAATTCTGTGACTAAGGAGTGGAGGGGTGGCTAAACCATGCTGTCTGTATCTATAGACACAGGCAGTGTGGCTCAGGATTGGGAAAAGTAGGAAGTGGCATCTTATGGTGGCACACCAAGAAGAGAAGGAGCCAGGAGCGGCAGCGGGGAACCCAAGAAGGTGGGGATTGGGGCCACTTTGTTCTATTCTATTGCACAGAGCAGGTAAGTATAAATCTGTTGGCTTAAAAAAAAAAAAAAAAAAAAAGGTTTACAGTTGTCACTGTAAAAAATACAGTTGTCGCTTCTGCATGTAACTTGCTGATGGGACAATGAAGCAACACACTGATAAGTCATCAATTCCTCAAACTTGGCTCCCTCTTGTCAGGATTTTTGTCTATATGTACGACAAAGACTGATTGGTTACTAGTATTGTTCTTCTCCTAGTTTAAGTGTTGCTATGCAGAGTGAAATCAAGACAGATTGTTAATTATATTAGATATATCAATAATACACAACTACATTAAATAGAATTCAGTTTTAATATGATCATTTCAAACTCTGTTCAGCAAGGTCCTTAACCTAATTTTTGCTTTACCTTTGCCAAAGTAAACACTTTGCTACATCCTCATATTATGCAAAAGTAAATATATTGAGGAAATTGTACTTCTTGGTTTTCGAGATTATCTATGTTCTACTAATCCTTTATAGGAAACTAAATTAAAAAGCGTCCGATAATGCAGTGGCTATATTTTTGCTTCAAATCTGTAGGGAAAAGACCTACATTTTTCTGCATGACAGAATTACTTGCTACCTGAGCAGCTGATCTACACATTTCCTGCTTTGACATTCACTGTACAAGTTTCCTCTTCTTTATTATAAGGATCCTTTTGTTCCCCAAAGATTTAATTTCCATTGTTCCCTCTAAGAACAAGGCTATGAATTGTCAGTTTCCTCATTTTTATAAATGTGGTCTGAAAGTAAATGCATATTATACATTTCCAGTAGGGATGAGCCGAACACCCCCTGATTTGGTTCGCAGCAGAACATGCGAACAGGAAAAAAAATTGTTCGAACACCGTTAGTCTATGGAACACAAACGTGAAAAATCAAAAGTGCTAACTTTAAAGGCTTATATGCAATTTATTGCCATAAAAAGTGTTTGGGGACCTGGGTCCTGCCCCAGGGGACATGTGTCAATGCTAAAAAAGTTTTAAAAACTGACGTTTTTTCAGGAGCATTGATTTTAATAAAGTGAAACAATAAAAATGAAATATTCCTTTAAATATCATGCTTATGGGGTCTCCTTATTCTGTCTGTAAAGTAGCACATCTTTCCCATGTTCATAACAGTGCCACAGCAAAATTACATTTCTAAAGAAAAAAAATGTAATTTAAAACTGCTCGCGACTGTAATGTATTTGTCGGATCTCGGCAATATAGATAAAAATCATTGGAAAAAAATGGCGTGAGTCCCCCCCAGTCCATTTTGTGGCAATTTTTTTTAAAGAAATGGTGTGGGGTTCCCCCCCAAAATCCATACCAGGTCCTTCAGGTCTGGTATGGAAATTAAGGGGAACCCCGTGCCAAAATTGAAAGAAATGGCATGGTGGTTCCCCCCAAATTCATACCAGGCCCTTCAGGTCTGGTATGGATTTTAAGTTATGTTATATGTGAATGTGTAATTGGGTACATTGTACCCCTATTCATTCACCAAAAAAAGTGTCAAAAAAGTAAAAATGACAGGAGACATTTTTCAACAATTCCTTTATTAAAAAAAAAAAAGTGTCCTGCAATGTCCATCCAATCTTTAATCACGGTGTCCGACGATCCTGAGGGAAAAAATTTGAAAAACTCTGCGACTGCCATGTTTTTGCTTTGACAGTTGTTATATAGACAAGGGCTCTGATCATGTGACATCAGAGGGAGGAGTCACCAGTTTACATCACCAGGTGGCCCACCCTCAGCTATATAACAGCTGTCATTGCAAAAAGGCTGCAGTCGGCAGGACGCCTCCCATGGAGGCAAAGTGTTTCCGTTTTTTTTTTCTCTGGACCGTCGACGCTGTGAATTTAAAGAAGGGGTACAGTGTACCTGATACCCATTCACATTGAGGGGCTGGGATTTGGGGGCATCCTTGTTTAAGGGGGCTTCCAGATTCCGATAAGCCCCCCGCCCGCAGACCCCCACAACCAGCGTGCAGGGGTTGTGGGGAAGAGGCCCTTGTCCCCATCAACATGGGGACATGTTTTGGGGGCACCCTCCCCATGTTGAGGGTATGAGGCCTGGTATGGTTCAGGAGGGGGTGTGTTCTCTCGGCCCCCCTCCTTTTCCTGAGGCCTGCTAGGCTGCGTTGTCGGATAAGGGTCTGGTATGCATTTTGGGGGGGACCCCACGCCATTTTTTTCATTTTGGTGAGGGGTTCTCCTTTAAAGGGGTTGTAAACACTCTGCATTTTTATTATATGCATTAAGGTGAAAAACCTTCTTTACTGCAGCAGTGCCTGAGCCCCCCTTATACTCACCTGGGCCCCAAAATTCGCACAACGGGAACAAGCATACCAGCTCCATGTCCTGATTGGATAGAGTGATAGCTCACAGCCATTGGCTCCCGCTGCTGTCAATCAAATCCAATGACGTGGGGACGAGGCCAAGTCCTACATTCGGCATCTATTCTTCTAGGGGGTTAAACGAGGCAGGGAGGAGCCGCGAGAGCCGCCGGGGGACCCCAGAAAAGCAGGTTTGGGGCCACTCTGTGCAAAATGAACTGCACAGTGGAGGTAAGTATGACATGTTTTATTAAAAAAAAAAAAAAAAACAAAGCCTTATAATCACTTTGAAATCCATACCAGACCTGAAGGGTCTGGTATGGATTTTAGGGGGGACCTGGTAATGCCGTTTATTTCAATAATTTTTATGTATATTGCTAGGATCTGGCAATACATTACAGCCACAACCTGTTTTAAAGGACATTTTTTCCTTCAGAAATGTAATTTTGCTGCTCTCATTCATTACACTATGTACGGCCGCCGTGTTAGCAGCCTTACTTAGTGTAGGATATGGACTTAGCCCCCGAGCCATGATTGGCCAAAGGCACCCTGCCTTTGACCAGTCATGGCTCTCACAACAGAGCATGCTGTGATTGGCCAAAGCATGCAGGTTAGGTGCTTGATTCGGCCGATCAGCAGCCACCAGTGCACTGCGATCTTGGGGCGTTCCGCGGGCGCTCAAATTTCCCGTGAATGCCCCAAAATGTTCTAAATTCTGTGAACACCCAATGTTTGAGTCGAACTTATGTTTGACTCGAACATCAGGCTCATCCCTAATTTCCAGTACTTTCTTTTCCACTACAAAGTCCAGTGGAAGTATTTTATTGCACATCCATTAAGAGACAGGGAAAGTCATTCAAGTTTGGTTTATACTGCCCCATACAGGAAGATTGGACACTGACAAACAAGAGAACCCATATACACTGACAAACAAAATAAATCTAGGCTAGCCCAGGATAACCTCTCCTACTACCAGCATGCTTCAGTTTTTTACTGGTGTCCCTGGAGGATAAACATCTTTTCTTTAGCTCGGAAAAGTCTAACCAAATTCTACTAACATAATTTTTTTCCATTTTCATAACTTTTTTTTCTTCAATTAAGACTCTTTCATCTCTTTCGCACACACCCGGCTTAAGCCTGGTATTTGGAGTGCCACGTCCAGATCCTACTGGACTGGACATTGCAGGACTACCCTGGAAGTGACCTTCGGCTCTGGTTTCTGCATAAAAGTGCTTTTACTTGGATTGTTTAACACCTTTGAAATTCCAACTGTCTGTTAGTTCCTAATGTGGAAAGGGTGAATGCTGAGCGATTGAGAGCAGATGTCATCCACTGGGTAGAAGGGTGCACTTGTGTACTCTTCTTTAGTTCTGCTATGTAGGTCAGAAAACATCTCACTGATGCTCCTGCATTGCAAATAACTACACGGAACTCCAATCTCTACTTGCTGCATGCCTACAGTGACTGTGGATACTTCCGACCATCCAACCCCTAGCTGCTACAAGCTCTTTGAGTTTCATGAGTACCTGAGGTCTTGCTTCATGGACAAACATCCTGGCAAGTTGTTTGCAAAAGTTTTAAACATACGTCCAAGAGTCCAAAGTTTTTTTTTTAACTTTTTTTTAAGGATTTTTAGAATGATATACAAATACAAAAAAAAGCTAAATATTAAAGTCACCAGACTGGCACCTACAACCAGTCACACTTAAACAAAATCACAGCCCTCCAACCCACCCTCTTACACACATAATTTTCAGATCCATATTTAATAAAGCAATCCGAACGTTTATATATGGCATGGCAAACAAGGGGTTAAAGACAGATCATGGCTGCTGTTTGTACCGTCTTTGACAGTCACTGAAGGCTTTTCAGATAAAAGTGATCACATTTATAGGGCTCTAAAAGTAATTGTAATGACCTTATCTCATTGTTATTTACATCTAGGAAAGAGTATCCACCTGGGATCATTAAATCGCACTCTAGCAGCATAACAATTTGATGATTCTATGTTGGTACTCTTAGGAAAACATTTCCCTATGTCTCCAAATTACATTTGATGTGAAAACTTTTAATCAGCATTGTTACACTGTGGAAATTTCCTAAATGTTGATAACAACAAAATCCGTACCTGTAAACACTACCTGTCATTTGAGTTGTACACTGTATTTGCAGTGTATTCTGTTGCTCCCAGCAACTACTTTAGGTGAGCAGGCTTCAGTTTGATTTGTTACACTGTTCTTTACAATTAATGCGCTTAGAGGTGCTAAGCTTTGACCTCATATTATATGGTTTTGAGGATCACTGCCTAAATGGATAGCTCCTTATCACTTGCTGTAAAGGACATTTATTCCCTTTCCTGAAATGGGGGTAAAAAAAAGAAGAAAATCAGACCCCGCAACACCAAAAAAAAAGGCTAAGTGCACACTACACAGGTGCTAGATTTCTCTATAACCTGCAGCTAAATGAGAACAAAATCCTGCCTTCTGATAGTGATATAATACATTAATATAGGGAATTCGTGTACAGTTGTAGCCATGCAATCAAATCAGAGGCAAAATTAGCTAAACCATACTGTGATAGCAATTAAAGTTTATATCCTGACAGGTTTGCTCTAGGTGTTGTTTTTGGAACTTTTAATATTTAGAAGGAAATTATCCCAAGATATCCCAGGAACAAATTTGAGCTGCCTGTGACCTTCTTTTTATTTCCTTCAGACATGTTTTGAGATTCTTTTACATTCCCAATTGGATGAAATTAGTTCCGATGCAAGCAAATGCCAGTGTATTTAAGCCCTTATGGATTATTTGATGGTTCTGCTGCTATTCTAAAACACTTTTTTATGCAATGCATTATTTCTAAGCCTATTCAGCATCTAAAATATATATGTGTCAATGTTACTTTGAAGCTGCCTGTGCAAATCAACGTCCTGACCTTTTTGGATGTGCAATTGCTCAAGTTGGTGTTATGGACATGCTGAAATTCCACAAGTTTACTATTGGTCATGCTTGGACCACGGACTATGGCTGCTCAGACAAGAAGGAACAATTTGAGTGGCTATACAAGTAAGTTTTCTCTTCTTTCTATAATCTCTTTACTTTGTTAAAGTAGAACATCAGCCTAAATATTTTCTAGCAAAGGTTGCAGCTTTTGTCATATTATAATGCTTTCTGTGTCCCCCGGAGAGATTTTATTGCAATTTTGTCCCTTAAACACACCAGTATGTGCGCGGAGACTTCAGGTATAATAGACTTGAGAGGGCTGTCGACGGATTTGGCCTATTGCAGTTCAGAAACCATGTTCTGTCAGAGAATGGACTGCAACCTCTGCAAGCACCCCCTGAGCAACTAATCAAGGAGTATGAACTTTTTCACCTGATTACAATTGTTTGATGTGAGCAGTTCCAGGGGTGTCTGCTCCATACATAAACGTGTAAACTCCGCCAATATGAATGTGCATATTTAAGCCACAGTGAGGAACAAGATCGAGCCTAAGACAAATACTGTCCCTCTTGGTATAATGTTCTCTGACATAAAGTCCACACAAGACAAAATTAAAAATTACAAAAAATATATATTTTTGTGAAAGAAAAATGTTATACTTCTTTCAAATTTTTTTTAAATCATAGCACCTTGTATTTTTTGCTTTGTCAGTTGATTCGTTTTAGCTTGTAGGAAAGCTTTGTTTTCAGGGGTACACATTTCTGTTTGTCATTTAATTATTTTAGCAGAACAAGTAGCAATTATTATAGGAAATAGTAATCTGATAGTGGTATATGCTGAACTCAGTGTATGGTAAGAAATGAAATGATAATGTGTACGGCTGGATGGAGGGAGTTTGAAATCTTATACTGTAAGCACTTATTGATTTGATTTAATGGTATACTATAGCACTGATACAGCAGGAAAGAATGCTACTGTGCAGGAAGGAAAGTGATGTTTTGATAGTCTGTGCATTTGTAATGTTGCTGTCTTCATTTTAGTATCCCTGATGGTAATTTGGCTAAACTGGGTTGGACGAGCACTATGAAAATTGTTGCTTTTTGCAGTCTACAATGAGATATCTTTTGTGTAGAAATACGTTGATTCCGTTTTACAGTACTGCCATCATAGTTGCTAATCATTTTTGTTTTCAGTTTGGTATAGTATAATTGTTATTTGATGGTATGCTAACCAAGTTTAGCTTTTATTTGTCACTGCAATGCAGCTCCATATTTGAAGGCTTTTGTTGCTGCACCAGAATACCTGTTTCAATGGCACTTTCATGCCACTTTTAGACGGCTTTCACACCAAGCCCCGGGGGTCGTCGGTGGTAAAGCATTGCTATTTTTAGCACTGATAATTGGCCGCTAGTGGGGCGGTTTTAACTCTCCCACTAGCAGCAGAAAAAGGGTTAAATCTACCCACAAAATGCTGCCGAGCGGTATTTTGCAGACGGTATCGCAGCGCTGCCCCATTGATTTCAATGGGGAGCAGCGGTGGAGGAGCAGTGAGTTCATCGCTCCTTCACCACTCCAAAGAAGCTGCTGGCAGGACTTTTTGTGATGCCCTGCCAGCGCACTGCTCCAGTGTGAAAGCCCTCAGGCTTTCACACTGGAGTGAAAGGAGCTGCTTTTTTCAGGCGCTATTTTTTAGCACTATAACACCTAAAAAACGCTGGCAGTGTGAAAGGCATCCTAAAGTGGGTAGATTTTTGTGTGCGTCAATAAATTTTGTCTCTTCAACGCAGCTTGAGTTGATGCTTGTTTTTTAGAAAAGATTCCCTTAAAGTGGAAGTAAACTCCCCTATCGTTTTCAGCCAAGGATTTTAATGGAGTTTAATCTTCAACTGCTATGGTGCTGCACATGTGATTCATTATGACACCAGCCATTGGATGGTTTGATAGTTTGGCTGAGAGCACAGCCAATGCTGTACAGCCATTCCCGGCATGCCTTTTATTTTTAACTGTTTAAATCCATGGGTTTAATTTTACTGAAGATGTTAAACTTACTGGCCTGTAGTTACCAGCTTTCTCATGGATAGGTACAATATTAACCATATGTCATGGGTAACTTTTTCAGTTAGAAGAGATTGATAAAAAAAAGATCAGTTAACAGTCCCACAACTATACCTTGAAGTTTTCCTAGAGCTCTGGAATGGCTACAGTGAGGCCACCTTTGCTTCTAGAAACTCTGATTAACCTTCACTTATAGAACCAATATGATCCTCCAACTTGTATTTATTTTTGTCATGTAGACTGAGCCAAATGGTTTGCTTCATTTGGGTCTCTTTCAACATAAGTATTGTTCTGTTTTAATTTTTGTGCTTGCATAGTATCTTTTCCTTCCATCACCAGGACCCAGAGCCAGGAAACAAATCAATAAGAGAAAGCTATTTACACTTCTTATAAAAATGGTGTGCAGCATTTGTATAGGTGGTAGACAACATTTAAACCTTGCTCAGTGAATAGCCTTTCCTTCTTCTTTAACCACCCCATTGGTCAAGTCCTAAGAAACTCAACAAACCCCCCATTTAGTTTTTACCTCTTAGAGATACAAATGCTCCTTATCAAAGAAAAATCCACCCCCATTTCTCAATTTAAATAAATTTCCAAAAACACCTAAAAGGCTGGGAGTGAAATATTCAACCACATGATGTATGCTTAAGCACTGAGAAGATGTGAACAGACCCGGGACTGCATTATTAGTGGGCCAAGCCTAAAGCAAACCTGTGCCATTTGTGACCACCTGTATATTAGTACAGTTGCCATGTATGTTTCTGCCACAGCTACTATCTTGTAACTAAAAATTTGATTTAAAAAAAAAAATCTACCTCTCCATGTGTGTTTTTTTATTTTTACTTTATTGTCTTGGTCGCTACCTTAAAGCAATTCTGCTACTAAAATAAAAATTCAAAATCAAAGCTACCTGCAAAGAAAACATAGAATACCCACTTCTCCTGCTGCCCACACCACCGATCTCTGCAGTAATAAAAAAAAAAACCTCTGGCTAAAAATGGTTCAGAATCTGACACTGTAAATTTTTTGGTTCAGTGCCATCCTTTGCCACCAGTTGTTACTATGTTTTGTAGTGACTTACGGGGTGGCTAGAAAGAGAAACCACAGCTCAGGCACTAATATAATTTTTCTTTTAGGAACCTGTTAAAGTTTTTTGTATAAGTAATTTTGACATGATATTTCTGTTTGATTTCCTTATAAACCATGTTTTTCTTACATTGTAGGTACTCACCACTTCATAATATCAAAGTGCCTGATGATGGAAAACAGTACCCATCCACATTGCTTCTCACAGCTGACCACGACGATAGAGTTGTCCCTTTACACTCTCTGAAATTCATAGCCACTTTACAGCAAGTTGTGGGCCAAAGTCCAAAGCAGCACAATCCCCTCTTCATCCATGTAGACACCAAAGCTGGCCATGGGGCAGGAAAGCCAACTACTAAAGTGATTGAGGAGGTTTCTGACATGTTTGCCTTCATCGCACAATGCCTAAACCTTAGTTGGATAGAATAAATGAAACTGAGCAAGTTTCCATTTTTACATAAGGGCTTTTATGTCACATAAGAAACGTCAATGTGATATCCTAGCACATCTTTTACATCTATCCTTATTACTTGAGGTGAATGAAAATATTGGAATCATGTGGGTATCGGCAAATGAATCTTTGTGTTACAATGTTTTTGAGTTTTATTCATGGTTATACTGTAACTTTGTAAGCATATTTTGTCCACACAACAAATATGAAATTGAAATGACCTAAACAATAATGGTGCATATCAAATAAAATGATTACTTACACGTTTTGTGGTATACAAAACTTACTATTCATCATTTACGTTTGCTATTAATGTTTTCATATTTGTTTTATTATTCTATAAAATGATGTGGTGTATATTTTTAAAAATTATGTAGTCTAGTCATTCTTTTTATTGAAGTCCCACATCTGGCTTGATAATCGAGAATTTATTATTTTAGACCTAATCTATTGACTGGGTAATTATGAGGTGGAAGCTACCTCTACAATGATTGGCTATTATACTTAAAGACTGTATCTGCTTGTGCATGTGGTTTACTGCTTCCTACTTGCATAAAGGTTTGATTTAGACAAATAACATCTGGGTCTTTCAAATGTGGCATGTGTAGCAAGTTCTGTAAAAGTACATGAAACTCAGTGTTGTAACAGCCAAACTTTTTCCAGGTTACCAGTATCTTTGTGGCAAATTTCACCAGTTTTTAAGAATGCGTTAAAGTTTTTCTTGACATAAAGCTCTATAACTTTACCAGTACTTCTAAGCTAAACTGCACTAACCATCACACCCCTGCTGCTTAACTTCCCAACAGAGCCATGACCCAGACAATCTTTACATGCTTGGCAAATAAATACTCTTTAGTGCTGGTGGAATTGGGCTATCCAGTCTTGATATACAGATCCATTCAAGGTAAAAGTACTGCAGTGCATAAGCATGGCCAATACTGAATAGGCTTTCGCCACCAAGGATGCAAATATGGTGATGGTGTGGGTGGGAATTAGTGCATTATAGCTTAGGAAACCAGATAAGTAAATTTGTGTCAGTTTAAAAAATAATGAACTTGTCAGTTAAAAAGTGAGCAGCAGACAAGTAGGAAAATACAAATGGTAACTCTGCAGTGGCTTATTTTTTATAAACGGTGCACTGAACACTGCCACGGTTGGATATATCATAACAGGAAACAGTATTTAATTGTTACTCTACCATGTAACACAATTTATGTTCAGTTTTTATTACATTAAAAATATTCCTACAACTGAAATGTTCAAAGTTTTTTCATTAACAGAACTGTGGGTTAAACAGGGCAACCCATGGGAACAATTATGTATATTTACAGGCACCAAAAATTATGTAAAACGGTCAATCCATTTAACATACAAGTATTTAAAATGTTAATGTATAGTTAAATGTATTGACTGTTCTTCAGATAGTCAACCAATGGGGTAAACAGAATCTTTATTGCAAAAGACTATGCTGTGGGTCCAGCCAGAAGTATGGCATACAGTATCGTGGAGATTTAAGGACTGTCATACTGGGAATAAACTTGTCAGTCTGGGATCAGGCACAGAGGCCAGTGGCTAAATTAATACATAAGCAGATCCCTCTAGCGATAATGCAAGTTCACCCAAGGCACAGGGTCTAAGCTCTAGCTAGTCTTCACCAGAGCTTCTGAAAGTAGAGATGGGTTTAACTGTGTGCTAATGCCAGGTTGCGGTCCTCTGGATTGCCCCAGCAGGAAGAGAGCAAAAGGGGGTCAGGTAGCAGATGCGACAAATAGGGAACAAGCAGAAGTTTAGTTGAACAAGCCAAGTAGCAATAAGTAATAACCGGATGGAATCAGCAGAAGTGTAGTCTATGAACAAGCCAAAAGGTCAGTAACGAGTAATAGCTGGATGGAATTAGGTGGAAGCATAGTTGATGAACAAGAGAAGGGTCAATAATGAGTGGTTGCAAAGATCAGGACAGCAGCAGGTATGTTATCGGCTGGAGAGAGCATAATAATCTGACAAACAGGAAGTGCAGAGATATGGCTTAAATAGGAAATTCATGGGATAAGCAAACACTTCAAGGTTTAGCAGAGACTAGGTATAAAGCAGGAATGTCCACAGGATCAGAGATGGAGCTGCCCAGAATTTCAGGTGGCACAGTGAGAAGAGCCATAGCCAGACACCGCAGAGGTCCCATGTTCAGATCCGGATCCTGATAGTACTCCACTCAGTCCAAGAAGGCCCATGGATGTCATATCCTTCCTCTTGAACCAGATATTGGAATTTTTCCCTAAATATCCTGGAATTACGAATTCTTACAACCACAAATTCCTCTTCACCCTGTTCCTCAACAGGGGGAGGGGGTGAAAGAATTCTTCCAGAAAAAGGATTTTTATGAAACGGTTTCAGTACTGTTGTAAAAAACGGGGTGAATCTTCATACTGTCAGGAAGTTTTAAGCAAAAGCTAACCCGGATTGAGTTGAGCAGAAATTTGGAGAGGTCCCACAAACTATTCGCTCAACTTAGAAGAGGGAACATGAACCTCTAAATTTGTGGTAGATAACCAAACTTTGTCACCCACATGAAAAGTAGGGAGTGATCTGCAATGTATGTCAGCAGCCTTTTTGTAATATTCCTGAGCAACCTTTAAAGTAACAATTTATTTCTAGTACTATAGTTAATCTGCCAGTAACAATAGGAATTGGAGTTGAGATAAAATGATAACCAGCATTTAAAAAAAAATACTTTTGAGAAGTGGAACTATGCTCAGGTTTGTTATATGAGAACTTCGCTGTTGGAAGATAGTCCATCCAGTTGTCTGATCTTGTTCAAATCACTGTAGCATTGTTTTTCTCCACATAAGGGAGGGCCAGGCTAAGGCTTTAATCAGGAGGTTAATAATAAACTGCATGCAAAAAAGTGCAAAAAAATCCTTGGAAATATTCCAAGCTTTACTTACCAACCAGCCTGCGACCAACCAGATTAACCTGTCTAACAGTATGCATTTAAAAACGGGTTTAGTTGCACAAATTTACAAATACATGCTTAAGCTACAGCAAGGCACCCTGTGATCTGTAGACCCTAAACCCAATTTGTGCAACTAATGTTTTTTTAAACGCATACTGTTAGGTTAATCTAGTTGGTCGCAGGCTGGTTGGTAAGTAGATCTTGGCTTTTGTTTGATATGCATTGCCTTCCAATGCTCCTTGCTGCAAAGGCCAGTTATAGGTGAGGGCAGTTGCACATTTTTGCATGCTTGACACCTTTGCAGCCATTGTGCTACATGCTGGGTGTTCAATGTGCCCCTGTATCTTTTAAGGGAGGGGTGGGCTCCCTCCAGTTCATCTGCCTTCGTCTATCTCATCAGAATGCATGTGCACTGTGGAGCCTCTTAAAGGTTAGAGGTAGGATCTACAGATCACAGGGTGTCTTGCTGGGGCCTGTAGCTTACACATGTATTTGCACATTTTTGCAACTAAACCCCTGTTTTTAAACGCCTACTGTTAGCTTAATCTGGTTGGTCGCAGGCTGGTTGGTAAGCAGAGCTTGGAATTTTTCCAATGATTTTTCCTTGTCTTTTGTTTAATAATAAACCTCTCCTTTTTCCTCTCAAGAGTGCATGCAGCAGGTTGCATCTGTAAGTATATATGCAACATTGGTTAAAGAAACCTCTCTAATGGCGATGGTCTCCATTGAACTCGAGTGGAAAAGGCATGCATGCATTAACATCTACAGTAGCAGTATCTTGGGAATTAAGTCCTGCACTTGTCTCTGCAGACCAAGTATGTAGCCATTTCACTGATTGGTAACTCAGCAATTTGGTGCCTGAAAAGGAGCCACAACAGTTGCTATAGCATCTTCCATATTTGTGGCCAGATTATTCTGTCACGGTCTGAGATCAGACACAGAGGCCAGTGGCTGTAGCAGTAGAGAGGCTCACACAACAGTCTGCTGAATAAATACATAAGCAGATCTCCCTAGTGCAATCATGCTGGCTTACCCAAGGTGGAGATCTAAACGCTAGCATGTCTTCACCAAAGCTCCCGAAGGTGGAGATGGTTTTCACTATGGGGTAATACCAGGTCACAGCTTTCTGGATTGTTCCAGCAGGAAGAAAGCAAGCAGAGGTCATGTAGTGGATGAAGCAGATAAGGAACAAGAATAGTCGATGAACAAGCCAAAATATCAGTAACGAGTAGTTGATGGGATCAGGCACAAGTAGAGTTGAAGAACAAGCCAAAAGGTCCGTAACAAATAGTAACTGGATGGGATCAGGTGGAAGCACAGTCGATGAGCAAGACCATGACCAAGAGTCAATAACGACTGGTTGCGACAGCAGCAGGTATGCAAAGAGCAAGGTATCGCTTGGAGAGAGCACAATAATCTGGCAAATATGAAGTGAAAAGACCTGGTTTAAATAGGAAGTTCCATAGGAGGAGCAAAGAGTCCAAAGTTCAACAAATAAAGTATAATAAAGCAGGAATGCCCATGGGATCAAATAAGCAGCTATCCAGCATTTTCGAAGGAACAGCGATAAGAGCTACAGCCAGACATCGCAGAGGTCCCATGTTCAAATCCAAATCCTGACACTAATATAAAGGGTAATGGGTAAACGCCAAACATCTGTAACAGCTTGTAAATGCGGTAACTCACGTTTAGCCACCTTTCACTTACAGGCATTTTACATTTTTGACTATTTAGAAGCATTTTTTTTTTCTTTTCCAAAAGCAACAGGGGCATGTAAACGTGGCAAAATGGATGTTTTTAAACATTGTTTACTATCTGTCAAGTTAAATCCTTCGGGGGAGGTTGTATTAAGCCTAAGAGATTGCACACTGCTGTTTCAATGCTGGATTGTTTTCTATGTGAAGGGGAAATTTTTAATAAAAGGATCGAGTTGTGTTTTTGATATTACGCTACATGGTTTTCTCTTGGCTTTTGGCATCCATGTTTATCATTACCCTGATTAAATATAGTGGGTAGAGTAAAATGTGTACATTTTTATTCTAACAATATATTAAAACATACAAAAATTAACACAGAGCCCTGTGTCCTAGACATTAGGCTCTAAAATTACAGATGGAGTGACCTTTGGAAAATGGCCATTGTCAATGGTATCGTATACCATCTGTATGTTAAGTGCTTCAATGTTTCGCCGAAAAGACTACTGCTTCTTCAGGAGCTTGTATGGTAATCTAGAGCAATTATCACATTTAATACTATAGTAGAGAGCGATGGTTACAACATAGTTAGATATTCTGTGATACATATGTGGTGAGAGCCAATGTACACTGTCTTACCCAAGACAAGGTCAAAAAGGCATCAGCCTGGAAATTACGTGTCCATCCTGGCGAATGCGGGGAACCCCATACCAGGAGGGCACACAAAGTCCTCCGTCTAACGATATAATAGTGAACGTACTATATTAAGATATATATGTATTTTCTATGTAAACATGTATGAAATACCGTAGCAAGGAATACAGAGCATCCGAGGAAGGACCCCTCAAAAATGGAGCTAGGCCATGGCAGGAGAATTTTATTACAGGACCAATAGATCACTGCAAAAACTGAATTCAGGTAATGTGGATTGGTGTTATATCTTCATGAAAAGTTCCTCAGAGAGAAGATCTTTTTGTAATCTTTACAGACCAAAATCCAACTGGCTATGGCATGTTAGTAAGGAAGCTCTTTGGGCAGAATATACTAAAAATATAATGAATAATATTAAACAATTTTAGCTGCAGAAAACAGGACACTAACTACTGGATAGGCTGTTATATTACATGATTTGATTGCAGCTGTGCAAATAAAAAAGGTTAAATTCTAGTTTAACCACTTCAATACCAGGCACTTAAACACCTTCCTGCCCAGACCAATTTTGAGCTTTCAGCGCTGTGGCACTTTGAATGACAATTGCGCGGACATGCTACACTGTACCCAAATGAAATTTTTATCATTTTTTTCCCACAAATAGAGCTTTCTTTTGGTGGTATTTGATCACCTCTGCGGTTTTTATTTTTTGCTAAACAAATAAAAAAAATACCGAAAATTTTGAAAAAATAAATGTTTTTTTTTGTTTCAGTTTCAAAACTTTGCAAATAAGTAAGTTTTCTCCTTCACTGATGGGCACTGATGCGGTTACACTGATGGGCAATGATAAGGCGGCACTGATGGGCACCGAGGAGGTGGCACCAATGAAGTGGCACTGATGAGGTGGCATTGATGGACACCGATATGTGGCACTGATGGGTGGCACTGATGGGCGACATGGATGGGCACTGATAGGTGGCACAAATTGGCACTGATAGCTGGCACGGATTGGCATGGATAGGTGGCACAGGTGGGCATGGGTAGGCATGGATGGGCACTGATAGGCGGCACAGATGGGAACTGATAGGCGGCATTGTATTCTAATATATTGTACTAATGGATGCCAATCAGTGCCAATCAATAATGCATGCCAATCAGTGATGCCCATTGTGGGCACTGATTGGCATCCATTGTGGCACTGACTGGAATCCCTGGTGGTCTAGGGTGGCATACCTTGTCCTGGGCATCCCTGGTGGTCTGGTGGTGTCCCTGGTGGTCCAGTGTGGGCATCCTCGGGGGGGGCTGTGCTGATAATCGATCAGCACAGACCCCCTCTGTCAGAGGAGCAGCCGATCGGCTCTCCTCTACTCGCGTCTGACAGACGCGAGTGAGGAAAAGCCGATCACCGGCTTTTCCTATTTACACTGTGATCAGCCATGATTGGACACGGCTGATCATGTGGTAAAGAGTCTCCGGGGGCGCACAACAACGATCGCCGCGATGCGCGCCCCCGGGGGCGCGCAGCGGCTCATAATCCTGATCACGTCATATGACGTCCGGTCAGGATTATGCAACCACTTTGCCACCGTCTATTTGTTATAGGGCGGGCGGCAAGTGGTTAACCACTTGCCGACCGCACGACGATGTACGTCGACAGAATGGCACGGGCAGGCAAATGGGCGTACATGTACGTCCCTTTTAAATTTGCCGCCCTGCCATCGGGAGCGTGCCGCCGGCGGCGCGCTCCCGCGCTGGTCGGGACCCCCGGGAGTCCGGTCGCGGAACCCGCGGACTCGATCGCCGCGGGCATACCCGCAATCGTCTCACGGAGCGGCCAAATGAAGAAATGCCGTTGTAAACAGCATTTCTCCATTGTGCCTAGCAACTAGTGACGCTGATCTCTGCTCCATGTGATTGGAGCAGAGATCAGTGTTCACTAAATGAAAGCCCAACCCCCCCACAGTTAGTAACACACCCCTAGGAACACTTAACCCCTACACTGCCACCCACTGGTTAACCCCTTCACTGCCAGTGTCATTTACACAGGAATCACTGCATTTATATAGCAGTGATTACTGTATAAATGACAATGGTCCCAAAAATGTCGCAGTCACAATAAAAATCGCTGATCGCCGCCATTACTAGTAAAAAATAATAATACAAAATTATTAATAAAAATGCTATAAAACTATCCCTATTTTGTAAACGCTATAACTTTTGCGCAAACCAATCAATAATCGCTTATTGCGATTTTTTTTTACCAAACATATGTAGAAGAATACGTATCGGCCTAAACTGAGGGAAAAAAATGTTTTTTTATATATTTTTGGGGGATATATATTATAACAAAAAGTAAAAAATAATGCGTTTTTTTCAAAATTGTCGCTCTATTTTTGTTTATAGCGCAAAAAATAAAAACCGCAGGGGTGATCAAATACCACCAAAAGAAAGCTCTATTTGTGGGAAAAAAAGGACGTCAATTTTGTTTGGGAGCCACGTCGCACGACCGCGCAATTGTCAGTTAAAGCGACAGTGCCGAATCGCAAAAAGTGGTCTGGTGTTTGACCAGCAAATTGGTCCGGTCTGAAAGTGGTTAAACAAATGGTTAGAAATCTTAAAGGGAGAGATCCACCTTAGACCTTATAAGGATCTACGCTATGTAAAATTAAGCTTCTATAAAGTTCTACTGTAACAAAAATATCAGATTATTGGCTATTTTCAAAGAGAATGGATAGCAGAGATGAGATAACTTTTAAAACAAAAATACCCATGCACCCCTCACTGCATAGGTTAGATGCTCATTAAATCCAGGGGGGTGAAGAAGAGTTTATAATACTTACCTTCTCTTTGGTCCAGCAGGCTCCCTCAATGTGTGTTACTTGTCCACCCCAGCTTTCTCTGCAAGCTGCTTCTGACTTTGGTCACAATATATCTGTTAACACTAATTGAATATGAAGATATTCAGAATATGGCAGAATAAAACAGATCATAGGCCACCTGTGTCCAAGGAAAAAATAGTGACTGGTGGCTATCCTAATTCTTCCCCGTGTACTGTATATGCCCCAGCCATTAATTTGAAATTAAGTTTTAGTATTGTGGTGTGTGATGCCCTCATGCTGTTTGTAGTCATTTATCTGGCTCAGCCAAAATCTCCATCAGTGTAATGATTTACCGTATTTATCGGTGTATAACAAGCACATTCATTTTAAGAACGAAGTTTCAGGAAAATAAACTTAATTTTAAAGAAGGAACTTTGAAGCAAAATAAGGGTCAGTGCCCATCTGTAGCCTCACCATTGTCATCAATGCAGCCTCATCAGTCCACATCAATGCAGCAGCCTCATCAGTCCACATCAATGCAGCAGCCTCACCATTGCCATCAATGCAGCAGCCTCACCATTGCCATCAGTGCAGCCTGATCGATGCATATCTGCAGCCTAGAGGGGACAGGGAGGGGGGCAGGATGAGCACCGACAGATTATATACTGCCAGAATTTCCCATGGTAGACTGAACAGTGGTCCAATGGCAGCTCAGGAGATGGCACTTCCTAATATAGAGGCCGTCAAGTAAACAGGAGATTCTCACTGTGTGTAATCAGACAGCGCTCGTCCCTGTCCCCTCCGAGGCAGCTAAAATTGAAGTATTGACGTATAACACGCAACGCTATTTGCACCCGATTTTCAGGGTGAAAAAAGTGAGTGTTATACGCCAATAAATACAGTACTCACTTCCTATCAGAAATGTACTAGATCATATTTAATGGGATGGGGACTCCGGGTTTAAATAAGAAATACAATTGAGTACTGTCTGTGATACTTTTTAATTTGCACTAGCATCCAAATGTTCAGGATAAGCTTCCAGGGTGTACCCCCTTATTCATAGTCCAAGCAGTACTAATACAGAGTGTTAATTAAGACAGTCTGAGGGAGAAAAAAACTCTTACTTTAAAAAAAAAAATAGTTTACCCTGGATCAGAACTGATGTCATGATGTCGCTCTGGTCCTCCAAGGCCATAGAGGCAATCACAGACGATCTAGTCTCTCGCTGCCTCTGTTCCCTTCCGCTGCTTCGGAAAGCAATCGAGTGGCTAATGAGCCGCTTGGATCACTTTCATGAGAGAGCCAACCTCCAGATGAAAAAAAGGATATCAGAGTTATGGCTGATAGCTTTAACCATAATCCCAGTAAACCACTTGCAAACCACAACATATAGATATGTTTTGTGGTCAGCAAGTGATTAAAATTTACAACTTTGGGGGGGGGAAAAAAAACATTTCTTAATTTTACAGAAAAAGGTGGTCATTTGGGGGGTGTTTGTATTGTCTTGCCATTTTAAGGTCTCAAAATATGAGAGGCAGACAGTACACCAGCATAGATCAATTTTCCAATTATATTTACCATAGTTTGTAGACTCTCTAACTTTCACACAGACTGCATAGGATACATCTATTTTTTATTTTTATTTTTTCAGGAAGATACATTTTGGCCCAAATATATGAAGAATGATTTTATTATTTGCTAATTCAGAAACAAAGAAAAATGTTTTGTTTTATTTTATTTATTTTTTTACAATTTTTGGTCTTTTTTTTTCCTGTATGACAAAGAATTTAAAAAAAAATAAAAATCCAGTGGTGATTAAATATCACCTCTGGCTCCAAACATTTTTTAACCACTTTCAGACCGGACCATTTTGCTGGTAAATGACCAGAGGTCTTTTTACACTTTGGCACTGCGCTGCTTTAACTGGTAATTGCGCGGTCATGCAATGTTGTACCCAAACAAAATTTGCGTCCTTTTCTTCCCACAAATAGAGCTTTCTTTTGATGGTATTTGATTGCCTCTGCGATTTTTATTTTTTGCGATATAAACGTAAAAAGACCGCAAATTTTGAAAAAAAAATGATATTTTCTACTTTTTGTTATTAGAAAAATCCAATAAACTCAATTTTAGTCATACATTTAGGCCAAAATGTATTCAGCCACATGTCTTTGGTAAAAAAAAAGTCAATAATTGTATATTTATTGGTTTGCGCAAAAGTTGTCACATCTACAAACTAAGGTACGTTTTCTGGAATTTACGCAGCTTTTAGTTTACGACTGCCTATCTCATTTCTTGAGGTGCTAAAATGGCAGGGCAGTACAAACCCCCCCCCAAATGACCCCATTTTGGAAAGTAGACCCCCTAAGGAAATTGATAAGAGGCATGTTGAGCCCATTGAATATTTTATTTTTTTGCCTCAAGCGATTGAATAATGACAAAAAAAAAATTATTTTTTTTTTTTTACACAAAGTTGTCACTAAATGATATATTGCTCACACATGCTATGGGCGTATGTGAAATGACACCCCAAAATAAATTCTGCTGCTTCTCCTGAGTACGGGGATACCACATATGTGGGACTTTTTGGGAGCCTAGCCGCGTACGGGGCCCCGAAAACCAAGCACCGCCTTCAGGCTTTCTAAGGGCGTAAATTTTTGAGTTCACTTCTCACTACCTATTACAGTTTTGAAGGCCATAAAATGCCAAGATGGCACAAAACCCCCACAAATGACCCCATTTTAGAAAGTAGACACCCCAAGCTATTTGCTGAGAGGCATGTTGAGTTCATGGAATATTTTATATTTTGCCACAAGTTGCGGGAAAATTACAAACTTTTTTTTTTCACAAAGTTGTCACTAAATGATATATTGCTCACACATGCCATGGGCATATGTGAAATGACACCCCAAAATAAATTCTGCTGCTTCTCCTGAGTACGGGGATACCACATATGTGGGACTTTTTGGGAGCCTAGCCGCGTACGGGGCCCCGAAAACCAAGCACCGCCTTCAGGCTTTCTAAGGGCGTAAATTTTTGAGTTCACTTCTCACTACCTATTACAGTTTTGAAGGCCATAAAATGCCAAGATGGCACAAAACCCCCACAAATGACCCCATTTTAGAAAGTAGACACCCCAAGCTATTTGCTGAGAGGCATGTTGAGTCCATGGAATATTTTATATTTTGCCACAAGTTGCGGGAAAATTACAAACTTTTTTTTTTTTTTTTTTTTTTCACAAAGTTGTCACTAAATGATATATTGCTCACGCATGCCATGGGCATATGTGAAATGACACCCCAAAATAAATTCTGCTGCTTCTCCTGAGTACGGGGATACCACATATGTGGGACTTTTTGGGAGCCTAGCCGCGTACGGGGCCCCGAAAACCAAGCACCGCCTTCAGGCTTTCTAAGGGCGTTACAGTTTTGAAGGCCATAAAATGCCAAGATGGCACAAACCCCCCCCAAATGACCCCATTTTGGAAAATAGACACCCCTAAATTTAGGGGTACACTAGTGAGACTAGGTAATAAATGGCGGGTGCCCTGAAACTATAAAAAAATAACTAACCAACCAGCGTCACCTGTAACAGTTATATGGTGATCACTGGTGAAAGGGTTAACTAGGGGGCAATCAGGGGGCTTTATGCGGTAGTATATGGGGGTCCCTGGCGCTATAAAAAGCTGCGGCGAACCTAAATACCTACCTGCCTAACTAGCGTCACCTGTGACACTAATACAGCGATCAGAAAAACGATCGCTTATTAGGCTGGGTTCACACTGGAGCGATGCGGGAACGCCACGAATGCGCGGCGGGTTCCCGCATCGCATTGCCTCCCGGCGGCAGTTCACACTGCCCTATGCGAACTGCTGGGAGTGTCAGTGAAATGTTACTGACACCCCCAGATCAGTTCGCATATCGCAGTGCGATCTGCAAACTCGGATCGCATGGTGTGAACACCCATGCGATCCGATTCTGCTGCGGGCCAAAAAAAGGGTCCCGTGCGAATTTGCGGCGGGTGCGGCGGGTGTGGCGAATGGCTGAACTCGAATCGCACAGAGATCGGATGTGATTTGCACTGCAGTGCGGTGCGAATCACATCCGTTCTCAAACCGCTGCAATGTGAACCCAGCCTTAGTGACACTGGCGACGGGGGGTGATCACGGGGTTAAACCTTTATTGGGGGGGTTAGGGGGGTACATTAGAACTAAAGGGGGCTAACTCTAACTGCCCTAACAGTTATTACAGTCACAAATGACACCAATGCAAAAAAAATAAAAAAAATAAATGACATTGGTGTCACTGTGACTGGGGGGCAGGGGTAATTGGGGGGGTGATCGGGGGGTAAAGGGGGGGTGTGAGTGTGCCTGGCATGTTCTACTGTGTGTGTAGAGTGTTGGTGCAACTCACCGATCCGCTCTCCTCCGTGTCGGAACGAAAAATACCGACACGGAGGAGAGAATACATCACTTCCTCTCCTGTGTTTACATTACAGGAGAGGAAGTGATGTCACGGGGGATTTCCATTCGTCGAGAGCGATCGCGAGGGGGTGGCCATGAATGAATGGCCGCCCCCTCATCCCGGATCGCTCTCGAAGGAATGCCGACCGCCGCAGGCACCAGGGGGGGGCCCGATCGGGCCCCCCACCCGCGGGCAGGCAGGGACTTATATATACGCCCATATGCCTGCCCGTGCCATTCTGCCGACGTATATCGTCGTGCGGCGGTCGGCAAGTGGTTAATAAATATATATATAATACTTATATATATATATATATATATATATATATATATGTACACAATAAATTACAATTGTTGCATGCCTGAGTAATTGTCATTGAAAGTGTGGCGATGAAACCTGAAAAATAGCCTGGACTGAAAGGAGGTAAGCCTGGATTGTTGGTTAAAGAGGTTAAAGAAACATTGAATCAAATAAGATATCAGATATGCCATGCCAAGACATGTCTTTTTTCTTGATTTGGGATTAACATGGTATTCATCCATGACGCATATCCACAAATGATTTTAGGCAGAAAAGCACAAAGCACTTCTTGCAAACAAGCAATAATGTACCAAGGTTCCACTTACAATATCAAAGAATATGATGAAAAAGAGTCAGAAAGCATAGGGAAACAAGAAGTCCCTGGGGGTCTAAGTTCCCTTGAGGTCTGTAGGAAATATTGGATCCAACGGGACCATATTTTTTCAAGTAGTTTCTGTAAATCTTTAAAACAATGGGTATTACATATAAATTATAATCTAGAAAGTTTGACTTAAACACATCAAAACTGGCCAAGGGAGACATCCAGGATCTTATCTGCTGTTTGAACCCAGTGCTAATCATAATAACTCTCTTGGGGTGCTGCAACAGAGGACTGAGCTTTAAACTGTCATATAATCGAGATACTGTAACATTTACAAGAAGAAAACTTAAAGGCTTTATTTGACAACTTTATGATCTCTTCCTTAAAGTGAATGTAAAGGCCTTTTTTTTTTTTTTTAAATATCAAACATATCATACTTCGCTTTACTGTGCAGCTCATTTTGCACAGAGTGACCCTGAACCTGCTCTTCTGCTGTTCGCCCAGCGGCTCTTGTGGCTCCTTCCCACATCTGATAAGAAGAGCTTCCCCGAGTTGGTTACCTTGCAGGCACACACCCGAGTCCTGCATCTATAGACACAGACTGCCCGGCGCTCGCATCATTGGATTTGATTGACAGCAGCAGGAGCCAATGGCTGTGCTGCTATCAATCTATCCAATCAAGAGTCGGGAGCCCATGGAGAGAAAGACCGCGTGTCTCTGCCAACTGAATGAAGGGGTTCGGGTAAGTAAAATGGGGGTGCTAGGAGGCCAGTGACTGACAGGTCTTTTTTGCATAGGATGCATTAAGATAAAAAAAAAAAAAAAACCTTTACAACCCCTTTAAAGTGGTTCTAAAGGCAATTTTTTTTTTTTTTTTTTTACCTTACTCCATTCTCTGCATTAAGGTAAAATAAAAAAAAAACGTTCAAAAGTTGCTCCCCCCAACCCCTCTTAAATACTTACCTGAGCCTGATCTCAATCACATGATGTGCCCATCTGCAGCAGCTCTTTTCCCCTCTCTTATCACAGGAGACTCAGCAGGAGCCATTGGCTCCTGCTGCTGACAGTCAAATCCTTTGAGGAGGGAGTACTACAATAGTAACTCAAAGTACAGAAGCTACTAGATCAGCATGACAGCCAGGGAATTCGTATCTGCAGAAGGGAAAGTCTTCAATGACTGCTTCCACTACAGGTTTCCTTTAACTCCCACGTTGAATAAAATCAATGCAAATGCAATTGCCTGGTTTATCTTAGTAAGTACAGAGACAGCAATCATTTATTTTTACAATCCTTTTAAAAAGAAAAGTTAAGTTGAGAAGGAGGAAATTCCTTTTCAACAAAACTAGAATTTCACCTTAAATAACACGTTTTTATAAGGTATAAGGTACCTTTTTTTATTTATGCTTTACTTTTATTTTATGAGTAACAAAGTCTGAGCTATGTGTACGTAACAAACTACTGATAACGTGATAATTAGTAGCATGACAAAAAGAAGATGATTACTCAAGTCTGACCAGAAGGTCAGTCTCAAGTTTCTATACAAGCATCAATTGTCTGTTTCAACTTGTGATACCAACTGCATGGTGAGGTAATGCTGGTTGAGAATGGTTTTGCTGAACTCTTGACATATTTGGAGTCAGTCAGCAGACACTGATGTGCAAAGCGTAACGAGCTAACTAACCTTTGGTCTATATTTATTAACAAGGACTATTGTTTGAGGAAGTATAATGCTGACGTATGTTTATGTGTAATGCCTTCTAAGGGGCAGGGTCTTTTTCTCCTAGTGCATAAAAGGCTATGTGTAAGTTAATAAACCTCGCAGCCATTATTCACGTACAAATCGTGTATGTGTGATGTCTGTCCACCGGTGAACGGGATCTCCGCTCCTCCATCCTAGCCTAGGCAACCAGGGGTAACTGGTATTATTAAGAAGACGAGCAACCTAACAGTTTTGGTACCAGAAGTGGGGTTCGTCTTGCGACAGGTAAGTCACTTTACTCTTTTTACCTGATTGGTGAATGGTGTAAACACTTACTCTGTCCGGGCGGCCGCTACGAACTTAGTTTAAATTAAAAGAAGTAACTGTGCCTTCGCGGCGGACTAGGCTGGTCCCACGGAAGGTTAAAAGGGCTCGCAAGGAAGTTATAGGTTTAGGGGAGTCCGACTAGGTTGGTCTGACTTAAAACTATTGGTGATAGTATTTTTAACACGGGAAGTAGTAGATTACGCCCGTGACAAAGGGATTGGTGGAGTGGACGCCCATTTGAAAAATTTTTTTTTAAAAAGTGCACTATAAATTGATAAATGTATTGCAATACGGTTATTTCATGTCTTAAAGTATATTAAGAATATGTCTGTTTCTCTCTAGGTACGTGTGTAAGTATATAGAGTATAAGTTTTAATATAGAGTATAAGGAAAATAATTGTTGTTGTTTAAATGAGTGCAGAGTATGAGGAGCCCTCTTGTAGTGACATAGCATCCGCCTGCCCCCATTGCACGTTAGGTCTACTCTTCCTAAGAATAGATGACAAGTGGATTTTACTGACCACCAGACCAGGGGGGTTCTCTTGCAGACTTGGTGTAAGAGGGGTATATCCCGCCACCAGGAAAGATTTACCCTTCATCGTATATTAAGGGTAAATCTTCATAGTTTTATATAAGTCCATCTGCCCAAAAAAGATCAGGGATCCTACTCCCAGACCAGAGACCGGATTGTTGGACAAACCGGGTGTTATCACCTGTGTCCTGCCACTAGACACGCACTGCCCAGACTACTAGATGGGGAATTCTGCAGCAACCCAAGCCATGGCCACCCCATCACCCTATGAATTTGTCAGTAATATGATCCCTGGCCCCCAGGTAGAACCATTTTGGACACAAGTCTGGGAAAGGTGTCACCAATTGGGAATCCATGACCCAGGACCCCAAGGTCCTTGTTCAGAGGAAGACTGGCAAGAAGTCAGTAAAATTTGTCAGGTACATAAGCATTCTTATCCTCCCTGCAAAGGGGCTGACCCACAATACATGAAGGATTGTTTCTGTGCATGGAACAAATGCCTTGGAAAATATAGGCAATTGTGGACAGCAAGGACATTGGAAATCCCAGTGCCCTTATAGGACTGGACAGATTAGAGCAAGAGGCAGAGGCAGGGGATTTAACCCCCAGACCCGCCCACAGTATCCCCGTTATCTGCCATACCAGAACCCTCGTCAACCACTACCCCAATATCCTACACAGCCACAAATAATGCACCGAGGGAAACTCTGTTGGTATTAATGGGACACCTGTCACCCATCCCATCACTCCACCACTGACTGTAGCCACTCCAGAAGGACAGAAATTATGTACCCAAACTTTTGCCGTCTTGTCCTCATGCCCTGTGCCCCTTATGGGACGGGACCTCTTGGCACAACTGTGTATTACCATTAAGTTTAATAGAGAAGGTTCCCTTACTGCTAGTTCACCATTATGTGACTTACATGGCCCTAAGCGACATGCACACAGAGGCTTCTTTATGCTACTCCCCGCCTCTCTCGAAACACATGCTATCTGGGCAGAAAATAAAGGGAGCGTGGGATTTGTTAACTGCACACCCTACTCCCCCCAAATGCGTCCAGACGCAGAAGCTCAATATCACAAACAATACCCCCTGCCTCCCGAAAAAACTCAAGGTATTGCCCCCCAAATCCAAGAATATATATCCTTAGGCATTTTAAAACCAATCATTAGCCCCTGGAACACACCTATTTACCGTGTAAAGAAGGCCAGTGGCGAGTGGAGACTCGTCCAAGACCTCAGAGCAGTAAACAAACAAGTGATTCCCCTCCCACCCCTAGTCTCAGACATCACTTTTATTTTCTCATGCATACCGGCAGACTCTCTATGCTACACAGTAATTGATTTAGCGAATGCTTTCTTTAGCATTCCCATTGCAGAGGAAGCCCAACCTATGTTTGCTTTCTCCTGGGCCGGGGGCCAACTAACCTGGCAAGGGTATGTAGACAGTCCAGCCGCCTTCTCTATGGTACTCAACGAGACTGTCAAGTCTTGGACTTCTGAGCGTGGGTCGGTACTAATACAGTATGTGGACGACCTGCTCCTGTGCAGTCGAACTGCTGAAGATTGTGCGGTCGATTCAACATCACTGTTACAACACCTAGCTCACGCCGGGCATCTAGCCTCAAGGAAGAAAATACAATGGTGCCAGCCACAGGTAGAATACCTAGGGTGCATTCTAAAGGAAGGGACAAGGCTAGTGTCCCCCAAACGTGCCGCAGCCCTTCGAGCTCTCAGTCCCCCAAAAGACAAAGCCGCCCTACTCTCGTTCTTGGGTGCAATGGTATATTGCCGCCAATGGATTCCTGACTGTTCTCATTATGATAGTATCCTAAGAGAGGCTACTGGCTCGACAGCCCCTAAATTAATAGATTGGACTGAAGACAGACTACAAGCTTTTCAAGCTCTATTAAACAGTCTGTCATGTGCACCCGCCCTGGGATTGGTAGACTATGGTAAAGCTTTTCAGCTGTACTGTGTAGTTTCAGGGAAATCTTTTGCCGCGGTTCTCACACAACAACATGGAACAGGATACCGCCCGGTTTCTTACCTATCCAAGAAACTCCCTGTCCAGGTTCAAGGCATGCCGTCATGTCTCCAGAATTTAGCAGCCTGTGCTATGGCAGTACAGGACGCTAACAAAATGATCTTGGGCCACCCAATGACACTTTTCACCACCCATTCTGTCACCCACCTCATACAGAACATGAACACCCAACACATGACCTCACAAAGGCTCAGCGGTTATGAGATTACCCTTATGAACACTGACAATCTATCTCTTAAATATGTTCCCGTTAGCAACCCTGCTGTCCGCCTCCTGCACTCCATGCTGCGTCTACCACAAGACCCAGACCAGCTTCATGACTGTGTGGAAAAAGTGGAATCCATCACATCCCCTAGACCTGATCTCACGGATACACCTATTATAGATGCGGAAGATGTTTTCGTTGACGGTAGTTGCTCCCGCCCCTCTGATTCCACTTTCCTAACAGGTTATGCGATAGTCCAATTACCAGACAAGGTGCTAGAAGCCAAGCCGCTACCTCCCTCTTCAGCCCAAGTAGCAGAATTGGAAGCTCTCACCAGAGCCTGCATTCTATTCACTGATAAAAAGGTGAACATTTACACTGACAGTAGATATGCTTTCGGATTGGTGCATGACTTTGGTGTGATATGGGCTAATAGAGGTTTCAAAACCGCAGACAATAGACTAATTGCCAATTCAACACATATTATGGCTCTTCTCCAGGCCATCCTTCTCCCAAAGGAAGTGGCTATTATCAAGGTAAAAGCCCATTCCTCGGATAACAGTAAAATATCCAAGGGTAACGCCCTAGCCGATAGGACTGCAAAGCAGGCTGCCGCCTCCTCCCCTAACCCCCCTGCCCCCACAACAGTTTTCTTTAAAGAGCATTTCACTTCATCTAACTTCAAAACAATTGTAGCACAAATACAAACAATGGCCACAGACCAGGACGTTCGTTTCTGGGTCACTGCAGGATTGACCAAAGACCCCGAGGGTCTTTGGACAAAAGAGGGGAAGGTACTGGGAATACCTGAAGCAAGTTGCATTCTCATACTCTCATACCTCCATGGCCCAGGACACATAGGAGCTGCCCCTTTAACCAACCTGTATAATAAATCTTTTTGTACAAATAATTTGAATAAACAAATCCAACTTCTGACTATTACCCCCATTAGACCCTAACTCTGACATTAACATTTATTCCCAACAGGAAGTGTACGTGAAAAACCTGGTAAGTATACTCCACGAAATAAACGAACAAGTTTCTGTCACCTTTTTCCCTCTTCCCACAGAACCAACGCATCCCTTCATCCCTGGGGATAAAGTGCTGATCAAACAATTAGCACAAAGAAAGAGTATCGGACCGGCTTTCTCAGGACCATGGAAGGTGGAAAAGGTATCCAGGACCACAGTGTTAACAGACCTAGGAAACACCTGGATCCACGCCAGCCGTCTTAAGAAGTGTCCCCAGCTTCCCTCGACTCCAGAGCCCCTGGCAGTGACAGAGAGCAGCAACTCCCAAGAACAAGATCTACAAGAAGTTCAGAGAGGCATAGAACAAATTTCCCTGGAAGATCCCACACCCCCTCAAAAGGACAAAACAGAGCCAACAACTGCCGGGATGAGAAACGAAGAAGAAGAACAGAACTCTTAGATAACAAATAATCAGAACTTTAAAAAACAAAGATGCTTTCTCCATCAGTGTCAGGGAAGGCCTTGTGCCTCTTATGCTGTATTACCCTAGTAGTGTTTTTACCAACCTGGTTGATAGCTAATTGTATATACCACCCAGAAGATTTGGGACCATTAAAAGGGATTTGTGGGACTCCCCCGCCCAAGACAAATAACACACCCGCTGTTAGACACAAAAGAAGTGAACCTCCCCAAGAGTTCACTGATAAAATGTTGTTATTAAAATTTAAATACAGTTATGCCCAAAAATCAGGTTTTGATAAATGCTGGATATGTAGTAAGCTTCACCCTAGTACTGCTAGGATTCCTTTGATGGCCATACCTTTAAATTTCACCCTTCTCCTTAAAGGCACACCCCCAATAGTTCTTACCGATGTTACAAGAAAAGCTTCTAACAAAACCCTCACTTTTCAGATCATAGGTAGAAGCCATTATCCAGATTGGTGTTTTAGGTTGGGAAATACTACCAAGGGAGCCGAAATTTGTAAGCAATCAAAGCTTAATATTTCAATGACAGCATTAAACGAGACCTTTTATAGAACTCAAGACACCACCTTAAACACCACATTATACCAATTCTTAAATACCAGCACCACTTCCCCTATGGCTCAACTCTTATCAACTCTTACATTTTCTGGCTATTCTGACAAATTGTATAAAGTGTTCCTCAAACGCCCCATAGCCTTGGGGAATAATACTTATATCTGTTGTGGGAAGCTTTGTCACCCTTGGATCCCCACAAAACCCCAGGGATGGTGTTATCTCGCAGCACTAGCCCCCATTATGGGTGTGTTGGGGGATAAAGAAGGGAGTCACCTTCTTGAAGCCAGTGTTCATCCCAGATATCCCCTTAAACATCGTAATAAGAGAAAGGTATTCCTAGAAAAAGATATGGCATGGGCCTGGTTCCCATCCTGGACAGGATGGGGAATAGATTTAATGAAGAGACTGAATAATTATACTGGAATTATTGATGAGATCTTGGAAAAGAATTCCGACGATATCACTAAATTAAACATAGAAACTAGGGCAATAAGGAAACAGCTAGAACTACATGAACTGGCCATAGAAAGTATGAGTGCAGCACTCACAGGGCTTTGTGAAGTTACGGAAGACTATGAGTGCTGTACCTGGATTCATAATACTAGCATTGAAATACCTGATTACTATAATATAATTGCACAACACAGAAAAGAAGTAAATAAACTCCAAGACGAGGCTAGGAATATTGCAATAACATGGGACCCTCTAGCCAATTTTAGTCTTGGAAATATAACCTCTTGGTTAAAAAACACAGCCATGACTATTGTGATCATATTGTTTTTTATTTTATTTTTATACGCTTGCTATAGAATTGTAGGATGTCTTTGTTCTGCTAAGGGGACTGTATCAAATCAGGAGACCCTAAAGTTAACCGCCATTCCCAATAGTTCAAATATTTGGTATAAGAATCAGGAACATGAACCTTGATTAGGTTTTGACCATTCTGTATAGTACAGAATGGCCAAAGGGAGGATTATAAGGTATAAGGTACCTTTTTTTATTTATGCTTTACTTTTATTTTATGAGTAACAAAGTCTGAGCTATGTGTACGTAACAAACTACTGATAACGTGATAATTAGTAGCATGACAAAAAGAAGATGATTACTCAAGTCTGACCAGAAGGTCAGTCTCAAGTTTCTATACAAGCATCAATTGTCTGTTTCAACTTGTGATACCAACTGCATGGTGAGGTAATGCTGGTTGAGAATGGTTTTGCTGAACTCTTGACATATTTGGAGTCAGTCAGCAGACACTGATGTGCAAAGCGTAACGAGCTAACTAACCTTTGGTCTATATTTATTAACAAGGACTATTGTTTGAGGAAGTATAATGCTGACGTATGTTTATGTGTAATGCCTTCTAAGGGGCAGGGTCTTTTTCTCCTAGTGCATAAAAGGCTATGTGTAAGTTAATAAACCTCGCAGCCATTATTCACGTACAAATCGTGTATGTGTGATGTCTGTCCACCGGTGAACGGGATCTCCGCTCCTCCATCCTAGCCTAGGCAACCAGGGGTAACTGGTATTATTAAGAAGACGAGCAACCTAACAGTTTTCTTGGTGTAACTCTCTCACTAGTATTATTGATTTTTGTTCTCTATTTATGAAATTTAAAACTTTGGCATCAAATTCTTGCAATTCTCTGCGGGTATCTGGTTTTAATAGGTACCCGCTCCCACTTCCTGTGCAATTTACCATGTTAAAGTGAGCCGGAAGTTAACCCCCTCTCCTCCCCCCACAGCCGGCCCATTCACAAAGTGCAGTGCATTTATGCATGCGAAGTAGGAAACCAGCTGTAAAGCCACAGGGCTCTGCTGCCAGTTTCCCTTAGCTAAGATGGCAGTGCCAGCACCTAAGAGTCAATTCAAGAATTGGCTCAGGTGAGGACACCGCTGGATGCCTGGACAGGTAAGTGCGCTAATAATAAAAGTCAGCAGCTACAGTATTTATCAGGAACCGACAAACTCCTCTTTAAATAGCTATTCCCCAAACAGTAGGTAGTCTCTAGCTTCCCAAAAAATTCTGATATGTTCCAAACAGATGACGTGTTTATGAGCTGGAAAGTAAAAAAAAAAAAAAGAAGAATGATCGTCTAACTAACCAGGCTGTTAATAACTGAAAGAATTGATGGAAAATGTTCAAAGAGATTTGTTAGAGATGAAAGATACCTGCTTAATATTTCTACAAAAGTTGGTCAAGGCAGAATTGTGAATCTCTACCTTAGAAGATCAAATTACTTAATATGAGATAACACAAAATTACAAAAAGAAAACACCTTGGTAATAGATAAGGTTTAGGACTTAAAGACTAGATCAAGGCGGAATAGATTTGTGGGGTTACCAGAATAAGTGGCAAGCAACAAACCAGAGTAGTTTTTTTTTTTTTTAGTTCTAAACTGCCTAGGCCCTAGGCTGTTGATTATGAAAAAAAAAATATTCAAATTGAAAGAGTTCAAATGAATAGGCACCCAGTTGATAAAACCTAGAGCAGTTATCTTTAAAGTCTTTAACCACTTCCCACCCGGCCAATGCACATATACGGCCGGGTGGGAGCCGCCTACTCCTGATATGACGTTCAGGAACGTCATTCAGGAGTAGCGGGATCGCGCGCGCGCACGCCCGCGCAGCGGCGCGATCCCGATGCGCCCGTGTCACCCGGACACGGCGCATCTCAGATCGGCAGGAGGGCTCTGTGATTGGCCCTCCTGATCACATGACGGCCGTGTCCAATCACGGCCGTCATGTGATGTAAACAAACAGCCGGTTGCTAGGCAATCGGCTCCTCCTCTCCTCACACAGAAGTCATCGCTGTGGAGAGGAGAGCAGATTGCTGCAGCCGGCTGCTGATCAGTGAGTATGAGCTGCTTTTTACAGCTTTTTACTCACTGATCACCAGTCTAGTGTACACAGTAAACACACCACACAGTAAACACATCACACAGTATAAACACAATGTCCCCACACATGTCCCCAAAACATACATGTCCCCAAATAATAAAAACACATGTCCCTAATAATAAAAACATGTCCCCCACATATGTCCCACTAAAATCACATGTCCCAATGATTATCTGCACACATATGTACGTGATCACCTGCACACATATGTACATGATCATTTGCGTACATATGTCCGTGATCACACAAACCAATTATTATACACTTAACGGATTTTTTTTTACCAAAAACATGTAGCAGAATACATTTTGGCTTAAATTTATGACAAAATTTGATTTTATTGGATTTTTATTGAAGTAGAAAAAAGAAAATAGTTTTTTTTTTCCAAATTTCCGCTTTTTTGCGCTTATATCGCAAAAAATAAAAAACGGAGTCGTGAATAAATACCACCAAAATAAAGCTCTATTTGTGCGAACAAAATGATAAAAATTTCATTTGGGTACAGTGTAGCATGACCGCGCAATTGTCACTGAAAGCGCTAGAGCGCTGAAAGCTGAAAATTGGGCTGGGAAGGAAGGGGGCGAAAGTGCCCTGTATTGAAGTGGTTAAATAAATATTTAATTTTCAGGAGATATTGTCAATTCTTGCCGCATACAGGAAGACTCCTGCCAATATTTGAGAGGACAAGATTATTGCTGTTACAGTAAGTGCTTGTTTGAGAAGAAGTGTTTGCCTTCTTATAGCCAGCAACATTCTGATGGGAGATGGAGCTGGGGACAGTCTTTTTTTTTTTTTTTTTGACAACCCATCAATACAACAGAAGTTTAGAAACTGTCTTAAAATGTAGGCATTAATAGAAGAGGGAATAAAGTCCTAGGGATATCGACTTGAAATGCGTGTCCAGGAACTGTGGGGACTTATTTCCCCCATTAAAGGTAATCACAATATTTCCTACCAGTAAATGCAGAATTTCACATTTCTTGCAGTATTTTCAATAGTTACAATCAATTTCAAGTCAATTCAAGGTAAACGTCTTCATATATTGTTTTCTTCATTTTTGTGTCCCCGCTAATATAAATCTCATATCCAATAATAATATTTTTCATACTTATTCAAGTTTGGAAATGATTCAGTGAATACCTTAAACTTGTGGCATAATCAGGTCCTGCACAAATAAATCGAATTCAAGGATACAATATTTAAGCTAAGACCTTTTGCAGGCAGTCATTTTTCTAATCCGTTATTTGGGATGGGTTTTCATGGATCAGCTTAGGTGAAATTGTGGTTTTGGAACATTGATCTGTGCGGCCGTAGCACCAGTATTAAAGCTGTAAGGAAATGGCTCCTTAAAAGGATCTCCACGTCTATGTGGCTTGCCAGTGATATCAGTGGTGCACATTATTAAATCAAACACGTTAGTAGGTAAAAATATAATTTAAAAACAAAATATAGTTGTTGCTGAATCATCATGTAATCCAATATATTAGACATGATATTGCTGATTTTGCAGGATGAAATAGAAAATAACTGCTGATAACAGTAGAACACATCTAGGAAATTCTAATTTAGGTTAGACTAGATTCAGATGCATTCAGCAACCAGGAGATAAACCTACACTGCCTGAATCAATACTGGCAAAAAAATAAGGATGGGGTGACTAATGGATGCATAGAGGAATGCAAAAGGGAAGGGCATGTTTTTATTGTGTGCGACGGCAAAGATTTCGGTCAGGAGATTCAGGACTTTAAAACTTATTTACTGGTATTGTTTTTTGCTAGCTATTAAAGTAAACATACAGAAGAGCTCATTTATCAAGAGCAGAAAGGAAAATAGTGTAGTTGGTTTGGCAGTTAAGGTTAACCTGGCTGTCCGAGCAGGTACAAAGCAAAAATTGTTTGCACAGTTTTCTATGGGTAGGTACTTATCCAGTTATGTTGAGAGGCCATCTGGGATCCAGAGTGTAAGAATTTTAGATGCAAATTCTTTGTTACGTAATTTTTTTCATCTTTATAGATAAAAATGAAAGGATGTTGGCATTTGAACATATGTAGACTGCACCTAAAATAAAAGGTAATCAGTCTGGAAACTCCATCCCAGCCGGTCAACTTTATAACAGGATCACCCAGGGAGTGTTGGACGCTGTCATGGAGGTGAAACAAAGTAACACTGCTCTACCTCCTCACACTGGTCAGTCTACAGGGAGACACCAGTGCTAGGTTCATGACTTCTGTAAGCCCATTTGCAAAGCAACACTCTAAAGCAGGGATCTGCAATTAGTGGACCTCCAGCTGTTGCAAAACTACAAGTCCCATCATGCCTCTGCCTTTGGGTGTAATGTTTGTGGCTGTCAGAGTCTTGCTATGCCTCATGGGATTTGTAGTTCTGCAACAGCTGGAGGTCCGCTAATTGCATATCCCTGCTCTAAAGGAAATCATGCACACAACACAGGTCCTCTCAAAAATGTACTTATTATTAAATATACAGCTCCATAAAAACAAGGCAGTTTCAGCTTAAAAAAAAGTGGGATCATCCCCGCTGTGAGAATTCTTCCTCTTCCCCACCCACTTACCAACCACCCAGCCCATATGTATAATGCTACTTCCACATGTAGGCTGGTTACTATGTTGAATGACTAAGGTTTGTTACGCTAATACCTTGAAATACACCGAACGAGATGTCTACCCAATTTCATGATATTCAATGTTTGTAATTAAGATTGGTTCTCTTATTTAGCATACAAAGTCTGTTTGTTAACTATATAGATATACTGTGTTTTTTATTAATGTAACTTGGCATTTGCTCAATAAAACTTTTATTGGAAAAAAAAAAAGAAAAGTGTAACCAACTGTCTGATAAAGCCACTCCATTAATATGCCCATCCTGATGTTCAGGTAGAAGGGTAACAGTTAGCATACACCTGTGAGTTTTTTAAAAATATACTTAAATAGCTCAAACAATAAAAAAACTTATATAGCAACCAAAAAGCATGTGATATGAGTATAAATGTCACTGAACAGCAAGCGTTGCCATAAATAAATAAAGCTATAAGGGTTTTATAAATACAAATTGACATCTCAGCTGCGGTTTAAGCCAAGGGAAATCCTGGAGCTCAACTTTAAAATCCAATAAACCTCCAGGAACCACCCTTATGCCACGTACACACGATCAAACAAGCGGGTGGAAAAGTCCGGCAAACTGAAGTCCGCCAGACAATCCCCCTGTGTGTAGCCTCCGGCATACTTTTTTGACCCAAAAGTACGGCGGACTTAGAAAGTAGTTTTGCACTCCAATCTTCCCGCCGGACTCGCATTTCGGCGGACAATCCGGCCGTGTGTATGCCAGTCCGCTGTACTTTCGAAATGAGCGGACTTTTCCCGCCCCCGGAGAAAAGTCCGCTCATTTTGGGCGGGTCTCCAGGTAGGCGGGGCCCGCCACCTGGTATGGACTTAAAGGGGAACTCCAACGCCGAAAATAATCGGCGTGGGGGTCACCCCCAGGTCCACATCAGACCCTTGTCCGAGCACGCTACCCGGCCGGCCAGGAAAGGGGGGGATGAGTGAGCGCCCCTCCTCCTGAGCCGTACCAGGCCGCGTGCCCTCAACATGGGGGGTGCCTTGGGGAAGGGGGGGCCGCGCGGCCCCCCCACCCCAAAGCACCTTGTCCCTATGTTGATGAGGACAAGGGCCTCTTCCCGACAACCCTGGCCGTTGGTTGTCAGGGTCTGTGGGCTTATCGGAATCCGGGAGCCCCCTTTAATAAGGGGGCCCCCGGATACCGGCCCCCCACCCTATGTGAATGAGTATGGGGTACAATGTACCCCTACCCATTCACCTGTAAAATAAAATAAAAAAACAACAACACACAAGATAAAATAGTTTATTGCACAGCTCCGGGGGTCTTCCGTCTTCGGGGGGTCTTCTCGCCGGACTCCTCCGCTATCTTCTTCTAGCTCTTTTGCTAGCAGAGGAGCCCGGCTTTCTTCCTCGCCGTGGCCTCTTCTTCTGATTTCGGGGGTCTTGTCCCCCTCTTCGGTTCTTCTCCCGGGCCACCGCCCCTTCTTATAGCTCTTTTACAGGCGGTGGCCCGGTCTTCTGTCGCCGCCGCCTTCCGTTCTTCTTCTTCTCCTGGAGATGTTGACTCAACGCTCTCTCCAACCGCAATGCCAGGGACACGCTGCGCGGCGACTTATATAGGGACAAGGGGCAGAAGAACCGAAGAGGGGGACAAGACCCCCAAAGTCGGAAGAAGAGGCCGCGGCGAGGAAGAAAGCCGTGCTCCTCCGCTAGCAAAAGAGCTAGAAGAAGATAGCGGAGGAGTCTGGCGAGAAGACCCCCGAAGACGGAAGACCCCCGGAGCTGTGCAATAAACTATTTTATTTTGTGTGTTGTGTTTTTTTGTACTTTATTTTACAGGTGAATGGGTAGGGGTACATTGTACCCCATACTCATTCACATAGAGTGGGGGGCCGGTATGCGGGGGCCCCCTTATTAAAGGGGGCTCCCGGATTCCGATAAGCCCCCCGCCTGCAGACCCCGACAACCAACGGCCAGGGTTGTCGGGAAGAGGCCCTTGTCCTCATCAACATGGGGACAAGGTGCTTTGGGGTGGGGGGGCCACGCGGCGGGAAGTCCACCAGACTAATTCCGTCGGATAGTCCACTACGTGTGTACGCGGCATAAGAGGTTAAATACACCCACAAGCCCACAAAAAGAAAAAATATACATGTCCCCATTCTGTGTCTAGAAAAAATGCTGAGACACATCTAGGCAGGGCCTAGAGCTTTTACATTATAAGAGTGCCAGCCACCTGTATTTTCAAGGACAGTAAGAAACACCCTGATTTCTCCATAAAAGTCTGTGGATGGGAGAAACTGTCCGTTAGAATAACCCAAGATGTTCCCTGGTAGTCTCCAGATTCCATTTTTACCCATAGCCATCTTCCACTATCATCAACTCTGGTTGTTCTTTGCTAGGGCTGTCTCAGAGTCAAAGCTACAAATGACGTGCTTGCCCAAGGCTCCAGCATTCAAAGGATGAGGATGGACCCTCCTCCTTCTGGCCTGCTATGCCTTCTAATGTTTCAGCTCCCAGCTTCTGCCTTAGGGGGAACGCTGAGGACTCTGATGATGTAAGGGGGATACTAGAGATCCTGATGTAGGTGGGGTCAATGATGTAAGGTGGAATTCTGGGGACTCTGATTTAGGAGAATACTCTGGGGAATATGATGTAAGAGAGGACTATGATGTGAATGGGTTCTCCTCCTGACTGTTGCCCTGTGTTTTGTTTGTTACTTACTCCTGACTCCTGCACTCTGTACACTATGTTTCAGGTTACCTATCTCTGACCAAAGTGTTCCTTGTCTCAACAGTTGCAGTTTTAAAGATGTTCTTCTGTATGGTAAATTCAGCCAGACAACTTGATATCTTTTTATGTGCACAAAAGCATAGGTAATGTGTGTCTGTGTCCCTGACATACAGTGCCTTGCAAAAGTATTCACCCTCCTTAGCTTTTTACCTATTTTGTTACATTACAGCCTTTAGTTCAATGTTGGTTTAATCTGAATTATATGTGATGGATCAGAACACATAAGTCTAAGTTGGTGAAGTAAAATTAGAAAAATATATACATAAGACAATTTTTCAGAAATAAAAATTGATAATTGGCATGTGCGTATGTATTCACCCCTTTGTTATGAAGCCCATAAAAAGCTCTGGTGCAACCAATTACCTTCAGAAGTCACATAATTAGTGAAATGATGTCCACCTGTGTGCAATCTAAGTGTCACATGATCTGCCATTACATATACACACCTTTTTGAAAGACCCCAGAGGCTGCAATACCTAAGCAAGAGGGACCACTAACCAAACTGCCACAAAGACCAAGAAACTCTCCAAACAAGTAAGGAACAATGTTCTTACAAGTACAAGTCAGGGTTAGGATATAAAAAAATTCTAAATCTTTGATGATCCCTAGGAGCACCATCAAATCTATCATAACCAAAGGGAAAGAACATGGCACAACGGCAAACCTGCCAAGAGACGGACACAGTCAAAACTCACAGACTGGGCAAGTAGGGCATTAATTGGAGAGGCAGCACAGAGACCTAAGGTAACTCTGGAGGAGCTGCAGAGTACCACAGCAGAGACTGGAGTATCTGCACTTAGGACAACAATAAACCGTACGCTCCATAGAGTTGGGCTTTATGGCAGAGTGGCCAGAAGAAAGCCGTTACTTTCAGAAAAAAACAAAACGGCACGTGGGAGACTCCAAAGATGTATGGAAGAAGGTGCTCTGGTCTGATGAGACTAAAATTGAACTTTTTGGCCCTCAAAGAAAATGCTATATCTGGCACAAACCCAACACATCACATCACCCAAGGAACACCATCCCGACAGTGAAGCATGGTGGTAGCATCATGTTGTGGGGATTTTTTTCAGCAGTCGGGTCTGGGAAACTGGTCAGAGTTGAGGGAAAGGTGGATGGTGCTAAATACAGGAATATTCTTGAGCAAAACCTGCACCACTCTGTGTGTGATTTGAGGCTAGGATGGAGGTTCACCTTCCAGCAGGACAATGACCCCAAACACACTACTAAAGCAACACTTGAGTGGTTTAAGGGTGTTGGAATGGCCTAGTCAAAGCCCAGACCTCAATCCAATAGAAAATCTGTGGTCAGACTTAAAGATTGCTGTTCACAAGCACAAACCATCCAACTTGAAGGAGCTGGAGCAGTTTTGCAAGGGGGAATGGGCAAAAATCCTAGTGGTAAGATGTGGCAAGCTCATAGAGACTTATCCAAAGTGACTTGGAGCTGTGATAGCCGCAAAGGGTGGCTCTACAAAGTATTGACTTTAGGGGGGTGAATAGTATGCAGTTTTTCTGTTATTTTGTCCTATTTGTTGTTTGCTTAGCAATAAAAAAAAAAAAAATACTTCAAAGTTGTGGACATGTTCTGTAAATTAAATGATGGAAATCCTCAAACATCCCATGTTAATTCCAGGTTGTGAGGCAACAAGACACAAAAAAATGACAAGGGGGTGAATACTTTTGCAAGGCACTGTAGCCCATATTTGGAAAATGATTTGTCAGTGGGTGAAGCCTGATGAGGAGCTAAAAATCGAGTTCCCCATGAGGTCTACTTTTCATTTGATTGAGCGTGTATGACAGTGGGGGGATTTGAAAGCTGTTATTGGACAGAATAGCAGCTATGTATCCACCCACTACCCGTTAGTGAGGAAGGAGTATTCAATGTATCTCTGACAGGTATATGAATCGGGCTCAAGCACCAACACTTTTGGTGCTGTACTGTGGCAGAATTCTAAGGTCTGTGACCTTTTTAAACCTCCCCAAATAAGTCCAAGCAGAGAAAGGTCTGCCAGATTCTTTATATCATGTGGCTGAAACTGAAACATGGATTTGTCAGCTGTAGGATACGTTATTTCTAGCCAATGACAATATGCAACTTCTCCAGCAGTTAGCCTCTACCCTTTCAGCTCTGAAGAACACTGACTTAAGAAATCTTATATAAGAAACATTTCTGGAGCAAGTTACCCTCCCAATTCGGACTTTCCATCTTCTCTGAGGTCATGGTGGAATTGACTCATCTATGCACAATTCAGCCTGCAGCAAACCTGCCTTTTCTATGGACTACAGCCTATACTGTATTTGAAAGACAACTCATTCTACAATGATTAAGTACTGTGGGTCACCTTTCAGCCCTGCCCTTGTTGTCTCCCTGCTGTCCTGCCCATGTTATGTCCCTGCTTCCACGTCCCAAACCATTGCCAGAAATGAAATAATTCTAGATGGCCTTGCTACAGAGATTATTTGTATTATTATGCCTGTCTACAAAATAAAACCACTGTGCTAAAATACTCTGTATTGATAACTTTTAAAAGTACATAAATCATGTAGTTTTCCATTATCAGCTTAATTTAGTATTCCAATAGTTTCTTTACTTATTTTCAAGTTTGTGGAAATGAAAACATATAATTTCTGTTGAGGTTATATATGAACAAAAGCAAGGGATATGACAAACATTTCAAAGACAAATTAACTGTTGCTTATTGATATCCCAAGGTATTGACCTCTTGGAAACAAGGCAGTGCATCAAGGAAGATGGAAAATTACCTTTGTAATTGTGGTAGTGGTAGTGAATGCAAGGTTTTATTTTCCTATTAAAACCATGAGCAGAAAATAGCCTTGAATAGTATGTTGGTTATTAAGGAACTTAAGTGAATAATGAAGGGAGGGAATCCCGGAAAGCCTTCATCTCAGAATTCCCAGCACATATACAACCTTTCCCCAGCTAGGATGAAACGTACAAGTGTTTTTTTTGGTGCCATGGGTAGGATTTTTGCTAAAAAGAGAAGCCTGGCAAAGGATATAAGACAGAACTTTTGTCTAATTAGGATTGTTAAAGACTATTATATCTGGAAAAGTTCCCATTTGTAATTTAGAAAGATAGTTTTACCACTCGTCTAAGCAGTGGTGGCTGGTGCTCCAAAATATGGTGGGGGGGGGGGCGCAAACTGAAAAACTCTGGGAAAAAAAACATCAATTGCAGCCTCACTGTGCCATCAATTGCAGCCACTGTGCCCACATATGCAGCCACTGTGCCCATAATATGCAACCTCTGTGCCCATCATATGCAGTCATTGTGACCATCATATGCAGCTTATATGCCCAGCATGTGCAGCTTCTATGCCCATCATATGCAGCCTTTGTGCTCACCATACACGGCTTCTGTGCCCATCATATGCAGCCTCTGTGCCAATAATATGCAGCTTCTGTGCTCATCAAATGCAGCCTCTGTGCCCACCATATGCAGCTTCTGTGCCCATCATATGCAGCCTGTGCGCATAATATGCAGCCACTGTGACCCCCTCACTCGCCCGCCATCAGACTGGCACTTACCCCATCCAGGTGACGGCGAGCTGTGGGATGGGCAGGCGATGGCTCCTGCATCCTCCATGGTTCCCATGCATCTCCTCCTCCATTCCGCTAGGCGTCCAATAGGGATGTCTGTGCCTTCAGACAATAAGGTGATGGGTATTAGACCCGCGTTCCCTGATGGGTGGAGAGGCGGTTCAGTATTAGAAAAGCAAATATTCATTTGCGTTGCTAACACACCTGGGTGGGCTTGTAGCAAAATGCTCTGCGCCATGAGTCCACCTTTTTTGAAGCCTATTAGAGCCTATGGCTCTAATCAGGTGTTCCATAAATACCCCCCCGCCGCTGGAATTCAGGCGCCTGGCATCCAAAAAGGGGCTGGATGCCTGAATGGGGGGTGGCTACAGCTGTCATGGCTAGATTAAGGCTATGCATGAATCTATCCGTTTTACATATAGGGGGGTGCCAGGCAGTGCCCGTGCGCCCTTATGGACGCACCGCCACTGCATCCAAGTGGTTTCCTTAGTTTGTAAGCTTCAGCATTGCTAGTCTAGTTGAATGTGACTACTACTACCAGGGCCGCTGTTAGAAATCATTTGGCCCCATACAGCCTACCTGACGGGGCCCCCTTGACCCCGCCCACAACCCAACCTGGCTCTGCCCACAACCCCACCCCTCGTTCCGCCCCTGCCTCCACGCTGTCAGGGTGGGGGGGGGGGGGTGTCTGGAGGCAGGAGCTGGAACATGTAACATTATAACTGTATCTGAATGGGAGAGATGTCAGTGTTTTGACATCTGTGCCCTTTCAGTTTGTGTCTTCATACACCACTGACTTGTGTCCATTTACATCAGGCTACCTCTGATCTGTCACATTTAGGTCTGGAAAAATAGAAAAGGATATTCTTTTCCAATTTTTTTTTCCTACCTGAATGGACACGGAGGAAGGTGGATCTAAATGCACAAAAGTCAGTTCATACCTGTAAACCTACATGGAGCTTTCAATCAGGTCTGCATGAAAAGGACCTAATTGCAAAGCTTGGGTGAAAGGTTATCAAAGGGTAGTGGTTTGGGGGTGGTAAAAATGCAGCTTGGCTGTGTGTTTTTACTGCCCCTTCCCCCCATCACGTGTAAAAGTAGCATCTCACTATGTGCTCATGATGTATGGCTCTGTCAGTGTAACATGACTGTGTGGTGCTGACTTTGTTATGGCTGTGCTGAGTTATAGTCTGTAACACACAGTACAGCCATATATCAGGAAAGTCAGCACCACACAGTCATGTGCCCTGATCATCATAACGATAATAACCATGAGCACACAGAGTCTGTGGACTGCACATTATACAATAGTGTGACCTGTAAGTGTGTGTGTGTGTGTGCAGGGGACTGCTTGCCTGTACACCACTGCCGATGTCCACATTACTCCTGCTGCTCTGTCTGTCTCAGCCGCCTCAGTGATAAGTCCCTCAAGCTGCAGCACTTACTGAATGAAGGGAGCCGTATAACAGTAATATCCATCCACCGGAGAGGCATACAGTGAGCAGGAAGAACTTTAGTTTGTGCAGGTATACTGAGAACAGCATGCAATTATATCCCTGCACCCGAAAATTGAAAAAAAGTCTCTCTTCTGCTTTCACCTCCTGGGCCCCTCTGGTAACCTGATGGGGCCCAGGAAATGAATATATATTCCTTATATACCTTAGTAATCAAGTGGGTGCGGGTTAATATAGTTATTTAGCTTTTTTTTTTCTTTTTTTTTTTTTTAGCTAGCTGCTCGGCCCCCCCCCCCCCCTGCTGGCCAGGCCCGGTACAACAGGGCTGGTTGTACTGCCCCATCAGCGGCCCTGACTACTACCTAGACTCTCAAAATTGTTAACAAGGATCTTTTTTCTGCTATAGGTAGATAGGTTTTTTACCAATTTACCAGAGAGGAGGTTGCAACCTATTTGTCAGGTGGCTTACAAATAACCTCCTCATATCTCCTCTGATATTCCAAAGACCTCAGCATTTCATAGCTGCAGCCATTGTGTTTTCCTTAAAATGATGATACCAGCTAGAATGGCCATAAGTAGCAGACACTGGGGTTTACTGTTTTTTTGGTGATCCCTAATGGGATCAATATTTAGTAAGATTACACACTTGCAGCACTCTAGCCACCATGCCTGGTATCTGAGACCTTTGCTAATCATGTTAAATGTGCAAGGAGAAGATCCTATGATTTAATAATAGTACTATTATTTCCCAATGATGAACTAAGTGTGCAATAAATGGGCGATAAAAATATATATGACATTTTCTCATGCAATATTACATATAATATATGAATCAGACCTGTAGTTATCATAGTGTAGGCAATATGTGTACACTGCAAGGACCACATTGCCATAATTCTAGGTGTCGCTTAGATATGGCAAAATAATTATGCTGATTTAGGTGAGTTTAAAGATTTAGAAGCACTTTAACCACATGTCCGTCCTATATAGTTTTACTGCTACAGGGCAGCACCTCTGTGCCAGATCGTATATATATATATCGACTCTTCCAGGTAGGGGGCGCGAATGCTGTTTACACACAGCAAGAGTTGATCAGCGGGTACTGCAGACTCGATGTCCCCTGGCACCCGCTGATCATCAGAGAAACGGAATTGCAATCTGCCTATGTAAACAATTCAGATTGGCGTTCTGACAGGAGGGAGGGGATGGAGTTTGTGTTCCAGCAAAGCAGAGATTAACTTCCATCTCTTCCCCTAGTAAAAGCACTTCCCACAGTACACATAAACACTGGCTAGGCACACGGTTAACCCTTTGATCGCTCCTTATGTCAACCTCTTCCCAGTCCGTATCATTAGTATAGTAACAGTTCATATTTTTTTAGCACTGATCACTGTATTTGTGTCACTGGTCCCCAAAAAGTGTCAGTTAGTGTCAGAATGTCCACAGAAATACCGCTGTCCCGCTATCGCTCCCGAAGTCACTGATCGCTACCATTACAAGTAATAAAAATATCCCATAATTTGTTGACGCTATAAATTTTGCGCAAACCAATCAATATACACTTATTGGGGTTTTTATTGTCAAAAATATGTAGCAGAATACATATTGGCCAAAATTTATGAAGAAATTCGATTTTTTCTATATTCTATTGGATATGTTCAATAGCAGAAAGTAAAAAATATAAAAAAAATTCTCAAAATCGTTGGTCTTTTTTTCTTATAGCGCACAAAATAAAAAAACAGAGGTAATCAAATACCACCAAAAAAAAAAATCTCTATTTGTGGGAAAAAAGGACGTTTTATTTGGGTACACCATCGCACCACTGTGCAATTGTCAGTTAACCTTCCTGGCGGTATTCCTGAGTGTGGCACGAGGTTAATTTTCAGTAACATTAGCGGTAACCCGGAGCCACACTCAGGATTGCATTAGAGAATCCTGGTCCAGGTTACTTACATTGTCACCAAGATCCTGCGATGTCCTTCTGCTGGATCATCCGCCCAATGCTCTGGGTGCCTGACTCCATTCCCTGCGAGCGTCGCGACGCATGGTGGTGGAGCCCGGCGGCAAATTCAAAAAGTACAAAAAACATAACACATATAGTACACTGTAATCTTACAGCTTACATTACTGTATCAAATCATTTCACCTCCTTTTTGTCCCTAGTACTTTGTCCAGTGCCCTGCATGCACTTTTATATTATATATACTGTTCTTTCTGCCTGGAAACTTGAAATTGTCCATGGCAACCAAAAAGTGTCACTTTAAGTCAAAAGTGGTTTTAGACCAGCTAGAAAACAGCGAAACCGCTTGCCGACCAACCGCCGCCATTATACGCCCGATGCACTGCGGGGGGAGCAATCCCAGGCATGAGAGGCAGAACAGGGACATGTGTGTGTAAACACACAAACCCCTGTTCTGTTCTGTTCTGTTCTGTTCTGTGAGGAAAGACAGATTGTGAGTTCCTAATAGCTAGGAACCATGATCTGTCATCCTGTCTAGTCAGTCCCCTCACCGTACAGTTAGAACACACAATCAGTCAGGGAACACAGTTAACCTCTTGACCTCCACCTAGTGTTAACCCCTTCCCTGCCAGTGACATTTTTACAGCAATCAGTGCATTTTTATAGCACTGATCACTGTCAATGTCCCAAAAATGTGTCAAAATTGTCCGATGTGTCCACCATAATGTTGTAATCTTCCGGGGCTGAAGTGGTTAAATTAGAACACTTGCAGAACTGAGCGATAGTGATTCGTGGGGAAATTTGTTTTATTATATTATTATTTTTTATAGTTATTTATTATATTATGATTTATGATTTCATGTTTCAAAGTTTATCATAACTGAGATTTCTACTAGGCTCTTGTTTGGACAGATTTAAGTTATTACTAAGTTATGTTATTACTAAGAATTACAGGCCTACAATATAAAATGCCAAATTTCTTTGCATAACAATGTACCGCTTTGATATTCAAAAATCTAACATAATCATACCACCAGGGTGGCTACCGTAACGCAGTGGCATATTGCAAAAAGTGTACTGGTCATGAAGGGGGGTAAATCTTCTGGAGGTCAAGTGGTTAATAACTTTAAAGTGTAACAAAAAGTATTTTTTTTACATTTTGGATAGTGTAATGGAGGGTTATAACCTCATCAGAACTAGTGTTGCCATTTGAGAGTTTCCCCTCTAATATTGTCTGGTTACAACCCAAAATTTGGGATTTTACGTTTACTTTCAATGATAATGGTTAACAAGACAAATAGAGAGGGTGGCTCTCCCTAACTGTGGCACAGACAGCATTAAAAACTGACAGGAGTTCTAATCCCTCTCAATTCTATCCAAAAAAAAAAAAGTTTTGCCTTTAGTTACACTTTAAGCAGCAGCTGGTTTTTAAATACAATACTTAGTTACATAGTTAGTAAGGTTGAATAAAGACGCCAGTCCATCTAGTGTGAGTGTCTACAATCCCTATCCCTGTACATTGCACACTCACATCGGTCCCTACCCTCAAGGAGCCCACAATCCAAGGTCCCCATTCATATACTAGGGCCAATTTTTGGACAGAAGCCAATTAACCTACCTGCATGTCTTTGGAGTGTGGGAGGAAACCCATGCAGGCACAGGGAGAAACAGGATACAAACTCCAGGCAGGTAGTGCCATGGTTGGGATTCAAACCAGCAAATCTTTTTACTGCTAGGTGAAAGTGCTACCCACTACACTACTGTGCCGCCCATACTGTAAGTGTTATCGGCTTTTCAGCCAGTAAAAAGGAAAGCTATATAAGGTTCTTGCATACTAATATGTCCCCTCCCACCCACTACACCTGTGAAGTTTTCCTACACATTTTGGTTTCCGGTGGAAAGGGACAGAGGGTGGCAGAAGATGTGCCAGGAGCACAACCAGGAATCTATGTTAGCTCTTTGTGCTCTGGGTTTTGGGGGTCCATGGGTCTGGGGTCACAGTAAGAACCACCTAAGGAAGTAACTAGACCTCGTGGAGGTGTCCACTTTCAAGGTTGGGAAGCAGAACCGGGAGTTGAGAGTCCCTCACAAGTTCCTTTAAATTTTTAGTTAGTCCGAAACATTAATGCTGTATATTATTTTGAATATCAGATTCTCTTAAAAAAAAAAAATCACATACAGTACATGAAACTCAGCATTATTCAATTTTCCAAAATTCATTTATTCAATTGCCTGTTGGGGAAAATGAAGGTGACAATAAAAATAAAGCCACACATTAATCACAAAGACAGTTTGACATTTGATCAAATTAGAATGTTAGAGTCTGACAAGCTGCAATATTCAACAAACATAAAATGTCCTTCTTCCAAACGAAAATGTCTTCATGTTAATGTACATAATGTTTTTTTTTTTTTTTTGTCCTATATAAGGAGAAATTAATTGTTTGACAGTTTACAAATGTCAATGAGCATGCCTTAGGCAAACTGTGTTTTTAAACCAGCAATTAAGTGTTCTCCAATGTTTATGAAAGTTTCCATGCATGCGCAAACCACCCTTGTAAAAAGTTGATGTACAGCATAAGCATAGTCACGCCTCCCCTTCCCTTGTGTATCAATGCTAGTAAACCACCCAAGCACTGGGCATTGCATTGTGGGATACCAACAAGGGCATTCCTATTCCCTGCTCTCAGAACATGTAAACAGCAATGTAGGGGACCTCAGGATGGCAGGGAAGTAACAAAACACAAAATAAAATGTATGTGCTGTCACATGTTAATTTAAAGAAAATCTGTACCAAGGAAATAGATGGAATGCCATTACTAGCCCAAGCATTCTAGTTGGCTTATTGCCATGCTGATCCAATGTCTTCAGTAATCTTTGAGTAACTGACCAGGAACTACCATGAAGTTCTGACTTCACTCCCATTACATTTGTCTGTACCCGCTCCTCTGCAGTCTTTTCTATACAGCCCACTGAGTGCCACACAGACTCGAGTCCTCACTGACAGCTTTCTATAGTTTTCCCAATGATGGATTGCATAGCCATTCAGCGGCATTGACCATAAACAAATTATTACCTATTGTTTATTCATTTCTAGAGATAGATAAACTCCCAACAAACAACCCCAACAACGTAACTTCCAATAAATCCATCAGCACTACAGGGTGAAGCCAGCAACATTTTAATCAACTTTATCAAAGGTGGATAGTCATTCTTTCAGATTAAAAAGTCTGCACGTGTTTTCTCACTTTATACATGTATTGCAGACTTGACTCTGGCTTTGGCCTTCCAGAGTAGAGTATATTTTCAGGAAGATTGTAAGTTTTGTTGATTTAGGGCTCATGTACACAGGGTTTCAAAAACACTGCTTATGCAGGCATTCAGCATTTTTTTTTTTTATGCCTGTAAACACATCTTTGTCTTACCCTATGTGGCCATGCACACATATATTGTCAAAATTATCGGGATGCCTGCCTTTACACATACATAAACTTTAATGGCATCCCAGTCTTAGTCCGTAGGGTGCAATATTGAGTTGGCCCACCCTTTTCAGCTATAACAGCTTCAACTCTGCTGGGAAGGCTGTCCACAAGGTTTAGGAGGGTGTCTATGGGAATGTTTGATCATTCTTCCAGACGGCATGTGTGAGGTCAGACACTATTGTGGATGAGAAGGCCTGGCTCGCAGTCTCCGATCTAATTCATCCCAAAGTTGTTTTGATCGGGTTGAGGTCAGGACTCTGTGCAGGCCAGTCTAATTCCTCGCAGGCTGGTTGGTAAGTAGAGCTTGGAATTTTTCCAAGGATTTTTCCTTGACTTTTGTTTGATATGCGTTGAAAAAAAAGAGAAGAAATAGCTGCGCTAATAATAATTTTTTTATCCCCTCTAGGTGGAAACCTTAATTGATAAGTGAATCTCTTAAATACTCAAATATTTACGTGATATAATAAATACAAATGAAAAAATCAAATACCAATTAGTGAAAATTAATATTGAAGCTACTTAGATTAATTTTAAAATTAATAAATGTGAATATATATATATAAATATATAAATTTATAATATACATATATATATAAATATACATGAAAATAAAAATATAATAAATAGTGATGAAGTGAACAAAATCCAAAGTGAATGAACTCAAATAAAGTCCAATTAATATTTGTAACAGATCGTGCAGTCTTCCGTCACCAAGAGTGCAAACACCACAAAGAATGCTTCGATATTACTTCTCACTAATTGGTATTTGATTTTTTCATTCGTATTTATTATTTCACATAAATATTTGAGTATTTAAGAGATTCACTTAACCACTTCCCGACCGCCGCACGACGATGTACGTCGACAGAATGGCACGGGCAGGCATAAGGGCTTACATGTACGTCCTTGCCTGCCCGCCGGTCGGGGGCCAGATCGAGCCCCCGCCCGGTGCCTGCGGCGGTCGGTATTCGTTCGGGAGCGATCCCAGACGAGGGGACGGCCATTCATTCATGGCCACCCCCTCCCGATCGCTCCCGACGAATGAAAATGTCCCGTGACATCATTTCCTCTCCTGTAATGTAAACACAGGAGAGGAAGTGATGTATTCTCTCCTCCGTGTCGGTATTTTTTGTTCCGGCACCGAGGAGAGAGGTTCGGTGAGTTGCACCAACACACCACACATACAGTAGAACATGCCAGGCACACTCACACCCCCCGATCACCCCCCAATTACCCCTGCCCCCCCCAGTCACAGTGACACCAATTGCTTTTTCTTCTTTTTTTTTTTTTTTTTTTGCATTGGTGTCATTTGTGACTGTAATAACTGTTAGGGCAGTTAGGGTTAGCCCCCTTTAGTTCTAATGTGCCCCCCTAACCCCCCCAATAAAGGTTTAACCCCGTGATCACCCCCCGTCGCCAGTGTCACTAAGGCTGGGTTCACATTGCAGCGGTTTATGAGAACGAATGTGATTCGCACCGCACTGCAGTGCAAATCACATCCGATCTCTGTGCGATTCGAGTTCAGCCATACAGATAGTATGGCTGAATTCGTGTCGCACCCGCCGCACCCGTCACAAATTCGCACGGGACCCTTTTTTTGGCCCGCAGCAGAATCGGATCGCATGGGTGTTCACACCATGCGATCCGAGTTTGCAGATCGCACTGCGATATGCGAACTGATCTGGGGGTGTCATTAACATTTCACTGACACTCCCAGCAGTTCGCATAGGGCAGTGTGAACTGCCGCCGGGAGGCATGCGATGCGGGAACCCGCCGCGGATTCATGGCGTTCCCGCATCGCTCCAGTGTGAACCCAGCCTAATAAGCGATAGTTTTTCTGATCGCTGTATTAGTGTCACAGGTGACGCTAGTTAGGCAGGTAGGTATTTAGGTTCGCCGCAGCTTTTTATAGCGCCAGGGACCCCCATATACTACCGCATAAAGCCCCCTGATTGCCCCCTAGTTAACCCTTTCACCAGTGATCACCATATAACTGTTACAGGTGACGCTGGTTGGTTAGTTATTTTTTTATAGTTTCAGGGCACCCGCCATTTATTACCTAATAAAGGTTTAACCCCCTGATCACCCGGCGGGTGTCATTTGTGACTGTAATAACTGTTAGGGCAGTTAGGGTTAGCCCCCTTTAGTTCTAAGGTACCCCCCTAACCCCCCCAATAAAGGTTTAACCCCGTGATCACCCCCCGTCGCCAGTGTCACTAAGGCTGGGTTCACATTGCAGCGGTTTATGAGAACGGATGTGATTCGCACCGCACTGCAGTGCAAATCACATCCGATCTCTGTGCGATTCGAGTTCAGCCATACAGATAGTTTGGCTGAATTCGTGTCGCACCCGCCGCACCCGCCGCAAACTCGCACGGGACCCTTTTTTTGGTCCGCAGCAGAATCGGATCGCATGGGTGTTCACACCATGCGATCCGAGTTTGAAGATCGCACTGCGATATGCGAACTGATCTGGGGGTGTCATTAACATTTCACTGACACTCCCAGCAGTTCGCATAGGGCAGTGTAAACTGCCGCCGGGAGGCATGTGATGCGGGAACCCGCCGCGGATTCGTGGCGTTCCCGCATCGCTCCAGTGTGAACCCAGCCTAATAAGCGATCGTTTTTCTGATCACTGTATTAGTGTCACAGGTGATGCTAGTTAGGCAGGTAGGTATTTAGGTTCGCCGCAGCTTTTTATAGCGCCAGGGACCCCCATATACTACCGCATAAAGCCCCCTGATTGCCCCCTAGTTAACCCTTTCACCAGTGATCACCATATAACTGTTACAGGTGACGCTGGTTGGTTAGTTATTTTTTTTATAGTTTCAGGGCACCCGCCATTTATTACCTAGTCTCACTAGTGTACCCCTAAATTTAGGGGTGTCTACCTTCCAAAATGGGGTCATTTGGGGGGGTTTGTGCCATCTTGGCATTTTATGGCCTTCAAAACTGTAACGCCCTTAGAAAGCCTGAAGGCGGTGCTTGGTTTTCGGGGCCCCGTACGCGGCTAGGCTCCCAAAAAGTCCCACATATGTGGTATCCCCGTACTCAGGAGAAGCAGCAGAATTTATTTTGGGGTGTCATTTCACATATGCCCATAGCATGTGTGAGCAATATATCATTTAGTGACAACTTTGTGAAAAAAAAAAAAAATTTTTTTTTTTGTCATTATTCAATCGCTTGAGGCAAAAAAATAAAATATTCAATGGGCTCAACATGCCACTTATCAATTTCCTTAGGGTGTCTACTTTCCAAAATGGGGTCATTTGGGGGGGTTTTGTACTGCCCTGCCATTTTAGCACCTCAAGAAATGAGATAGGCAGTCGTAAACTAAAAGCTGCGTAAATTCCAGAAAACGTACCTTAGTTTGTAGATGTGACAACTTTTGCGCAAACCAATAAATATACAATTATTGACTTTTTTTTTACCAAAGACATGTGGCTGAATACATTTTGGCCTAAATGTATGACTAAAATTGAGTTTATTGGATTTTTCTAATAACAAAAAGTAGAAAATATCATTTTTTTTCAAAATTTGCGGTCTTTTTACGTTTATATCGCAAAAAATAAAAATCGCAGAGGCAATCAAATACCATCAAAAGAAAGCTCTATTTGTGGGAAGAAAAGGACGCAAATTTTGTTTGGGTACAACATTGCATGACCGCGCAATTACCAGTTAAAGCAGCGCAGTGCCAAATTGTAAAAAGACCTCTGGTCATTTACCAGCAAAATGGTCCGGTCTGAAGGTGGTTAATTAAGGTTTCCACCTAGAGGGGATAAAAAAATGTAATATTAGCGCAGCTATTTCTTCTCTTTTTTTTCCTTGCATTTTGGTGTGTATCACACTTAGTAGCTGCTGCTTTTTTATGTTAGTTTAGTTTCTACTAGGTAGTTAGGAGCGCAGTAATTTTTCCTTTTTATTTGATATGCGTTGCCTTCCAATGCTCTTGCTGCAAAGGCCATTTATAGGTAAGAGAAGTGGCACATTTTTTGCATGCTTGTTTTTAGGTCAGGTAATGCATTGACACCTTTCCAGCCATTGTGCTACATGCTGGGTGTTCAACGTGCTCCTGTACCTTTAAGGAGGCGTGGGCTCCCTCCAGTCTATCTGCCTTCATCTATCTCATCAGAATGCAGTGCTTCCACTGTGAATACTCTTATAAGTTAGAGGTAGGGTCTACAGATCACAGGGTGCCTTGACGGGGCCTGTAGCTTATACATGTATTTGCAAATTTGTGAGACTAAACCCCTGTTTTTTAAATGTATACTGTTAGATGGGTTAATCTGGTTGGTCGCAGGCTGGTTGGTAAGTAGAGCTTGGAATTTTTCCAAGGATTTTTCCTTGGTTTTGTTTGAAGTTCCTCCACCCCAAACTCACTCATCCATGTCTTTTTTGATCTTGCTTTGTGCACTGGGGCACGAACATGTTGGAACAGAATGGGGCCATCCCCAAACTTTTCCCACAAAGTTGTGAGAATGAAATTGTCCAAAATGTCTTGGTATGCTGATGCCTTAAGGAGTTCCCTTCACTAGAACTAAGGGCCAAGCCCAACCCCTAAAAAGAAAACAACCCCACACTATAATCCCCTCCACCAAATGATTAGGGGGGGTGGCTCAATACTTTTGGCAATATAGTATGGATGAGCGAGTTTGGGGTGGAGGAACTTGACTGGCCTGCAGTCCTGAGCTCAACCCGATGGAACACCTCTAGGATGAATTAGAATGGAGACTGCGAGCCAGGTCTTCTCATCCAATGTGCTTCTGGAAGAATGGTTAAACATTCCCATAGACACATTCCTAAACCTTGTGGACAGCCTTCCCAGAAGAGGTGAAGCTGTTATAGCTGCAAAAGGTGGGCCAACTCAATATTGAACCCTAATGACTAAGACTGGGATGCCACTAAAGTGAGTGTAAAGCAGGTGTCCCAATACTTTTGACAACATAGTATAGGTGTTTACAAGCATATTTGAAGCAGAGCGTTTACAGCAGAATAGAAATGCACCAAAGGTGCATTCTAATAGGAGTATATGAGCATGATTTACTCGCTTACACACGTAAATGCATTTGGATGTGTATAAACACACACAAACGTAAGCGTATACCCATACATGTATGCCGATGGACAGCATAAATTAATATGCTGGCCAGTAGAATGCACTTACTCTCAATGTCATACGCACATAAACACACATACTTACAGGCATTTTTTCGGCCAAGTTCTAACAGAAACAACCAACATATTTTAAGCATACATTTATATGCCCATGTGGATGAAACCTCAAAGGCTCATATTTTCCTAATCCTCTATTTTGACAAGTAGACATCTAAGTGTCTTTCCCTGTGCCTTCTGATTGAAGGCTGTACACAACAGATGCTTGTTATGAAAGATAATATGTAACAGTTCAAAAGTGTAATTGCAAATAAGGTTGGTGTGATTAAATTGGCAACTGAGTAACATGTGTCCATCCTTTCTGTTTATAACACAATTAGATGTGCTATATTAGCAGAAGAAAGAAGATCCTTTATTTCAAGTTTATTTGGTATCATGTTGCCAAATGTGGTAAATTATACAATCTCTTATGACATTAGCCAACTATTAATGTACACATCCAAAGAAAATGGAACTTCCTCACCTCCACAGAACCCTGGAAAATAATGATGTAACTTCTGTTTTAAAGAGCCAATACCATCTATTCCTCAGCTCAATGGAAAATGTAATTGTCTTTCAAAAGAAAATTTACTGTCTGCAGATGGGGCCCTATGTCTCTACAAGAAAATATCCCAAAACGTCTGCAATTTTTAGTTATCCTGGGAATCTGCTTTAGTTCTTAACATGTGGGTCAAGCCACTGTGATGGGACATAAACTGGAGTCATATTTTCAGGTCTATAATCTGCAGAGATTTAAGATCGCTATTTAAGATTGCAATGCTTTTTTAGGCCTGTACAATTAGGAAGCCTACAAACAGAACGTGGATCTGATATATGTGTAAAATTGTCTGCATGCAGATCTGTCACAGAAAATTGCAACTAATGAGATTTTGTTTCTATCACCTGTCATCAACGGGTCTGAAGTTCTTTTGTGGAATACGTGCTGTAAAATGCTTACCCCATTTCCTATGTCGAAAAAGAGATGACTAGAAATCAGTTGTAGAAATGTTATTGTTTCATTAGAATTTTAAAGTGCTCACTTTCTCTCTGCACCAAATCCCTACGGTCTCAATTATCCCAAGTAACACTAAGATCTTTAACCTTGTAGTGAAACTAGATTAAAATATCCACTAGGGCAGGAACTTTCCTAACAGGATAACATCTCTTTGTAAAGTGCATCAGAATATATCAGCCTTACTAAACCAAGGTTTCATAGAACCTTAAAGTGGTTGTAAAGTGCAAGCAACAAAAAAGATATGCACCACATCAATGTTTCCACAGTTTAAAACCAAATCACAGGACTTATCCCTGCAATTTTTTATCCCCTGCGCCTGTCTTAGCCCTTAGAAAATATTCAATCAGTGGGTGTGTCTGCATGCTAGAGCTCGGGAGGTGGAGTCATGACCTCACTGGACTCTCCTTCCAGCTCTACGCTCCCCCCTCTCGGGATCTTCAGAATGACAGCGGGACCCCTCCGCTGGCTGGCCATGCCCCCCCCCCCCCACGCAAACCAATCAGAGATTTAGGGAGGCACCACCTGACTTCTTCTTGTCCAATAGTAGTCAAGGAGCAGCCAATCCTGAGTGAACCAGAGGAGGTAAGGGGAGTGATATGTGAGGAAATGCTGTACACAATCCTGCCTTCTCTTCTGCATGAGAAAACGACATGATCTGTCAGTCACAGGAACGGGGGTGAGGTGACACAAATTTTTGTAGTGTGTCACTTTTTATTCCTGCTGGGAAGATTACAGGATTTGAGAGTGCTGGATGATCTTCTCTAGGCAAAACTAGGGACAGATGGCTTCTGCTGCTTTATTGTAATAGGTAAACTACTATTTTAGTTTTTATTTTACAACCACTTTAAGTTTCTCCAGAGGTTGAGAGGTGAACAGTGGTGAATTGATCTCACACCTACACTAAGCACCAGTGCAGGTGGGTCATTATCCATTGACCATCAGTGTTGCATCTACATTACCACTAATGATAGGGGACATTTTGCCTTATACAGAATGCGGGTGGAAAAGAAAGAGATCCTACCTAATTGTTAAATACTTTGGATGTACCCCATTCTTTGCTATCTTAAAACTTTCTACATCTTCCTGATCAAGCTAGTGTACTGTGAGCTGTATGAACAATCATTTCAACAGTTTTATCGGGTTAAAAATTTTGACAGAGGCTAGTCTGTATGAGAAAAGTTTCAGAGAATGATTTGGCCATTAGTAAGAGTACAACTCTTTTTTAATGAATGCATTAGACAGTCCAGATGGCAGATATAAATAACAAATCAATAGATTGATTTTATTACACAAATTTCTACTTTCTTTTCCAGATGAATAAATTCAATATTTTTACATTATGTACTGTCTGTTTAGCTGCAGCTGGAGATAAAATATGGGTTTTCATGCACTAGAGAGCAGCAATCCAGTGGCTAGGAAGAGCCCTTACTCAGCAGGTCTAGAAATCAGTGGCGGCTGGTGGTATATTTTTTCGGGGGGTGTGGCAATCGACCCACCGCCACCCCCCCAGTCGGTCAGTCAGTCCACAGAACCCCCCCCCACGGTTGGTTGGGCACTTCCTCCTTCCTCTTGGCGGTGGCTTCCACTGCGTCTCCTCCCTCCTCCTCAGGGGCCAATAGGTTTGTTTATCCTGTCGGACAATCACTTTCTGATTGGCCGGGAGGAGAATCTGGAAGACTATAGTGAATATTAATTCGCTATTGTCACACAACTAGATGGGTTTAGGGCACAGTGCTCTACGCCCCCGAGTCCGCCCTTTTTTGAAGCCAATTAGAGCCTCAGGCTCTAAGCATGTACTTCTAAAGAAAAAACCCATTGGAATCCATGCCCCCTGCATGTAGATTAGGGGCCGGGCACATGGATTAGGGGGTGGTGCCCTGTATGGACAGGCCGTCACTGCTTGAAATTCTTTTTATTATTATTCTTACAAGCAGGTGGTCCTGTTATTTCTTTGTTAAGGTAAACTTATTTCTCATGCTATTCTGAATTAAACAACAAAATTTACATTCAGTGTCCTGGGTACAGCCTGCAGTTACTAGGGGATCCAGGGGTTTAAATCATTTGATGGAATGCCAGCATTTTTTTTTTCTGGAACCCTTAGCCCTAATCTAAGTCAGTCATTTCCAGTATAAACATTGTCCATTTATATCCTATTGCTATTGGTTTTTATGTTTCTTGGTGGAGTTCCTAGGTTTCAGGGTCCGTTTTGTAGAGCTAAGCTTTGTCTTGGGTGATGATGAAGCTTAATTTTTCTGGATAACTAGATCTAAAAACTAAAGGCTGAGTTGTGATGAAAAACCTTCATATTTTGGATGTTTTTTTTATAGTGATTTACCTTGGTTGGCTCTCCAGGGTTATCTTTTAGCTGTTTTAGATATGCTTTTGCACTCTAACTACATACCAATAGACTATTCATATTGTTTCTTCTTTTAAAAAGATAAAACTAAAATTTGGTTCACCATTTCGTTTCCCTCTACTTTCTATCCCCATGTCCCCATGGCAATGTTCACGACTTGTTACATGACTGGGAAAGACAAAATGAATCAAACTTTCTGGCTTTCCTTCATATGTTTACTTATATTGTACATCCTGAAAAATATTGGTTGTTGGTATGATAGATATATCATTATTCATCCAACACCTGAAACAGTGTGGGGCTCAGGAAGTTATTAAGGCATTACCAAATGAAGGACACAGGAGTCATGTAGACTGTAGAGATGAAATCAGTATTGTAGTTTGTAACTCATAGAGTGTAACTAGCCATGCATATAGCTGCATTTTAGAGCTCAATTGGATAAAATCCAACTACCACTGTATGTGTACACCCAGGTTAATCCCCTTGGCCTGCATTCAACTGATTATTATGCACACGCAGTGGGGGATTATTATATTTGCTATATCTCAGCAGTGGAAAGCAATTTCCATGCTCCGATGTAATTGCTATACCCATAATGCCTAATTATTTCTTAGGCTCCAATCATTCACATTTTGTTTTAGCTTGAGTGTTTAAAGAGTATAGTTCCTCTAATGATTTTCTGACTACTTAAGTATTTAAATGTGTTGTTTTGTCATAGACGGAAAGTTAACATAGTATTTAAAAAAGTGTTTTACCAATAATTTTGTATGATAACTTCTACTAGTTTTATTGTTTGACAGTAGTATTCCTTTTAAAGAGACTTTCTAATTACATGTTTAATACCTTTTAAGGCAACCATAGGTATTAAAACCTGGTGAGACGTGGGGGCAAACCCCCAAGGGGCTCTCACTTCTGGCTCCAAATGCCTGGCGTGTTGGGCGTTACCCACTCTGGGGACAGAGGTAAGTGGGGAGCTTGACTGGGGTGGTACACCTGTGAAAGGGCAATGCAGGTGTCCTAAGGTAAGCTCAAGGAGGACAGAAACTTCCCATGGAGCAGAAGTGCAAAAGCTTGCTTGATCTTAAAGTAATTCTAAACCCTTAATGTTTTTTTGTTTTTTTAACAAACTTTACTATACTTACCTACTCTGTACAATGGTTTTGCACAGAGGAGCCCTGATGCTCCTTTTCCGGGCTCCCTTGTTTGTACTCCTTGCTCCTCATGTCTTCCAAGTACTCCCCCCAGCAAGCGCTTGCTAGGGAGGGTACTCGTGAGGGCTCACACCTGAGCCCCGCTGCCTGCCTCTATAGTCACAGATAGCAGGGCTTTGCCACACTCCCCATCATAGGATGTGATTGACAGCAGCAAGAACCAGTGGGTCCTGCTGCTTTCAGTCTACCCTGTGAGGAGGGAGACAGCAGAGAGAGCTGCTGCTCTCCTGCACAGTGCTGGATTGAGATCGAGCTCAGGTAAGAAGTATATGGTGGATCCTGGACACAGAAGGTTTTTAACCTTAATGCAGAGAACTAATTAAGTTAAAAAACCTTAAGGTTTTAGAACCACTTTAAGTTTCAGTATGCATACAGACTGTGAAAGTGGGCCTCACGATCCTGACATGTTCCACATGTGACATGTGACACTATCCGACTGCCAAAATATTTTTTCTGCCCAATGTCTAATGAGGTGGTGGGGGTAACATGTTTGTGAACTGCTACTTTTCACAAAATCAGTCGGTGAAAGGAGTGTGGAAGTTTGCACGCTCTGCTGGAAGCCTCAGACACAAGGACATTGGTCAGCTCCTGTACAACCATCTCATGTCACAATTGAATTTATCCATTATATAATTTCCATATTTTGATGACAACATCAAAGCTCTTCCAGAAATTCAATTAACTAGGGTAACTTTACTAGTGCTAGGTTATTGTGAATAATTCAGGATAAAGAATGCTCTAGTATCATTTACAAGATGTGTCCTAGCAAAGGGTTGTGACAAAAAGAAACTTGAGCAGGAAATTCTATACATCATTTAAAAGAAATACATTATAGAAACAATCACCCTTTAACACACACATGAAGTCAGCTGCAGTACAAAAATAGCATGAAAAAATAAAAGATGTAACATATTAGTACTTGGTTAATAAGTCAATAAAAGGACACAGCAAATTCATTGAACTGCCAGTGAAGTGAATTTTAAAGCCAAACTTAAAGGATATATAAAAAAGGTACAATTTAATGCAAATCTGTATTTAATACATTCTAAAATTAATTTTGTCTGATTTTGAAAGGGAGGAGCAGCACAAAAAGCCAATCAGTTGTGCTGCAGTGCTCTTGTGTTAACAAGGAGCATGGTGGTACGAGAAAAGCAAAGTGGCTGTGAGATAAACTCACCAGTCTGCTGTTTCTCCTTTCACTGTCCAGTCCCAGGCTAAGGGAGGAGCAAGACCTAAAGTTTTACCCAAACCTGAAGTGTAGGAAAAAACTTTATTGGTGAAATAGCTAGGTACCAATAAAGTCCTCTAATGATGTGAGCCCAGCTGGCAGTGGCTGTTTTTTTCTTGAAAAAAGTTACTTACATGCAGCCACTGACTGTGATGTCACTGCTGAAGCTCCAGTGGTGAAGCTGACAGTTGGGGATAGAGACACTCTTTTCAAAGAATGCAAGGTATTCTGTGATTGGACAAGTGGTGTCTAAATGTTATGATCTCCCCTTGATCTACCTGAAGTTGTCAGGTTATGTAGGAAATGTTTGACCATTTTTTTCAGAAGCACATTTCTGGGGTTAGGCACTGATGTGGATGGAGAGGCCTTGCTTACAGTCTTCGCTCTAATTCATCCCAAAAGTTTTCTATCGGGTTGAGGTCAGGATTCTGTGCAGGTCAGTCAAGTTCCTTCACCCCAAACTCACTTATCCATGTCTTTATGGACTTTGCTTTGAACAGTGGTCCAAATCATTTGGTGAAGGGGGGATTATGGCGTGGGGTTGTTTTTCAGGGGTTGGGCTTGGCCCCTTAGTTGCAGTGAAGGGAACTAATAAGACATCAGCATACCAAGACATTTTGGACAATTTCATGCTCCCAAATTTGTGGGAACAGTTTGGGGATGGCCCCTTCCTGTAACAACATGACTGCGCACCAGTGCACAAACAAGGTCTATAAAGACATGTATGAGAAAGTTTGGGATGGAGGAACTTGACTGGCCTGCACAGAGTCCTGACCTCAACCCCATAGAACAACATCAATGCCTAACCTCACAAATGCGCTTCTGAAAGAATGGTCAAACATTCCCATAAACACACTCCTAACCTTGTGGACAGCCTTCCCAGAAGAGCTGAAGCTGTTATAACTGCAAAGGGTGGGCTGACTCAATATTGAACCCTATGGGCTAAGACTGGGATGTGCGTGTAAAGGCAGGCATTCAAATACTTTCGGTAATTTAGTGTATATGGGAAGCATGGATATCCTTTAAAAGAATTCCTAGTGTGGAAAAATACAATGAAAAGTCTTAATGCTGTGTACACCTGGTCGGACTTTCCAGCAGAAAAAGTCAGATGGAATCATTTCATCTGATATTTCGATCGTGTTAGGGCTTCAGCTGACTTTTTTTTTTCTCAAAAATTCTGACGGACCTAGAAATAAAACGTGTTTTAAATCTTTCAATTTCCAATTTCTATCGGGAAAACCGTTGATCTGTATGCTGTTCTGATGGACCAAAAACAACTCAAGGGCAGCTATTGGCTACTGGCTATTGAACTTCCCTTTTCTAGTCTCATCATATCTGTTGTATGTCACTGCATTCTAAACAATCAGACTTTGGTGTGATCATTTGTAAGCAAGTCCGTTTTAGCGGAACTCCGTCGGAAAAACCGTCAGAGTTTATTCTGATGGAAAAACTGGTCGTGTGTAAGTGGCATTAGGCATAAACTTCTCCCCTCAGAATGTTTCTCAAGGGAAGAGCAAGGGTATAGTGGTCAAGAGGAGGAAACAATCATTAGCAGCTTGGGATAGCATCATATACAGTTATATATATATATGAGCAAAATCCATTCCATCTCTAATCGCAAGCATTTTTTGAGCCTCCTTTGCATTCCAGCAATAGACCAGACTAATAAAGAGCATTCCCTGTATCCATAAACCGTAGGATTCATCAATCCATGTCTTCCAAAAGATAACAGTTCCATATAGTTCACATGACCAAGTCAAGAATAATGGCATCAGTTCCCCATGGGGTGCATATACATTAATACTTATCGGATCCTGATGCTTGTAAAAGTTCCAGTCCCAAATTGCTCAACAGAATGGATCTCCAATTCCTTGATGGATAAATATTGGGTCACTGTGAGGAGGTGTTCATTGGGTGCATGCTTGACCGTATTCGCCGAACACAGGCCGACTGCTTCAGAGACACAATAGAACAGTTATTCTCAACCAGGATTCCGTGGAACTCTAGGGTTCCTCCAGAGGTTGCTAGGCGTTCCTTCAGCATTGGACCATTTCTGCCTCTCGGATAAGTTCCTACTGACACCATTGATCTTTTTAGCTATCTGTAAGGAGGTAATTCTTCCCAATGACCACAAGTGTAAGGACCATTCTTCCCACTGACCATCACACTAATGTATCATGAGTTGTAGATTTCAAATTTTTAGCAGGGGTTCCCCGAGACCGGAGAACTATTTCAAGGGTTCCTCTATGTTGAAAAGGTTGAGAAAGGCTGCATTAGAAGATGTCATGTATCTAGGCACTGGAGTAAGTCTGACAATAATATGTGTATTCAGACACACGTGGGACATAAAGTAGATAGATCTTTAAAAAAAATAAAAAAAATATATAAGTAAATCAATAAAAATTAGGCAGATTTAAAGGGCCCCTTGGTCTTTTTCCTGCCATCACTCATCTATGTTTCTGTTTTTTGTTCACTGGGTCCTTTAACATATATTCATGTAAATTTTTAGTGCTTTAAAATACTGCAGATGATATCTGAAAATCTGCTTTTGACACAATTTGTGTCTAATTAGTTACTTATCATTCCATAAAGAAACTTTCTTGAATAATAATTATTCGGTTAATAAAACCTAATTTCAGATACATTTGTGTCACGACAACTACATTTGCGCTAGTTTTAATGCACAAATGGTTAATGAATGCTTTCATTTTTATAACAGTCCGCACAATTGCTGACATTTTATCACTCATAAATATTTATGTTTCATTTATAGTAAGAAAGCATTTTAATCTGACTTTTATTGTATAAGTTAATGATAAGCAAATTAGAGAGCTAATGCATTTGGTCTGGCCTCACCATGTGTCAGGAAATGTTAAGAAGATTATGCAAAGGATTATGTCAAATTAAAATTGAGTCTAATTAATTGAAATGAAAATATCACAGGGTGTTATTTGTAAAGCAAAGAATAACAAGAGACATAAATAAATATCTTGTTTCTTTTAAAAAACATGCCATAGTAAATAAAAAGTAACAGGTAAATATTTAATATGTTTCCTATTAAAGATTTAAGTTCTATCTGAATGCAATGGTAGTTTTTAATAAGAAATGACAGAAACAAATATATTGTTGAGGTCTATGTAAAGCTTTTAGATGAACAGAAATTGATCACAGCAGACAACTGAAAAGGACTTTTCTGACCATGCAAGATTCTGTGTATATTCGGTTGTCAGTAGAAAGAAGTTAAGAGAGATTGGGCTGTACGGCTCATCACTATGGGAAGAATTAGGCAGGCCATATATTGTGCAATTTTCTTTCCTTCAACCAGAGATTGAAGGGGGAAAAAATGCTTGATTCTCCCATTAATACAGTCAGTGTTGATGGGGGAATCCCTTCCACAGCGCTATTATGTTCTGCCGGTGGGGTGCCTGGGGAGCCTTTTCCACCAGCAGAATACAATGATTACTGCTGGCAGCTATAGCCATCAGCAGCGATCAGTCAAAAAAAAAAACGATAGGCTGGTTGTACCAAAGTCGATTGATGGCATGTATGGCCAGCTTTACGGTTCTGAAATTTTCTGTTTACCTCTGCCCAACTATCACTATATCCATTTTTTATATATATATATATAAAATAGTGTCCACTACCACAACCTCTGAACACCCATAAGACCTGGTTTATCACACCTACCCTTAGGGGCCCACAGGAACTGAGGGAGGCTTCCAAACAAACAGTTTTCTTTCTAATGTCGCGTACACACAATCGAATTGGGACAACAGTACGCCAGACAATTCAATCGGGTGTGGGCTCCAGCTGACTTTTTCATCGTAAAAGTCCAGCGGACTTAGAAAGTAGTTTTGACTCATAATATGTCCAGCGGACTTGGCTTTGAGCGGACAATCTGTTCGTCAGTGTGCTAGTCCAGTGGACTAAGAATGACACATGCTCTGAAGCAAGTATGAGAAGGAAGCTATTGGCTACTGACTATTGAACTTCCTTTTTCTAGTCCCGCCATATGTGCTGTACGTCATCGCGTTAGCAATTGCCGGACTTTGGGAGTGTCCGTGTGTGGCCAAGTCCGTACGTTATAAAGTCCGGCAGATTGTTTGCCGGATTGTTTACCGAACCAAGTCCGCCGGACAATTCGATCGTGTGTACACCGCATAAGAGTTTTTTCACCATTTCTCTTAGTTTCACTAAAATAATTTTTCATTATTATTTTTAATTTATATTTGTACAATAATGTATACAACACTATTTTGAGTGTATAAGTGGGAATTATTTTAGTTTTATGCTATTTATTAGGGATTTTTCACTTTAATCTTTTTTATTTATCATTAATTAACGCTGCACTTATATTTTTTATTATCTATTTGGAGTTTGGTATCAGGTTTATGGTGCTGCCAGCTTTCTACTATCTGATTGTTCTTTTTAGCGCAGTGTTTACCTTTCTGGTTTTATCCTATAGGCTTCCAAACAACCCTTCTTTGAACAGGGGCAGTCCATAAACATGCCAGTTGCTGGCAATCGTGGTCTGATTTGGACTTTCTTTGCTGATAAAAAGTACATGTATGGGCACTTTTACTCTGCGTCTGTCTGTCTGATTAATATATTCATCCATCAGTAAAAGAAATGTAAGGCTTTTCTTAACTTTCACAGCTACAGTAGCTACAGAAACATTAATTTTACTGTCAAGATATTGACATCACTTAGTTATGTGTGTAAATGAATAACGAGCAAAATGTACGTAATTTATCGGTTTCACATTAATCATAATGAAACAGATTCATTGCTTTTGTTGCTGACAGAATAGAAACGCACAGTATATTTAAATAGTTCTGCATATTCCTAGAGCTGAACATATTTTAAAGCAGAATTCCATCAAAAAATGATAGGTGAACGTTAATAGCCCATTAAATAGCTTTTGTTTCAATATTCACATCCAGAGATTTCATTGCAGAACTTATCTTTCTGCCCCTCTATGTGCTCAGTCTGATGACAAGCATTGTAAACCTACTTCATCTGAGCCCAGGTCAACCTGGACCCTCCCTGGTCTGAAACGGGACAATGTCCTGGTCTGCAAATGGACATTGAAAGCCAAAGCAGCACAGCGATGAGCTAATTTCTCTTTCACTCTGCTCTCTCCGCCTATTATCATGCTTCTTGGTAGCACATAAACTGACTGGCTACTTCTGCTGATTCTTCAACTCACATTGGAGCCCTGCTGTACAGGGACTGCAAGAGGCTTATACCAGATCAAATCAGGTTCTTACACTGTTTGTATATTTAAAAAAATGCATTCATTTGTGTCTATTACATCTGCTTTAAATATAATTATATGATACTCAACTAGAAAATAGGTTTTGGAAATAAGAAAAATAATATGCTCTACACAAGAACAATACATGGATGCAGCAGAAAAAAATATAACCATGTGTGTTAATGTCTGCAGGATAATAAACCCTTCTGGTGGTCAAAAGTTGGGACAACACTTTTGATTTGGGAGATGCAATATTTTAAACATGGACGCGATGCCAAGACTGCTCTCTGTCTTCCAAACGCTGACTGTGCATGTTTCAGGTGCCTCTTTCAGATCACTGTGGGGTAGAGCTTCACGAATAGGCAGATATGTTCTGACTGGGGCGAGGATAAAGGGTACAGTGGGGTTATCTTATTCGGCCTATTATTATACTGCGGTACATATGACCAGGGTGATTGACTTGTGCAGACACAAAGACTACAAACTGTGCATCCTATTTGAACAAGACTGCTCTCCTCTCATTGGCAACAGATACCTAGATCACTGACTACTCATCCTCTAATAGGCCCAACGCTAAGTGAACTAGGCAGGTCCTTTTCATTGCTCAATGTTTCCCCTTGCCCATGACACACATCACAGGATACCCAGAGTTTCTTCCAGGCCAATATGATCCAGCATTTAGTATCCAGATTGCAAACGGGGTAGTGTGTGCAGCACAGTCTATAGACTCACGACAGTGGAAACCTCTCTCTGCAGTCTCTTCAGCACATGGAGTACTGACATTGGACAGTTGGCGCCAACGTCAACTTTCACACTTTTTGTGAAAGGCACATGATTTTGTGAGGGACTTAATACCTTTCGAGGGACTGTTCTGTGAGGAAAGGCCTATTCCATGTCTTTTTCTTACCTTATAGTTCCAAGTGTGATCTCCAGCGTCGATCCAAAATTATTTACATGATTTACAATAATCCTTCACTGAAAATCAAAAAGATAGAATTTTATTTTTCACGCATAAAGCATCTATCTATAGTAAATATCAGGAGATATCCTATAAGATTGGCACCAGGTGGTATAGGACCCACTGACATTGGAAAAAATGTTTTCTTAACAAAGTCCCAATTGTTGGCATTACAGCATTCATCCAGGCTCCCTCCTCCATATTTTTTGGGAGTGCCAAGCACTCCGATCTTTTTGGCAACAGGTTTCCACGATCATTGAACTAGTTATGGGCTTTGCCCTGCCAGGTGACCAAGCTGTCTTTCTTCTCAAACAAACGCCTATGTTCCCGAAGAGATATAAAACGTCCCTACTACATCTCCTAAATAAAGCCAAAGCCTGCATTTCGAGTAATTGGGAAAAAAACGCCACCCCCTCAAAGCTTAAGCAATAGTTTGGCAGAGTAAATGACATTCAGATTATGGAAGATCTTACTGCAGACCTCAGAGACAATACTGAAGACCAGACTAAGATAGGGGTTCTACTGGGAGGACTTTAACTGCTCATCTAAATACAACCAATAGGATGAGCGCACCCCCTCTCTTTTTTTGTACCCTTCTCCCTGGGTGGAGACCTTCCCATTTTTTGCATCATACATCATGGGACACAGAGAAGGCTATAATCATGACATCTGGGTTATGTGCATTCATCTATAGGTGAACAGACACTGGCAGAAACAAACAGACAGGAAGTCTTCCCCATATAACCCCCTTAAAGGAAAAACAAAATTTTTTTTCGCCAGTGTCTTGAAAGTGGTTGGCCATGCTTAAGGGGGCAGATGTGGCCGATTAGAAAACAGGGGTCACAGAGTGCCGCAAAATGATGGTTGAGGACATGTGAGTGCTATCAAGGGGGCTGGATGCTGGCATCCACAGGGGCCCGGGCATTACTGTTTATTATACTTCCTAGTCTACCACATGTCCACTGTATGAGTGTGGCCAGGATTACTGCTTTGTACTTGCAATTCTGAATACTTGCATACCTGCATAACTGCATACCTGTATAACTGCATATGTGCATAATTGCATAACTGCAAACTTGCATAGCTGCATTACTGCATAACTGAATACTTGCATTCCTGCATAACTGTGTGCCTGCATACTTGCATGACTACATACCAACATAACTGCATACTTGCATTCCTGCATAACTTCATATATGCATACCTGCATACATGTATAACTACATACCTGCATAACTGCATACTTGTGCAACTACATACTTGCATTCCAGCATAACTGCAAGCATGCATACCTGCATACTTACAAAACGACATGCCTGCATACCTGTGTACCTTCATACATGCATACTTGCATAACTTGCATAACCATGCGGTGATCTTGCTCATCCAATCTGGAAAACATATTACCAACAGGTGGATTGACTGTATATTCTGAATTCATGGCCTTCGCCTACTGTCAGAAACCATGAATCAGACCAAGACAGAAGTACAATTAAATCACACTTGTTTATTAAATAAAAATAAAAAGGTAAATAGAAAAAGCGTAGTCAAAGAATAGCCAGAGTCCAGTAACCGGATAGAGTAGTCAGCCAGGCCAGAGTTCAATAACCAGATCGGGTAATCAGCCAGGCCAGAAGTCAGGGATCCAAGTAGAGAAACAGCAAGCAGGATAAGTAGCTAGAAGGGATGTCAGCAAGCCAGTCTTTAAACAGAACTGCAGGAGATGGTTTCTTGTGATGTGACCAAGGCGAAGGCAGAGGTGAAGTGAGCTGGACAGCTTTAAGTAGGCAGGTCAGACAAGCATAATCAGGAACAGCTGGTAACTGTAGAGAGAGATGAGAGCTGGCAATTAGCTGACAGCTGAGCAACCAGCCCAGAGAAGGAAGGGCTAAGCCAGCCCTGACAGAGAGAGAGAAATGGGATGAGAGAGGGGTGCGGGGTAAGGAGAGAGAGAGCATGAGCATGTTTGGAAGTGACAGCAACACAGCCTGGCCAAGGCAAGTGACCAGAGGCACAGAACCCGGAAGGAAGACCGGGTGAAGATGGAAGCACCCAGGACTAGGGATGAGCTTGGTGTTTGACTCGAACGCATATTCGACTCGAACACGGGCCGTTCGCCTGTTCAGCTAATTCAGAACTTTGTGGACCATTCACACCATCTTTGTGTAGTGAGAACGGCCCACAATGCACTACGCCATCGCAGTGCATTGCTGGCTCATGATTGGCCAAGCATGCACTGTGACCCCCGCATGCTTGGCCAATCACAGCGCCGGCAGTGAGGAGAGCCATAATCGGCCACATGGGTTTAGTACACGCCCCACACTATATAAGGCCACCAGCGTGTAGTGTGTTGGTGTGCAGGGAAAGAGCAAGATAGGCAGGGACAGTGTCTTTTTGCTTGGGAACCTAACGCTGTTACAGTGGGTGTTTTGTGTGCCTTCTGCACAGTATACATCTGAAGCTACCCCTTATTGCTGCTGCTGTTCTGTTTCTGTAATACAGGCATCTGCAGCATTTACAGTGAGTGTTGTGTGCCTCCTGCACAGTATACATCTGAAGCTATCCCTTATTTCTGGTGTTGTTCTGTTTCTGTAATACAGGCATCTGCAGCATTTACAGTGGGTGTTGTGTGCCTCCTGCACAGTGTACACCTGAAGCTACCCCTTATTGCTGCTGTTGTTCTGTTTCTGTAATACAGGCATCCGCAGCATTTACAGTGGGTGTTGTGTGCCTCCTGCACAGTATACACCTGAAGATGCCCCTTATTGATGGTGTTGTTCTGCTTCTGTAATACAGGCATCTGCAGCAGTTAGAGTGGGTGTTGTGTGCCTCCTGCACAGTATACACCCAAAGATACCCCTTATTGCTGGTGTCATCAGCACGTGGCCATGGGACACGCTTGTCCTTATTTTTGCCAGCTGGACGTGTTGAGCCCCATCATGCTGAAGACTTGGTAGAGTGGATGACCAAGCCCTCCTCATCCTCCTCATCCTCTCTCACCCGGGCTCAGGGTACTAGCAAAGCAGATGCCAACACGTCCTCTTCCCTTGTCTCAATGTCATCAGTCACTCCTTCCCTAGACCCACCATGTCCTGCTGAGGAGTGCCCCGAACTGTTTGAGCATAGTGTTGGGTACATGCTCCAGGAGGATGCCCAGCATTTTGAAGGCTGATGATGATGATACCCAGCTAGAGGAAGGCAGTAGCGTGAGCACAGAGAGAGGGGATGCTCAAGAAGGACAGCAATCTGGCAGTCATGTTCCACCATCTGCAGCATACTGCCAGGTTTGCTCCAGTAATGAAGAGGGAGGGGATGATGAGGTCACTGATGCCACGTGGGTGCCTGATAGGAGAGAGGAGGAGGAGGCACATCTCCAACGAGGCAGGATGCCCTCTGGAGGCCAACTTAAGGGCAGCACAGCGAATGAATTACACCGCAGAGCTCCGCCTGTGCAGGGTGCTGCCTCTGCACGTTATTCCAAAAGTTCTTTGGTGTGGGCCTTTTTTGAGACGAGTGCATCAGATCGCACTGCTGCTATTTGCCAAAATATCAGCCGCTTGGGCACCACATGCTTGACCAGACATATGTTGACCGATGCAGCTCGTTGGCAAGCATACCTTAAAGACCCACACCAAAGAACAAAGTGGACCTCTCCTTGCTCCTCATCAGCTGGGATCTCCAACCCCACTATACCTTCAGTCCTCTTTGCACTGAGAGGAATAAAGGTGTAGAATTAGGTGTGTCACAGCCAAGTACTTGTGGGCACTTTGCTAGCAGTACACCGACGTCCGATTGTACCAGGCACATTTCCCTGCCCCAGCTGCTGGATCATCGAAAGTAGTTCACTCCCAGCCATCCACATGCCCAGAGGTTGAATGCTTGGCTAAATTGCTAGCACTTCAACTGCTGCCTTTTCAGTTGGTAGACTCTGCCCCCTTCCGTGAGTTTGTGCAATGTGCGGTTCCTCAGTGGCAGGTTCCCAAACGCCACTTTTTCTCTCGGAAGGCGATTCCAGCTCTCTACCGGCATGTGGAAGGCAATGTCCATGCCTCGCTGGACAGGGCGGTCAGTGGTAAGTTGCATATTACCGCTGACTCAGCAGGGATGGACAGGGACATTACCTATCTTTCATGGCCCATTGGGTCACTCTTCTGACAGCTGGGAAGGATGCAGGACAAGGTGCTGTAGTGATGGAGGTTGTTCCGCCACCACGCCTCCAAAATGCTACTACTGGTTGTGACACACCTCTCTCCTCCACCCCCTCCTCTTCTTCTTCCTCCATGGCCTCTTCCTTTGCTTTGTCCTCGGAACCAGCGGTGCCCCGTAGGCGTTCAAGGGGCTACGCAAGTATGCAGGCAAAAAGATGCCAAGCCATGCTTGCGCTGGTTTGTTTGGGGAACAGGAGCCACACTGGGGCAGATATTTTGTCAGCTCTGCAGGGGCAGGCCGAGAGATGGTTGACGTCAGGCCAGCTTAACCCAGGAATGGTGGTTTGCAACAATGACACCAACCTCCTCTCCGCCCTCCGACAGGGACAACTGACCCATGTGCCCTGTGTGGCTCACGTCCTTAACCTGGTGGTACAGTTGTTCTTGGGCAGGTACCCAGGTTTACAGGATGTCCTAAGGCAGGCCAGGAAAGTCTGTGTGCATTTCCGCCGATCATATAATGCCAGTGCTCGGCTGCCTAAGAACCGCCTTATATGTGACTTGCCCACCAGGTGGAACTGACAGTTGGCCATGCTGCAGTGGCTGCATACGCAGCAGAGGGCCATCAATGAGTACCTGTGCAAATACGGCACCAGGACAGGGTCAGGGGAGCTCGGGTTTTTTTCACCATGGCCAGTGGGGCATGATCAGGGATGCATGCACTGTCCTGTCACCATTTGAGGAGGCCACAAGGAAAGGGGAGCAGTGACAGTACATGCGTCAGTGACACTGTACCTCTTGTCCACCTGTTGGAGCATACGTTGGGTGGAATAATGGACAGGACACTTGAGGCAGAACAGAGGCAGGAAGAGGAGGATTTCCTTGCCTCTCAAGGCCCCTTTTATCCAGACAGTGTTCCGGCTGTCCCACCCATCACACAGGAAGAGGAGGAGGAGGATTGTGTCAGCATGGAGGTGGAGCCTGGCACTCAGCATCAGCAGCAGCAGTCTTTTAGGGATGATTTACAGTCCCAAGAAACTGTGGACTTGTACATGGCTGGGGGGAGATGGCTGCGGATCATGTCGTCCTTAGTGACCCAGAGGACTCCAGACCGAATGCCTCACCTAACCTATGCTGCATGGCCTCCCTGGTCCTGCAAAGCCTGCGGAAGGATCCTCGTATTCTTTGGATCAAGGAGAGGGACCATTACTGGCTGGCCACTCTCCTTGATCCACGGTACAAGGGTAAGGTTGTGGACCTTATCTTGCCATCACAGAGGGAGCAGAGGATGAGACATCTCCAGGAGGCCTTGCAGAAAGGTCTGTGCAACACGTTCCCAGAGACTGGGAGGTTACAAACTCCTGGTCCTGGACAACGTGTTGCTGAGGCTTCGGTCAGTCACAGAAGGAACGGTAGAGAAGGTGGCCGTCTGACCAATTCGTTCAGACAATTGTTTGTCCACAGCCCCAAGGTATGATCGGTTCCAGCAACCATCGCCAGTGTCTGATTTACATGGTGCAGGAATACCTAGGGCTTAAAGTCAGACTTGGACACCTTTCCCACAAAAAATCCTCTGGCTTACTGGGTCTTGAGGATGGATCACTGGCCAGAGCTTGCACAATATGCAATTGAGCTACTGGCCTGTCCTGCATCCAGCGTTCTTTCAGAACGCACATTCAGTGCTGCTGGAGGCTTTGTAACTGATCACAGGGTGTGCCTGTCCACCAACTCGGTTGATTGACTGGCCTTCATAAAGATGAATCAGTCTTGGATCACCACCAGCTACCAAGCACCTGAAGTTGATGTAACCGAATAATTTTTTTTGAAATGTCACATCCCTTCAAGACTGCCTATGCTGATGCTGAGTGACTGTCCTGTTTTGTTGACTGACTATTCTCTTCCTCCTCAATGATCCTGCTGATAGCTTGGAAGAACATTTTAGGTTCTGGGTAACGCCACCAGTGGCTAAGGCCCAATTTTTCAGCCGCTGTTTAACAGGGGCGTGTAATTAAAATTTTTGATGCAATGCTTTGCAGCAGGGCTCATTCCTTCACTCCAACTAGAGTATCTGGGAGAAGTTGCAGTGTCGTGGCACCAGCACCAGTGCCTAAGGCCCAATTTTCCACCCCCTGTTTAACAGGGGCATGTAATTACAATTTTTGATGCAATGCTCTGCAGCAGGGCTCATTCCTGCACTCCAACTAGAGTATCTGGGAGAGGTTGCAGTGTCGTGGCACCAGCACCAGTGCCGAAGGCCCAATTTTTCAGCCCCTGTTTAACAGGGGCATGTATTTACAATTTTGATGCAATGCTTTGCAGCAGGGCTCATTCCTGCACTCCAACTAGAGTATCTGGGAGAGGTTGCAGTGTCGTGGCACCAGCACCAGTGCCTAATGGGCTTCTAAAGTTCGTACAAATTTTAGGTCCGTTCAAAGGTTCTGGTGCGAACCGAACTGGGGGGGTGTTTGGCTCATCCCTACCCAGGACCCACCGAATTTATCACAGTGCAGCACTGGAGGGCTCAGTGTGACAGGCAAGTTTACCCTAATGTGCTGCTATGCTGTGTATACTAGTACATTATGGAGTAACCTACCTCGGGGTCTGTAAAAAGTAGTAATGTTAGCGAAATGTACTACCGCTTTAATATCATGGGGTCGCCTACTGACCCGGTGGCCCTTGAGCAGTTCCCAAGTGCATAGTTGCCAACATTTCAAAAATATTTTCAGGGACACTTTTTTAACCAGTGTTATATTTAGAGTAGCTGACATCCCTTATGTTCCTCTATACATCACAGTAGTAATCACAAAATTAAATGAGTACTAACAATGGGCAGAACAATTATAAGGACTGAAAAGTGTGCCCATTCTAGAGCTGGTAACATTGAGGATATTCAGTATAATTTTAAAGAACTGTTTCTGTGGGTAAGAGGCAACGGGGAGGAGTATGGATGGTATAAAAGTAGGAAGTATGTGCAGGTGAGGGAGAGAAATGTGGAGAGTATAACAGTGGGCACTGTGTACAGGAGAAAAGTGGGGGGAGTGACAGTGGGCAGTATGCACAGCAGAGGAGTGTGGAGGGTTGACAGTGGGCACTATGTACAGGAAAGGAGTATGGAGGGTATGCCAGTGGGCAGTATGTACAGGAGAGGAGTGTGGAAGGCATCACAGTGGGCAGAATGTACAGGAAAAGAGTGTGGAGGGTATGTCTGTAGGCAGTATGTACAGGAGAGGAGCGTGGAGGGTATGACAGTGGGCACCATGTACAGGAGAGGAGTGTGGAAGATATGACAGCGGGCGGTATGTACAGGAGAGGAGTGTGGAGGGTATGACATTGAGCAGTATGTACAGGTGAAGAGGATGAAGGAATCTGGGGAGGAAAAATGTAGGTTTGTGGAAGGATGTTTAGGGATTGCGTAGTGGTTATGCGGGCCATACATGAATTGTAATTAAGCCGTTTAAGCAGGGACCAGCCATAGTCAATCTATGTATGGGCTATCTGGTTCTACACAAGTCAATTTATTAATCGACTTGAGTACAACCAACCTGTCAGGTTTTTCCCAAAACAATCAGTGCTGCCGGCTATAGTTAGCAACACTGATCATTGTATTCGGTGAGTTGGGAAGGCTCTCCACTGGCAGAACACAATAACACTGCGGGAGTGATTCCCCCATCCACAGGTCAGCAGATGAGAGGGTGTGTGGGGATAGGCTGGGGAGAGAGGTCTGTCAGCAGGGGGGTGTGTGGTGGTCATAGAGGGATATCAATCAGCAGGTGGGGAGGGGGGAGTAATTGGGAGTGATATCTTTTGGAGTAGGGTCTGTCATCTGTGATATAAGTTGAAGGGAGGTGGCTAACATGGGAAGTGACTGGGGAGTGACCTGGTTGGTGGTGAGTATGAAATGGATGATGTGTTTCAAGTTTCTTTCACATTTGTAGTAATGCTTACTGCCCTCTGAAAAGTGATCTGTGGTGTATTGCTTTTCAATGAGTGGTATAGCAGCAGTCAACAGGCATTCATAAGATGCTACTACTGCCTCCTTGCTTTTTTTACTTTGCTGAATGGTAGTTTTACATTGTTGGACTATGCTGCTACTGCAAGCGAGTTTTGGCTTGCAGTTGCAGAGTGGCCCCATGAAATTCAATAGGTCAGTTTGACAGGCGGTGCTTCCTATCAAACTCTGCAGGCTCCAAGCTGTACAATGAACTCAGTGCCTCTGACAAGAAGTGAGAGGCACTGTGAGCTCATCCTCTCAGTCTGCTGCAAACAGAATGTGCCAGCTTGTATTTAAACTGGCCGCTCTGTATGCAGCTTCTGACAGGCTGCACAAGGAGCCCCTTATCTCTGGAACCATAGATGATAGGAGCCCCAAATTGGGTGAGTAGGTCTACCCCCCAAATTTGGCCTCTATGTGACCCCTGGTCGCCGAGCCACAACCCTTGAAGTCGATCTTTATTTTGTTTTTTTTTTAAATGGGCCTATCTTAAGGTAAGGGGCCTGGAGCTGCAGCTCCAATAGCTCCTATGTTAATCTGGCCCTGTTCATGCTTGTTTTACAATGTTTATAATGTAACTGTCCAGTTATTGTGGAAAATAAAAATTGGTTTGAAAATGCAAGGTAGCAATACTACATTATGGAAACATAAATAGTATATATGCTTGATAACAATTAACTAGAGGTTATTTTCTTAAAGCCATGCTTAATGCAGCATTAGCTTAGCAGAGACCCCTTATATTTTAAATGAACTATGTGGGATATAAGCACTTTTCTTTCTGTTAAAGAACACATATTGATCATTACATATTTCATACAACAAGATGTTTGGGATGGACTTCAAGTATATTCTTTTGACGCTTGTGTATACAAGGTTTCATGTTGCTCATACTGTAATGAATGATGTGTTTGTTTGTTTTCTCTAATTAGACCTACTGCCACTGTATTTCAATTCACTATGTAATCAGTTCAAAACAATCTTAATGGACATAAACATATTGAGGGGGCTTTTTAGTTATAGAATGGCTTTTTATAGGATTCTGTGCAATCTCTGTCATGCATGCACTGGCTTGAGAAATGACTTAAGTTGTCATTTTTATAACTTTTAATTAATCTTGAAAAAGGAGAACACAATCTTATCTTGTTTACCATGAACAATATCATTTTATAATGCAGCATGCTAAAAATGTAACAAATCACGCAAGCAATTTGCATATCCTCATTAGTGAAACATATTTTTATGTGTGATTGCACTAAGTATTATTCTAACGTTGATGCTTTAAGACATTATTTCTTAATAAACAAGCTAAGCTTGAGTACACTGATTAATGACTGGGAGTCTCTTACTAATGTGCTAGGAAGCAGTAACTACTATAATATAGGCCTGTCTTAATGTTTGATGTATATTATTTTGTTGCAGTAGGATATATTTTATTATTCAGTGAAATAGCAAAAACACATTTTACAGTAGTTTACAGAAAATACTGAACCATGCCATGGTTTAGGATCTTAGAGACTAAAAGCACACAAAGACACACCAAGAGTAGAATGAAAATGTTAGTAAACCTAGAACAGATATTTTCGTTTTTGGTTGATACTGAAGAGTTTAACAATTTGTATCTGACAACTGAAAAAAGTAAGTACACCCCATGGAAACTTTTGACATTTTCAATATATTTGAATACACAAAGATATTGATTCAAATAGTACACACAGATAAAGCTGATATACTTAACCAAATGTGCTGAAGACTGGCCAAAGGTAGATTTTTTTAATCACAATAAAAGTAGACATGTTTGACAAAAACGAAAGGCGCTAATTTGTATTTCAGGAGTGGCAATGAGCTGAATATACATGGGTTTGGATCAAAATGAATTAGACGAACATTACTGCAGTTTGGCTAACAAATTTGAAACCCATGAAAGTAAATGGCGATGAATGTAAAAGAAAAGTAATGACCATTATCTAGGGCTAGGCTAATAGGCAAGAGAATGTCAAACAAATGGCATGGGGGAGGGCTGAGAAACATGAATCAGAGCAAAAAAAATGTTTTTATTCTGTTTGATGGGGAGAAGCAATTTTATCAATGCTTAAAGAGAAACATTTAAAATACAAAACTCCTTTAAATAATATGCTTGGGGTATGGCCTTAACCTGCCTGTGAAGTGGAACATCTGTACAATGTATACAACCGACTGCAACAAAACTAACATTTACAAAGAAAAAATGCTATTTAAATTGTCTATAAATTCTAAAACTCTTGGCTTTCTTCCGTTTGTAAACAGGCAAGGATTTATTTAGTCTTTATGACACCCTTATCCTAGAGGAGGATCTTGTATAGATGTTAAGGGGGACCTCCCAAAAAAAAAAACAGGATGGTATTCCCTCTAAGAAAATATAAATCTGACCCTTATCATTGATAATGGTCTTGTATAGATTTGAAGGGCAAACCTTAAGCAAAAAAAAAAGGATGGGGTCCACCTCAAAATCTATAATACACCTTTACCTGTGCACGTAGCCTGGCTGGCTATCAAAGGAGGGGGGGCAAGCATGCATACCCTCCCCCTGAGCTATATCAAGCCACATGCCTTTCACATACGAGGGGACTTGCCAGAGAGGACCCCCGTCAAACCACCTCACCCCCAGCACCTTTGCCCTCCAAGTCAGCAGCCAGGCTCATTGTTTCGTGTGTACTAATACTCTGTATTCTAATGTACACCAGCCTGCTTCCAGTGATCCCTGTGGGTACTCTTACTTGCATATCAGCACTCATTTCCCAGTAGCTGCCTGCTCAGCTAATTCAGAAGGCCACAACCTGACAGTCATCTGCAGCAAAACCCATCTCCACCTTCAGGAGTACTGGTAAAGACAAGGCTCCCATGACTCTTCCTGCATGGCAACTGTATCCAGCGTCTAATGCCCTCTAGGACATCTGTATCTCTCAATGTTACATGTACATCCTGTCAACACTGTGTAACTGTGGGGTGGGGGACAAATATGTATTCTTTTCTTTTCTAAGTGTCCCTAATTTGCAGGAGAGCATTGTAGAGAGTGCATAGAGACAGCATAGCAGACATTACCTGCTTCTATGCTTAGTTTGATTTAGTTTCCCTTTAAAAAACAAAAAATATAGATATTCACCTTGCAATGGCTGTATTCATGCCTGAAACACATTTCCTTTTTATTTGTTCACTTTGATTTATTTCAGTTTGCATCAAACATTACATTAACTATTATGTTTATTGCATTCACAGACAGGAAATAATCCTAGTTACAAACACTTAATGATTTCTTAACACCCATTACTGTCTAACTAATGCAGTGTATGAAAACCATTGTTAATTGGAAACATCAGAACACCATTGTTTAAAGTGTATTTCCACTTTTGCAGCCAAATTGGGATAACACCAACTTTATATTTGTAACATATTCTCATTCAAATAGAATAACACAAAATAATTAACTCTATCTGTACTATGCTGGCAGATCTTGTTATAAGTAATAAACTAGACTTGAACACTGTTTGTCCCAACAAAGGGTTAAAGATCTAAAAGCTAGAATGTTTGTACTTTTTTTTTATCTAGGGACAGATTGAGTTGCCTCTCATTTCAAATTGTTCGGAGTAGCTTGTGGTCTGCCTAAGGCCTTATCCAAAACAATTTTAGCATGGATCTAACTACTCAAAAGATCATGTCATACATTGTATTAGAGAGGATAAAACCAACATAGACCAGGTTAATATAAGATGAGCTCAGATTAAAAAAAAGGCGTTAATTATTATCAAGAGTATAGTTTTTAAATAAAAATAAAAAAATAAATAATTTATTATAGAATCTAAAATCTTATACTACATATTGGAACTATGTACAATTGGTATAATGATAACCAAGGAAATAAAAGTTCTGCTACCAGAACTATATAAAGAGTAAATTGAAAGAGGAGAGAGAGAGAATAGGGTGAAAATGTAGAAGAGAGAAAGAGGATAAAAGAAAATGTAATCTTAGGTAGGAGTTAAAATAGCTAGGGAAGAAAGAAATGAGAGGTATTAGGGGCCCCCAGTGTAGTACATGGTAATAAACACAAACCATGAATGCAGAGAATGAAAGTATAAATCGAGATTACCAAGGTCTTCTATCTTGAGTTATAGCCTCTGTTTTGGCATGGATCATTGCTTGATTGACTCTATTTTTAGTTTCAGCAATTATTAAGGGTGGGGATTTCTAAGCTTTGGCAATTATTTGGCCCGCGGCTGTAGTGATCTCTAATAGGAGTTTGAATTGGCGGTAGGAGAGATGGCCGGTTTTAAGTTTAAAAGTGCTATTATAGGATCAGGATTGATAGGGAATTCAAAAAGTGTTTAAATCATAATAATTACATCTTTCCAGAATTTTTTTGCTGCTGGGTAATCCCCCCAAGTATAAAGATGTGATCCAAGATCACCACAGCCACGAAAACAAGATAGGGAATAATTTGGAGCATATTTCGCAATCCTGACAGGGACCAAATACCACAGTGAGTACTTGTATTATATACTTGTAATTTGTCTCTGAGGCAGCTATGTCTTCTGAGGATGACATAGTTGTGATCCAAATCATATCCCAATCGGCTGCTTCCAACGAAAACCCAAGATCCATCTTCCACTTAGCCACATATGATGGTGGGTCTGAGTTGGGTTTAGTAATAAGATGAGTGTAAAGAGTTGAAATAAGTCCCTTAGTGTGTGGGTCACGTTTACATATATTTCCAAAGCATGTTAATTTATCTAAATTAATTCTGCCTTGTATATAGGGCATACAAAAATGTTTAATCTGAAGATATAAAATAGAATTAGGAAGTGTGTGACTTTCACATAAGTCAGGGAAAGTTTTGAATGAAATAGAAGATGCTAATTCACAGAGTTGAGTTAAATTAGTGGAGGTCCATGCTTTAAAAGATTTAGGGGAAGACCAAGCAAGATAGAAAAGTGGATTTTTAAGAAATGATTAGAGAGGTATATGGGGAGATTGTAGTGCATTTTAGACATGTGCAGAGTAAAATATTTCGTTTCGGAATTTCGTTTTCGTCCGAAAACTTAATTTATTTAGTTACTCCCGAAATTCGTTTTTATTTATTTCGTTTTTCGTTCAAAAATTGCATTCGTCCGAAAATCCACATGAATTACGGTCGAATCTGTCTTTGAAGGCTTATGGTGTCTGTCGAATGTATAAAGAAGATTCGACGGAGCTAGTATATAGCATACTTTAGAACCCTATTAAAGTCTATGGGACTCCAGCGTTCAAAATCTAAAGTGCTAATTTTAAAGGCTAATTTGCAAGTTACTGTCCTAAAAAGTGTTTGGGGACCCGGGTCCTGCCCCAGGGGACATGTATCAATGCAAAAAAAAGTTTTAAAAACGGCCATTTTTTCGGGAGCAGTGATTTTAATAATGATTAAAGTGAAACAATAAAAGTGTAATATTCCTTTAAATTTCGTAGGGGGGGGGGGGTTGTCTATAGTATGCCTGTGAAGGGGTTCATGTTTCTGGTGCTTAGAACTGTCCCTGCACAAAGTGTCATTTATGCAGGAAAAAAAGTCCTTTAAAATCACTCGCAGCTATTATGAATTGTCGGCTCCCGTAATACAGAGAACACTCATTGAAAGTCATTGATAAAAAAATAAATAAATAAATTTTAAAAAAAGCGTGGGGGTCCCCCAAATTCAATTACCAGGCCCTTCAGGTCTGGTATGGATATTAAGGGGAACCCTGCCTCAAATTTAAGAAAAAATTTGACGTGGGGTTCCCCCTAAATATCCATAACCAGACCCTTCAGGTCTGGTATGGATATTAAGGGGAACCCCGCGTCAAATTTAAAAAAAAATTGACGTGGGGTTCCCCCTAAAAATCCATACCAGACCCTTTATCCAAGCACGCAACCTGGCAGGCCGCAGGAAAAGAGGGGGGGACGAGAGAGCGCCCCCCCCTCCCTCCTGAACCGTACCAGGCCACATGCCCTCAACATTGGGAGGATGCTTTGGGGGTCTGTGACCCCTCAAAGCACCTTGTCCCCATGTTGATGAGGACAAGGGCCTCATCCCCACAACCGTGGCCGGTGGTTGTGGAGGTCTGCGCGGGGCGGGGCCACCCGTCACCTGACCCCGCCCCCTCTGACGCAAGGGGAAAGGTGACGGGTGGCCCCGCCCTCCGTATATAAGAAACGTCAGGCCGCCGGAATGCCTGCAGTGTTTCCTCCACGGAGACAGAAGAAGGATGTATTCGCTGCGCTGGATGAGATGAGCCATCGCTGGAGAGATGACCGTCCGTCGCTGGATAGCAAGAGTGGATTACCGCCGCTGGAATCTTTTTTTAATTTTTTTTATATTTAATAAAGGAATTTTTCAAAAGTGTATTTGTTTTATTTAACCATTTTTTACACTTTCTTTGTGAAATGGTAGGGGTACTTTTGTACCCCCTTACCATTTCAAACAGGGGGGGGGGCGGGATCTGGGGGTCCCCTTGTTAAAGGGGGCTTCCAGATTCTGATAAGCCCCCCGCCCGCATACCTCCACAACCATCGGCCACGGTTGTGGGGATGAGGCCCTTGTCCTCATCAACATGGGGACAAGGTGCTTTGAGGGGTCACAGACCCCCAAAGCATCCTCCCAATGTTGAGGGCATGTGGCCTGGTACGGTTCAGGAGGGAGGGGGGGGCGCTCTCGTCCCCCCCTCTTTTCCTGCGGCCTGCCAGGTTGCGTGCTCGGATAAAGGGTCTGGTATGGATTTTTAGGGGGAACCCCACGTCAATTTTTTTTTAAATTTGACGCGGGGTTCCTCTTAATATCCATACCAGACCTGAAGGGTCTGGTTATGGATATTTAGGGGGAACCCCGCGTCAAATTTTTTCTTAAATTTGAGGCAGGGTTCCCCTTAATATCCATACCAGACCTGAAGGGCCTGGTAATTGAATTTGGGGGACCCCCCACGCTTTTTTATTTATTTTTTTATTTTTTTATCAATGACTTTCAATGAGTGTTCTCTGTATTACGGAGCCGACAATTCATAATAGCTGCGAGTGATTTTAAAGGACTTTTTTTCCTGCATAAATGACACTTTGTGCAGGGACAGTTCTAAGCACCAGAAACATGAGCCCCTTCACAGGCATACTATGACAACCCCCCAGCTACGAAATTTAAAGGAATATTACACTTTTATTGTTTCACTTTAATCATTATTAAAATAACTGCTCCCGAAAAAACGGCAGTTTTTAAAACTTTTTTTTGCATTGATACATGTCCCCTGGGGCAGGACCCGGGTCCCCAAACACTTTTTAGGACAGTAACTTGCAGAATCTTTTCTCTCTGTCAAATCTTTTTTCTCTGTCGAATATTTTCTCTATATAATCTTGGACTAATAGAGGTAAGGTTAGGCACATTCGACCACAGGTTCTATAGACAGATTGTTATTGTCAGAGTCATGTCGAATCTCCTATTCTATATCGAACTGTTGTAACAATGAAAACGAAAATAAAGCATTTATTTATGTCGGATCTTTAGTTTTTCGGATTTTGTGCTTTCGTTATCGTTTGTCAAAACGAAAACGAAAATAGCTGAAATTCGGACGAAAATGCATTCGGACGAAAACGAATGCACATGTCTAGTGCATTTACTAATTTAAATTGATCTCAAATGGCTAGTGTCAATCTATTGATTCCAGCGCAACCCAAAGCGGAATTTCAAGTTTTGAGTGATATTTAGGGATATGGGCTAATTGAGCTGCATGGTAATAGGTGGTAAAATTAGGAAACCCTAGTCCCCCTTCGGGTTTTGGAAGGTAAATAGTGTGTTTGGGCAGACAGGGTTTTAAGGAGCTCCAAACTAAAGATAATGCCTTACGTTGTAGTATTCTGAGAAAGTATACTGGAACAGGGATAGGTAAAACTCGAAAAAGATAAAGAACTTTGGGCAGTATAGCCATCTTTATTACAGTAATTTTACCTATCCAAGATAATGGTAGAGAGGAACATTGTATCAGAAGATTAGCTATTTGACGCAAAATTGGAGGCTAATTGGCAGTGAAAATGTGAGAAAGATTGGGTATGAGAGTTATCCCTAGGTTAAGAAAGGCATGAAGTGGACCATGAACAAGGGAGGGATGTTTATGCTTGTTGTAAATTATGAGGAAGTAAAGATATATTTAAGGCTATAGATTTTTGAGAGTTAATAATTAAACCAGATATGTGGGCATAGTGATCAAGTTTACTTATAAGATTGGGAGCAGACATATGAGGGGATGACATGAAGATTAAGATATCATCAGCAAATAGGCAAAGTTTATGTTGGTAACCAGCTAAATCTAGACCTTTAACAGAGGGGTCTGTATGGATTCATTGAGCAAGGGGTTCAATAAGTAGGTAAATAAGAGTGGGGAAAGTTAACATCCTTGACGCGTACCCCTACAGATGTCAAATAGATTTGATTTATATCCAGCATATTTAACATAAGCTTTGGGATTTTTGTATAATGAGGAGACCCAGCTAAGAAAATTAGGACCAAATCCCCAACGCTGCAGGACAAAATGTAGGCAATGCCAAAAAACTGCATCAAATGCTTTTTTGATATCTAAAGATAAGAAAAAAAATGGGTATTTTTTGTGATTTAGCTGCTTGAATTAGTAAAGTAGTCCTGCGTACATTATCTGCCGCTTGGCGCTGTGGGATAAAGCCAATCTGCTCTTTATTTATTAACGAACCTATTACACTATTTAAGTGGGTCGCTAAGACTTTTGCTAGTAACTTAATGGAAAGGTTAAGTAATGATATGGGTCTATAGTTAGAACAAGATGTATCGTTTGACTGAGGTTTGGGAATCATTGAAATTATAGCCGTTAATGTTTTGGGGCGAAAGGATTGATAGTTTAGAGAGAATTAAAATGCGTTTGTTAACATTGGAGCAAGGATATGAGAGAATTTCTTATAGGGCAGAGAAGCCATCTGGGCCTGGACATTTATTTGGTTTAAGAGAGTTAATTGCTAATTTAATTTCGATAGCTGTTATGGGGCTTTCAAGACAATCACGTTGGGCTAAAGAAATAGTAGGAAGTTTAACTTTTGAAAAAAATTATTTTGCTAAAGTTTGATCAAAAGATCATTCCTTTTTATATAAAGAGGTAAGATGTTTTTGAAAGGTGTGGAGGACCTTTACTGGATTACTAGTAAATGTATCATGAGATAATTTCAGTTGGATCGGTTTAAAAGGGTGATTTCGTTTTTTAAGTGCTCGGGCTAAAAGAGCGTCTGGTTTATTCATTTTAAGATAAGATTTATGTTTAGACTTACATAACATTTTATCTACAGATTCTGCTAAAAAAAGTTCAAGGTTTAAACGTGCTACTGTATCAAGCTATAATTTAGACACGGGGTAGGATTGGATTGAAAGATTGTGTAGCATGTATTAAATTCTGCTTCTAATTTTTGTTTTAGTTGTTGTTTTTCTCTTTTAAGAAATGAGGCTTGGCATATACAAACCCCATGGAGAACAGGTTTATGAGCTTCCCATATGGTCAGTGGGGATATATCTGGGTTCTTATTGGCCAAGTAATCTTTTTATGGATATTTCTAGATCAGAGGAGGGTGATGGATGAGATAGGATTGAGTCATTAATATGCCGTGTAAAATCTTGGGTTTTGGGTATTAGAGAAGTGAAAGTTGAAAGTATAGCACAGTGGTCAGTCCATGTAAAAGGGATAATGGACAAAGAAATTAGGGGTCATACCTATTGAGATCAAAATTTGATCAATACGGGAAAATTATTTATGGGGATGAGAATACAAATTAAATTGGCGCCTAGCAGGATTGATTTCACACCAAGAATCTAATAAAGAGTGTTGTTGAATAAGTTGTTGGAACTTACGAGATTGAGAACTAGATGCAATAGGAGTTGGTGATTTATCTAAAAAACAATAAAAGACTTGATTCAAATCTCCACAGATTAAAAGTGTGCCTGTTTAATGAGTATCAATTACCTGTAATAAATGGGAGAGGAATGAGGATGGAGTTTGTTAGGAGCATAGTAGGATACCACTATGATTCCGGAATCAAATAGATACCCCGTGAGTATAAGATACCGACCTTCTGGGTCTTTGATCTCTAGAAGGGAAAAGAGTGTAGTACAATGAAACACTATTAGTGCCCCTCGTTGTTTAGTTTTGGCAGAGGTTGTGAAAACGTATCTGCGAAATGGGTTTGTGGAAGCATACAACATGTGCTTTTGAGGAAGCTAAGGAGCGGAAAACTTTAGTTCGCTTTTGTGGCATATTTAGACCATGTACGTCTAACTTAAGGAAATTTAAGGGGGCCATCGGTAAATCTTAAAGAAAATATTGTAGTATACTACATTCATATTTTGTGAGTCTACAATTACCCTGGGGGGGGGGGGGGGGCAAGAACCAAGAGGGGAGTAGAGACAGAATAAAGAGGAAGTAAGAGAGAGTAAGAGTCATATAGTCAAATAATAGTAAGTAAATTGTGTGAATAAGAAAAGGAAAAAGGCAGCGTACTGAGTGCGTAAAAAAAACGCTAACTCAGAGGCCTAGTATCTATCCGAGGAGGTCCTTCAATAATAGGTCAGAATGGAGGTTTATCCTAGGACAAAAATATAGGGGGAGCAGTGACAATCTCTCGAGACCCCAACGGCCTAGATCTATATACAGAAAAATTGAAAAATTATTATCAAATATTTACCGTAATTTTCCTTTCCCGATGGACTCCATGGCAGCCTACGTGTGGGTTAACCTAGCCTCCTCTCCAATGCTATAGGACCCTATGCCCATAAATTTGAACTCACCACGAGAGACTGCGTTCCATAACTAGCCAACTCTGACCAAATGGGTGGGAACTCTGTCTGCCCGTGGAGTCCATCAGGAAAGGAAAATCATGGTAAGTATTTGATAATAAATTTTCTGTTTTCCTGACAGACTCCATGGCAGTCTACGTGTGGGAAATAACTAGCCAGACCACACGGATGGGTATGCTTGAACAAAAAAGATTTAATTTACCCTATCAAATGGCAGGATTCTTAAAACAAAATTCACAGAATATAGAGAAGCAGGCTCTATACAGTAACGGCACATAAAAGGTATTAATGGAGGCCCAGGAGGCAGCTTTGCAGATGATGTCTGGAGCCACGTGCTGGGCTGCTGCCCATGATGCCGCCATACCTCTGGTGGAATGTGCCATCACCGCCTCTGAAGGAGCCAAGCCCTTAGCTCTATAAGCTTGCTGAATGCACTGAATGATCCAGGCCGCAATCGTTCTGGTTGCAGCTCGCTTCCCTCTGTTACTGCCAGAATACAAATTGAACAGGTATTCAGAGCATCTAAAGGAGGAAGTAGCTCGTAGGTATTCCTTCAGTATTTTATTCAGGATGAACCTCTGTAGACCCTGGAGACCTGAATGTAGGCAGGATGATTGGTTCTCATGGAACACTGAAGTGACTTTCGGATTAGAGCTCAGCATCGGGATGAGGACCACCCGGTCCAGGAAAAAAGTCAGGAATGGTTCTTCATGACCCAAAGCACCAATTCCAGAGACCCCTTTGGCAAAAGTGATAGCGACCAAGAAGGTGACTTTTTCAGAAAGGTCTTTGATAGAAAGCGGGGTAGACCCTGTGCTACTGAGTCCAGACAATCGAGTCAAGAACAAGGGGAAGATCCCACTTGGGGAATCTTGGTCTTCTTTGGGGCCTGAGTAGTGATGGACGAACTTCCGACGGGACGTTTCGCGAACGCGAAATGCGAACGGACCCAAACGTTCGCGAAACCGAACGTTCGCCGCGGGCCCCATTGACTTCAATGGGAGGCGAACTTTGCAAACCTTCATGTCGAATTTGCGGCCACGTGGTAATTATTAGGGGGTAAAACGTAGTCCCACCATCTGGACAATGACATAATACATGTATGAGGTGAATTTGGGATCGATAACTACAAGCATTTTTATTTTATTTGGGAAATTGTTCTAACAATTCAGGACTATGGAGCTAATGAAGGCAATGGAGGAGAGGGAAGGTCAGGGACCAGGGTAGGCAAAGAAGAGGGTGCAGGAGATGATCACCAGCAGCGTGACATACCGGAATGACACATGCACCGTGATAGAGGCATCTGACAGCAGCACCGTAATACAGAGCACTGACAGCAGCACCGTGACATACAGCGCTGACAGCAGCACCGTGACATACAGCGCTGACAGCAGCACCGTGACATACAGCGCTGACAGCAGCACCGTGACATACAGCGCTGACAGCAGCACCGTGACATACAGCGCTGACAGCAGCACCGTGACATACAGCGCTGACAGCAGCACCGTGACATACAGCGCTGACAGCAGCACCGTGACATACAGCGCTGACAGCAGCACCGTGACATACAGCGCTGACAGCAGCACCGTGACATACAGCGCTGACAGCAGCACCGTGACATACAGCGCTGACAGCAGCACCGTGACATACAGCGCTGACAGCAGCACCGTGACATACAGCACTGACAGCAGCACCGTAAGCAGCCCCAGGAGGAAGTCAGCACAGCACAGGGATGGTGTGATCCCCTCATAATAAGAACCCCCAGGAGGAAGTCAGCACAGCACAGGGATAGTGTGATCCCTTCATAATAAGAACCCCCAGGAGGAAGTCAGCACAGCACAGGGATATCATAAGCAGCCCCAGTAGAAATATGACACCGCTCAACCTCTTCAAAGAGGAGGGTAGGGGCATATAGTACGGTGTGCTTTTTTGGGTCAAGGAAGTGAGCCAAATGAATTAAGAAGGTCTGTGTGCTTGATTAAAAAAATAGTTTATAGACATATACATGGTCTACTGGTCACATGTGTTGAATTCCTCCGAGATCCATGCCTCATTCATTTTTAGAAATGTGAGGTAGTTAACACTGTGGTGAGCTAGGCGAGTACGCTTATCGGTCACAATCCCCCCTGCTGCGCTGAACGTCCTTTCGGACAGGACACTGGATGAGGGGCAAGCCAACAGTTCGATTGCAAATTGGGCAAGCTCTGGCCAGAGGTCAAGCCTGCCCACCCAGTAGTCTAGGGGTTCATCACTCCTCAGAGCGTCCACATCGGCCGTTAACCCAATGTAGTCGGACACCTGACGGTCTAGGCGTTCCCTGATGCTGGATCCGGATGACACCTGTCGATGGGTCGGCTGAAAGAATGACCTCATATCCGAAGTCACCAACACATCTTCAAACCGGCCTCTTCTTGCAGGCGCTGTTGGATTGGTACCCGCAAATCCTTCTCTGGGAGTGGGAATTGCTCCTCTGCCAGCGCACGCAAAAGCAGAATGCAGCATTTCTCGAAGCAAGGCCTGGAAGTGCTGCATTCTGACAGCCCTCTGCGACGGCGGTAACATTTCCGCCATTTTGTGTTTGTACCGGGGGTCTAAGTACGTTGCCACCCAGTACTGGTCCTTGACCCTCATGCTTTTTATACGGGGGTCCCTATTAAAACACTGGAGCATGAAGGCCCCCATTTGCACTAAAGTGGAAGCGGTGTGGTGGCCTGGCTCCTGCTCATCATCCAGGATAATGTCGTCCTCTTCATTCTCCTCTCCCCATCCTCGCACAACAGGGATCCCAGAAAGGTTTAAAGCATGCTCTTCTTGCTCCTGCTCATCCGCCCCGGCACCATCCTCCTCTGACTCCTCATCAGACTCCTGTTGTTGACTTGTCTCAGATAGAGTAGCCCCCCCTGGGAATTCATCCAGCATTGCGACTTCCTCATCTTCCCGCTCCTGCTCCTCCACAGCCTGATCAATGACACGACGCAATGCACGCTCCAGAAAGAAGGCATAAGGTACCATGTCACTGATGGCGCCATGGCTGCGACTGACCAGTTTGGTGATCTCCTCAAATGGCCGCAGAAGTCTGCATGTGTCGCGCATGAGCAGCCACTGGCGCGGTGAAAAAAAACCCAGCTCCCCAGAACCGTTTCTTTCGCAGAGTTCATACAGGTAGACGTTAACTGCACGTTTCTGCTGGAGCAGCCTATCAAGCATATAGAAGGTTGAGTTCCATCGCGTCGGGCAATCGCAAATAAGACGTCTGACCGGCAGATGGTGTCGCCGCTGAATGTCAGCAAGGCGAGCCATGGCCGTGTAAGATCTTCTGAAATGGGCCGAGATTTTCCTTGCCTGCCGCAAGATGTCCTGGACCCCAGGGTATTTGACAAGGAATCGCTGCACGACCAAGTTTAAGACGTGTGCCATGCACGGCACGTGCGTGATTTTGCCCTGTTTCAATGCGCTAAGCAGATTGGCACCGTTGTCACACACCACTTTACCAACTGTCAAATTGAGCGGTGTTAGCCACTCATCTGCCTGTGAACGCAAAGCTGAAAGGAGTGCCGGGCCAGTGTGGCTCTTTGCTTCCAGGCACAACAGACGCAGCACGGCATGGCAACGTCTCACCTGGCATGTGGAATAGGTTCTGGGGAGCTTGGGCGGTGCAGTGGAAGAGACGCTAGCAGCGGAAAAGGAGGAGGCAGCTGAGGAGGAGAGGGAGGAGGATGGAGTAGGAGGAGGAGAAGAAGAGTCAGGCCTGCATGCAATCCGTGGCGGTAAAACCAAATCTACACGGGTGCCACGGGTTACATGCTTGACGGCCGTCAGAAGGTTCACCCAGTGGGCAGTAAAACTGATATACCTTCCCTGCCCGTGTTTGCTAGACCACGTGTCTGTGGTCAGATGTATCTTGGCACCGACACTGTGTGCCAGAGATACATTCACTTGCCGCTGAACATGGCCATATAGCTCTGGGATGCCCTTCTCTGAGAAATACTTCCTTCCTGGGACCTTCCATTGTGGTGTTCCAATGGCCACAAATTTGCGAAAGGCCTCCGAGTCCACCAGTTTATATGGCAGTAGTTGGCGGGCTATGAGTTCTGACAAGCCAGCCGCCAACCGTTGGGCAAGAGGGTTATCCGGCATCATCATTTTTTTACGCTCAAACATTAGGCCCACGGAAGCCTGCCTTTTTGCAGAAAAATGTGAGCTTGGCGTGATGGAAGGTGGAGTGGAGGACAATTGTGAGGAGAGAGGAGAAGGAGAAGTAGAAGACGAGGCTGGACGGTGAGAGCCTGCAGTGTGGCTTTGTGTGTTCCGTTGCTCCCACTGGGCTCGGTGATGGCTGCTCATGTGCCTTCTTAAGGCGGTCGTCCCTAGGTGAGTATTGGGCTTACCGCGACTAACGCGTTGACTGCAAAGATTGCAGATGGCAACGCTATTGTCAGCAGCGGACACGTTAAAAAAAGCCCACACTGCGGAGCCATGTGCCGGTGTCCTGGGAGCGCCAGATGTGACCGTACATGGTCGATGACTCGCTCCTGATACATTTGCAGTCTGCTTTGTCCCTGCTGTGCAATGTAAGTCATTGCTGCTTCTCCTCCCTATCTGCTGGTCCATATCTCCCTCTGAACTCCCCTCCTCTTCCTCTCTTGTGGGCACCCACGTGACATCACTAGACACGTCATCATCAACGTCACCTTCCCCACCGCTATAAGTAGAGATCTCGGAGTAGGCAGCAACACCGGGGACCAACCTCCTCCTTGGGCTGATCTGGGTACTGGCGTCAGACTGCTGAGTAGCGCTTGTTGCTACCTCCTCTTCCTGATCCAATACCAAGAGTGGCTGCGCATCAGAAATGTCCTCTTGATATGGATCGGAAAATAATTCCAGTGACTCAAGCGGAAGGTATGTGGTGGTGGTGGTGGTGGTCGTGTTGTTGGTGGTAGTGTCTTTGGGGGTGCACATAGCAGAGAGTGAAGAAGAGGGTGCAGATCGAGAGGATGAGGAGGGTGCAGAAGAGTAAGGCTGAGCGAGCCACTCAACCAAGTCTGGTGCATCCTTTAAAGTAATTGAACGCACCTTCTGCAACTTCCCACTTTGGCTCAAGCCTGTTGCTCCTGCCCTACCCCTACCACCCCTGCGGAAGGGCCTGCCTCTTCCTCTGCATGTCATTTTTTAAATGACCCTGTGACAAAACTCTTAGTCCCTATACCGCTGAAGGACTGCTGCAGTATAGGTGAGCGGTCAGCAGTGGTGCACGTCAACCCTATCTATTGTGGACCTATAGCGGTCCTTACAGAACAGCAGACTGTACCGCACTCAAGCCTATGTACCGTAGCACCCTATACCAAGTTACCAGTCCTTATAAGAACTTTTGTGGACCAAGCAGGTTGTGTATTAGTGTTTAGCAGACTGTACGTCAGTCCCTATACCGCTGAAGGACTGCTGCAGTATAGGGCAGCGGTCAGCAGTGGTGCACGTCAACCCTATCTATTGTGGACCGATAGCGGTCCTTACAGAACAGCAGACTGTACCGCACTCAAGCCTATGTACCGTAGCACCCTATACCAAGTTACCAGTCCTTATAAGAACTTTTGTGGAACAAGCAGGTTGTGTGTTAGTGATTAGCAGACTGTACGTCAGTCCCTATACCGCTGAAGGACTGCTGCAGTATAGGTGAGCGGTCAGCAGTGGTGCACGTCAACCCTATCTATTGTGGACCGATAGCGGTCCTTACAGAACAGCAGACTGTACCGCACTCAAGCCTATGTACCGTAGCACCCTATACCAAGTTACCAGTCCTTATAAGAACTTTTGTGGAACAAGCAGGTTGTGTATTAGTGTTTAGCAGACTGTACGTCAGTCCCTATACCGCTGAAGGACTGCTGCAGTATAGGGCAGCGGTCAGCAGTGGTGCACGTCAACCCTATCTATTGTGGACCGATAGCGGTCCTTACAGAACAGCAGACTGTACCGCACTCAAGCCTATGTACCGTAGCACCCTATACCAAGTTACCAGTCCTTATAAGAACTTTTGTGGAACAAGCAGGTTGTGTGTTAGTGATTAGCAGACTGTACGTCAGTCCCTATACCGCTGAAGGACTGCTGCAGTATAGGTGAGCGGTCAGCAGTGGTGCACGTCAACCCTATCTATTGTGGACCGATAGCGGTCCTTACAGAACAGCAGACTGTACCGCACTCAAGCCTATGTACCGTAGCACCCTATACCAAGTTACCAGTCCTTATAAGAACTTTTGTGGAACAAGCAGGTTGTGTATTAGTGTTTAGCAGACTGTACGTCAGTCCCTATACCGCTGAAGGACTGCTGCAGTATAGGGCAGCGGTCAGCAGTGGTGCACGTCAACCCTATCTATTGTGGACCGATAGCGGTCCTTACAGAACAGCAGACTGTACCGCACTCAAGCCTATGTACCGTAGCACCCTATACCAAGTTACCAGTCCTTATAAGAACTTTTGTGGAACAAGCAGGTTGTGTGTTAGTGATTAGCAGACTGTACGTCAGTCCCTATACCGCTGAAGGACTGCTGCAGTATAGGTGAGCGGTCAGCAGTGGTGCACGTCAACCCTATCTATTGTGGACCGATAGCGGTCCTTACAGAACAGCAGACTGTACCGCACTCAAGCCTATGTACCGTAGCACCCTATACCAAGTTACCAGTCCTTATAAGAACTTTTGTGGAACAAGCAGGTTGTGTGTTAGTGATTAGCAGACTGTACGTCAGTCCCTATACCGCTGAAGGACTGCTGCAGTATAGGGCAGCGGTCAGCAGTGGTGCACGTCAACCCTATCTATTGTGGACCGATAGCGGTCCTTACAGAACAGCAGACTGTACCGCACTCAAGCCTATGTACCGTAGCACCCTATACCAAGTTACCAGTCCTTATAAGAACTTTTGTGGAACAAGCAGGTTGTGTGTTAGTGATTAGCAGACTGTACGTCAGTCCCTATACCGCTGAAGGACTGCTGCAGTATAGGTGAGCGGTCAGCAGTGGTGCACGTCAACCCTATCTATTGTGGACCTATAGCGGTCCTTACAGAACAGCAGACTGTACCGCACTCAAGCCTATGTACCGTAGCACCCTATACCAAGTTACCAGTCCTTATAAGAACTTTTGTGGACCAAGCAGGTTGTGTATTAGTGTTTAGCAGACTGTACGTCAGTCCCTATACCGCTGAAGGACTGCTGCAGTATAGGGCAGCGGTCAGCAGTGGTGCACGTCAACCCTATCTATTGTGGACCGATAGCGGTCCTTACAGAACAGCAGACTGTACCGCACTCAAGCCTATGTACCGTAGCACCCTATACCAAGTTACCAGTCCTTATAAGAACTTTTGTGGAACAAGCAGGTTGTGTGTTAGTGATTAGCAGACTGTACGTCAGTCCCTATACCGCTGAAGGACTGCTGCAGTATAGGTGAGCGGTCAGCAGTGGTGCACGTCAACCCTATCTATTGTGGACCGATAGCGGTCCTTACAGAACAGCAGACTGTACCGCACTCAAGCCTATGTACCGTAGCACCCTATACCAAGTTACCAGTCCTTATAAGAACTTTTGTGGACCAAGCAGGTTGTGTATTAGTGTTTAGCAGACTGTACGTCAGTCCCTATACCGCTGAAGGACTGCTGCAGTATAGGGCAGCGGTCAGCAGTGGTGCACGTCAACCCTATCTATTGTGGACCTATAGCGGTCCTTACAGAACAGCAGACTGTACCGCACTCAAGCCTATGTACCGTAGCACCCTATACCAAGTTACCAGTCCTTATAAGAACTTTTGTGGACCAAGCAGGTTGTGTATTAGTGTTTAGCAGACTGTACGTCAGTCCCTATACCGCTGAAGGACTGCTGCAGTATAGGGCAGCGGTCAGCAGTGGTGCACGTCAACCCTATCTATTGTGGACCGATAGCGGTCCTTACAGAACAGCAGACTGTACCGCACTCAAGCCTATGTACCGTAGCACCCTATACCAAGTTACCAGTCCTTATAAGAACTTTTGTGGAACAAGCAGGTTGTGTGTTAGTGATTAGCAGACTGTACGTCAGTCCCTATACCGCTGAAGGACTGCTGCAGTATAGGGCAGCGGTCAGCAGTGGTGCACGTCAACCCTATCTATTGTGGACCGATAGCGGTCCTTACAGAACAGCAGACTGTACCGCACTCAAGCCTATGTACCGTAGCACCCTATACCAAGTTACCAGTCCTTATAAGAACTTTTGTGGAACAAGTGAGTTGTGAATGTTTAGCAGACTGCAGCAGAAGGGCAGCAGTCAAGTATAATATCCTTTCTATATTTGGAAGAAAGAATATTATACATGTACAAGCCTATTACTGTACCACTGATACCAGTCCTGAAAAGAACCTTTGTGGAACTAATAATAACAGCAAGTCTTTAAAATTACCCTCACTGCCTGACAACACTGCTTCCTTCCTGTCCCTATACAAATTGGCAAAAAAAGAGAACGATTAGTGGTTACTGGAACAGCTCTTTTGTGGACCTTGATAGTAACAGCTAATGATGATGATGATGATGATGATGATGAAAGACTAATCTGGCTGTCCCTGTAGCATACACCGTCCTTTCCCTTTCTCTAAACTAACAAAAGACACTCAGGCTGCTGCAAGAATCAGCAGCACAGCAAACCTATCAACACCTAACACCTATACCAGTCCTGAAAAGAACTTTTGTGTACCAAATAGCTAGTGGTTTATCTCTCCCTACTCCACACAGGAACCTGTCCCTATCGTAACAGAAGAAAGAATGTAAAATGGCCACCGGATCGGGTGTATTTATAGGTTAGGGGGAATGTACAAGTGTCCATGTGCTGTCATGTCTCAATTGGCTGTCCTGTATCACATGATAAACGTGTCACCAAAGGTTAAAGTTCTTGTATACATTAAACACGTAAGTCCGCCGCGGCGAACGACGGAAAAAGGCGTTCGAACGTGCGGACCGCGAATGTCGGAAATTCGCCGCGAAACGACCGCCGGGCGAAACGTTCGTCCATCACTAGGCCTGAGTCTTGATGCCTCATGAAAGAACTGTCGGACTAGTGGGTGAACAGCTCATGATGTTCCGGAGAAGGCTGATAAAGCTGAGACTTGGACTTTAAGAGAGCTGATGGATGGCTATAGGTTTAGGCTGGATTGTAGAAAGCTGAGAATATCTTGAATCTCTGAATCGCTGAATGATCTGCCAGTAGAGGATGAAATTTCGACAAACTTGGCCCATATTCTCTTATATATTTTACTATGAGGGTAGAAATCACTCTTGAGGCACACCTGAGAGATTCCATCCTCTCCCTCGCAAGAACCAAACCATCAGTCTCAGTAATTGCCGGACAAGGGTGCAGGATTGCCCCTTGAGAAAGAAGGTCCGGCCTGAGAAGAAGAGGCAATGGGTCCGCAAGCTGAGCTGGGTCAGGAGGGGAAACCAAGGCCTATTCGGCCAGTAAGGTGAATCACTGCCGCCTCAACCTTTTCTGCTTGAAGTCTCCGTAAGAATTTGAGGATGATCGGGAGTGGGGAAAGGTGTATGCCCTGTTGAATCTCCACTGATCTGTTAAACCATCTATTCCGAAGGCCTGACTGCAACGGACTTGAGTGTAGTATTTCTTGACCTTGAAGTTGCAGGGGGATGCAAATAGATCTACTTCGGGGTCGACTCCCAGGGATAGGATCCACTCAAACATTTGCACATGAAGGGCTCACTCGTTGTTGTCCAGCTGTGTGCGGGACATGAAGTCCACCTGGACATTCTGGGCTCCAGGGATGAAGACTGCTGAGATATTGACCAGGTTTTCTAGACCCACGACATGATATGTTCCACCTCTTGGAGAAGGTGGTGCTCAGAGTACCCCCTTGCCCCCTCACATAGGAGACCGCTGGGATGTTGTCCATCTTCAGAACCACTGACACCCCTTTCAAGAGACGAGAGAAGGCTTGAAGGGCACACCAGGCCACCCGAAGTTCAAGGACGTTTGGGCCTGGATTGTGCAGATGAGCATCCCACTTGCCTTGTGCAAGTTCTGACCTGCAGAGCTCTCCCCATCCAGCACCACTAGAATTGGTCATGACCGTGATCCATGACACCGGGTGATGGAGTGGCAAGTGAGCAAATTTTTGCGCTGGAGCCACCAGAAGAGGCTGTTCCTCATCACTGATGTTATATGAATGGACTAATTGATGCCCTTGAATTCCATTGCCGAAGGAACCCTGTCTGAAAGGGGCGTAACCTCCACAGCGACCATTTGACCGTGGGGGTCATAGAGACCATTGTGCCAATAATCCTTAGGCACTGTGAGGCCCTCATACATGAGGAGTTCAAAGCCTGAGAGATTCTTTCTTGGATAACTGGAATTTTCCCTGCAGGAAGAGAGATGGTGCTTTCCACTGTCTCAAACTGCCCCCAAGTACACACTGGGTTGATACTAGATGTCTTTTTTCCATGTTTCGGAGCCACCCAAATTCAATCAATGTGGAGATATTCTGCTCCTTGTGGATCAACAATTTCTCCTTGTCCTTGGACAGCAACAGGAGGTCATCGAGATAATGGTATAAGTGTGTTCCCCTTGTTCTGATAAGGGTCACTATGCCAGTCGAAAAGACTCAGGGTGAGGTTGTGAGCCTGAAAGGGAGGCAGGTAAACTGCAAATATTCTTGCCCAACATGGAACCGGAGGTACTTGTGGAATTCCTCTGCCACAGGCACATGGAAGTAAGCATCTTTTAGATCAATTGAGATCAGCCAATCGCCCGGCTGCTTGTTTGATGGTAGACAGAGTCTCCATTTTGAACCTTTCGTACTTTATGAATTTGTTGTGGTAAGTTAGGGATATCACTGGATGCCATGAACCATTTTTTTTCTGAACTAAGAAGAGAGGGGAGTACACCCCCCCGAACCCTTTGTCGTTTGGGACCGGCACCACTGCTCAAAGTGTTCACAGTGAATCCACATTGGATAGTAACACCTGCTTCTTTTTTTCTGACCGTGGTAGCAGGGTGGAAATGAATCTGGGGAGAGGAATACTGGTGAAAGACCATATGTGGCCTGAGGATACTGTCTTGATGGTCCAGTAATCTGAGAGACCAACCAGATGTGCTGGAAAAGAAGCAAACAAGCCCCTACCCGACCCGCCTAGGCAAGCCCAATCTCAAAACGAATTAGCCGGCTCACATCCACTGGATGCCTGGTTTTTAGCGAACTTCCAAAAAGGAGCCCGCCCCTCTGTTGCAATTCCTTCTGAAGTCCCTACCGGGCCTGTAAGAGCGTGCTTTCCTTGAAAGCTCAGTACTGCATCTTCTAAATTGGGGTCTCTTCTGACCAAACAGATGCATATCCTGAGGCAGGAAAGCCAACCTCCCACTGGTGGCCTGGGCTATAGCGTTGTAAATCCTGTTACCAACTAGCAAGGTGCCTTCAAAGGGGATCCTACATCAGGCTTCTTTAGACGCCAGATCAGGGACCCAAGGCTGAAACCACAGGGCCCGCTTAGCTATGATCAAAGACAGCATAGTATGGGCCAGCAGGCAGATAAGATCAATGGAAGCCTCCCCCAGGAAGACCGCTGCTAGCTTCAGTTCCTGGACTGCCGAGCCTGTGGCTAACTCTTCTGAAACTCCTCTGAGTATGGAGTCCACATTCTCTTTTCAAAATTCAATAGCCTTGGACATGGCCGCTAGGGCCAGGACGGGCTTGCAAGCCATACCAGCTAGCCCGTAGATTCTCTTGAGGTCTTGGTCTATCCTCCTCTCAAGACTGTTCTTGAAAGATACTGCATATTCCAGGTGCAGAGCCACGTGTTTCGCCAAACGCATTAGAGCTGCATCCATGAGCGGAGCATTTTCCACATGTTTAACTTCCTCTGCCTTGAAGGGATAAAATCTGGAGGTTTTGCGTGACATAGAAGTTTTCTTATCTATTTTGCTCCACTCCTCGTCAATAACATCCTTAAATTCTGAAAGGAGCAGAAAGTTAGAACATTCTTTTCCTAAGTGTTTAAAGAACTTCCTTTGCTTAGCCAGTGGAGTAGAAGGGTCTCCCCACTTCAGGGCCTCCTTGACCATTTTGACTAGTGGAGAAACAAGAGCAAAGTTGAAACCCCTGCAAACTCATCTCCTTCTATCTCGATGTCCGAAGATCCAGGAGAATCATCGTAAAGCTGGGGTGGGCCTGGATCTTCCTGGTCTTCCTCAGCCAGGAAGCCAGATAGTGTGGTAGACTGGCTCTGCGTGTGGAGTACCCTACTCTTTTAGGGACTGTTGTCCTGAACCATGATTTGGCAGTCTGATCTGGAAGGGCTGAAGAGGATAATAAATGAGGGGGGGGGACAAGATCTGGTGTTAAACACATTCACAACCAACAGAAAATAATCTCGCCCCACCCCCTCATCTGCACATACCTTGTGTGAGAGGGCTGGTCGCACGAAGACGGTGACCTGTCCATGACTCCTGGACGGGACGTCAAACATAAAGCAAGGAATCGCACGGGATTGTGGCAATATGCAGATATGTCTTAGAACAAACTATGGAGCTAATAAAAAGAAAAGCACCATGGTAACCAAAAGAATAAACAAAATCTATAAATGTTTTTTTTTTTGTTTGTTTTTTAAACATATATATATATATATATATATATATATATATATATAATGAATGAATGAAATACTTGTATAGCGCACAATGCGAACTGAATCGCCTCTAGGCGCTGTGGCGAGCTTTGATCATCTGCTAAAAGAGGAAGGTCTTGAGTTTTTTCCTAAAAGCTAGGTGATTTTCTTCCAGGCGGATGTTGATTGGTAGAGCATTCCATAGCCGAGGCCCTTGGACAGCGAATCTCCGATCACCCTTGGATTTATACCGGCCTTTGGGCACGAGGAGGAGGTTTTTGTTGGCTGATCGAAGACTGCGGTTTGGTGTGTAATGATTTATTTTCTCCATTAGGTATTGCGGAGCTTCTCTATGCACGCATTTGTGGGTGAGGCACAGGGTCTTGAACGTGATCCGATTTTTTACGGTTAGCCAATGTAAGCTCCTCAGTGAAGGAGAGATGGATTCCCAGGGTTTTTTTCCTGTTATCAGCCTTGCCGCCGTGTTTTGGATCAGTTGTAATCGCGCAAGTTGATATTGTGGTAATCCTATGTAAAGCGAGTTTGCGTAGTCCAGTCGTGAATTAATGATTGTTCCAACTACCACTGCTTTGTCATTCTTTGGGATAAAAGGGATGAGTCTGCGAAGCATGCGCAGCAGATGGTGAGATCGACTGACTACAGATCCTATTTGCGCATCCATTGACATTTGTGCGTCTAAAATAACCCCGAGACTCTTCGCTTTGGTCTTTGGGGAGATAGTCTGCCCAAAGACGGTTGGTGGACACCAGGAGGTTTTGGTTGCGGGCTTATGATTTGGGTGTAAGATAAGAAGCTCTGTCTTTGATTCGTTCAGCTGGAGGGAGTTGGTGGTCATCCAGCCCTCTATTGATTTGAGGCAGTTTTCAAGTTATTGTTGGTGATCTTTTTTTCCATTGATCCGGAAATAAAGTTGCGTGTCGTCAGCGTAAGAGTGGAAGCAGAGATCTGAGCATCTGATGATTTGAAGGAGTGGGCGAATGTAAATGTTGAAGAGAACGGGTGACAACGGAGAGCCTTGAGGGACTCCGCAGGTGACTGCCCGAGTTTCGGAGAGGAATTTTCCTAGTTTCACTGTCTGTGACCGATTTCCTAGGAAGGACGCGAACCATTGGAGATCTATGTCTTGGACTCCGGCTACTTCTGTGAGGCGGACGAGTAGAGTATTGTGATCTACTGTATCAAACGCTGCACTTAGGTCTAGCAGTACGAGGAGACACGGCTCTCCGTCATCTGCTGCTTCGAGGGCGTCATCCCAAATCTTGAGGAGAGCTGTTTCTGTTCCATGACCCGGGCGGAAGCCTGATTGCAGCGGGTCCAGGAGTTTGTGAGTATCCAGGTGAAGTTGTAGCTGATGTACTACAGCTTTCTCCATGATCTTAGAAATGGTGTTGAGGCTTGTAATCGGCCTACGGTTGTTTGGATCCTGAGGGTCCATGTTTGGTTTCTTGAGTAGAGGTTTGACGATGCCTTGTTTGAGGATGCTGGGAACAATCCCTTCGTGGAATGATCGGTTTATGAGGTGGGTTATGGTTGGAGCCACGATGTCGGAGCATTCTTTCAGTAGTTTTGTGGGGATGATGTCAATAGGTGAGGTACTGTCACGCAGTTTATTAATGATGTTTTTTGCGGTGTCTACGGTAATTGGGGATAGTGAAAATTTTGGCGGTTGCGGTATGTTGGTGCAGACATCCTCTTTATGTATTTGCTGGCTGAGGTTGGATGTTTTCTTCTGACAAATTGTTTCCCTGATGGTTTTGACTTTATCGATGAAAAAATCCGACAGTTTGTCACAGTAATCCTGGGATTCGCTTTCTGGGGGTTCTAGGCACCCCGGATTCATTGATTGATTAACTAGTTTAAACAGTTCCCGTGGTTGGTTTGCGGCCGTTGAGATTGTATATGAGAAGTGGTCCTTTTTGGCTTTGAAGATTGCTTTCCGATAATTCTCTGTGAGACCTTTGTAGTTAAATAGGTTTTCCTCGGTGGGATTTCTTCTCCATGTTCTTTCCGCTCTTCTGCGTTCTTGCTTTAGTACGGAGAGGGAGCTATTAAACCATCCAGCATTTTTCTTCCTGATGAGTGCCCTGCATTTTGGTGCTACCGAGTCTGCTGATTGCAGTAATGCCTTGTTCAGGGAGTTGAGTGTTTCCTCCGTAGAGTGGTTTAAGGTTATTGTAGATATCTTTTTGGACAGAGTGGTTTTGAAGGCTTCGGAGTACAGTTTTTTATGCGATCTGGTCCAGTGCGTCGTTACAGGTTTCCATTTTGCGTTGGTGATGTTGGTAGCGATTTTGAATTTGCGTATATATATATATAGTTCTTCTTAAATATTATTATTTACATATTTATTTATTTTTACATATATTTATTTATTTGTTTAAAAAAATTGTTTAAAAACATTTTAAAAACATTTTTAAAAAACTGTTCCCATTCAAGCTACCCCACACAAGGGCTTACCTTGTCCCATGCTAACTAGGCTTTGGGGAGGTCCCCACTAGGCACAGGCTGACAGCTCTTTAAATTCCCCACCCGGGTGCCTGTGCGACTGGCAGGTGCTCTGCCACTCTGTGCATGCACAAAGCATCAATGCCACTGGGGGCTCATGCATGTGCAGACCATAGCGGCGGCTGCAACCCGGAAGTTCTGTGGCATCCTGGAACGCAGAAGCGCTCCAGACGCCATGAAAAACATTTAACACTATGATAAGGGTAAAAAAGAAAAAACTAGCAAGGGGAAAGGCTTGTGGACAAGACATCACACAAAGAGACACACACAGCTGCCATGGCACTGCGTTACATCAAAGGGGGGCGGGGTAACCCACACATCATTGGGGAAGCCAGGCTTTCCCCCTTGCGTCAGAGGGGGCAGGGTCAGGTGGCGGGCGGCCCCACCCTCATATAAGAAATCTCAGGCTGCTGGGATCCCTGCAGTGTCTCCGCCAGTGGAGACAGAGGATGGATGGATGTGCTGCGCTGGACTGGAGAGAGAGATCACCCATAGCTGGATCAGATCAGCTATGACCAAAAACAGCATAGTATGGGCCAGCAGGCAGATAAGATCAGTGGAAGCCTCCCTCAGGAAGACCGCTGCTAGCTTCAGTTCCTGGACTGCCGAGCCTGTGGCTAACTCTTCTGAAACTCCTCTGAGTACGGAGTCCACATTTTCTTTTCAAAATTCCATAGCCTTGGACATGGTCGCTAGGGCCAGGGCGGGCTTGCAAGCCATACCAGCTAGTCTGTAGATTCTCTTGAGGTCTTGGTCTATCCTCCTCTCAAGACTGTTCTTGAAAGATACTGCATATTCCAGGTGCAGAGCCACGTGTTTTGCCAAACGCATTAGAGCTGCATCCACGAGCGGAGCATTTTCCACATGTTTAACTTCCTCTGCCTTGAAGGGATAAAATCTGGAGGTTTTGCGTGACATAGAAGTTTTCTTATCTATTTTGCTCCACTCCTCGTCAATAACATCCTTAAATTCTGAAAGGAGCAGAAAGTTAGAACGTTCTTTTCCTAAGTGTTTAAAGAACTTCCTTTGCTTAGCCAGTGGAGTAGAAGGGTCTCCCCACTTCAGGGCCTCCTTGACCATTTTGACTAGTGGAGAAACAAGAGCAAAGTTGAAACCCCCGGCAAACTCATCTCCTTCTATCTCGCTGTCCGAAGATCCAGGAGAATCATCGTAAAGCTGGGGTGGGCCTGGATCTTCCTGGTCTTCATCAGCCAGGAAGCCAGATAGTGTGGTAGACTGGCTCTGCGTGTGGAGTACCCTACTCTTTTAGGGACTGTTGGACCACACACTTGACAAGAGACTCCATCTGTTGGTTTTCTGTCTCTTTTTCTCCAACCACCTGGAGAAAACATGGGTCGCATAGTGCCTTACCCTCCGGAACTCGTGTTCCACATCCCCAGCAAGCTCTGCAATCAGAGTGACTGTCATGGCGGTGGGTGCGGTGACTGGAGGAGGAATGGGAACATCTGCTTTGGGTGGAAGAGGAATGGGAACATCTCTTCTGCTGTTGGGTCCTAGACAGAGAATCACGTTGGGACCTGGATGATGAGTGGCGATGTTGCGGCCTGGCAAGGTCTCTGTTGTCCTGAACCATGATTTGGCAGTCTGATCTGGAAGGGCTGAAGAGGATAATAAATGGGGGCGGGGGGACAAGATCTGGTGTTAAACACATTCACAACCAACAGAAAATAATCTCAGCCCCACCCCCTCATCTGCACATACCTTGTGTGAGAGGGCTGGTCGCACGAAGACGTGACCTGTCCATGACTCCTGGACGGGACGTCAAACATAAAGCAAGGAATCGCACGGGATTGTGGCAATATGCAGATATGTTTTAGAACAAACTATGGAGCTAATAAAAAGAAAAGCACCATGGTAACCAAAAGAATAAACAAAATCTATAAATGTTTTTTTTTGTTTGTTTTTTAAACATTGTCAAAAAATTGTTTAAAAACATTTTAAAAACATTTTTAAAAAACTGTTCCCATTCAAGCTACCCCACACAAGGGCTTACCTTGTCCCATGCTAACTAGGCTTTGGGGAGGTCCCCACTAGGCACAGGCTGACAGCTCTTTAAATTCCCCACCCGGGTGCCTGTGCGACTGGCAGGTGCTCTGCCACTCTGTGCATGCACAAAGCATCAATGCCACTGGGGGCTCATGCATGTGCAGACCATAGCGGCGGCTGCAACCCGGAAGTTCTGCGGCATCCTGGAACGCAGAAGCGCTCCAGACGCCATGAAAAACATTTAACACTATGATAAGGGTAAAAAAGAAAAAACTAGCAAGGGGAAAGGCTTGTGGACAAGACATCACACAAAGAGACACACACAGCTGCCATGGCACTGCGTTACATCAGAGGGGGGCGGGGTCATCCACACATCATTGGGGAAGCCAGGCTTTCCCCCTTGCGTCAGAGGGGGCAGGGTCAGGTGGCGGGCGGCCCCACCCTCATATAAGAAATCTCAGGCTGCCGGGATCCCTGCAGTGTCTCCGCCAGTGGAGACAGAGGATGGATGGATGCGCTGCGCTGGACTGCAGGGAGAGATCACCCATCGCTGGATCAGATCAGCCATCGCTGAACCCCGGAGAGATGATCAGACTGAAGTAGAGATGAGACTGGATAGCAAGAGTGGATTACCACCGCTGGAATCTTTTAAAAAAAAAAATATTTTTAATAAAGGACTTTTTCAAAAGTGTATTTGTCCTTTTTAACATTTTTTTACACTTTCTTTGTGAAATGGTAGTAGCACTTTTGTACCCCCTTACCATTTTAAATGTTGGGGGGGCCAGGATCTGGGGGTCCCCTTGTTAAAAGGGGCTTCCAGATTCTGATAAGCCCCCCGCCCGCAGACCCCCACAACCACCAGGCAGGGTTGTGGGGATGAGGCCCTTGTCCTCATCAACATGGGGACAAGGTGCTTTGAGGGGTCAAAGACCCCCAAAGCATCCTCCCAATGTTGAGTGCATGTGGCCTGGTACGGTTCAGGGGGGGGGCGCTCTCTCTTCCCCCCCTCTTTTCCTGCGGCCTGCCAGGTTGCGTGCTCGGATAAAGGGTCTGGTATGGATTTTTAGGGGAACTCCATGCCATTTTTTTTTTATTTGGCGTGGAGTTCCCCTTAAAATCCATACCAGACCTGAAGGGTCTAGTATGGATATTTAGGGGGAACCCCACATCATTTTTTTTAAATTTGATGTGGGGTTCCCCTTAATATCCATACCAGACCTGAAGGGCCTGGTAATTGCATTTGGGGGAACCCCACTTTTTTTGTTTTTTTTTATCAATGACTTTCAATGACTGTTCTCTGTATTACGGGGAGCCGACGATTCATTATAGCCGCGAGTGATTTTAAATGACTTTTTTTCCTGCAGAAATGACACTTTGTGCAGGGACAGTTCTAAGCATGGGAAACATGCACCCCTTTACAGGCATACTATAGACACCCCCCAGGTACGAAGTTTCACTTTAAGCATTATTAAAATCACTGCTCCCGAAAAAACTGACGTTTTTTTTTTTCATTGATACATGTCCCCTGGGGCAGGACCCAGGTCCCCAAACACTTTTTTAGGACAATAACTTGCATATTAGCCTTTAAAATTACCACTTTAGATTTCTCCCATAGACTTGTACAGGGTTTTCCACGGCTTTTCGAATTTTCCGCGAACACCCCAAATTGTTCACTGTTCTCCAAACAGAACTCGAAGCTCATCCCTATTGAAGAGCTTTTGAAAAGATTTCGTTCTTGTAGAGTGTTTTGTAGTTCATCTGAGGATCTACAGGAATGTTTGACACCTTGACAGGTAAAGCGGATAGTAAATGGCAATCCCCATTGATAAGGGATCTGACGTTGCTGTAGAATATGAAATAAGGGTTTCAGTGCACATCGTTTAGCAATTGGGGAAAGGTCAGCAAAAAGCTGATATGGATGATCTTGAAAGATAAGGAAATATTTTTCTCTAGCTGCAGCCATGAGTTGTTCATTGGTGCGATAGAAGTGGAATTTCGCAATAATATCACCTTCTGGTTTGCGTGGTGTTAAAGCTCTGTGAATACTATCCATCTCCAAACGATCACTTGGGATTGGCAGTCAACAATAGCCTCAGGTATTCCTCGTATACGAAGATTTGATCGACGTGCTCTATTTTCAAAGTCCTCTAAGCGAGTTTGTAGAATAAGGTTTTCTTCCTTAAGAGTCTCTGATTCATTATCATGGGACAGTACATTCATTTCCATGTCATCCCCTCTGGTTTCGAACTCACGGATTTCTTTTGTGAGACTTTCAGATATATAGTCCGAGGTCTGCTTTAAGGCTTTCTGTAACATTTTTTCTATTTGTCTCAAAATATTTGGATGTAGGGAATCTGTTTTTCTTGTGAGGTGGCGCTGTATTCACAGTCAGAGTCATTATAGGCATCCCGAGGTAACTGCAGCTGCTTAGCAGCACCAGATGTGCCTGTGTGTGAGGAAGGAGGCTGTGCCATTTTACAGGAGCCTCTGGACTGTGTATCCTTGACACTCTATAGTTTATTTTTACCTCTGGTAGCACCAAAGACCATTTTATTTATCCCAGGGTCACTGAGGAGGCTTATGGTAAGATAATTTTTAGTTTACCATGCCGTGCAGGTGTCTTTATCAGCCAAGGAGTCCCGAGAGATGTGGAGCTTCAGCTGGACATGTCTGTTGCCGGCGACTCTGCCTCCTCCTTTTTACATTTTTTTCAGTTACTTTCTGGTTTCCATGCCTAGGCAAATGATGTCATACATCCTAGGAGCCTTCGGGAGGGGAGAAGGGGTTTTCTCAGCTAACCTCACTCTCCTTCTTGCAGGCCTGAGCTAAAGGCAGATGAATTCCAGGAAGTAAATACTACAGTACATGAATAATCTACCCTTACTCAAGAGGTTCACTGGCAAAAATGCCAAGAGGTTGTCTTTATAATTGATTTCTCAGCAAAATAAAGCCTGGAGACATGGATGGATGGGGGAATTTGCTTTGCATATTAAAAATTAATTAAAATGTGTTTTTGGCATGCAGTGTACTTCCACTTCAAATAGTTTTAATCCTAAGGACTATGGGCATTTAAACTGGCCACATATCAAACTAATTAAACAAACGATTATAAGATCTTGGTACTTTTCACAGTCAAGTATATGTGAAATATCAAAAAATTAGGACCCGTGTATGCTAATTAAGCAGAGAAAAGAAAAACATGCAGCCTTGGTGCAATCAAAATTGTTGCTGTTTTGTCTTAAGTACACTCTATTGGTAATCTTGAGAGAACATATACAGATGAAAAATATTTGCATTACATTTTCAATAGCAATAAAAGTGCAAATTGAAAATCTTTGTTGGTTGTATTTAGTGATAATGAAACATACTTAAAACAGTGTCCTGCTGTTCTATTAAACCTTAAAAAAAATGTTTAATTTTGATAAAAAAAGGAAAACTAGCAAAAATAACATCTTAGTTAAGAAATTAGTTACAGAAACCATATACAGCAAATTTACTGTTCTCGTATTTTTGCAGTTATAATAAAAAAAAATCTAAGTTTGGTTTATTTACACAGAACAAAAATTGAAAACAGATACTAATATGTGCAAAATCTCCAGCTTATTCATTCATTGAATCTATAAACTCTCTTAAAGCAGCTAACAATGTAGTTTACCAGTGTACATGGGGCCTTTATTAGGGGACTTTATATTTAGCATCAATATAGAAGGAGTACAATTGGGGGAATATGCCACCACAGAACAGCAGTAAGAGGTACACATAAGTGGCAATATAAGCCCCTTTCTACCAATGGTTTTTGGGTTTCTTTATAGGATTTCATGTGCTGCCAAGGTTTCACTGGAAAAGGAAGGAGGGGTAAGGGCGGGATGTATGGCGGTCAGATAGGAATGAGCTAGTTTTTTTCACTGTGGGGTATAAAGGTTGCTCACATCACTTTAACACCAACAGTGTTTGAATCCACAGACATACTTTTAACCATAGGTGCGCACACAAGGTATGCCGGATGTGCCCAGGCATGCCTTAATCACCCCATGTGCAGTCATTTTTTATCAGCCATAATGTGGCGATCCAGCTGCACTGTCCTCTGGTGCCCTGTGTCCGCTGCAACCAACTGCATCTTTTTTAATTGTGGTCTAGTGCTTCAGGACAGGATCTTCTGTCCCCGCCTACCACCTATCTGCCCCATGTAGCACAGAGACAAGTGAAGTGCTCTGAAACCCATCCTCACCCCTGACTACACAGGGCTGATAGGTGCAGCTCTAGAAGCAAAACAAGATGCACAGTGCTCAATGCAAAACAAATGTGTATATCTAATACAGCTGTGGGAAGGGTTGGGGTGTTGTACCGATGTGAGAGCTGGCAAGAGGAGGCAGGGGATGGGATTTGTGTGTAGAGGTAAAAACTGTGGAGGTGGCAGGCTGAGCAAAGTGAGAACTGGGGGGGGGGGATGTTGTGCTGAGGTAAGAGACCTGTCGGTACAGAGGTAAAAAATGGGGCCTGCAGAGCTGTGGGGAGTAGATGGGGGGCAGAAGTGAAATGTGGAGGGGGCAGAGATAAGCTGTGGATCATGGGGGTGAAAAGATAAGCTGTGGATTTGCATGCAGAGGTAAGTTGTGGACTGGGTCGTTAAAGTGGGACATCATCCAAAAGGGAAAGTTCTGCTTATTTGCATACTCCTACTCTCCTCTTTAACATTTGCCACTTTTTGGGAGAGGTGTCAGATACCTGGTTTTAGAGGTACCTGCTCCCACTTCCACCCAGATCCCTTCAGTGATCAAAGAAGAAGTTTGCACCTCCCTCCTTCCCCTGTAGCGTTCTGGGACTCATCACAGGTCCCAGAACACTGTGGGGCTATTCACCCCGCAGTGCCAGAGTAGGCTAGTGTACATGAAGCCTAGGAAATGGTTTCATTTCATTAAAGTGGAAGTAAACCCACTTTTTTAACTTTTACCTACAGGAAAGCCTATAATAAGGCTTACCTGTAGGTAAAAAAAATATCTCCTAAACCTGTACGGTTTAGGAGATATTCCCCTCGGTATGCGCCGCTGACTGCAGCGGCGCATGCGCACAAGGGGGTTCTCTCCGCGAAAATCCGGCAGCGCTCGTCCGCCCGGATTTAAATCTCCCGCGCGCATGCGCGGGAGTGACGATATCGCGGCTCCGGCCACTCACAGCGCCGGAGCCGCGATACCCGGAAGAGACGCCGAGGGAGCATGTCGGCTTCCTCGGCGTGGATCGGGCGAGATGTCGGGGCCTCGTTCTAAGGTAAGTATTTCATAATGAGCTAGTATGCAGTGCATACTAGCTCATTATGCCTTTTGCTTTGCAGGTTTAAAAAAAAAAAAAAAAAAATGCGGGTTTACTACCGCTTTAAACATAGCTCACAGGACCGATAAAGCATTAAACCCAAAACCATACATGTATTATATTGCAGCTAACCATTTCTTAGATTTCTTTGATTTAGGCTTTCTTCTTATATTTACAACTGGTGATCTGGCCACTAAATCTGTTTTTCAAAAGAAGGAGCTCTCCAGCAGAATGTATCAGTTACAGAGATGAGACAAACCATTTATCACTGACGGGTGCTTACAATGATCTGCATTTATTTATGGAAAACCTTTACCTCAAAAGGAAAAAAATGGTTGCTGTAACTGATTATAAAGTATTAGCTGGAGCCTGGCTTTAATTTTTGTGTATTTAAATCTGCTAATACATCCAACATTCCCCTCCCCCAAAATGACAATGCTAATGTCCAAAAGTACCCTGTGCTCATTCAACCAGATTGAGGGCACTTTAATACAGGAGGTGTGTTAGTGGCCAAATTGCCAGGTGAAAACCAGGGAAAATAATAGTAAGTTAAGAAAACAGAGGCAGCCACCACATCTAATGATTGGCAAGTTGCAATATGTTACGTATTTGGTTTTGAGTTTAAAGTGGTTTTAAACTTCTGACATGAAATAAACAAAGCATATCCCTCTATAGTGATTATTTGTCTGTAATAAAAGCATTGCATGTAATTTCTGTCTACTGCTTTATCCCTCTGCTATCAGCATGAATCAGTTCTGACAAGCTTTCTTGGTACCAAGAGAAGAAGGTGAAAGGGGAGGGACTTCCAGCAGATTGACAGCCTCAGCTCTGTTCCTGTGAGCTGTGTGAAGGGGGTGTGCCCCTTCCTTCCAATCAGCTCTCAGAGCTCTACTCACTAAAATCTGCAGAGTGCAACTTTAGGTCCCTGCCCCCTTTTTTCTGAACTTTCAGACAAGATGTAGAGAAAAGAAGACTGAAGATGGACATATACAGTTAGGTCCATATATATTTGGACACAGGCACAATTTTAGTTATTTCCAGGTATTTACCAAAACATATTCAAGCTATAGTTATATATGAGTGTGCACACTCTCAAGTTTCATTTCATACATCCAAATCTGAGGAAGGGTTTAGGAATTACGGCTCTTAAGAATAGCCACCCCCCTTTTTTCAAGGGACCAAAAGTAATTGGACAATTGAATCAAATCTGTTTCATGGCCAGGTGTGGGCTACTCCTTCATTATTTCTTCATCAATTAAGCAGGTAAAAGGTCTGGAGTTGATTCTAAGACCCACACTGGGGCGCTTTGCAGACACTACAGCGCTAAAAATAGCACCTGCAAAGTGCCCTGAAAGAGGGCTTTCACACTGGAGCGGTGCACTGGCAGGATGGTAAAAAAGTCCTGCTAGCAGCATCTTTGGAGTGATGAAGGAGCAGTGTATGCAGTAGTTAGTTAGTTAGTAGTTAGTAGTTAATGCAGCGCATTCTCTTCTTCTTTAGAATGCTAGAAGAATGAGTTTGTTTTGCTGCTCATATTCACACAGAGTTCTCACAAACTTCTTCCTTTATTATTTCTCCTGATCTCATGAATAATCTTTTTTGTTTTTCAAGCCGGATCTCCATAATAATGTTTGGATTTTTTTTTAATTGTCATTATTTTTTTTTAATCAAGAACTCTCTTCTTTTTTTTGGAATATTTTGAAATTATTTTGTAGTCATCTCCATCATTTTATTTTTGTGTGTCAAGTTTACACAACATTTTTATCTTGTCTTTTTAAAGCTCAAGGAGGTTGGTTTGTGTCCCTTGTTAAAGCGGAGGTCCACCCTAAAGTGGACCTTCCGCTCATTGGAACCCTCCCCCCCTTCGGCGCCACAATTGCCACCTTTCAAGGGGGAGGGGGTGCAGGTACCTGTACAGTACAGGTATCTGCACCCACTTCCGTCGTAGATTCTGCAGAAGGTACGCCCCTTTCCGCAGAATCTACGCCCCTTTCTGAAGGTCCCCCGCTGCCTGCTGGGAAACACACGGATCCCAGAGACAGCGGGGACCATCCTTATTGCGCAGCGCGACTCGCGCATGCGCAGTAGGGAACTGGGAAATGAAGCCGAAAGGCTCCACTTCCTGATTCCCATACCCAAGATGGCAGCGGCAGCACCCGAGAGACGATCGAGAGATCGGCTTCGGGTGCCGACATCGTGGGCGCGCTGGGCGGGTAAGTGTCATTATTTTAAAAGTCAGCAGCTGCAGTATTTGTAGCTGCTGGCTTTAAAAAAAAAAAAAAAACGGCGGACTCCCAGCGGACTCCCGCTTTAATTAGACATTGTATTTTTGAAATGTACCTGTCTACTGACAAACAAACTGTCCTATTTGAAGAAAAACACATAGGCAAGTATTTTCAGAAAAAAAAATCTCCATTTATTCTGGCTGCTATCAAAATAAAGAAGGCAACGCTGGAGAAACTGCTGGAATTTGCAAAGCTTTTCTACCCCAGGGCACACATCAACTATTTTGAAAATAAAATTGGTAGCTTGAGAAGTCCATATAATGGGGAGCACAATCTGGTCTAGGACTTCCAGAGATCATGAACAACAGCAGATGACATATCTGTCCCCAAGCTGTGGTACTACAACAGCCTGCGTCTTCTGTCAGACCAGACTGAACCCAGGCCATCACTTTTCAAGTTCTTTGGTGACTAACTCACATTGTGCAAAGAACCTTGCAAAGTCTATGATGGCTTGGTTAGCCTGCTGTGTGTTTCCATGGTGAGATGGTTGTGTGTGTATTCATACGTTTTGGGGGTGTCAAGCCAACCTTTTTCCTACTATTCTGACTTGGACGTTGGTTCTGGAGGACAATTAGAAGGCTCTGTTATCTCACCTGTAGGGAGTCTGTTGTAGGAGGCGTCACTTTCCATGGATTTCTCCTGTTTGCAGGCTTGAGACTTGTCGCTCACTTGCGGTGGTACTGTGTAGTGTCTCTGCTTTGGCTATGGCAGCTGCTGCTTCCTTCTCTACAATGAGTTTCTTTAGGGCTACTTCCTCAGCCTCTAACTGTGCTTTAAGCCTCACTTTCTCCTTTTTAATCTGCATTTCTTGCTCAGCAAAGGCTGCTCGGGCCTTGGCAGCTTCGGCTTTTGTACGTGCGATAGCGAGTGCATTGCTTGCGGAGGAAGATCTAGAGGAGCCGAAAACTAGGGACCTTGTCTTGATTGAGGATGCCTCCTAGCTATGTGACATGTTGCTTGCAGGAATGCTTGACTGTGTAGAGACTGCTGTATTGCCATATGCGGTGACTGCGCTGAAAGTGTAGTAGGCCTCTGTGTAGTCACTGTCCTAAATCCCAATTGCTGGATAGCCGGTGTTTCACTGTTCTGTTCTTGATACACGTTTGCCCCTGGCGTGTATGTAGCTCAACATACAGCTTAAACATTCAATCCTAAAATAACCAGACTGTCTGTAACTTTGGATCTTTATTACAATGAACAGGTGGTGGCCATATAAAAATAAGAAGTACATGCGGCAGTGAAACTAGAAATAAAAAGATAAATGAACATATAATAATTACATGGACATAAACAAATTCCCACTAGATATACAGGTAAACAATCTTTTAGCATACCAGCGATGCTGCCTTAGAAGGACCAGGATTTTCCTCTAAAAAAACGTGGTTCAGGCTTAGCTGGCTTCCATGCAGTCTGTCCCAATGGAGAAGATGACTCTTGTAGGAAGTGGAGCTAGTTCCCAGTGATATGACAGGAAATGTGTATTAACCATAGAACACTGCCCATCAATAGTCTTTTGTTAGAGTGGCTCTAGTGGACAATGTTGGTATTGCAAGTCCAGAAGATATTTTTCCTTATAGGCTGAAGGCATGACAAAGAACAACTGAAGACAGCTGCACTTAGAGCCTGGCAAAGCATCAGAAAGGAGGAAACCCAGTCTTTAGTAATGTCCATGGTTTCCAGACTTCAGGCAGTCATTGCCATAAAAAGGATTCTCAACAAAATATAAAAAATTTAAATTTTATTTACGATTATATTCATTTGTCCAATTAAATTTGAGCCCCTGAAAATGGGAGGACTGTGTATAAAAATGGTTGCAGTTCCTAAAATGTGTACTTGATATTTATGTTCAGCCTTTTGAATTAAAGCTGAAAGTCTGCACTTCAAATTAATTTGGATTGTTTCGTTTTCATGTTATTCAGGTGGCATACAGAGCCAAAAGTATGAAAATTGTATGTCCAAATATATATGGACCTAACTGTAAAAGTTATGTAGGAGGATGTGTTTAATCTCTGTGTATTGCCTGAGGATAGTTCCTTCACTGGTTATATGTAAGGGTTTACAACCACTTTAATACCACTTTAAGTAGTGGATATTTATGGATTATTTCTGGAGATTAAGGATGTTAGTTAATGTAATTTTAAAGTAGACCTTCACACTACAAAACCATTTTGCGCCACTGCAACCCTCTGCAACATAAAAAAATACCCTTCCTACTCTATTTATCCCCTTCCTCCATTCTCAGCTAGGCGAGAATGCAATGTGCACCTCTCATGTAGAATCCTGGGATATCTATGTCAAATATCCCATGGGGCTTCAGCTGAGGCATACACACTGCTGTTGGAAGGAATATCTGGATTATTTTTGAAAAGTAAGGTTATCATTTAGTGTCATTTTAATACATGGTCACTGTTAAGCGTAGGGTGGCCAGCTATGTAGTGCAAGGGCCTGCCTAATTGCATGCAAATTGATAATGTATGGCCAGCCTTAGACAGGATAACAAGTATATTTTGAAGAAATTATGTCATCTTTGTGACTGCATTTTTACAGAGACCACAGGCCCACACATTTTTGCACTAACTAGCTGAACATGGTCCAGACTGTAAAGTGTTGTGGCTCATATTTACAAATTCCTGAATTATTATTATTTTTTTATTTGAATACATTTTAGACAAGTGTGTGCTATGTGCTGCACATTCAATCACAATTTATAACAATCCTAATTGGGGGTTATTGTGCAGGGAGTGTAACATCATTTTAAGGTCACCCATGTGGAAAGATATATGTGTTATATAAGAGATAATTTATCTTCATTTTGCCAACGCACCCACCGCCCCAGTGTGAAAGGGGCATTATCATTTGCAAAAATGTAACAATACCAGCAATGTTTGTAACGTGTGTAAAATAGTCTTTGTTGCCTTTTGCTGGGTAACATTCCCTAAAACCTTCACTCCTAAGAACAAAATAGCCATAAGAACATTTGAAATTGGGAGTTAAAGGGGAGGTCCACCCTAAAAAAAAAAAATGCATAAAAAGGCTCCAAAAAAAAATGAAAGAAAAATGCATAAAAAGGCTCCAAAAACAAAAAATTCTAAAAGAAAAAAAAAATTTCACATACCAGAAATGGCTGTTGTTAGGCAGAGCTGACTCTTCCTATTCCGCGGTGATCTTCGGTCTTCTCCTCCTCGCATTGTCTTCTGGTGAATGGGGCGCAGTGTGTTGTCCCACAACACAGCGCGCCCTATTCACAAAGCATGCGCAGTAGGAAACGGGCAGTGAAGTCGCAAGGCTTCACTGCCTGTCTCCCTTAATTTGAATGGCGGCACCGGGACCTGAGAGCCGTGGGATGGGTCGGTCTCGGGTGGCTGACATCGTAGGCACCCTAGAAAAGTAAGTGCTTATTAAAAGTCAGCAGCTACAGTGTTTGTAGCTACTGATTTTTATTTTTTTTCGCTGGGCCACCACTTCAACATTCACCAATAGAGAAAATACCATAAGACTACAGTGTTTAAAAAGTATTCATACCCCTTGAAATTTTCCACATTTTGTCATGTTACAACCAAAAACGTAAAAGTATTTTATTGTGGTAGACCAACACAAAGTGACACATAATTGTGAAGTGGAAGGAAAATGATAAATGGTTTTAACATTTTTTTACAAATAAATATCTGAAAAGTGTGGCATGCATTTGTATTCAGCCCCCCTTAAGTCAATACTTTGTAGAACCACCTTTCACTGCAATTACAGCTGAAAGTCTTTTTGGGGAGCTCTGTCAGATGGATGGAGAGCATCTGTGAACAGTAGATTCTTGCCACAGATTCTCAATTGGATTTAGGTCTGGACTTTGACTTGGCCATTCTAACACATGAATATGCTTTGATCTAAACCATTCCATTGTAGCTTTGGCTGTATGTTTTCGGGCGTTGTCCTGCCAGAAGGTAAACCTCTGCCCAAGCCTCGAGTCTTTTGCAGACTAACAGGTTTTTTTCCTAAGATAACCCTGTATTTGGCTCCATCCATCTTCCCATCAACTCCAACCAGCTTCGCTGTCCCTGCTGAAGAAAAGCATCCCCACCACATGATGCTGTCACCACCATGTTTCACAGTGGGGATGGTGTGTTCAGGGTGATGTGCAGTGTTAGTTTTCTGCCACACATATCACTTTGCTTTTAGGCCAAAAAAGTTCAATTTTGGTCTCATCTGACCAGAGCACCTTCTTCCACATGTTTGCTGTGTCCCTCGCATCGCAAGCTGAAAATGGGACTTCTTATGGCTTTCTTTCAACAATAGCTTTCTTCTTGCCACTCTTTCATAAAGGCCAGATTTGTGAAGTGAACAACTAATAGTTGTCCTGTGGACATATTCTCCCACCTGAGCTGTGGTTCTCTTCAGCTTCTCCAGAATTACCATGGGCCTCTTGGCTGCTTCTCTGATTAATGCTCTCCTTGCCCGGCCTGTCAGTTTAGGTGGACAGTCATGTCTTGGTAGGTTTGCAGTTGTGCCATACTCTTTCCATTTTCAAATGATGGATTGAACAGTGCTCTGTGAGATGTTCAAAGCTTGGGATTTTTTTTTTATAACCTAACCCTGCTTTAATCTTCTCACAACTTTATCCCTGACCTGTCTGGTGTGTTCCTTGGCCTTCATGATGCTGTTTGTTCACTAAGGTTCTCTAACAAATCTCTGAGGGCTTCACAGAACAGTTGTATTAAATTACACACACTGGTGGACTCTATTTACTAATTAGGTGACTTCTGAAGGCAATTGTTCTGCTAGATTCTAGTTAGGGATATCAGAGTAAAGGGGGCTGAATACAAAGGCACACCACACTTCTCAGATATTTATTTAGAAAAATGTATTTTTTGTTTTTTTAAATCTATACCAGACCTAAAGGCCCCCCACACCATTTTTTGTAACATTATCGCTACTGTTGTTTACATTCACATGTCAGTCAGGAGTCACTGGTTGTTGGGATGCTGTCACATTTAGCAGCGATAGTAATACTGCTAGCACTGCAGCTTGAGGTTTGCTCGTTTGGACGTTTGCACAGGAATCTCCATAGACTGTACACAGTGTTTAAGTCTTCCTCATATTATTTGCCTTGCTGGTCGAATGTTTTTAGCTTATATACTGTAAGGCTATTTTCTCTATATGTAATTGCTTACTCTCATGGTTGAATGGTCTATGGTTATTTTTCTCTTAGGACTGAATGTTACATTCACCTAATGAAAGGCAACAAAGAAACTAGTTCATACATATAAAAGAAAAATGATGGGTATCACTTCTTAAGTGTGCACAAATGATGAGATAACAAAATAATAGATATGTCAACAAACAAGGCTTTCTTTTTGGTGATATGGTCTTGCAAAAAAAATTTCATTTTTTTTAACGGAAATATATAAATCATTAACAAAGCTAAAAACAAAATCACATTTTCTACTTTGATCAGTTAACTACTGTATATAAAAATGTATACATTTTAGACTATATTTTGTCCCATTTAAAATGGCACTACAATTACGATTCTGGTACAAAGCAAAAGCTTTTTTGTGCTTTTAATTTAATGCAGCATTAAAAAATGAATGTACTGGAAAAAAACAATTTAAAAAATGAAAAAAAAAGGCTTCAATATTAATGTTTAAAAAAATAGATTAATTCAGCAGGAAAATAATAGTTAAAGCAGTTGTAGACCCCGCTTTGTGATCCCATCATGTCTCGGCCTCTGGGCGTCATGCTTGTGGCTGTCAGTGTCTTACTATGCCTCATGGGACTTGTAGTTCTGCAACAGCTGGAGGTCCGTTAATTGCATATCCCTGGTTTAGGAGATATTCACCCTGCATGCAACTGCTGATGTCAGCGGTGCATGCTCTCTGGAGCCCGCGATCTCCGGAAGATGGGAGAAGATGTAAACCCTCTCAGCGGTAACCGGGCGCCGCTGAGAGGGCTTAGTTCTAAGGTATTTATCTATAAGTATGCGATGCAAACTAGCACAATATGCCTTTATCTAGAAGTGGGACATCCCTTCAAATTTAAGTAGGTGTTAGGAGTATGGACAAATAATGGTATAGAGGTACAGATTTTTTTTAGATTTTTACTTTTTTTTTTAGACCTTTGACAATTAGGTGGAATGCCACTTTAACCTAGGCAGGTACCCCTTTAAGGTTGCAGAAATGGAGAGCCAATATTAGATCTGGCCTATGTCTTGGAAGTATACTACAGGTTAGAATTAGAAATAAGTTAAGGCCGGATGTGAGGGGGGCGTGGTGTGCGGTGTGAGGATGTGGCTGGGCTGAGGTGAACGAGACGCCGCCACGCTGTCTTACCTCCATCGGATCTATAATCGGCGGCCAGGCGGAAAATCCGATGTGTACCTGGGGGTGGAGGTCAGCCGGAGTGCTCCAGGAGAGCTGAAGAGCCGGTATATGCCGGTATATGCCGAAGCTGGCCGAAAGTAGCCGAAGCTAAACGGACGCAAACGGAAGCCGGCCGAGGACACCCCAGGCACTGCAGGAGCGGAGACGCCGAGACATGCCAGCCATGGTACTCGTGAGTACCCCCCGCGGGGGAAAATAGGCTAGGAGTAGCCCCCCCTGTGGCGAGGAAAAACAAAACGGCCGGTATACAGGAGGCGCCCGGCCAGCCGACTGTAATAGACTATAATAGCTGACTTCACCTGGTATATGGGAGCAGAGGCAGCGGTATATAGGTTACCCTTTTCTGCCTTGTTCTGTTTGCTGTATGCTTTTCTTTTGCAGCTGTGAAGGATCTAGGGGCTACAGCTTTCATTGAAGAAAGGAACTGTAAGGGTATATATGTGTATACTGCTATCTATCAGTTTGTATTTCTCTGGATGACAAGACTCCTCACACAACTTGTTTGATATCCCAGTGACACTTTTTAAACGGTTCGCCTCCCTAATGGTATACTCGTCCGAATGACCTACAAAGATAGTAACGGACGATACAGTTAAGAATTAAAAAAGGGAAGGAAAAAAAAAAAAAAAAAAAAAAAATCAGGTTATATCCTGGTAGTAAGCTCCAGCAAGCAGCAGCCTGTAAGAATATTTTTTATTCTCTCCCTCCTTCCTTTTTCCCTCTACGCAGCATGGAACTATAGGTATGCCTGAAGGTTCTTATACTAAGGTCTCTTTTTTTGGCTTTACCTTGGGTACTTGCTGTATATAGCATCAGTGTCTCTGGCTTCCCCTCTTTTTTTTTTTTTGTCCTCGCTTCCCCCCTCCCTCCATATACAAGCCAAAATGTCAAGGCGTCGAGGTGAGGAACAGCCGCACCAGGAGGGTACGGGAACACAACATCTCCGCTCGTCCAAAGAAAAGGAAAAAAGTAATCAGGCAGCAATGTCAGCCGCAGCAAAATTAGAGCGGTTTGTGCATACCCCGGCCCAAACGCCAACTAAGGGGGGACAGATGGTACAAAGTAAAACCCAGCATGGGGGCCCCGCTGATAGAAAAAGCCAAGGCCACCCGGCTCCCGTGGCTACGCCAGTATCGGAGTGTAAGAGTAAAAGTAACAAGAGCCAGGGGGGTATCCAAGGTGATCTGGAGCCAGTTGTGAGTGAAAGTCCACTAGTGGAGGAGGCCCCAACACTGAAGGATGTCCTATTAGCGGTAAACGCATGTAAACTGTCATTGGGAGACCTGGCAGTTCAGTTAACGGGAATGAAGGAGGAAATATCACTAGTTCGTCAAGACATTCAAAAAGTAGTTGAAAGAACAACGGTGTTGGAAACGAGAATAAGTCAATTGGAAGATGACTTATATCCAACCCAGGCGGAGGTTAAGAATATGAAAAAGCAATTGGACAGCTATGCTATTAAAATGGATGAATTAGAAAATAGATCCCGTAGGGATAATATCAGGATGCTGGGGCTACCTGAGAAAAGCGAAGGCCCTGACGCTATTAAATTTTTGGAGTCCTGGTTTGTAGATATGTTCGGAAAGGAAAGTTTCTCACCTTTTTTCTCGATAGAACGAGCCCATCGGTTTCCCTTTAGAGCCCCGCTCCCCGGAGGGCGTCCCAGACCCATGCTGCTGAAGCTCTTTAATTACAAGGACAAGGTGACATTAATGCGCAAGGCGAGGGAGTTGGGAGACATCTCCTTTAAAGGCTCAAGGATTTCACTCTATCCAGATTACTCTCCCGAACTGCAGAGACGTAGAGCGGAATTCCGGACAATTAAAGCCACCCTGCAGTCATATAAAGTACCGTATGCTCTTTTATATCCAGCAAGACTGCGGGTGACGACCCCGGATGGGGTACAGATTTTTGACTCTGCAGATGGGGCATCATACTGGCTGGAAGCTAATAGGGCATCCTTACAGAATACCCAGGGGGAAAGGGAGGGTAGATAGCTAGGGAGGGGGGTGGTTATAAAGCTGATTGACAAATACTTAGTCGGATTTGGAAGTTAAGTGATGGTAGGATGGGGGGGGAGATAACGGGGCGGTGATTGTGAGTGTGGGTAATAGGTGGGTTATGGATGTTTCGGTCACGTTAAACTCCCGTGGGGAGCACCTTGACAGGTGGAGGGAAGGGAGGGAGGGGGTGGTATTAAATGGGAGGGTAGGGTGGGTTGTGGGACGAGGGGAGTATGGGGGGGATGGTGCGGGTGGGAGGGGAAAAGTGTTTAAAAAAAGAAATCACGTGAAGGGAAATTTAGAATATAGCACGATAAAAGCACAAGAGAACAGGATAAATAATTCTAAGTATTATTACAAGGTATCACATATAAGGGTTAAATTTAATCTTAAGCCACCAATACACAAAGTATGGAAAAGTCAATGGATGATGAAATTAGGGATGGAGCACTTTTTGAATATTGGTACTCTGGTAGGCTCTATATATTACAAGCATTATCTATATTTGCATTATTTGGCTGCGCGGTGTTATCCACTTGTTAGCCTGTTTATCTTACTGCTTGATTGCGCAGATGACACAGGCTAAAATTCTTAATATTGGGTCCTGGAATGTGAGGGGCTTGGGCACCTCGGTTAAAAAGGCATCAGTTTTTGCTATGTTGGAGAGATTGGACGTTGGTCTGGCCTGCTTGCAGGAGACTCACTTAACCAATATGTCTAAACTCCAACTAAATAATAGGAAATATCAACAGCAGTACCACTCAGTTTACTCCTCCTATTCTAGGGGGGTGAGTGTAATAATAAAAGAGGGGGTGAGTTTCTCCTGCAGACAGGTCAGTATAGACGAGTCGGGTCGATATGTTTTTTTGTACGGTAAACTAGAGGGTAGCTATTGCATTCTGGCAAATATATATATACCCCCACCGTTTAAAATGGAAGTCGTATATAAATTGATGGAATTTATTGGGGATAAAGAAGGTATCCCGATTATAGCGTTGGGAGACTTCAATGAAGTTCTTGACGTAAATGTTGATAGGTTCCCCCACAAGGTGCGCCCCCGGGATGCGGGAGAAACCAGGTTGAGCTGCTTTCTGAAGGAAATAGGGCTAATGGATCTGTGGAGAGAGCGATACCCGAGAGTCAAACAATTCTCATGCCTGTCAGGATCCTATGGTACCCTTTCTAGGATAGACATGGCTATAGGAAATGCAGAAATGGCACGAAATATAACAGACATAGAATATATGCCCAGAGGGATCTCAGACCATTCCCTGGTAAGGGTAGCTTTAAATACAGGGGGGAAAAAAATTCAAGTGGTATGGAAGATCAGTCCATTTTGGCTGGAACTCATGAAGGATGAAGGGGAGGTTAAACTAAGACTACGAGAGTTTATAAGTCTTAATGCAGGCACCGCACCAACTAGCGTAATCTGGGATACCTTAAAGGCCTTTCTTAGGGGTATTCTGATCCAGCAGGTAGCAAGAATGAAGCGAAAATCTAGGTTGTGGGAGGAGAGTATTAGGAAGGAACTATTAGAGGCAGAAAATGACTATGTAAATGATCCAACCCCAGTGAAACAAAAAATATGGTTAAATAAACAACAAGGTTATAAAACAGCAATTATAAAAAAAGAAGAAAGTAAACGAATATTCTTAAAACAGCGTTATTTTGGAGAAGGAGAGGGAGTGGGTAGATTGCTAGCACAGCTGGTTAAAACAAATTCCCCCCCCTCAGTCATTTCCAGTATTAGAACCTCAAACGGGGTATCACATTGTAGGGGAGAGGAGATAATAGAAACCTTTGGAAACTTTTACAGGGAGCTGTACCGGTCACAAGGAATTGGGGAGAAAAAAAAAAAAAAAGAAAAAAAAAAAAAGAAAAAAAAAAAAAAAAAAAAAAAAAAAGAAATAAGTTAAAAATAACCTATGAGGGAATATAAGGAATCCGGTTTACATATACAGTATGTGGTACTTTACAGTTATTTTAAATGTTGATTTGTGTATATACGCATTGATGCAGATTAAGGGCAGATTGATTTTATAGATGTTTTCTATTAAAATATGGCGCTGTATTGTCAGATGTCCTGCTGCTCCATGAGGCCGTCACAAGACAAAACTTGCATAGGGCGGGGCAAGGACACTGATGATATTGCGTGTGTTGGTCGGAGCTTGCGGTCTGTGATATGACCGAAGGGGAACGACTATCTGAGCTGAGTGTGTTTCCCTAGTGAGGGAAGGTCCATGAGTGCCAGCGGGGGACCGGCGAAAAGAGCAGGATCGGGCTGCTCTGTGCAAAACCATTGCACAGAGCAGGTAAATATGACATGTAGGTTATTTTTTCTTTAAATCTAAATTTAACATTACTTTAATGTAAACTACAGTATACAGTATAAGATGTGTAATACTGAGACACCTGCTTGCCTATATGGCTACATATATACTATATTTGAAGGGGGTGATAGCTGTGGCACAAAAAGCTTCTCTAGGGTTGTCCCTTTCTAATCACTTGGTTTTGAATGACATAACAATTTATGTGTTCTACCATGTGATAATTGTGTGTTTTTCTAGAATTTGTCTGGGAAACACAAAAGCTGACCATACATGGATCGCTGTATGACAGTGCCTGCAGTAGGGTTACCACCTGCATGAGTTTCACCCAGACAGTCCGGTTCTTGAATGATGTGGCTGAGGTTCCATCTGCCTGAGACCCAGACACATTACTTACAATGGATCGTGCTGGGAGTGACAACTCTGCTCTGCATCTGATGTGTGCCTCCCCTGCCCAACAGCAGCCTGTCTCACTCACAGCAGAGTGTCAGTGGATAAAAACTGCCTTGTCCTCCTCCTTCTCGGCTCTGTTTACACACACACAGGAGGAGGGGGGATGAGAGACACGTGCTGATCAAGGTCTGTAGAAAGATTATTATATTAATGTACCGGGGAGGAGGAGAGAATGGCTGGAAAGGAGAAAAACGTAGAAAATATGGACACTTAGTGGAGTGATTAAGGGGTTAATAGGATATGTGCTGGGAGGGCGCTTTGGCAGGTTAGAGGATTTATGCTAGAAGGCTAGAAGTGTGGGTTGGATTAGAAATTTGACAATCCCTTCTAGCACAAGTCCTCTCCCTCCTCAAAGCGCTGCCCCAGCACATATTGGACCCCCCCTGCATTCACTAGCCCTCTCCCCCCCCAGCACTAGTCCTCTCCCATCCCAAAGCATCCCCCAGCACATATCTGCCCCCGCCCTGCTAGAACTAGCCCTCTCCCCTCTCAAAGAATGCCCCAACATATATCTACCCCCCGCTAGCACTAGTAATCTATCCTCCCAAAGCGTCCCCAGCACATATCTGACCCCCCTCACTAGCACTAGCCCTTCCCCTCCCAAAGCAACCCTTCAACACATATATGCCCCCTCCGCTACCACAAGCCCTCTGCCCCCCAAAAGCACCCCCCAGCACATATCTGACCTCCCTCACTAGCACTAACCCTCTCCCCTCCCAATGCACCCCCAGCACATATTTTCACCCTCCCCCCGCTAGCACTAGCTCTCTGCCTTCCCAAAACACCCTTAACACATATCTGACCCTCCTCACTAGCCCTCTTCCCTCCCAAAGCACCCCCAGAACATATCTGACCCCCACGCTAGCACTAGCCCTCTCTCCTCCCAAAGCACCCCCTCCAGCACATTTCTGACATTCCCCCCTCCCTCGCTAGCACTAGCCTTCTCTCCTCCCAAAGTGACCCTCCCAGCACATATCCAACTCCCCCCACCCTCTGCTAGCACTAGCACTCTCCCCTCCCAAAGTGCCCCCCCCCCAAGCACATATCCAACTCCACCCATGCTCTTTTAGTTTTGTACTCATGACTCTGCATTACTGCTCTCCTTGGAGCAACCAAAAGTCTCCCAGGTCTTTATAATCTTATAGCATATACTCCAAAAAAAAATAAAAAATGCAGTGCACCACTAAAGTGTTGGGTTTGGCTTGGAGAAAAGGTGGCAACCTTAGGCTGCAGCCACTGATCAGTGTATTCTGACAAAGAAGTTCCGCCATCAGAATATAACAGCACATCGGGGAGCATTCCTCAATTCATCCCACATGCATGGCCTTCTTAATAGCATCTTGGTAAGTAAGTAATGCTCTGCAAGTAATGCTCTCGGGCCCCTACAATGGAGACAGTGCAGGTAAACAGACATCAAGTAGGTAGGCAAGTGGAGCTTCCCCTTTTGGATGGAGCTCGGCATTAGCTGCATGAGCAATCATTCTGTACAGCAAAGAAACAGTGGGAAAATACTACATACATAAAGTAATGAAGCTGTCCTATGCATATAATATATCTGCTAGATTGATGCTCAGGACAGTTGTAACAAGTATAGACACGGCCGCCAATAAAAATCATTAGGCACCATCCAGCCTGACAGGGCCTCAGATACCCCCAACATTGTAACCCCTCTACATCTTATATACATCCAGCACTCCTAACTCCACCTAACCACCCCCTCCACCCACTCCACACACACACACACACCAGGTTTCCCCCTAAAATTGTTATCCTGTTACCACCTCCACACCCCTGGATTTTCAACTCCAAATAAATAACTCCCCAGAACTCTGACCCCTCTACACCCTAGATATCCCCCGAGCACTGTGATCACTCTACACCCCAGATATCCCCCCAGCACTGTGACCCTTCTACACTGCAGATATCCCCCCCAGCACTCTGATCCCTCTCTGCACCCTAGATATCCCCCCAGCACTCTGATCCCTCTCTGAACCCCAGATATCCTCCAGCACGCAGACCCCTCTACACCCCAGATATCCCCCAGCATTCAGACCACTCTACAGCCCAGATATCCCACCCAGCACTCTGATCCCTCTCTGCACCCTAGATATTCCTCCCTACACTGTGGCCTCTCTACATCCCTGATACCTTTAGAACTATAGCCACCCAAGATACCCCAAGCATTGCTACCCCCTATACACCCCAGATCTCCCCTCAGCATTGTTTTCCCCCATACACCCTTGATATCCCCCAGCACCATCATTCCATCCATGTAGTACCCCCTTTTCCAGTGGAGATACAGTGCATGTGAACTTTTGGCTATGTGCCCACCGCCAGCACTGTGACAAGGTCTCACCTATACCAATCAAGTCATGCAGGCAGAAGGAGGGGTGGAGGAGGGAGCATTCCAAGACCTTTGGTGCAAATAGTGCTGGACAGCTGGGCTCACCATGACACCATCCACGATGCCACTCCGCAGGTGGGCTCTCAGTGCTGCCAACTCAACAGCTCCCACTCTAGCTCCTACCCCGTGGCCTCCGAGTCCTGAGCATTCAAGCTGCATTGGCGGAGTCATAGCATCACTGGTGCTCTGTCCCTGCACCTTCCTGCTGGCTGTGAAATAGGTATGGTTCTGTCAGGAGCCATGAAACAGACAGAAGTACAATCAAATCACACTTCTTTATTAATAAAAATAAAAAGGTAAATAGGAAAAAGCGTAGTCAAGCAAGCCAGAGTCCAGTAGCCAGATCGGGTAGTCAGCCAGTCCAAAGTTCATAAACCAGATCGAGTAATCAGCCAGTCCAGACGTCAGGGATCCACGGAGAGCCCCTGCAAGCAGGATGGAAGCCAAGAGGGATGTTAGCAAGCCAGTCTTGAAACAACAGCAGGAGATGGTTCCTAGTGATGTGACCAAACGTGAAGGCAATGGAGAAATATGCAGGTCAGACGAGCATCACCGGAAACAGCTGGTAACTGTGGAGTGAGAAGAGAGCTGGCAATTAGCCGAGAGCTGAGCGGCCAGCCCAGAGGAGGAAGGGCTAAGCCAGCCCTGACAGGTTCTGCACATCACTGCGCACTGCTGCCAGCCTGCCTCCCCTGTGTATCACTCTCAGTGCCATCATGGGGCCGCCAATTTCCGGGCAGCATGGGCTCAAGGAGCAGCTTCTTTAGGGAAAGTGCAGGAGCCCCCCATACAGTTGGGGCCCCTGGGCAGTGCCCAGGTGTGCCCTCTCATTAAGACAACCTTGCCCACAGGGTATTAGCTGATCAAAAAAATACTGAACAGTCTATAGCCAGCCTTACTTTAGATTTTGCATCTTACAATTTTTATGAAAGTTTACCTACAGGGATGAATTAATTCTAAAGAGATTTTATCTTTGTGCACACACGGGCAAAACCAAGTATTATGTATAATCTGTTCTTTAGAGTACTGCTTACAGCTAAACAGATGCATATACCATTAGTCGTAATAGCACATTCTGATAAACTATAGCTGCTGTTCATAATGCATTCATAGAAGACTGTTAGTGTAAACAAAATTTAGATACAGTTCTTGAAAGGTTAGTGTTTGCCTCTTGATGGGAATGTGCCACTTTAATAATTCACAGCAGGCTAATTTGATGATGCACTATACAGGGCATGCACCAGACATAATGCACTACATTTAGACCAGAAATGTCCAACTTTGACCACAAAACCTTTTGCATCATGTTTGCAGGCATTACTCTACAAGTCTCAGGAGCACTGATTATCTTGCCATGTGGGCTTCTCATTAGAAATACACAATGCTGTTATATTATAAGAACTGACTCACTTTTAGATAGCAGAAGTTCATGTCTGATTGCATTGTCTATGTTATCTTTGAAAAGCTTAGTTAAGTAAAAAAACTAAAAAAAAAAAAAAAAGCTTTATGCAGCCTGACTCCTCCTACAAATACAGGCTGACCTGCGGTCAGCCTTACAACTTGTACTCTGGGTCACTCTGTGGATAGTAAGGACAGGAACAAAGAGCAACAAAGAACAAAGACCTGAAGTGTGCCAGGGTCATGCGGTCAGTATGCCTAAAAGGGGGCAAAAAATAACACATTAGGATGAAAGCTTAACAACCAGATTACACAGTGAATAACGTCTAACCTGGGGTGGCGGCAAATGAGGTATGTATTTGCTGCAGAAAAGGAAGCGCTAGGAAAGGTGGTAGAGGACCAACCCAGCGTTATACCAAGCTTGTTAGCGTTACATTTGTCTAAAACCAACACCAAGCACTACACCTAGCCAGGCTCCAAGAACCTGACAACAGTGCCGCCCCCGAAAGCTGCGACTTGCGAGCATGCAGATGTAACAGAAAGGCCAGGGTGCCAATCAGTAGATTGGCTAAAGTAAGTGAGACCCTGGGCCAGAAGCACCACTCCCCTGGCTTTAGGAACCACAAAGCCAGCTATAGCACCCCCTTGAGCCCCAATCCGGAAACCAATGCAAAAGGAGACCTGAGAGTACGACAAAACGTCACGAAAATAAACCCACAATGGACAGACAGCTGAGCACAGCAGGGAGTCTACTCCGCTGGAACCCTGGACGGCCTCAAACGAAAGTGCGCAAAAATAAAACAACCTGACGGATCATACAACAAGAAATGCTGAGACTTAACTCGACACGCCCAGACAGTGCTGAGGGCCGATACAAGCTGGAGGAGGCAAAAAAGAAAACAAAAACAAACAGAAAAGCAAATAGGAACTGGATGTCAACCATCGGGACTGGAAACCTAACCTCAAAAGCCCAGAAAACATGCCAAGCAGTGTCATGAGCCTTCCTGGTATGCAAAACAAACCCAATGATCAAAGCTGCTGCGCCAGCCAAATGGAAAACCCATCTACCACAACTGGAACTGAAAAGAAAGTGCGACGCTGGTACCTGCTTCCGAGACCCGAGCCTACAAATACTGGCCCGGGCCCTGAGAGGGCTCCTGGATCCACGAAAGCCCCTGAGCCAGTAGAAGCTGCGGAGCAGCAAAAGGCTGACTAACCAATCATTCTATACCCTAGCGCAACACCTGACCGGATGCAGCTAGGAAATTAGAAGATAGCGAGGAATGAAACCCAACTGGACAGGAACACAACTAGCAAGAAAACCGTGAGCAGACAAAGAAAACCTGCGACAAGAATGTAACCTGCGAGAAGGAAACGTGACTGTGCGAGAAACATGAGTAGCTTGATCTGATAACTGTGAGCAGCATAAGAACCGAGGCTGCTAGAAAACACGACCTGCCTAGGAAATGCAGGTTGCATGAGAAACGCAAATCACTGAAACCACAAGAAAAAAAACCTGGGGGTACAAGAGAAAACCCTGGGGGTACAAGAGAAAACCCTGGAAAACGAGAGAAACCTGGAAAACGAGAGAAACCTGGAAAACGAGAGAAAACTTAACATAGAATGAGAAAACGTAACATAGCACGAGAAAACGTAACATTGCACGAGAAAACGTAACTTGCATGAGAAACGTAAATTGCACGAGAAACGTAAATTGTATGAAGACAAAGCGTATGAGAAACTAACTGCATGAGAAACGTGAGTTAGAACAAAATGTGAGTGGTGTAAGAACAGATGAGAAGACTTGTCACCGACCAAGTCAATTAAAAACGATCACCTCAATCTGTTGACCCATAGGCGTGATGGGTAACCCGCGATGGAAGAACACGGACAACCCAACTGTGTGTGACAACCAGAAACCTAATAACAACCCGCCCGTGACACAACAAACCCCCTGGTACCCGACAAGTAAAGGATGTAGGACCTAAAGTGTAAGGACGTGGGTGCCAAAATGACAGGACCAACAGCGCATGAATGTGAACCTGATGACACCATCCTGATGAATGCAGAAGTAAGCCCGAGCAACCTGCAGTGCTACGATAGGAAATTAAAAACGAACACTCAGGGCTAAGGTACCCACAGACTGTGGTGGGTATGAGTAAAAGGTGTAACGGTGAACATATACGTATGATGTGTGGACTACAGGCGAGAAGATTGTGGGACGACAATCTATGTTCGCTATTTCTAACGCTCGGTATGAAAGGGGTTTAAAGGCAAAACTTTTTTTTTTAAGTTTTGGATAGAGTGGACAGGGATTAGAACACCTGTTAGCCCTTGTACACACGGTCGGACATTCCAACAACCAAATCCGTCGGATTTTGTCCGAAACTGTTGCATACACACAGTCGGACAAAGTTGTCAGAAAATCCGATCGTACTTAACGTGATGACGTTATTTCGTTAGGACAGGACTTCGTTCAGGCTAGTAGCCAATAGCTTTGGTCTAGGAATTTGATCTGAGCATGCGTGGCACTTTGTCCGATTGGAATTCTCTACACATGATCGGACAAAGTCCAATCGGATCATGTTGTCGGAAAATTTTATAGCCCAGCTGGAAAACAGTCCGATGGAGCCCACACACTGTCGGATTATCCGACAACGCGGTCCTATCGGACATTTTCCATCGGAATGTCCGACCGTGTGTACAAGGGCTAAGTTTTCATTGCTCCCTGTTTGTCCTGTTAACTATTAACATTGAAAATTAAAGTACATAAAGAAAAACCCACATTTTTTGTTGTCCCCAAAAAAGTAATAGTGGGGAAATCTTCCAATGGTGACACTGGTTCTGGTGACCTGGGCTTCCCCAAGAGATTCCCTAATTTCCTCATACTTGATACTTGGCTATGGGACAGGAAACAAAGGGAAATCTCCAAAATGGGATACAGATGGCGAAAATGTTTTGACAGCAGTTATATCTCTATCCAAAATGCAAGAATTGTTGTTCTACATAAAGATGGCCTAGGCCAGTGATGGCGAACCTTGGCACCCCAGATGTTTTGGAACTACATTTCCCATGATGCTCATGCACTCTGCAGTATAGTTAAGCATCATGGGAAATGTAGTTCCAAAACATCTGGGGTGCCAAGATTCGCCATCACTGGCCTAGGCTATAAAATGATTGTCAAGAGTAGACCCTGAAACTGAGCTGCAGCACAGTGGCCAAGACCATACAGCAGTTTAACAGGACAGTTTCCACTCAGAACAGGCCTTGCCATGGTCGACCAAAGAAGTTGAATGCATGTGCTCAGTGTCATATCCAGAGGTTGTCTTTGGGAACAGCACACTGCATCAAATTGGTCTGCATGGCTGTTGTCCCAGAAGGAAGCCTCTTCTAAAGATGATGCACAAGAAAGCCCGCAAACAGTTTGCTGAAGAAAAGCAGACTAAGGACATGGGTTACTGGAACCATGTCTTGTGGTGAGACCATGATAAACCTTTTTGGTTCAGATGGTGTCAAGCGTGTGTGGTGACAACCATGTAAGGAGTACAAAGACAAGCCTGCAGTCAAGCATGGTAGTGGGATTGTCATGGTCTGGGGCTGCAAGAGTGCTGTCGGCACTGGGGAGCTACAGTTCATTGAGGGAACCATGAATGCCAACATGTACTGTGACATACTGAAGCAGAGCACGATCCCCTCCCTTCAGAGACTGGACCAAAGGGCAGTATTACAACATGACAATGACCCCAAACACACCTCCAAGATGACCACTGCCTTGCTAAAGGAGCAAGGTTAAAGGTGATGGACTGAGCAAGCATGTATCCAGACCTAAAACCTAATGCGCATCTGTGGGGCATCCTCAAACAGAAGATGGAGGAGCGCAAGGCCTCTAACATCCACCAGCTGTGTGATATCCTCATGGAGGAGTGGAAGAGGACTCCAGTGGCAACCTGCAAAGCTCTGGTGGACTTCATGCCCTAGAGGGTTAAGGCAGTGATGGAAAATAATGGTGACCAAATAAAATATTGACACTTTGGGCCAAATTATGACATTTTCACTTAAGGGTGTACTCACATTTGTTGCCAGTGGTTTAGACGTTAATGGCTGTGTGTTGAGTTATTTTGAGGGTGTCAGGGGGATGCTGCTAAGTACATGCGCACAATGATTCATGGAATGCAAACGCATATGTGCATGCATGTGTGGCTGCATACACCCCTTTAACATTGGCGCCAAATGGCATATATAAAGATGACAGTTGCAATAGGGCCTTGCTATCTGATCTGCAGTTTCCCCCTGTATCCTGTGCTTGTCCTTGATCTTGTTGACCCGGCTTTCCCAACCATACTTATTATCTCCAAACCTGGCCCTGGCTTGTCCTGACTCTGATTCTGCTACATCTACTTGATCCTCTGCTGCCAAACCTCTGCCTGAACTTTAACCATTGTTTGTCTGATGTCTTTGATGTATCTGACTTCCTGTGTATAACCTGGCTTGCCTGACTCTGTACAAGTCTTCTCAGCCTCCACCAGCCTTCACATATCTGCATCCGCAGTATCCGGCATCTTCATCATCTCTGCATCCAAAGTACACCTTCATCCACGACGTGCCTAGATCCACAGCCAACTATCACCTGCTGCCACTGCTGTCGTCGGCTTCTCCTACCTAAATACCTGCTAACGGGAAACACCGCAGGCACTCCTACCTCACCATGCTCTCGTGGCCGCTGTTGCAACCTCAGTGGTCCTTGAACCGGGGCTGTATGAGAGGCCTTTCTCTGCTCGTCAGGCTCTACTTGAAGGTACGTGACAGAGGGGACAACAAATTGACACTGTTATACAAGCTGTACACTCACTACTTTACATTGTAGGAAAGTGTCATTTCTTCAGTGTTGTCACATGAAAAGATTTAATAAAATATTTACAAAAATGGGAGGGGTCTACTCACTTTTATCACATACTGTATGTAGGCACTTCTAGTTGACTGCCCTGGCAAGAGGGTTTTTTTTTGTCTTTTGCAAAAAAACAAAAAAAAATAAAATCTTTGTTCTAGTCATAGAGAACATTCTTTTGGAACCCGCCTATCATGAACAAAATTCAGTTTGTTGCACAGTTCATGCATAATGTGTCTTTTCTATAGATCTTTTTTTTTTCTAGTAGAAAAAGTTCAATCGATGATGGAAGATTTGTTGGAACATTTCTGCAAGTACTAAAAATCAATATCATCGCTTGCAGGTGCTTGTTGTAACATAACTTTATAACACATACACACACTGTCTGGTTTATCCAAGCAATCAACAGTTGAAGAGATTGATCTGTGTACAGTTGGTCTGGACATAGCCTTTGTTAAGTTAGAACTCTCTGAAACTTGGACAATTATAACTGAGCAAATAATAAAAAAAAAGCTATTCTATACCATATTGTACAGACTACATTGCAAAATCACATACCTCATTCAACTTTTGAGGACCAAAAACACAATAAAATGTTTGTTTTTTTCACTGTAAATGCTAATGAATATTGGACAGTCTGCAACCACCTCTTGTAAAGAGAGGAAATACCCTCAGATGAAGAAGAGGGCACTTCCCTCGAAATACGTAAGCCAGTTAGAATCCTGGTGGTGCCCTTCAAAGATCTGGAGTGTGCTGAGTGAACTGAGCAGCCTGAAAGCTGATGTTTGCTTTGAAATGTTTTGATTTTACATTGTTTGTGAGTATATTCAGTTGTGAAATGGTGGAAATGAAATAGTGTGTGGAATAATGCACCAAGCTGGTGCGCACTGTTTTTTGTCTGTTTTTTTTTTTTTTGCTGAACCATGTGCCTGTGGTCATTTGGACCCTGTTTCTGATGTGCCTTATTCTAAGCCCCCCAAATACTTGTGGGGCAGTGCCATCCAATGGAATAAAGCTGTTCTTTCCACTTCTCTGCAAGCTGACCCTTGCTCCTAAACAAATCCCTGCTGCACTTCCATTGTGCCTCTCCTTCACTTTCCTCCTCTACAGTCTCAGACACCCAGGCAATAATGACCCCAAAACACCCTAGTAAAATTTTCTTAAAATAAAATATACCTTAAGCCCCAATCCTAAAAAAAAAAAACCCACATGGTCACAGTTCAAAGTCCAGGAAGGGTATGATTGGCAATTGGTTGCCATTAGAACAAGCAATCGCTTTTGTTTGCCAATTTCATGAACTGCAAATGACTTGAGTTTGGATCAGGCTCATGGTGGACTCAAACTTAATCATCACTTATACATACTGTATATGCATATATGGCACTTAATTTATATTGCTTGAAAAGGGTTACTGAATCCTGGGCTTTTACAAGTTTGTGTACTGAAATGCTTTTGGATTCAAGTTTTTTATTAATTTTCCACTGCTGCCCCAATTGCATTGTTTATATCTTCTTGTACAAGCAAATGATTTATTGATGCATACAGTTCTTCAGACACTTCTGTTTCTAATGTTCTTGTTTTTTATGACCATGAGTAACAGTACAACTTTTTATTGTTTTGGATGGTTTTAAACTACTAGATCTGAACCTGTATAAATAATTTTTATTTTTATATTTTTCAAATGTAAGTTTTCTAATAGACTTTTAGGGTGCAGTCAACATTGCCAACACCCCATAGGCTGATTACTTACTGTTACTTGGATTACTATCATTTCTAGACTCATTACTTCTCACTGTTGTCAAGGCATTGTGTTATAGAATGTTGATGGTGAAGTGATTGTATAGGCTTGTGCCTGTGATTAAATAAGCCAATAATTCTCAGTGGCATGACACAGTTTAAAAAATGCAAAGGTCATTATATTAAACCTAGGAAAATTAGTTTTTGCTCACCTATAACCCTACAAATTCTAAACATTACATGATCACAACATAATTATGCTGTGTGGGAATATTAGTTACTACTGTACATGGACAACAGTGTCAAGCAGACTTCAAGAACCGGTGAATTCTGATCATATTTTTATAGTCTTAAAAAATAAATAAAATAGATTATTATTGTTTAAAAAGTAGCTATTGTCTTATGTTCTATAGTGCTGTATATATTCCAAACAATATTTTTCTTTCTTGGAAAGAGCATCACGGTAATGTGTACAAAGATTGTAGCAATAAATACGATTTGTGTTTAACGGCCATACCAACACATTGTCGTCTAGAATTCTAGTTGGATACTGGTAAGTGTGATAAGTAAGTAATAAGCTTTGAGCATATTTTTTGAGATTTATTGAAGTTCAGAGGGAAAAAAAATACAGCTATATTGGTGGTCAGTAGAAATAAAAATGCCCCTGCTTCAGTGGGAGTAATTAATTCACAGCTATCAGTGGGAGGAAAAAAAATTCTCTATTCAGTGATCAAGTGGAGTAAAAAATGTCCCAGTAGTCAGCTGAAGTAAAAATTCCCCTTGAGTTACCAAATCAGATAGTGGTCAAGTGGAGTAAAAAATGTCCCAGTGGTCAGCTGAAGTAAAAATTCCCCTTGAGTTACCAAATCAGATAGTGGACAAGTGGAGTAAAAAATGCCCCAGTGGTCAGTTAAAGTAAAAATTACCCTTGAGTCACCAAATCAGATATTGGAAACATCATATGGTCAGACCATTGCCCAATCAAATAACAATTCACTTTGAACCTGGCAACAGAGGCTAAACGGGAACTTACTTCAGGAGTCCCAGAGCCATGAAAATATGTCTAAAGAATTAGACCTTTATTTTTCTGCTAACACTACAACAGATACTGACCCAAACAAGTCTGTGAGGCCCACAAGGACTATATTCAGGGGGTCTTCATCAAATATCAATCAAAGGTCAAACAAGAACATAACGCTAAGGTATGGCATATGCTCAATGACATCCAAAGATGTGAAACTTAACACAAAACATAGGAAAGAAGAAAATTAGCAGGGATATACCCTACCAATGCTGGACTTTAATGGCAAGACTCAAGACAAGAACCATAAGGTCTAAAAATTCATTATTTCTTAACAAATTAAAAAATTCCAGAAAGTAGTAAAAATACACAACAAAATAAATTGTAAAAAAAGATTGTGCCGTAACGAGATTGAAAAACCTTCAAACATCAAAATAGTCAGGGTCCCAGGTGCGCCAGGGACCGTGGAGATCTCATTCATTTAATGTGGCGCTTCCCCAAATTACATCTATATTGGAGGAGAGTCATTGAAACTCTCAATGGGGTCTTCATGGTACAAGACCCAAAAGTGTGTATCCTAGGTATTATGGCGACCTCCCAATAGAGGCGAACCCTAAGGAGGCCATAGGTAGAGCCCTTTTCCAGGCCCGTAAACTTATCCTTCAACACTGGAGAGCGAGTGACCCCCCGAGGTTGCGGGAATGGATAGCTCAGATGGGAGCCACGTTAAGCCTGGAAAAGTACATTTATCAACACAGGGGCCATGCAGGAAAATTTGAGCAGCTGTGGGCTCCTTGGCTTAATACCCCCGGGTTGTCCCCCCTGGAGCTGGTTATAGATAGATTACTTATCTAAGACATGAAAGAAGAGTCATACCTGGGGATATAAATGTATAACAACAGAGTTGGTATAGGCATGCCCGGTTGCACAGGGGTTGAGGTCTGATGGGCCATATTATTCTCTTAAGTTGGTAGGCTGTTAATAAAGGAGAGGAGATTATTTTTACCGTAGTGGTACGTAACATTGACAAGCGAGAAATACTTTTCTTTGTATGCTGAAAGTTTTGGTTCTTATATGAACATGTAAGTTACCTTGATTTTGTTTTTGTTTTTTGTACCAATAAAATCAGTTTTGAGAAAAAAAATAGTCAGGGTCCCTTGGAGGATTGAGCCACCTACACACCTTCAGCTTATTCAATGTAAGGCTATTTAGGTGTTGGAAGGTTTATGTATCTCATTATAGCACAATCATTTTTATGTTTTATTTTGTTGTGTATTTTTACTATTTTCTGGAATTTTCTAATTTGTTAATAAATTAATTAATTTTTATATCTTATGGTTCTTGTCTCGAGCCATGTCATTAAAGTCCAGCACTGGCAGGGTAAATCTCTGCTAATTTCCTTCTTTCCTATGCAATTGTCAATTTGGATGTGGCATGGGTAGAGGCCTTCTTTTGCATTAACACAACAGAATACTAGACACACATACAGAAATAGAACTAGGAAGCTCCCTCAACTTATTCAAAACCAAGGCAGCAATTGTGTCATATATTATATTATAAGCACGGCAACAATTGCAGTTGCCTCTTAGCAAAAGCACTTCAAGACCAACAGTTCATGTCCCATTCCCCCACTGTTGTCACCCCCGGAGGTGAGAAAGTCAATCCTCCCCCAAAAAATAGCAGATGCCTTTGAATTCTTCTGTTCCCCCCTATACAATCTCCACACCCTAACTTCTAGCATCTCCTTCCAGACCCTCAATGAACTGATTGACGTATATACTGTATAAACTCCTTTACCCTTGCCAAATAGAATCCCTATTTTCAGTCCACTCTATACTCAACAATAATGACTGATGAATTCCGTGCAAGCCACCCCACTGTACAAATCACCCAGACTATGTTTTTTACGACCCAATATTACAAAACACTTTGTACCAATCTGGCTAGACACTTTGAAAAAGCATTCAATTCCCCATCTCTAAACTCAAAACATTTCTCCGCTAACTCATTGAAGGCTAATATATCAGTATCCCCAAGGAAGGAAAGGACCCTATCTCCTGTGCCAGAGTCAGCCCCATTTCACATTGAAATATAGATCTCAAGCTGTTTCTAAAGCCAGTTCTGATAGTAATATCAAAGTTCTTAATCTGATACATACAGCAAGGATCACTGCCTCACCTTATATATTATTGGCGACTGACATTGAGAAAGCTTTGGATGAAGTAAATGGCAAATAAAAAAACTTGGTGCTATAGCATTTAGGTTTAAGGGAAACCCTGTTAAAGTGGGTCAATGCCAACTATTCTACTCCCACAGCCTGAGCCAAGATAAATGGGGTCTTCTCAAACTCTTTCACATTATGTATAGCAGCACTTCTCAGCTGTCCTCTATCGACCCTCCCCATTTTAGAACCCTTTCTATGGAAATTATGTGAAAATTCTGACATTTACTGTACTACACTCTACTATACTGTTCCCATCCCAACCCCGTTATTTCCTTCCACAGTCTCTTAAAAGGATTCCAGATCTATAGAGAACTCTCCTATCTGAAATTTAATTGACAAAATCAGAAGCCATAGAGTAAGCAATTCCCACACATGACATTCACAATGAACCTTCTTAAATATTTACAGATAATACTGGAAACGCTAATCACGGGCAACCTGAAGTATAACCATGGTCTAAATATTCCTCCCCTCCTATAAAAGGGTAGAACTCTGCTTTTGAAGTATAATTCAGGCTTGTTTTCATGGTATAGATGCTGTAATATTATCAAAATGTCTATTTTACCCAGATTCTTCAATCTCCTTGTGTTTCTAACTATTCATATCCCTCACTCTTACTTGACACAGGTTAACTCCTTCTCCTCAACTTTTGTCTGGGCCGTTAGATGCCCTAAATTCAAATGTGAGCTTCTTATGGAGAAAGCCTTGCCTGATCTAACCAAATATCACTGGTGAATCACAGATGAGAGATTGGTGGACTTGTGCAAGCATGACCATTCTAAAGTGGTTGTAAACTTCTGTCACGAAATATGAACAAAGCATATAGTATTTACTTGTCTTAATCCAGAGCACTAAATGTCATTTCTGTACACTGGCTCATTTCTCTGCTACCAGCGTGAATAACTTCTGACAATTTTTCCTGACACCAAGAGAAAACGATCAAAGGGGAGAGAGCTCCAGCACACAGACTTTGATTGACAGCCTCAGCATTGTTTCTGTGTAATCGGCTATCACTGAGATCTGCAGAGTGCTTTATAAAAGCTCAGACAAGCTGTATAAATTCCAAACTTTGAATTGCTGTAAAAAAGAGAGGGCTGCAGATGGACAGGTACAGATTTTAGGTTGATTTGTTTCTTCTCTGTGTATCACCTGAGGCCAGTTACTTGGTATCGGGTATATGTAAGGGTACAATCCACACTCACGGAACCCCTTAAGAGACAGACTGGTGTTCTTCTCAGCTTCCACCACTACTGAAGACCCATTGTACTCAAAGACTTTTTCCAGGACAATCTCTCCCCAAATCATCCCCTCTCTAACCAATAATTTGCAACCAGGGATTACCCTTAGGGAACATCTGCAGCTGCCTGAGTACCTGAACAGTGACTGCATATGGTAGGATGCAGTCACTATATGGCAAAGAAATTTCAACCCAAGCCCATTTGATATTAAAATCAATCTCTATCAAGCTGAGTGGTGTCATCAGGGCCACCCACTGCTCGAATTTTGGCAAATTCAGAAGGAATCAGCATACATTTGAGCAAGGTATATCCAGCACACTGTTTCTTTAAAGCTGAACTCCAGGAAACCTAAAAGTCCTTGTTTTCAGTGGGGCTTCTCCCACACTGCAGGGCTAACTGCTATTTTATGCCTAGGGGACCAGGTAAAGCAGTTTTACTTACCCTGCTATGGGAGTGAAGGATCAGGTAAGTCAAAGTGTTTTTGCTGTCCCAAACATAAATGAGAAGGTAAAGCAACATTAAACCCATAGCTCCCAACTGTCCCTGATTTTGATAGACTGTCCCTGATTTGGACAAAGTCCCTCTGTCACTCTTTCCTCTTCAGTGGTCTCTCATTTTGGTCTGATCTTTATAGTTGTATATAAAATGCACTATTTGTCTTTCAAAAAGTGTTTCCCAGTGCTAAACCTTTCAACCAATTTCTAAATTGCTGCATTTGTATATTTCAAAAGCCAATATAAAGGAATAGTAGTGGTAAAAAAAAGTTGTGGCTTTAAAGTGTTACTAAGCTGAGGACACTGCATTCACTATATCTGGTCTCCCACAGTACACAGGATATGGAAATGCTATTATTTTAGTAAATATAAACCGCTAAATACCTTTTCCCATCAGCGGAATATAGCAGTCTTGTGACTTCTATCAGTTCCTGGTTAAAGATTGTAGGAGAAGTTTTCATACTGCACTGAGCTGTCCTATCAGGATGCAGGACCCCTGACCCTCTATCTGGACAGAGCTGATTGGCCCTGTGCTGATCACATGCACTCTGCCAAGAAAAGAAAAAAACTCTCTAGCAATACACACCAAACTGAGCATGTGCAGCCTAACTCTCCTAACTCAGTCTTATCCAGACCTGCTTTGGATTCAGAGGAAGCAGAGGAGGATCTGTGCATATAGGATCAAACAGCCTTTTTATGCAATTCAGAGGGTTAACCCCTTAGGTTCCACAGTGAGTATAACAAGCATGCTTTACTGTATATACACACTGATTTTACTATTGTGGGTTTATTTTTTGTATAATTCAGAGTCTTCTAGCTGCAAAGATGTGGCTTGCAACTTTTTTGACCATCCTGCAAGCGCACCGCTCCAGTGTGAAATGCCTTTTTAAAGATTTTAACCCCCTGATTGCCCCTAGAGTTAACCCTTTCACCAGCGATCACCGTATAAGTGTCACTGGTGACGCTGGTTAGCCAGTTCGTTATTTAGGTTCCCCGTCCGGGTTTTTTATAGCGTCAGGGACCCCCATATACTACCTAATAAAGTTTTTAACCCCCTGATTGCCCCTAGTTAACCCTTTCACCAGTGATCACCGTATAAGTATTACGGGTGACTCTGGTTAGTTAGTTTGCTTTTTATAGCATCGAGGCACTCACCATTTATTACCCAATAAAGGTTTAACCCCCTGATCACCCGGCGGGTGATATCAATTAGGTTTTAGGGTAAGGGTCTGCGTCGCCCCAGGCAGCGCTAGGTTAGTGCCAGTACCGCTAACACCCACGCGCAAAGCATACACCTCCCGTAGTGGTATAGAATCTGAACAGATCAATATCTGATCTGATCAGATCTATACTAGCGTCCCCAGCAGTTTAGGGTTCCAAAACTCAACATTCCATAATGCATTGTTAGCGGGATCAGCCCAGATACCTGCTAACACCTGCGTTTTGCCCCTCCGCCCAGCCCACCCAAGTGCAGTATCGATCGATCACTGTCACTTACAAAACACTAAACACATAACTGCAGCGTTCGCTGATCCCTGCGAGCGCTAACAGTTTTTTTTGGTAGCGTTTTATATTTAAATCCTGAAAGCAGTGCTTGGTTTTCGGGGTCCCGTAAGCGGCTAGGCTCCCAAAAAGTCCCCCACATGTGATATCACCGTACTCGGGAGAAGCAGCAGAATTTAATTTGGGGTGTAATTTCACTTATGCCCATAGCATGTGTGAGCAATATATCATTTAGTGACAACTTTGTGCAAAAAAATTTTTTTTTTAATATTCCTGCAACTTGTGGCAAAATATAAAATATTTCATGGACTCAACATGCCTCTCAGTAAATAGCTTGGGGTGTCTACTTTCCAAAATGGGGTCATTTGGGGGGGGTTTGTGCTATTTTGGCATTTTATGGCCTTCGAAACTGTGATAGGTAGTGAGGAGTGAAATCAAAAATTTGCACCCTTAGAAATCCTGAAGGCAGTGATTGGTTTTCGGGGTGCCGTACGCGGCTAGGCTCCCAAAAAGTCCCACATATGTGGTATCTCCGTACTCAGGAGAAGTAGCAGAATATATTTTGGGGTGCAATTCCACATATAACTATGGCATGTGTGAGCAATTTATCATTTAGTGACAACTTTTTGTAAACTTTCTTTTTTTTTGTGTCATTTTTCAATCACTTGGGACAAAAAAAATATTCAATGTGCTCAACACGCCCCTCAGCAATTTCCTTGGGGTGTCTACTTTCCAAAATGGGGTCATTTTGGGGGGGGGGGTTGTACTGCCCTGCCATTTTAGCACCTCAAGAAATGAGATAGTCATAAATTAAAGGCAGTCATAAATTAAAAGCTGTGTAAATTCCAGAAAATGTACTCTAGTTTGTAGACGCTATAACTTTTGCGCAAACCAATAAATATACGCTTATTAACATTTTTTTTACTAAAGACATGTGGCTGAATACATTTTGGCCTAAATGTATGACTAATATTTAGTTTATTCGATTTTTCTTATAACAAAAAGTAGAAAATATATTTTTTTTTAAAAAAAATTCAGTCTTTTTCCTTTTATATCGTAAAAAATAAATATCGCAGAGGCAATCAAATACCATCAAAAGAAAGCTCTATTTGTGGGAAGAAAAGGACGCAAATTTCGTTTGGGTACAACATTGCATGATCGCGCAATTACCAGTTAAAGCAGTGCAGTGCGAAATTGTAAAAAGACCTCTGGTCCTTAGGCTGACAATTGGTCCGGGGCTTAAGTGGGTAAAATGCGAATCAATTTATAACTATTTTGAAATGCGTTTTTCTAGATATTTTTGTTGGTATTCTGTTTATCACTGTTAAAATAAACCTACCATTACAATTATAGACTGACCATTTCTTTGTCAGTGGGCAAATGTACAAAATCAGCAGGGGATCAAATACTTTTTTCCCTCACTGTACATGTTCCCCAGGGCAGTAATATATATGGAAAATGCGCAGCGCTAAGCAAATAATGATCAATATCAAAAATAACATATGAAAAAATGCAATATAAATAGTGACACGTGTTCCGTGAGTAGGCCCTCATACCCTTTTTATGTCCAATAACTTGCATATAAGCCTTCAAATTGGGGGACTTTTGATTTTTCAAGTTCGGGTCCCTTAGACTTTAATATGGTTTGCGGTTTGGGTTCAAACTTTTTCCATGTTCGGGAGTTCTGGTGCAAATCTGAACCGGGGGGGGGGGGGGATGTTTGGCCCATCTCTACTTATAATGTGTTAGCTGGAGGTCAGCTTTCATTTGCTAGTTAAAGGATCTGTTACCCCAACACTTCATATTCCTGATATGTGCCTGCTGTACCATGAACTTTAATGAGAATGTATCCTGTTCTCTTTGTTTTGCTTCCTTTATGTGAAATCCCTGGTGTTCCTGACAGTCCTTTTGCGTTACTATTAAAAACTGACCACACTAGGCAGCAGAGCACACAGTGGTCAGTCCTCTAGCTATGCTGGGAACTCAGTATGCTCTCCTCCAATGATCAGACACACCCCGCTGCACACTGCAAAGCTATTGACTGGGAAGCTCAGTGTACTGTTGCTTCTCCTCCCCCAGCTCTTATGCAGCTAAGAACAGAGGGAATATGATCACTTATAAAAAGAAAAAAGGAAAAAAGGTATTTGTAATGTTTTTTTTATCTCTATATAAAAATGTTTTGCCTTTCATTTTTATTTTAAACTGAATAGGTTGTTTTACAAAGTGATTGTTTACAAAGACAGGAAGCATGTTGCTGGCCAGGCAAAAAAAAAAAGCACATCTTGTAAGCTGCAATATATTAAAGTTTTGTTTTTGGTTTTAACACGTTACTAAATCCACAATAGTAAAATCATTCTGTGTATGCAGTAAAGCATGCTTGTTATACTCACTGTGAAACCTAGGGGGTTAATTCTCTGCATTGTGTAAAAATGCTGCTTGATCTTGTATGCACAGATCCTCCCCTCCCTGCACTGTCCCCCTGGACAAGTCCGGATAAGCCAGGCCAGAGCCTTTGGAGTCAGGCTGCACATGCTCAGTTTGGTATGTATTGCTAGAGAGTTTTTCTGGGGAAGGTGCATGTGATCAGCACAGGGCCAATCAGCACTGTCCAGACAGATGATCAGGAGTCCTGCAGCCTGATGGGACAATCGGAGGAGAATGAAAACTCTTCCTACAAGTTTCAAGACAGATATACAGGCATACCCCACTTTTAAGTACACAATGGGGTTTATTTACTAAAGCTGGAAAGTGCAAAATCAGGCTCACTTCTACATAGAAACCAATGAACTTCCAGGTTTTATTACCAAAGCTTAATTGAACAAGCTGGGGTTAGAAGCTCATTGGTTTATGTGCAGAAGTGAGACTGATTTTGCACATTCCAGCTTTAGTAAATAAACCCCAATGTGTACTTAAAAGAGGGCTATGCCCAGGGGCAGACTGACAACTCATGGGGCCCACGGGCAATAGGAGATTATGGGGCCCCCAGGCAATCAGAGATTATGGGGCCACACAGTATACACAAACACAGTAAAAAAAAATCACACAGTATACACAGACATGTTTCTATTGGCTGAGAAGGTACTGGAGAGGCCGGGCAGCTATAATCTCAGGATTTTTACCAAAAGGATGTCAGTAAGGGACATTTTAGAGACAGATGTAAAAAAAAACACAGATTTTTACATAATGTCCCTGGTTTTACTGAGGCTGGCCACCCTGATGGGGTCCTCTATTGGCCTGGGGCCCTTGGGCAGTGCTGAATGGTCAGTCGCCCCTGGGTATGCCTATATACTGCTGATGGGAAAAAGTATTTATCAGTTTATATTTACTAAAATAATTGCATTTCCATGTTCTGTGTACTGTGGGAGACCAGATATAGTGAATTCAGCCCCACTTTTAGTTTTTCCCTGGATTCATGCCTTTAACCATCTTGGGATTTGAGATCAACACAGATCTACCCCAAAAAAATGAAAAAAACACTATAAATTGTCAGGTTGGATGGATCATTTGGTCTTTTGCTGTTTTAGTGACCTACCCAGGAGTGTTTGGATAACTCCTTTAACAGATGAGTTCTTCCATTTAGAGGAAAGGACATTTCTCGGTCGGTATGGTAATGTCTGATGCCTGTATTCCCTGGCTGGCAGTATATTGCAGAGTAGCAGGAGCAGGTATCCCATACTGTACTTTCCACATACTCGGCCCCTCCCCTCCTCCTCCTCCTGCCTCCAGCTGTCAGTGTGGCCCCGCCCCCGGCGTGTCTCCAGCACTCGGAGCGGTGCAGGCTGTGCTGGGAAGGGGAGTTGCTCGGCGGGTGCACGGCTGCAACCTTCTCCCTTCTTTCTCACTATTTTAGTCACCCCCCCAACCCACCTACCCATCCCCCGGTCACCGATCAGCTCGGCAAACTTTCCCGGGACGGACGATCTGCACACACAGGTAAGAGGACAGCGGTCACTGGGATCACACATGGCTCTGCTAAACTTCCCATCAAAGTCATCAGATCGGCAGCAAGTGGCACATCGCCAGTAAGTGTCATCAGATCGCCTATAAGTGTCAGATCGCCTGTATGTGTCATCAGATCGCCTATAAGTGTTAGATCGCCTGTATGTGTCATCAAATCGCCTACAAGTGTCAGATTGCCTGTATGTGTTATCAGATCGCCTATAAGTGTCAGATCGCCTATACGTGTCAGATCGCCTGTATGTGTCATGAGATCCCCTATAAGTGTCAGATCTCCTGCATGTGTCATCAGATCGCCTGTATGTGTCATCAGATGGCCTCTATGTGTGAGATCAGCAATGAGTGTCAGATCATCAGTAATGGTCATCTAATATCAAATCACCACTAATGGTCTTCCGATCGGCGCTAAGTGTGATCAGATCGCAGACACGTTGCTCATGTATCTGTGGGGCGATGACGGGTGGGCTGCCATTCACTGACCAGCAGGCAGAGCAGTAAGAGGAGAGTGGGAAGTGATCAGATGATTATATTTCATCTGACATAGGTGAAAGCAGCAGGGATGAAGTAAGTGAAGATCAGCTCTCTTGTTGTGTATAGGGAGTGACAGGTATTTCTTCAAGGGATCCCTAGAGTGTATGCTGGGATTGCTATCTCAGGAAATCCCCCAGTCCCTGGTGACATATAACCCTAGATGATCAGCAGCCTGCTCTGCAGCACTGGCAGCCTATAAATAAATGTGTTTTGCATTGTGTGCATGCAATACACAAGTAGGACTTTCCTGGGTAATGCCATGCATACATTTACCCAATGATACCCGGGTGATCATTCATAATCACAGGCTTATTTAGGCTACTAATAATGCCTTGTCTCTTTAATCCATCATGAAGAAGATATTGACTGTATAGTGGTTAGAATTGATCTGATTTTAGAACAGTGGATAGTGGGGTATGGAAGCCTTGGCTGTGTACACTGTATAGTTTGCTGGATGCCATAAGAGTAATGTCTGGCCTGTGATCAGAGACCATACTGTTATATGTTACCTTTGTGTACTAGCTGGATGGATGCACCTAATGATATAACTGAAAGTAATATTTCCAAATGTCCCATGCGGTGTGCATGCTGTTGCTGTATTTAGAATAGCTTGAGAGGCAGCGTCTTGTCATCACACCCTGCTTCTTCCTCATTCGCCTTGTAAATTGATATACAGCCTGCAAGGCAATATATACAATAGTTCATTCATTTGCAAGATGAAGCATTGCATGCTAGCCCTTGAAAGTGAAACACGCTATAAAATGATAGAAGATAAATGGAATCTATAATGATAGAAGAAGATAAATGGAATCTATAATCTATAATGATAGAAGAAGATAAATGAAATTTATAATCTATAATGATAGAAGAAGATAAATGGAATCTTTAATGATAGAAGACGATAAATGGAATCTATAATCTATAATGATAGAAGAAGATAAATTAAATCTATAATGGTAGAAGAAGATACATGGAATCTATGATAGAAGAAGATAAATGTAATCTATAATGATAGAAGAAGATAAATGGAATCTATAATCTATAATGATAGAAGAAGATAAATTAAATCTATAATGGTAGAAGAAGATACATGGAATCTATAATGATAGAAGAAGATAAATGTAATCTATAATGATAGAAGAAGATACATGGAATCTATAATCTATAATGATATAAGAAGATAAATTAAATCTATATTCTATAATGATAGAAGAAAATACATTAAATCTATAATCTATAATGATAATAGAAGATAAATGCAATTTAAGATAGAAGATAAATGCAAAAATATTATGATAGAAGATAAATACAATCTAGCGATAGAAGAAGATAAATGCAATCAACAATGATAGAAGAAGGCCAATGCAGTCTATAATGATAGAATTATAGAATTAGTCTATAATGCATATCACACTGATGATTAAAATCAATTTCATCCTTAAATCAGTTCACCAAAGTTTGTTGTAAATATTGATAAGACATCTGAGGAATCATAGACTGCGCTCATGTTGTGGTTCCGAAATCTTTGCTCGCTTTAACATTTATGTGCTATGTTACTCTTTACAGTCTGGTGCTTCAGCCTTTAAAATGATTTAAACACATGCCGATCTTGATTTTACTTTTTTCCGTAAAGTTCCCGAGCCAGCACAACTTAAAAAACAAATTTCCTTTGTCCTCAAGCAGAACATGCAGTACAAAAAAATTAGAAAATGTAAATTCGTAACTTTATTTTTGCAGATGCAATTTTTGTGTTAATACCTGAACTGGCCATTTTAGCCAGAAACTATTTTAATTAAATATTTTTAAATATTTCATATTTTTTTTCTCTCCATCTCAGGCAATTTTAAATTATGTAATGTGTTATTATTACCAAACTTAGATTCACATATACCCAAAGCAGGCCATGTTTCTCTAACATCCAGGCAGACAAACCAATGTATTATCTAGGAGCCGATGCGAGTGTCCAGCGGGCGCGATGACCGCCGGACACTCGTGATCGTTCATGACAGAGCGAGAACCGGGATCTGTGTGTGTAAACATCCTGGTTCTCTCAGGGGAGAGCAGACAGATTGTGTGTTCCTACAAAGTAGGAACACCGATCTCTCTTTTCTCCTAGTCAGTCCCATCCCCCCTACAGTTAGAACACCCCTAGGGAACACAGTTAACCCCTTGATCGCCCTCTGGTGTTCCCTTCCCTGCCAATGACATTTATACAGTAATCAGTGCATTTTTATAGCACTGATCGCTGTATAATTGTCAATGGTCCAAAAAATGTGGTAAAAGAGTCCAATTTGTCCGCCGCAATATCGCAGTCCCAATAAAAATCACAAATCACCACCATTACTAGTAAAAAAAACATAATAATAAAAATGCCATAAATCTATCCCAAATTTTGTAGATGCTATAACTTTTGCGCAAACCAATCAATATACACTTATTGTGATTTTGTTTCGTTTTTTTTTTACCAAAAATATGTAGAAGAATACATATTGGCCTAAACTGAGGAAAAACATTGTTTTTTTTAATTTGGCATATTTATTATAGCAAAAAGTAAAAGTTATAGGGGTTGATTTACTAAAGGCTAATCCACTTTGCACTGGAAGTGCACTTGGAAGTGCAGTCACTGTAGATCTAAAGAAAAGATCTGAAATGAGGGGAAGCTCTGCTGATTTTATCATCCAATCATGTGCAAGCAAAAATTCTGTTTTTTATTTTTCTTACATGTCCCCCTCGGATCTACAGCGGCTGCACTTCCAAGTGCACTTGAAGTGCAAAGTGGATTTGCCTTTAGTAAATAAACCCCAATGTGTTTTTTTTTTAAAATTATCACTCTTCTTTTGTTTATAGCGCAACAAATAAAAACCACAGAGGCAATCAAATACCACCAAAAGAAAGCTCTATTTGTGGGGAAAAAAGGATGTCGATTTTGTTTGGGTACATGTATGTTATCCACCAAAGCATACAGTGCAAAGAAGCTCAGCAAAGCATCGATAATACAGAGGGCTGGTAAAATAAGTGCTTACATTTAAAGAGAACCTGTCATTTCAGATCCATCATGGCAGTGGCTGTTAGCGCGCATGCACTCACCTGCTGCCGCCGCGTCCCTCACCTTATTGTGTTACCGCCACAAGTGAATGGTGAGTCAACAGCAGGTCAGAGTAGCTGCAGGACAGAGATGACAGTTGTTCTTAAAAATTATAATTTAAATCAAGTGGATTTAAATCAAGCCTTTTTACTAGTAATTTAAATCAAATCCATCCTGTTGTAAAGGAAAAATATATATTTATATAAAATAACAACATGTTATACTTACCTGCTCTGTGCAGTGTTTTTTTTTGCACAGAGCAGCCCCGATCCTCCTCTTCGTGGGTCCAACACCGGTGCTCTGGCCCCTCCCATTTTCCGAGTGCCCCCATAGCAAGGTGGTTTCTGTGGGGACACTCATGTGTGCTCGCTCCTGAGCCTGCTTTCTGCGTCCACAAGACATGGGTCATGGCTCAGCCCCACCCCCTGCTCCCGCCTCACTGTCTGATTGACAGCAGAGGGAGCCAATGGCCTTAGGTCTTGTGCACATCACTGGATTGAGATGGGGCTTAGGTAAGTATCGGGGGGCCTGAGAGGGGAGCTGCACATTGAAGGTTTTAAAAAAAAAGATATATATATAGAACGGCAGAGCTTTGCAAATTTGTTGTGCCACATCTGATAATAGAAAGCTAAAAAAGAGGGACCCCTAGTGGTGGATTTTGAAGGCACGTACAAAACATTCAAATAGAAAAAGAACAATTTTATTTATTCATTACATTGATATAGAATCATGTCATAAAAGGTCATTTAAGAACAACATAGTAGAAGACACAGTACAATTAGCTAGTAAGCTTATCACCTATACAAGATACAATTGGCTATAGAGCTTATCACCCTACGCGTTTTGGAGTGCTGGGAGTCTCCTTACTCAGGGGTGAATATAAAGCATTGAACGTAATTCTGATGGAGGATACAAATGACAGGGTATTAGGACATGAAAATAATTACAGACATTATTTGCTGTTTTATCTATGTACTTACATATCAAAGTATAGTAATGTACAAATGCAGTATAATATTCGTAAAAAACAGCAAGGCGGATCAGGTATGATGGATGGCTTCCCAATATCCAAGGCTCCCATGTATGGATGGTATTGAGCAAAGTTCTAGAATGTCATTTTTTTTTATTTTTTTTTTACTGCCAATAGGAAGGGGGGGTCCTGGAGATCCCCAGAAAGGTTCCGCTGAGTGAATCTGGGAGAAACACTGAGGCGAAAAAGTGCTAAGCCCTAAGCGCATTTTTGCCTCAGTGTTTCTCCCATATTCACTCACTGGGAGCTTTGGATACTGGGAAGCAATCCATCTTACCTGATCTGCCTTGCTGTTTTTAACAAATATTATGCTGCATTTGTACAACACTATACTTTGATATGTAAGTACATAGATAAAACAGCAAATAATGTCTGTCAGAGTTCAAATTTTTTATTTAAAGAAAAAAAAAAATGTAAGTCTGTTTTTCAGACAGAACTGTAATATAATATGTATGACAGACTCCCTTGTCATAGGCAGGTGATAAAAGCTACCTGAGCTTGCTGTCACTTATGCCAGCCATACAAAAACAATGTCCTTAAAAAAATAAAAATAAAAATTTAAGAGTGTTTGTTTGATTTTCTAATCGTTAGTGGGGTAAAATCGATGTTTGAATTTTCCCATCACTGTGGGTGAAAACTAAGGAGCACAATAGAAAACTTCTTGGTAAAAGGCATTTTCATACAGTGTACAGTATAATATAGAGTGCCCTTATAGCAAGGTAAAAAAAACAACAACTTCTGCCTTTAGAACCATTCACTTCCTGCCCAGGACTACATGTCCCAGAGGCATTGCTCCTCACACATTCACAAGCTCTCAGGCACTTATTGACATGTATGGATGGTGTACTGAGTTGTATGTGTGCTGCACTGTATTTCCTTATATGTAAACAAATAATGCATTCTGTATGCAGGCCAACTAATCGGCTGACTGATTAATCGATTATGAAAATAGTTGACAACTATTTTCATAATCGATTAGTGTTGATTAATCAATTAGTTGTTTCGGCCCTAGTACTTACACTAGTTGGTGTTAGAAAATATACTTTTTATATATTTTAAAGATTTATTTATGTTAAGATATTCACAGAAAATATTTCAATATACTGGGACATTGTCAGAGACATATTGTAAGTTACAATACAAAATGTCAGCAGTAAGTGAGTCCGTAAATGACAACACCCCATTCATAGTTACATAGTTACATTGTTAGGTTGAAAAAAGACACAAGTCCATCTAGTTCAACCATAAAAAAAAATCATACAATCCCATATACCCAATCCTATACCAACAGTTGATCCAGAGGAAGACGAAAAAAACACCAGCAAAATATGACCCAATTTGCTACAGCAGGGGAAAAAAATCCTTCCTGATCCCAGAGAGGCAATCAGATTTTCCCTAGATCAACTTAACCTATAATTGTTAGTACCCAGCTATATTATGCACATTTAGGAAAGAATCCAGGCCTTTCTTAAAACAATCTAATGAGCAGGCCAGAACCACCTCTGGAGGGAGTTTATTTCACGTTTTCACAGCTCTTACTGTGAAGAAACCTTTCCGTATTTGGAGATGAAATCTATTTTCCTCTAGACGTACGGAGTGCCTCCGTGTCCTCACTGTTGACCGTAAAGTGAATAACTTAACACCAAGTTATGGACCCCTTATACATTTGTACATGGTGATCATATCCCCCCTTAATCTCCTCTTCTCAAGAATAAATTCAGTTCCTCTAATCTTTCCTCATAGCTGAGTTCCTCCATGCAGGTACCTAGTGGATAACTGATTCTATCCTGAAGGTCTGATACCTTGGACTCTTCATGGTTGTAATCCTGTAGCAGAGATGGTTAATTGAAGTGGACCTTTGGCTGTATATGAGGCAGGCCACACATATTTTGGATATTCTTAGTTGTAAAAGCTTTTTGCAATAAGTGTGCAGTCATGGAAGGAAGATTAAAAGAATACTAAAAAGAGAATGAGTTCAAGAGGAAGGAGAGGAGGAATAGATAAATGATATTAACTAAGGAGTGGGGGGGTATTGGATATCTGGGTCATGGGAGGGGTGCCATCAAATATTCTACTTTGATAGGAGAATTCATGAAATATTAGCTTTAAATCATGGAGTATCCAAGAAAATGACCCAGATAGTCCAGGTGACAATAATATATACTGTATTGTCAAAAGTATTGGGGCACCTTCCTTTACACGCACATGAACTTTAATGGCACCCCAGTCTTAGTCCGTAGGGTTCAATATTGGGTTGGCCCACCCTTTGTAGCTATAACAGCTTCAACTCTTCTGGGAAGGCTGCTCACAAGGTTTAAGACTGTGTCTATGGGATTGTTTGACCATTTTTCCAGAAGCACATTTGTGAGGTCAGGCACTGATGTTGGATGAGAAGACCTGGCTCACAGTCTGCTCTAATTCATCCCAAACGTGTTCTATCAGGTTGAGGTCAGTCAAGTTCCTCCACCCCAAACTCGTTCATCCCTGTCTTTATGGACTTTGCATTGTGCACTGTTGCACAGTCATGTTGGAACAGAAAGGGACCATCCTCAAACTGTTCCCATAAATTTGGGAGCATGAAATTGTCCAAAATGTCTTAGTATACTGACGCCTTAAGAGTTCCCTTCACTGGAACTAAGGGGCCAAGCCCAACCTCTGAAAAACAACCCCACACCATAATCTCCCCTCCACCAAATGATTTGGACCAGTGCACAAACATTCCCATAGACACGATCCTAAACCTTGTGGACAGCCTTCCTAGAAGAGTTGAAGCTGTTATAACTACAAAGGGTGGGCCAACTCAATATTGAACCCTACGGACTAAGGCTGGATTGGCACCTATGCATTTTTAGTGCTTTTTTGCATTTTGCAGATTTGTACTACAGAACGTGTTCCATAGGAAACCATGTTGAATGGGCTGTAGTGCAAATCTGCAAAATGCGAAAAGCACTAAAAATGCATAGGTGTCAATACAGCCTTAAAGACTGGGATGCTATTAACCTCCCTAGCGGTGATCCTGAGTCTGGCTCAGGTTGGGATTTCAGTGCCATAAGCGGTAACCCCGAGCCAGACTCTGGATCGCATCGCTGGATACAGGGAGACTTACTTACCTTGTCCCCTGGATCCAGCGATGTCCTCCGTGCTGTGTGATCGAGCTGTCCTCCTCTAGATTCAGACAGTGCCCGAGTGCCGCCGAGCTCCGTTCCCTGCGAAGTTATGGCACACGGGAGCAGAGATCGGCGCCAAATTCAAAAAAGTAAAAACACACAAAACACACACAGTACTGTAATCTTACAGATTACAGTACTGTATAAAAAGATTACACACCCCCTTTATCCCTAGTCCAGTGCCCTGCATGCACTTTTATATTATAAATACAGTTTTTTCTGCCTGGAGTTTGGAGATTGCCCACAGCAACCAAAAAGTGTCCCTTTATGTCAAAAGTGATTTTAGACCAACTAGAAAACAGCGATATTAAATTATAATCACTTGCAGAATTGAGCGATAGCGATTTGTGGGGAAATTTGTCATCAAACACTAAATCTAATGACAGCGACAATTCTGCAAATGAGCAAATTTCAGTGTTTTTGGATTTGATTACATTATTGAATAACTTTTATTATTATTTATGATATTATAAATTTTATCATATCCGGGATGTCTGCTAGACTCTGGTTTGAACAGATTTAAGAGAGTTATTCCTAAGAATTGCAGGCCTACAATATAAAACGCTAAATTTCCATGCAAAATAATTGTACCGCTTTCAGCACCTAAAACCAGAACTAATCATACCGCCAGGGAGGTTAAAGTTTATGTGCTTGTAAAGGCAGGCGCCCCCAATACCTTTGATAGTATAGTGTAGGTTGAGTACCTGTCATAGGCCTGAGCTATCAGTTGTTCTAAGCGCTGTTAGTTCAGTACTCCACTTTTTTATCATATAAAAAATTTACATTTTTTCTTTTTAAAAACACATCTGCATGAATTGTTTTTTTCAGCGATAAGGGCAGGTGATAGGAAACTGGGATAACTGATGACATTTTTGAAAGCAAGGAGAAACATACAACCTGTATGGAGGTATATTCATTTCCCAATATAGACCTCTACTACAAACCAGCAATTCTGATCACTGAGCTGAACGTGAATTTTGGGAGGTTAGATTTCCTACTCCTGGTTTGCCTTTCAAAGCATGCTTTCTGGACTTGTTTTCTTTCTTACAATAGATTTATAATTAAAGCACACAGAAAAATAATCAAGCATGGATTTGTTAGTTTGTGTGCTTTTTTTTTCTCCATATTTTTTGATTACGAGCTGCAGCAGTATCTGTACAGCACTCTTCTAATCAAGAATTTTGTGGATGATTGGAGGGTTCTGTGTTGGATTTTTGATGGCTAGAACTCCCAGGAGAAATATATTACGTGTAACAGGTTTAATTTAGGGAACATTTCTTCTACAATTTAATTTTGTGTGCATTGTTGTGTGAATTTTCAGGACATCTTCTGTAGGAAATATTGTGGAATATTGTATGAAAAACGTAGTAATGACAGACTTGTCATGCATTTGTAGAATCCTCTGAATTTTAGAAAGATCAGCGTAAAAAACATTTGTCAGGATGATTTATGATGTTCCGGTTATTTCATTATAAAATCTGCAAAGAGCATCATTAATAAATGTGACCTTAGATAAAGTGATAGCATTTCTCCCTGATTACTACAAAATAAATGAAAAATATCACAAAATTTAGATGTCTAGCCTTATAAAACATAATGTGATATGAATCAAAACTTTTCTGACCTGCAGCTTTAGATGTTTTACATTACTTTCACATGTATGTACACTTAAAGAAACCCTGCACATTAAAATATATTATACACAGGTGGCCAGATTAGGGCCAGCTGACAGTTTTTCATGCAGACCTGATGGGAAATTCCATGTTAGTTTATAGGTGGCTGATCAACTACCATCCAGGCCTAAATGTAAAAAAAGGAAAAGTTCATCCAAACATGACAGCTGGAAGGTATTTGGATGTGTACGTAAATGGGCGTCCATACTGCAGAATTAATACTAGTCTGAAAAGTTCTAATTTTATAATACAACTGTAGCAAGATCCTGGGTGACCTCAAGGGTTAGGGAGAGCTGACAGCCTTCCTTGTAGAGTGCGTTACCAGGCATGGTGGATGTGATGCAAGAAGAATGATGGACACCAGTCGCATTTTGAATGCAAACAAGAGATTTATTGTCTCTTAACGGAACTGGGGGAGAGCGGGCTAGGGCCAGGACACCCTTGAGTAAATGCAATGATAATTGTCAGACTCTGAGACTTCTATAGGTAGATAGCTATATGATGGAAGGCCTCCAGCCAGATCACACATCTGTATAGGTAGGACCGCTGTCTCCTATGGCAACTAGTCTTGCAACAGTCACTAAGTAGTTGTACATAACTCTTGGTAACACAGAACAGTCCTTTTACTTATTTCACAGTATCCCACTGTAAATCTTCACTCAATGAGCTTCAGTCTCTCACTAGACTTCCAGATCCCAGTCGTCACTGGATCGCCTGAGCTCTCCCACAGCTAGCCCGCTGTATACTGCTCAAGCGTCATCCCTGCTAACTTGCTGGGTCCTTTGCTTGGCACTGGCTGATGCTTTTCCGCTTCTTCACCATTCCTGGCTGGTGAGAAGACTGCTCAGGTACTTGCTTCAGCTTGCTCACAGTAGTCTCCGGTAACAAGATGGCCGGTCCCTTAGTGGCGACAGCTTCCCTTCTACCTCTGACCACAACTGGTTCCCTGTCCGGCTGAACCTTCTCAACTCAGTTGGACTCCAATCCTGCAGTCCCAATCCTACACTGCTTCTCCTGCTCCTGGATAGGCCTCAGGCAGCCTAGCAGCCGGGTGTCCCCAGGATAGGCCTCAGGCTTCCAGCCTAGCAGCCCGGGGCGACATAACACACAACCACCAAGACAGATGCTTAGGTGGCACAGAACCCCGATCACCTGGCTCCACACAAATAAAAAGGCTGTCCCAGCAACCTGCTTTCAATTCACAATAGTGTGAACCCAGCCTGATGGTAAAAAACTTTCTGAGTGTACTTCCCCTTCACCCCAGCCAACCCCTAATACTAACCTGAGCTCTCAAACCAGCCATTGGCTCCTGCTGCTGCCAATCACAGCCAGTGAGCCAATGAGGAGAGAGAGTAGGTGAGGTCGAGCCACTGTGTGTGACTGCTGCTTGCTCTTGGGGCAAGAGAGAGGAGCTTTGAGCGCCGGTGGGGAACCCGAGATTAGGAGGATTGGGGCTGAAATGTGCAAAACCACTGCACAGAGCTGGTAAGTGTAATATGTTTTTTATTTTTATTTTTATCAATTTAGCATGTAGTTGATGATACCACAGTGATCAATGCAATAGGCCTCATTTACATGTGGTGTGGTATACTGTACACCCAGGGCTGTGTTTACCTGATGGGGACACACAGGTGGTCCAATATGGCCCAATAGGACATCCGCCTGGCTGCGGATGCCCATCCCTGAATGCAGACAGTGTGAGTTCTGGAACAAACACACACGCAAGCACCGCAGCCACACGGATATCATATTAACACACTGTTGACATGTCTGTGTAGCTGCTGAGCCTCAATTGACATCATTGGAACTTGTCTGCATGGGGATGCTTAGAACACCTGTGCATCCCTGTGTGGTTAAACGTGGCCCTGCATGGGCATACAGTGCAGTGCACCCCATGTGAACTATGCCGTATTCTGTGTCATGTGACGAATGGCTTACCTTTTACATAGTAACCACAGGAGGTTGCTTTCTCAGCCCTCCCTCCATTCTCAGAGCAACTTGTATTTTTTTTCAATAAATACCTTGAATTTTATGCTTGGACGAGGTGGAGATTGTGACCTCACTGCCCTGCAACTCCACCCTACCCAATCAGAGAACGCCTTGTATTTATTTAAAACATTTAAAAAAAAAAAATAAAAGGTTTCAGTGAAAGGTGGCAATGCTGAGTGAGTAACCCCCTTGTCAATACTATGCAGAAGGGAAGACACTCAGCACAGGACCTGGAAGACGGTTGCTATCTCTGTAGTAGTGTTGATTACTATAGCGATTGATAGCTTGTAACAGTGGTCCAAAGATATGCATACTTACATTAGTCCAAGCTGGATCAATTTAACTACCTTACAATGTAACTCACTTTTTTTTCAAATTCTCCATCACTTCTTCCTTTTTCCAATAGTAGGATGGGATACAACCTCTACAGGGCTTTATGCTCATACCCTGATCAATGTGGTCAGGACTCTGCAGCAGGCTGACTTTACCTACAGCTAGAGGTAGGAAGCTGCTGCAGGGCAGTGAAGCCTTTGAGGGGCTTTGTGCAAACCTGCTCACAGCCTGCTAGTGGCACACTACCAGTGCGGTCGCACAGGGGCTGAGGCTGATTCTGGGAATATTTATTGCTGCGGCCGGTGTATTATCACATCAGCATCACATATTCAGCATACTGTATGTGAGTAGTGCTGTGATGCAGGAGCCGAAGGGTTTCATTGCCTGGTGCCTTGCGTTCAGCAGGCCACATGTGGCAGCCTGGTTAGCCCCATTCGGCCAGTGGCCCAAGGGCTGGACACCAGGGGTTTACATCTATTTATTGGAGAATTCGTTAAAAAATGCCTTACTGAGTATTTCAAATGGTAAGCTAGTTTAACAAACTGTTCATTTAGATGTAGATAATTTTGAATATCTACTTTTTTTTTAATATAATTTATTTTTTATTTTTTATTTTATTACATTTTAGTCTAGAACACAAAACAGATAACAAATACAGTTCACAGTTTCAAAATTGTCAACCACACACAAACTGTTTGTGCTCCACTCCTTAAAATTTGGTTGATCGCATCATTGTCATGAATAGAGGTAATATACATGTATTAATAATTCAAACGATTGAGACCGTAGGACATTACAAGCAGACTTAAGACTTAAGCAGAGGACTGCTACTAAAATATTACAGACTGGATCAAATGTGATCTATTTTAAGGCCTTATATACAAAGATGGTGAGAAACATAAAAATGCTGGGTGTTAAAATCCAGGCGTTTTTCCCCACCAGCGGGAACCATAAGTGCCACGTGAACAGCCATTCAATTGTATGGCAGACTGTGTGGCACCAGTGGTTCTTTGGGCTGTACTCTCATTAATGCTGAAGCTTTTTGGCATTGACTTATACCGATGCATGCGAGTACAATATAATTGCTGAATACTAAACTTTAGCATTCAAAAATACATTGTACATATGTGAGCTGATATATGCTGGTACATTTGTGTCCAGTTCACTAAAGTACGGCTGAAATGGGCATTTACTTGTAAGGCAAGGATGTGCGCAACACATGCAGCTCCCTGGGTGTGGGAAAATGCTCAGGTTTTTATGGCCAGTATTTTTATGCCTCTCCCTGTCTGTGTGCATGAGGCCTAAAGGAAATCTGTCATGAGGGTGCCATTGCCTTCTTTATTTCTTGAAAATGTTTGTTGCCTGCCTTCTTTTTTTTTTGTTGACTCCATTACTTTAAGTACTTGACCTGGAACAAGAACATGGATATGGACTTCTGACCTTCCCGATCTGCTTCCTTGTTCTAACTCTGAAAGTGTCAAAGCCATTGGTAAGCATAACAAGCCAATTGGCATTTTCATCAGTATGTCAGCAATAGCCCCTATACATATTTCATAGCAGCTTTTTGATTGAGTAATTAATAGTGCAAGTATAAGGAAAACAGGATAAGCTGTCAACAATTACCTTGTCTTTCCATTTCTGTCTTTCCAATATCATTTGCAGCCCTGAGGACACAGGTGTGCAAATATCAGCATTCCCAAAGCCGCTATTTGCAATAACATAGCAACGCAGCCTCGCCCCATGCATGAAAATGCTCAAACCTGCCAATAGGTAGCCCAACCATTAGACATTGTATTGTGATATGGGGCAAGTGGTATGTCTAATTTTCACTACTTGGGCATGGAGACAGTTGAGGGGATTCCAGGCAGCATTGGGGGGAGGGGGAGCAGAGCAGGCAAGATAAAGCAAAAGCTCGATACTTAATTTTCACAAAAAGGCAAAAAAATCAGCTTAGAGCTGTCGGCAACAACAAGGATACTACCGCTCAGAGACCTTGTAGCTTACTTTTAGGTTTCTTGCTTTTTTTAATTATTTTTATTTTTTTTAAATATGAAAAATATTTATTCATTCGTCATAGATCCTAATAAGATCCAATAGTTAATATGAAGAATAAAAAAGCTGTGGTAATGGAAAGGAATTTTGCAGTGCTGAATGTTTTTTTAGCATACCACTAGCTGCGGCATTTGTCACATTTGAATGTCACTGGTACTCCAATATCCTGCTGAAGTAGGTTTAAGGTTTAAGTCAAATGCCTTGCAAGATGATCACTTTTTTTAGGATTCTTGCTGTAGCTTACTTTTTATATGCTAGGTCGTATACTTTTTATATAGTCTTTATTTAGATGTTGTGTGTTATTTAATACATTTTTGTATTCACTACTTTGGATATTTTTGAATATTAAATAAAACGTTTTAATAACATATTTTACCTCACTGTATTAGCCACAAGTATCGGCAATAGTAACCATTATTTAAAACTCTGGCACTCTTGCTGTAGTTCTTTTTTGCACCATATAAGGGTTACAGCTAAGATCAAGAGAGCCAGAGCCAGAGAACGGGACATAGTTATAGGTAGATGGACAGCATCCACACCATGGACATTGCCCTTATGGATTCTCACCTCATGGAGGTATGCCTGGGCCACTACATTACCTTAGTTAGGATTAGGGAAAGGACATTATTTGCTATGTACGGTCATACTGCATTTGAACTGTAAAGTTGCATTAACCATCTGATGCTTGTCTGAAGGGTCTGTATTTGCACTATGGGGTATGAAGTAACACAACCACGAAAAGGTTAACTCGGAAGAACAATAAGAGAAGTGTAGTTGCTATGGGTAATCTAAGTGAAAAAACAAGGTACAAGCAACCAGTCGTTAAGCATGGTACCAGGTAAGTTGGCAGTTCCTCCAGTAGCAGAGGGGTTGATGTTCTGCCTCCCTCCCTAGCAGTCTGTATCCAGTGGCAACTCCGCATTACGGAGATCTATGGCCTGGTCAAGAGGTATGGGAAGGAGAGAGTTAAGTGGGAGCATGCATGAGGTCCACGCAAGGTGCTTGGCCGGACCCCATTCTGTTACTGGGAGCGGGGTAACAGAGGTATACTGAACTGATGGAGTGGGTGCAGGCTCAGAACCTCCTTCCTATTGCAAATATACAAGTACAGTGTTTAGTGACATGGGACAATTCGCTTTTCAAGGCAACTCTGTATTTTATTACTGCACACAGAGGAAGCTTATCTCTAAGTTGGGGGAACTGCCTTAATGTTTGACTTTTCACATGACTGCAGTCTATGGCTGGCTCCAGGCATTGATGAGCACACTCCACAGGAGAGGAACCTCACGTGCACAGGCGCAGATGACCCTGACCACCAACAAGCTTACTATATAATCTTTTTTCCATGTAACTACCTGCTGTAATGGGTGTATATAATTGTCAGCACACCATGGATCTACAATCACTGTCCAAAGTTTTTTATTGCAAAGAGATCACATCACAGAGACAAGTATAACTTTTCAGAGCCGTGCATGGGGAGCTATGGGGAGCACAGTTGCTTCCTCATTCACATTTGTTTGTTGGCTTGAGGGATTATATGTCTACCCAGCCCTTTTTTTACTGGGTTTGTCAATTTCCTGTACAGTATTTTCTCAGGAATAGTGTTTTTAACCCTGCGATTTTGACAAATCAGATTTCCTTTCTTGATGTGCTAATCACCAACACCCATGGTACCATTACTACATCTCTTTTTAACAAACTCACTGATAGAAACACCGTGCTTCATTTCCATAGTGCACATCCTACACATCTGCGTAAGAACCTACCCATTTTACAATTTGTGAGAGTTTCAAAAATGACAGAAAACAGCAACTTGAGATAATGTATCACAAGTTTTTGGAGAGTGGCTACCCCACTTGGGTGCTTGATCTAGCTCTTGCCAAAATCTTATCTGATTGACCCAGTGCTTCTTGCGCTGCAGATCGTCCACCGTTTGTCCACACATCCAATCGGGAATCAGGTGTGATTAAATGGGCAGTAAAACGCAACTTGAATATTTTACAATCCGACGATTTTTAGGATCTACTATCAGGACCAGGGATGGGCTTTATGTTCGAGTCGGACATTGGCTGTTCGCCGAACAGCAAACAATTTTGGGTGTTCGTGCCACGGAAAAGTCTATGGGAGAAATCAAAAGTGCGCATTTCTAAAGGCTTATATGCATGGTATTGTCATAAAAAGTGTTTGGGGACCTGGGTTCTGCCCCAAGGGACATTTATCAATGCAAAAAAAGTTTTAAAAAGTGAAATTTTTTCGGGAGCAGTGATTTTAATAATGGGTAAAGTGAAACAAAAGTGTCATATTCCTTTAAATTGCGTACCTGGGGGGTGTCTATAGTATGCCTGTAAAAGGGCACATGTTTCCCGTGTTTAGAACAGTCTGACAGCAAAATGAAATTTCAAAAGAAAAAAAAGTAATTTAAAATTACTCGCGGCTACAATAAATTGTCAGTCCGCAATACAAAGTTCACTGATAAAAACGGCATGGGGCTTTCCCCACAGGGGAACCCCGCACCAAAATTTTAAAATAATGCCGTGGGGTCACCCCAAAAATCCATACCAGACCCTTATCCGAGCACGCAACCTGGCAGGCTGCAGGAAAAGGGGGGGACGAGAGAGTTGCCCCCCCTCCTGAACTGTACCAGGCCACTTGCCCTCAACATTGGGAGGGTGCTTTGAGGTAGCCGCTCAAAGCACCTTGTCCCCATGTTGATGGGGAGAAGGCCTCATCCCCACAACCCTTGCCTGGTGGTTGTGGGGGTCCGCGGGTGGGGGGCTTATCGAAATCTGGAAGCCCCCTTTAACAAGGGGACCCCCATATCCCGGACCCCCCTGTGTGAATTGGAAATGGGATACAAATGTACCCCTACCATTTCACAAAAAAAGTGACTAAAAGGTTAAAAAAGACAAGAGACAGTTTTTTCATCTTCTTTCTTCTGGTCTTTCTTCTGTGATCTTCTTGTTTCTCCAACTTCTTCTTCTCCATCTTCTTCTTTATCTTCTTCTTCCTCCGCTGTTCTCGCCCCGGAATCTTGCTCCGGCTTCTTCTCCATGCTGTCCGCATGATCCGCCTCTGTGGGAGTCTTCAGCCATGTGACGCTTGAATTCTTCTGACACTTCTTAAATAATGAAGGGAGGGGCCACCCGGTGACCCCGCCCTTCTCTGACACACGGGGACTTCCCTATGGTTTTCCCCGTGATGTCAGAGGGGGCTGGGTCACCCATTTACGTATACAGAGGCTGATTGTGCGGACAGCGTGGAGAAGAAGCCGGAGCAAGATGCGGGACGAGAAGAGCAGAAGAAGATGATGAAGACGAAGATGGAGAAGAAGAAGTTGGAGAAACAAGAAGAACATGGAAGGAAGACCAAAAGAAAGAAGATGAAAGAAGAAGAATTTAATAAAGGACTTGTCAAAAACTGTCTCTTGTCTTTTTTAACCTTTTTGTCACTTTTTTTGTGAAATGGTATGTGGCCTGGTACGGTTCAGGGGGGGGGGGGGCTCTCTCATTCCCCCCTCTTTTCCTGCGGCCTGCCAGGTTGCTTGCTTGGTTAAGGGTCTGGTATGGATTTTTGGGGGTACCCCACGCCATTTTTTAAAAAAATGTTGGTGCTGGGTTCCCCTTAAAATCCATACCATACCTGCAGGGTCTGGTATCGATTCTGAAGGGGACCCCCACGCCATTTAAAAAACAAAATTTGGCGCAGGGTTCCCCTTAATCTCCATACCAGACCTGAAGGGCCTGGTATGGAATTTAGGGGGACCCCTACGCATTTTTTGAAATTTTGGTTTGGGGGTTCCCCTGTGGGGAAATCCCCATGCCGTTTTTATCAATGAACTTTTATGTGTATTGCGGACCGACAAAGTAGCCGCGAGTAGTTTTAAATGACTTTTTTTTCTGTCAGACTGTTCTAAACAGGGGAAACATGCGCCCCTTTACAGGCATACTATAGACATCCCCCAGGGGCAAAATTTAAAGGAATATTACACTTTTATTGTTTCACTTTAAGCATTATTAAAATCACTGCTCCCGAAAAAACTGCCATTTTTAAAACTTTTTTTTGAATTGAGACATGTCCCCTGGGGCAGGACCCAGGTCCCCAAACACTTTTTATGAAAATACCATGCATATAAGCCTTTAAAATTAGCACTTTTGATTATTCATGTTTGTGTCCCATAGACTTTAATGGTGTTCGCGTCTTCAAACAAATGTTTTGCCTGTTCGTATGTCCTGGTCCGAAACGAACGGGGGGGAGGGGGGGTTGTTCAGCTCATCCCTAATCAGGACTAAACCCATGACAGCATACAAACGCGGTAGGACACTGTGTGACCTATCTGCGTGACCTTATCTGCGGCAAACACTTTTCACACCCACATAGGGGAGATCGCTATCAAATACGGGACTTATTTCAATTGCAACACAGACTTTTGTGTGTACATTTTGAAATACCCATACACATTGACCTATGTGGATGAGACGATTGGCCCATTTAAGAAACGATTCCAAAAGCACAGAAGCGACATTAGGATGGATAGCTTTGACCAAAACAGAAAAGGGTGAACAGATTGACCTCAACAAACCCGTAGCGTACATTTTGTGACATCCAAGCACCAAACCCACGAGTTGCGTGGAATGGTGTTTGAACACGTCAAGCAACCCAATAGGGAAGGTGACAAATTGCTCCTCTGCCGTGAGGCCTATTGGAGACACACGTTAGGCATGATATAGCCTGTTGGTCTTAATACCAATCTGTCTCGTACATGATTTCTTGACAACACATAACAATTACTTTTTTTTTTTTTTTTTTATTCATTTATTTTTTTATCCAATTTTGACATACTTTTTTCCTGATAAACACAATTATGAGCCATCCTTATGATGCATTATTATTTCCAGCTCTGGTTATTCTCTTTTTCTTCCTTTATATTTCTCCCACTCTATGCTAACCTGGGACACTGATTTTGAGTAGCCAAAAATTATTTATACTTGCAGGCTCTTTTAATTTTACACTTTTTGACAATTTTTGCCACTGGCTCTCACTAAAACATTTTAATTAACATTTTTTAAGCTAATACCTTTACCCAGCAATCTCAAAGACAATGAGTGTTTTGCACAGAAGCCATTTGTCCTTCTATTTTTTGTTTATTTTCTAACAGTTTTTTCTTAATTTTTCTTTATTTTCTCCCCCTTTTTTTAATTTTTTTATATATTTTTTTATTGTTTGTTTATTTTCTTATTTGTTGCTTGCATGCTTACTTCTAATTTTTCACTTCTTATTTTGTCATTTTGTAATAAGATTTTTTTCATTATTTTTATTTTACATATATTTTTTCTTTTTTCCCATTTGAGATTTTTTCATTTATTCATCTTTTTCTTTTTTTTTGTCTTTCCCAGCCAGGTTTTTCTCTAATTTCTTTTTCTTTTCTTTTTATGTCCTTTTATTTTTCTCTTTATCTCTGATCGCTTTTCTTCCTTTACTCACTTTTTTCAGCCTGCTTCCTTGGCTCCTTCACGCTCACACTTTCCTTTCTCTCTTCTGGTGTAAATAATGTGGTGCCGGCCTGACATCACGGGTTTCAAATAGCAAATAGATGTCTTCTCGCCGCCTTTTTGCTAACAGTGCGGCACGCATGCGCGCTATACGTGGCGCATACTGATTGGCATACTGATTGGTGGCTGGCTCTACTGGTTGGTGGCTTTGTCCCTATGTCCTAGTCACCATGGGGTTGGATCTGGCACATCTGGCTGATGTGCCTGATCTGCTGCAGTTACATTGATGGGATCCATACAGACTGCAGTCCCCACTAATAGGGAACATAATATTTATGCCTTTATTGTTTATCCTTGTCACCATTAGTTTTTTTAATGCATTTTGGCAGGATTTGACGTCATCTGACTTCAGAGGATGGGGGTGGTACCATTTTTTTTTTTCATTTTTTTGCATGTTCTGATTGGTGTTTGATGTATTTATATTCTGTTGTGCCACTGTTACACTTTATCACATGCCTGATGAAGGGGTCCTGTGCGGCTCCGAAACGTTGCACTTGTCTGCTAGACAAGTTGTACACTCACTAGTTTACATTGTAGCAAAGTGTCATTTCTTCAGTGTTGTCACATGAAAAGATATAATAAAATATTTACAAAAATGTGAGGGGTGTACTCACTTTTTTGAGATACTGTATATATATATATATATATATATATATATATATATATATATATATATATATATATATAGATATAGATAGATATATAGATATATATTGATATATAAAGTGCAGAGACTTTCTGAAGACTATATACAGTATGTCACAAAAGTGAGTACACCCCTCACATTTTTGTAAATATTTTATTATATCTTTTCATGTGACAACACTGAATAAATTATACTTTGCTACAATGTAAAGTAGTGAGTGTACAGTTTGTATAACAGTGTAAATTTGCTGTCCCCTCAAAATAACTCAACACACAGCCATTAGACTCCTTTCACATTGCCCGCTTTTCAGGTGTTTTAGCGCTAAAAATAGCACATGTATAGTGCCTGAAAAGCACCTCTGAAGCCACCCCGGTTTGAAAGCCTGAGTGCTTTCACACTGGGGCAGTGTGCTTGCAGAACGGGAAAACAAGTCCTGCAAGCAATATCTTTGGGGGGGGGGGGGGGGTGAAGGAGCGGTGTATACACCACTCCCAAAACACCCTGCCCATTGATATGAATGGGCAGAGCTGCCGAAGTGCCTGCAAAGCACTTTGGCAGCGCAGCAACACGGTGCTATTAATTCTTCGGCCACTAGCGGGGGTTAAAAGCGAAAAGTATCACTATGACAGTGGTAAAACACCACCAAAACTAGCTGCTCTTTACCGCTATAGCCGGCACCGCCCCAGTGTGAAAGTACCCTTAATGCCTAGACCGCTGACAACAAAAATGAGTACACTCCTAAGTGAAAATGTCTAAATTGGGCCAAATTAGCCATTTTTCCTCCCCGGTGTCATGTGACATGTTAGTGTTACAAGGTCTCAGGTGTGAATGGGGAGCAGGTGTGTTAAATTTGGTGTTATCGCTCCCCCTCTCTCATACTGGTTCGCAGTGCACATTTTTTCTTTCCTGCGGGTTAGCTACACCTTGCCATAGACTTCTATTATAACCTGCAGGTGTGGTGCACTTTCTGAAAGCTCACTAAACCTGCAGGTAATAACAGAAGTCTTTGCCTCAGTGCAGGTAACCTGAAGGTGCACTGCACCTGCGGTTCAGTTTGAAAGCAGCCCAGTAACCACTGCAGAAGAGATGTGTCCATATATACACTGCAATTTTAGTAATAAACTGACCTTTACTAACAGTCTTCCATTCAGGTATTGCCTGCTGTTGCTATCCCCAGCAGAGTGCATTTGGTATCACTCCACCTGTGGCAAGAGACGGCGCTGTATAAGCATCAGCTTATACAGCTCTGCTCCACAGCTGTTTGCTTTGCTGGCTTCATTAACAACACAGATGCTCTGGGATAGCGGGTCTGCAACTCAAGATCTGGGCCTGGCCAATCTGCCATTCCACAGAAGGAGGTCGCCGGCCACATCAGAGGGCTCTGCGGGACACTGGTTGGGCACCCCTGGTCTAATGAGACCCACATAAACATATTTGGTTCAGATGGTGTCAAGCATGTGTGGTGGCAACCAGGTGAGGAGTACAAAGACAAGTGTGTCTTGCCTACAGTCAAGCATGGTGGTGGGAGTGTCATGGTCTGGGGCTGCATGAGTGCTGCCGGCACTGGGGAGCTACAGTTCATTGAGGGAACCATGAATGCCAACATGTACTGTGACATACTGAAGCAGAGCATGATCTCCTCCCTTCGGAGACAGGGCCGCAGGGCAGTATTCCAACATAATAATGACCCCAAACACATCTCCAAGACGACCACTGCCTTGCTAAAAAAGCTGAGGGTAAAGGTGATGGACTGGCCAAGCATGCCTCCAGACCTAAACCCTATTGAGCATCTGTGGGGCATCCTCAGATGGTAGGTGGAGGAGCGCAAGATCTCTAACATTCACCAGCTGTGATGTCATCATGGAGGAGTGGAAAAGGACTCTAGTGGCAACCTGTGAAGCTCTGGTGAACTCCATGGGCAAGAGGGTTAAGGCAAAGCTGGAAAATAATGGTGGCTATACAAAATATTGTCACTTTGGGCCCAATTTGGACATTTTCACTTAGGGATGCGCTTTTGTTGCCAGCAGATAAGACATTAATGGCCGTGTGTTAAGTTATTTTTGGGGGCAGCAAATTTACACTCACTACATTACATTGTAGCAACGTGTCATTTCTTCAGTGTTGTCACATGAAAAGTTAGAATAAAATATTTACAAACATGTGAGGGGTGTACTCACTTTTGTGAGATTCTATATATATATATATATATATATATATATATATATATATAAAACACACAATACAATTATTATTACTGTTATTGTATTTTTATGATTTTTCAATAAAAGCTTTTGTAATCAAAAAAAAATAAAATAAAAGTGTGCAATATCCATTGTAGTTTTTCCTTAAATGAACCTTTTTCGATAGCATTTATTTCAAAGAAAGCTACACAAAATTGCTGCTTTCAGTTTCTCACAGTGGGGGGTGATTTACTAAAACTGGAGATTGTGAAATCTGGTGCAGCTCTACACAGAAACCAATCAGCTTCCAGGTTTGATTGTCAGAGCTTAATTGAACAAGCTGAAGTTAGAAGCTGATTGGCTACCATGCACAGTTGCATCAGATTCTGAGTGCACCAGTTTTAGTAATGGGAGAAAAAAAATCCTGTGTTGACCCTTCTTATGGTAGTAAAAAAAAATCTTTAGACTGATCATCTCACAAGTACATTTTAGCAATTATAGCTGAAGGTGTTATTAGTTAAAAAAAAGTCATGAATACCAAGCACAGAAGAAAATGTATAATTGCAATTATTGATCTCCAAGCATGAATTAATTGTGTGTCACACTGCAAAATTTTTTTTGAGTAATCGCCTACCTTTCTGAGTCACAAAAGCCTGCTCCACTGCTGGTTTTCCTCGCCCATAGTTAGACTCAGAGTACACCCCTAGACCTTCTCACATCATGGACCCTGCCGCCTGTCCACCGCAGAGACCACTATTATCGGAAACCGGACTGCCTGTGGAAGGAGAGGATAGCAGGGTTATGGCAGATAGCTGCTGCCATAACAAAAATATCTATTTTCAAAGTTAGGACGTATATCGGCATGCGGCGGTCCAGAAGTGGTTAAGAATTCTCTCTCTGGGATGAGAGCAGGGAGGGGGCCCTGGGATGAGAGCAAGAAGGGGGCCCTGGGATGAGAGCAGAGAGGGGGGCATGGGATGAGAGCAGGGAGGGGGCCCTGGGATGAGAGCAAGTAGGGGGGCTTGGGAAGAGAGCAGGATGAGGGCCCTGGGATGAGAGCAGGACAGGGGCCCTGGGATGAGAGCAGGGAGGGGGCCCTGGGAGGAGAGCAGGGAGGGGGGCTTAGGATGAGAGCAGAGAGGGGGTCCTGAGAGTGGCAGGTGGCATCTCTTTGATTTGAGGGGGGGGGCAAGAGGATATGTGCTGGGGGGTGCTTTTGGAGGGGAGGGGAATAGTGCTAGTAGGGGGGGTCAAATTTGATTAGCACAATTACTCTCCCCTCCAAAAGCACCCCCCCCCCCGGCACATATCCTCTTGCCCCCTTCTCACATCTCTTCTCCATGTGTATATCCTTGTTACCTGCCCCCCTTTCCCAGTTAAGGTGTTCCCCTCCTCTATCCATTAAGTAACATCGGAGCCCAGGAGGAGGATCCTCAGTGAGCTCTGTGTGGTGCGCAGGCTCATGGGGGAGAGATGCCAGTGACGGCTGGTACAGAGGACGATCGCTGTATGAGGGAGCTTGGGCACACGGCAAGAGACGTGGGGAAGGTGTCCTGAGTGCCTGACACTAACGTGCCCTAATAGTCAATCTGCCCCTGCCCACAGCACACCTGCAATTATCTTGCGGCACACTACAGCGCCACAGCACACAGTTTGACGATCACTGGCCTATACTGTTTAAAAGAAACATGAGCAATGCTGGAGGCAATGTACAGCACATACTAACTTCGGTATCATAATTACTAATGTGGAATATACGTTCCTTGCTAAAGTACATTATTTTTATCAAGTTGTTATGGGACAAGTCACACTTTAACTGGAAGTATATGAATACTGTACACTTGGTGGAAAGACCGACAACAAATGTTCGATGGAACATACACACAGTCGGACTTTCAGCCACCCAGCTCACATTGAACATTTGTTGTTGGAAAATCCGATCGTGTGTACGTGGCATAATACTGTGTCTCTGTGTGGCTATGTACCTTTTCATACATAATATATCACAGAGGAATTCTTTTCCTGCCTTTTTATGTGCAAATTCTTTTCTTCATTACATGCTTACTTTCATCCTGCTGAATGGTTTAAAATTTAGGTACATTGAAAAAAAAAGTCTTTGTAGTTTCTAGAACTAAAAAAGTAATAATATAGAACTAGAGAAGCTAATACGCCAAAATTCTAGCTGAGCAAGAATTCACATGCAAATGCATCAACAGTTTTCTTTCATTTAAAGTAATCCAAGAAATGTTAAACTCTTGACTGAATACATTTTTGGTTCTGTGGTCAAATTTTGTTTTGCTGTACATTTCATGGAATATGACATCAAATTACCATGATGCAATTTATCATGTAGGGATTGCCGTACTTTTAAAATGACTAAAAAATTTATATTTTTCCTTCGTGGTGAAAAATTAATATCTATATGTGTGTGTATGCATGCATGTCTGTGTGTTTATATATATATATATATATATATATATATATATATATATATATATATATTTGTATATTAGACATGTCCTTAAAATGCAATCTGTTGTCCAGTACGCTACAATGCATATTTTTTTGTTACTGCGTAGGAAGAGCTTTAGTGCTGGTTCACACCAAAGAAATGCAGTCAAGAGTCTCTGCATGCACGTTTTTGATGTGTTTCAGTGTGTTTTTCCCCGTTTTTGTTTCCTCAAATTTCTAGGGCTTTTTTTTTTTTTGCTGTAATGCATTTCCGTGATGTTTTTGTTGGGTTTAGATGTGTTCTGACGTGTTCCAGTGCAATTCCTTGCAGAAAAAATGCAATGTTCTATTTTTGTTGACTGTACTTGAATGCACTGCAATGGTGTGAACTTTGTAAATGAGATCTACTGTCCATGCATTTTTCATACAGAAGAAAAAATGCACTGGACTGCATGTGGTATGAATGTGCATGTGAATGTGCTTTAAACACAATGCACAAGCTGAGGTTCATTTATCTGATCTGAAAGTGTGCCCTATATTGGGTGACTGGAATTTTTTGCCTATACCTCCTGCAGTAAACAAGCAGTTGCCCACTATGATTTCCATGGTTTCATATACTTTCCCTAAAAAGATACTGTGAATCGAACGAATGGAAAGAATAAAAATAAATTCAAAATAAAAACATCATTACCAAGACCCCACAGTGCAAAATGACCACATATTAAACAATCACCAGACAACCTCCCCCCACCTACTTTGCTACTAACTTTCCAAAGGGGAAAGTACACCACAAGCTGTGGATTAATACAGACATAGAGAACATGCAACTGGTACAATAGGAGCCGCCCCCTTGGACTTTTAAGGCAGAAATGGGTGTAATGAAGTATGTAAAAGGCAACCAAGTGCCACTTTTATTAAGTACAAAAGATTAATTTTATCATCAAAAACAGTCACTTTAAAATATACAGCATACACCAATGAATTTGTTATACATAAATATATCAATATATATATTATATATCAAACTCAAACCTAATGATCTAGGCACTGCCAGAGTCGAGCTGAGGTCAGTCCGTAAAGATTTGTAGCATGCATCCCGACATGTTTCGGAAATTTTTTATTGGTACATATTTTCCTTCATCAGGGGAGATTTATTTTTGGGTGACTTTCTCTTTATCTGTAACATAGATATAGTATATAGTATTTATACAATGGTACATGAAAACAGGTAATTTTTATATAATGAGCTGTACAATATTTTTAGGCTAAAAGGTACGTACATACAGGGTTCATTGGAATAATGAATGAATGATGAATGAGTGAATGAAAAATTTGTATAGCGCTACAATGCGAACTGAATCGCCTCAAGGCGCTGTATTCATGCTTTGTTGTAACGCTTCTTAGAAGAGGTAGGTCTTGAGTTTTTTCCTGAAGACCTGATGGTTTTCTTCCACGTGGATGTAGGTCGGTAGAGCGTTCCAGAGCCGTGGTCCTTGGACAGTGAATCTCCGTTCCCCCTTTGATTTGTATCGGGATTTTGGAATGAGGAGGAGGTTTTGGTTAGAAGATCGTAGACTGCGGTTGGGAGTGTAGTGTTTTATTTTCTCGAGTAGGTATTGAGGAGCATCTCCATGAGTACATTTGTGGGGGAGGCAGAGGGTCTTGATTGTGATCCGATTCTTTACGGTTAGCCAATGTAGGCTCCTCAGGGAAGGGGAGATGGGTTCCCAGGATTTTTTTCCTGTTATCAGCCTTGCCACCATGTTTTGGATAAGTTGTAAGCGCGCAAGTTGATATTGGGGTAATCCTATGTAAAGGGAGTTTGTGTAGTCAAGTCGTGAATTAATGACTGTTCTAACTACCACCGCTTTGTCCTCCTTTGGAATGAAGGGGATGAGTCTGCTTAACAGGTGGAGCAGATGGTGAGAACCATTGACTACAGCTCCTATTTGCGTGTCCATTGACATTTCTGAGTCAAAAGTGACCCCGAGACTCTTGGCCTTGGTCTTTGGGGAGATGATCTGTCCGAAGATGGTGGGTGGTGTCAAAGGGATCTTGGTTCGGGAATTTTGGTTTGCGTGTAGGATAAGACGCTCTGTTTTCGATTCATTGAGTTTGAGGGAGTTAGTGGTCATCCTGTCGTCTATCCAAGTGAGGCAATTTTCTAGTTGCCGATGATGGTCTTTTTGTCCGGTGATCAGGGCCAGATTAAGAACATCATGGGCCTGGTGCTGAGGATTTTGGTGGGGCCTTTTATAAACAATAAATAAATAAAAATGCTAACTATTTTTTGTGATAACAAATAAAATTAAAGAGAGAGAGGGAGGATGAGAGAGAGAGAGAGAGAGAGAGAGAGAGAATAAAAGAGACAGAGAAAGGGGATTAAATAGGGTGTGAGGGGTAAGGGAGGGAGGATGAGAGAGAAAGGGGGGATGGGAGAGAGAGGATGCACATGAGCATGTGTGGGAATGACATCAACGCAGCCTGGCCAAGGCAAGTGACCGAAGGCACAGAACCCAGAAGGAAGACCGGGTGAAGATGGAAGTGCCCGGGCCCCGCCGGACTGATCACAGCACAGCACTGGAGGGCTCAGTCTGACAATTTAGGTGTACCCTAATGTGCTAATATGCTGGGCATACTTGTACATTATGGCATAACCTACCCCAGGGCCTCTAAAAAGTAGTAATGTTAGAAAAGTTTACTACCGCTTTAATATCACAGGAGCCTCTCATGGGGCCCCCTACTGACCCTGTGGCCCTTGGGCAGTGCCTAAGTGCATAGTTGTCAACATTTCAAAAATATTTTCAGGGACGCTTTTTTTTTACAAGTGCTATATTTAGAGTAGCTGACATCCCCCGTGTTCCTCTATACATCACAATAGTCATTACAAAACTAAATAAGTACTAATAATGGGGCAGAACAAATATGAGGACTGTGAGATTTCCTTTAGTTGAACTGACAAAAGTGCCCATTCTAGAGCTGGTAACATTGAGGATATTCAGTATAATTTTAAAGAACAGTTTTTGTGGGTAAGAGGCATAGGGGAGGAGTATGGATGGTATAAAAGTGGGAAGTATGTGCAGGTGAGGGAGAGCAATGTGGAGGGTCTAACAGTGGGCAATATGTACAGGAGAGGAGTGTGAAGGGTATGACAGTGGGCAGTATGCACAGCAGAGGAGTGTAGATGGTATGACATTGGGCACTATGTATAAGAGAAGAGTGTGGAGGGTATGACAGTGAACAATATGTACAGGAGTGTGGAGGGCATGACAGTAGGCACTATGTATAGGAGAGAAGTGTGGAGAGTAGGACAGTAAGCAGTAATTACAGGAGAAGAGTGTGGAGGGAGGGTATGACGTGGGCACTATGTATAGGAGAGGAGTATGGAGGGTATGACAGTGGGCACATTGTATAGGAGAGGAGTATGGAGGGTATGACAGTGAGTAGTATGTACAGGAGAGGAGTGTGGAGAGTATGACAGTCAGCGCTATGTATAGGAGAGAAGTGTTGGAGGTATGACAGTGGGCACTATGTATAGGAGAGGAGTGTGGAGGGTATGACAGTGAGTAGTATGTACAGGAGAGGAGTGTGGAGAGTATGACAGTGGGCACTATGTATAGGAGAGGAGTATGGAGGGTATGACAGTGAGTAGTATGTACAGGAGAGGAGTGTGGAGATTATGACAGTCAGCGCTATGTATAGGAGAGAAGTGTTGGAGGTATGACAGTGGGCACTATGTATAGGAGAGGAGTATGGAGGGTATGACAGTGAGTAGTATGTACAGGAGAGGAGTGTGGAGGGTATGACGGTGGGCACTATGCATAGGAGAGGAGTGTTGGCGGTATGACAGTGGGCACTATGTATAGGAGAGAAATGTATGACAGCGGGCACTATGTACAAGAGAGGAGGAGTGTGTAGGATATGACAGCGGGCGTTATGTATAGGAGAGAAGTGTGGCGGGTATGACAGTGAGCAGTATGTACAGGAGAGAAGTGTGGAGAGTATGACAGTAGGCACTATGTATAGGAGAGAAGTGTAGAGAGTATGACAGCGAGCACTATGTATAGGAGAGAAGTGTGGAGAGTATGACAGTGGGCACTATGTATAGGAGAGAAGTGTGGAGAGTATGCCAGTAGGTACAATGTATAGGAGAGAAGTGTGGAGAGTATGACAGTGGGCACTATGTATAGGAGAGAAGTGTGGAGAGTATGACAGTGAGCACTATGTATAGGAGAGGAGGATGAAGTAATCTGGGAAGGAAAAATGTAAAGGTTTGTGGAAGGATGTTTAGGGACTGTGTAGTGGTTAAGTGGGCCAGACATATTAAGCAGAGACCAGCCATTGTCGATCTATGTATGGGCTAGCTGGTTTTACACAAGTCAACCTATTAACCGACTTGAGTACAACTAGCCTGTCAGGTTTTCCCCAAAACAATCAGTGCTGCCAGCTATAGTTAGCAACACTAATCATTGTATTCACTGGCAGAACACAATAACACTGCGGGAGTGATTGCCCCATTCACAGGTCAGCAGGTGAGAGGGTGTGTGGGGACAGGCTGGGGAGAGATACTAGTCAGTCCCTGGGTAGGCACTGGTTAGTATCAGAGCCAGATACACAAAGGTTACATACGCCACGATCGTTAGAGCGAGAACAATAATTCTAGCACTAGACCTCCTCTGTAACTCTAAACATGTAACCTGTAAAAAAATGTAAAGCAAAATCGTGCTAACTTTAGTGTTTTTTTTTTATGAATGAAACAGTTTCTTTCCAAAAAAAAGTTTGAAAAATTGCTGCGCAAATATCGTGTAACATAAAAAGTTGTAAGGACCACCATTTTATTCCATAGGGTGTCTGCTAAAACAATATATAATGTTTGAGGGTTCTGAGTAATTTTCTAGCAAAAAAAAAAAGATGATTTTTACATGTAGGAGAGAAGTCTCAGAATGGGCCTGAGTGGCAAGGGGTTAATTATCATAAGTAATATACAAATAATTATTATAAGCTCTGTGAGTTCATCCTCTCAGTCTGCTGCAGAGTGTTCCAGCTTGTATTTAAACTGGCCGGTCTGTATGTAGCTTCTGACAGGCTAAGCAAGGAGCCCCGTATCTCCAGAACCATAGATGATTTTGAGGAGTGGACAGATGTATATGTTGAAGAGCACTGGTGACAAGGTTGATCCTTGAGGAACTGCCCGAGTTTCAGAGGCGAATGCTCCTAGTTTCACTGCCTGGGAACGATTTCCTAAGAAGGATGCGAACCATTGTAGATCTGAGTCTGCGACTCCTGCTACTTCAGTGAGGCGGATGAGTAGAGTATTGTGGTCCACTGTATCAAACGCTGCACTGAGGTCCAACACTACCAGGAGACATGATTCTCCGTCATCTGCTGCTTCAAGGGTGTTGATCCATATCTTGAGGAGTGCTGTTTCTGTTCCATGGCCCGCGCGGAAGCCTGATTGCAGCGGGTCCAGGAGATTGTGTGTGTCCAGGTGGTGTATCTGTTGTACTACCGCTTTCTCCATAATCTTGGAGATGGTGTTAAGGCTTGTTATCGGCCTGCGGTTGTTAGGATCCTGAGGGTCGGGGTTGGGTTTCTTTAAAAGGGTGTAGCTATGGGGGCAAAATATGCCCCCAGCCTCGCCAATTTGTTTTTGGCCAAGTGGGAGGAGGACGTCGTCTATAAGGACAAGAGTCCTCATCTGTCCTTTTGGGCTAGATATATAGATGACGTCCTCCTCCTATGGGATGGGACAGTTTTGGAATTGGAAGAATTTTTTATTAACTTAAACAATAATGAGAGAGGTATTAAGTTCACATATGAGGCTAATCAAGAGAGAATTAACTTTTTGGATTTAACTATTTGGAAGAGTGGTGATACACTTAAGACAGTCTCTTTTTTCAAGAAGACTGATAGGAATGCGTTTATACCCAAAGGGAGTTGCCATCATGAGGTATGGGTGGACTCGGTCCCAAAGAGTCAATTTTTGAGAATGAGGCGAAACTGTACTGACCTCGATGATTATAAGCTGCAGGCAGATATAATTAAAAACAGATTAATAGAGAAGGGCTATGAGGTTGAGTCGTTGAATCAGATAATGCACCAAATAGGAGAGATCGATCGTTCTATCTTGCTAACTGTAGGCCCAAACAACAATAAGAAAAAGAGGGAGAGACCGGTTATACCTTTCATTACCACATTTTCAACTCAACATTACCTCATTAAAAAATTGCTTTGCAAACATTGGCATCTGTTGGGGAATGATAGGATCATTAAAACTTTTTTACCGGCTAAACCTCAGGTGGTGTTTAGGGGAGCACCCTCGCTCCGAGATAGAATTGCTCCGAATGCTGTAGATCCGCCCACTAAAAAGATATCTTTTTTCCAGAACATGTCAGGATATCATCAGTGTCGCAAATGCCAAATTTGCGCACTAAACAAAAATAAACAGAGGAAAACTGAATCTTTCATTTCTACAAGTACATCTAGGGAACACATAATCGAACCGTTCATCACATGTAGTTCCACGGGGGTGGTGTATCTCTTACAATGTCCCTGTGGGTTCCAATATATAGGTAGGACCAAACGCACCATGCAGGTGCGTTTGGGTGAACATCTAACCAATATAAGAAACGGGTTCAGATTTCACTCAGTGTCAAAACATTATGCTATTCATCATAATCGCAACCCAGCTAACACGTTGTTCTTGGGAATAGATAAATACAGTGCTCATTGGAGGGGAAGCTCTCTGGTAAGAGAATTATCCAAGTTAGAAATGACTTGGATACATAGGGTACGTTGTTATACTCCTTATGGCCTTAATGTGGAAGTGGATGTTAACGCTTTTATTGATAATAGTTAGATGGCAGGTGATAAGATAAGCTGTGAACCCACTGTGAGTTTCTCTATGACCAAGTAACATGAATTTTGCTCTCCATTTATTTTTACTATTTTTACTATTTTTTCTAATAAAATGAATTTTCTCTTGAGGTGTCTTTAGAGAGCCCCACTATTATGATGGCAGATTAACGTTTGTTATTATTATTTGTGGGGTGGCAATTTACATAAATAGCCCACCAATAAACAATCTTAAAAGAAAGGTTTCTGACATACCATATATGATCCATTTGAATTAAATGGGGTCCTTATATATTTTCTATATTTTTTATAGGTTCCCCTCAGAAATGTGTAGAATAGTGGCTGGTAATCCTATAGGTAGAAATAATAATGTAAGGGAATTAAACCTTTTTTTCCCTTATTTTATAATTTTTTTTTATATTTTTTAGATATATATTTTTGTCTTTTAAAATAATTTTAATTTTATTTTTTAGATCATTTATATATTGTCTTTTTTGTCTCAAATTAATTAATTATTTTCCCTTGCTCCGATATGCCTATTGATTTGAATGTGCTGGCCGCAAGGTCAATGCATATCCTGGCGTTCGGTTTGATATAAAGTAATTTTTGCCCAGATCTAATATGGTTACTTTTAGATTTAATATGGCCGATGTTGTTTACAATATAGCTGATCACATGTGGCGGAAGTGATCTCATTACAGCTGATCACATGTGGGGGAAGTGATCTCATTACAGCTGATCACATGGGGCGGAAGTGATCTCATTACAGCTGATCACATGGGGCGGAAGTGATCTCATTACAGCTGATCACATGTGGCGGAAGTGATCTCATTTCCGCCCACATTATAGGGAATCTTGCCCTTAACTGACATGGTCAATGGAAGCTCAGAGCGGGGCGGAGTTAATTGTACACAGTGCTATTTAATGCGGTGAGTCAGTACGCCGCCTGTGCCCCTGGAAGACGTTACCTATAACGAAACGGCGTAGGGAGGAGCGACGTACTGACGTCACCGCGATCTACGCTGGACCCGGAAGCGACGGGCAGCGTTACTAAGCCGGCCGGCGAATTTGTTTGTTTTACAAAGGGAGGAGCGACGTACTGACGTCACCGCGATCTACGCTGGACCCGGAAGCGACGGGCAGCGTTACTAAGCCGGCCGGCGAATTTGTTTGTTTTACAAAGCAAAGTTTTTTCTACTTGATGTAAGTGCAATCTTTTTTATTATATTAAATTTCGTGACTATATCACACTATGGCGATTTCTTTCGTTATTATATGTGCTGGGCAATGAGCGGTGTGGCCGTAGGATTTTTCTAACCATTGGAATAAGCGGTGTGGCCGTAGGATTCTTCTAACCATTTGAACCAAGCGCTTAAAGAGGATACACCCTCCATGCAGTCTTGACTCAGAGGAAGCGTTTTTGATTTGGCGATATCTGGTCTCTGAGATGGGATCAGTGTAGCTGGTAAGCGGCAGTAGTGTTGGTGGTGGAAGTCCTCTTTTTTCCTGCAAACTCTGATGACACTTTTCCTATATCGGTGTGGTGTGTTTAAAACACGTTGGAGATTACAAGCAAAATGTTTTTGGTTGATGGGATGATGGACTAATATTTGAACATTAGTATATGCATTTCCCTGTCTGCACTTTGTTAATATTTTTTGATTTCATGCTTTATTTATTCACTCATTTGCTTCACATAGCATTTATCGGATCAGTATAGCGCAGCTTATTTGGGAATAATTCTTTAAAAGGGGTTTGACGATGCCTTGTTTGAGGGCGCCCGGAACAATCCCTTCTTTAAACAACTGATTTATGAGGTGAGTTATAGTGGGAGCCACAATGTTGGAACATTCTTTCAGGAGTTTTGTGGGGATGATGTCAATTGGTTATGTACTGTCTCAAAGGTTTTTGATGATGTTTTTCGTGGTGTCCGTGGTGATTGGGGTCAGAGAAAACTTTGGTGGTTGTGGGATGTTGGTGTCGATATCTTCTTTTTGCTTTAGTTGACTGAAGTTGGCTATTTTTTTTCTGATGAATTGTTTTCGATTTTGTTGATGAAAAACTCATTGCAGAAATCTTGGGTTTCGTTAGCTGGGGGCTCTAAGCATACCGGGTTCATCGATTGCGCTACTATTTTAAAAAGTTCCAGAGGGCAGTTTAAGGCCAATGAGATGGTATTTGAGAAATTATCCTTTTTAGCTTTGAAGATTGCTTTGTGGTAATTCTCTGTGAGTCCTTCGTAGTTTATGTGGTTTTCCTCGGTAGGATTTCTTCTCCATGCTCTTTCAGCTCTTCTACGTTCTTGCTTTAGTAGAGTGAGAGAGCCATTAAACCATCCCGAGTTTTTTCTCCAGATGAGTGTTCTGCGTTTTGGAGCCACTGAGTCTGCTGATTGTAGTAATACCTTGTTTAGGAAGCTGAGTGTTTGTTCCGTTGAGTGGCTTAAATTCAGCGTTGCTATTTTGTTTGATAAAGTGGTTTTGAAGGTTTCGGAGTGTAGTTTCTTCTGCAATATGGTCCAATGAGTTGTTGTTGCAAGTTTCTTTTTTTGGTAAGTGTTATTAGTGGAGATTTTAAATTTGATGGTGTGGTGGTCCGTCCATGGTAATGGTATGATGTCGAGTATGTTGATGTCCATATTTTGTTTGAAGATGGGGTCCAGGGTGTGTCCTGAACCATGTGTGGGAGTCTTTATCAGTTGCTGGAGACCCAGTTATTCCAGTTGGTTGATGCAGGCGGTCGCGATAGGGTCTTGGGTATCGTTTGCCCAGAGGTTAAAGTCCCCCAGTACCAGGAAGTTTTTGGATTTCAGGGTGTGTATTGAAATGAATTCCATGAGGGATGTAAGAAGATTAGTTTTTGGTCCTGGTGGTCTATAGCATAGTAGAATGTGAGTGGTATCATGGGGTATTGATTGAAGATGTAACGTCAGTGTCTCCATCCTGATCCGGGTTTTTTCCTGTAGTCAGTCTAGATATCAGCCTTGCCGCTGTGGTATGGCTATTTGTAAGCGCGCAAGTTGATCATGGGGTACACTATGTGGAAGGAGTTTTAGTATTAGAGTCGTGTATTACTGGCTGCTCCAGCTACCTCTGCTCGTAGCGAAGATCCTGGACCTGAAGAATTCTGCTGGTGACAGCTGTGTAGTTGTGCCGATGATAGTGTAAATAGTTCCGGTGGGGGTGATGGAGGGGGGCCTGCTGACCTACCCCCCTCCCGTTGATCCAGAGGAAGGCGAAAAACCCCTAGCTGTGACAGCCAATTGCACCATTAGGGGAAAAAAATTCCTTCCTGACCCCCGTGGGCGGTCAGACCACAGGACCCTGGATCAACTGCTGGGGGGGTGGCTGGGAGGGTCCCTAGGCTTACCTGATTGGAGATATTACCGTGAAGAGGTTATTGATTTGTGGCAGTCCTGGCTTGCTGTGTCACCTGGTGCCTCTGCGGTGAGGTCCGGTTGTTAGGGCAGCAATGTTCTGGGCCGGGAAGGGGATGCCGGCATGCTGACGGAGGTAGGGTAAGCTGGTAGGTGGGCTGACGTGTGCTGGGGCTCAGCCACTGTCTTCCTCGTCAAGCTAGCTAGAGCTGAGGTGACCAATGATGGCTGTGGGTGTTGCCCACCTGCTGACTGGTGGGAAGGGGACCAGGTCCCGTTAGAACCTGTTAGAGGGGGTCCGGGGTGACTCTGGGTCCTGGTGACATGAGAGGCGGTATCTGGGTGGACTTGGTGGACCAAGATGGCTGCCGGGCTAGGCCGGAGCCGCAGGCTATCCTGGTCTCGAGTTCCTGGTCCTGGTGAGGTTGCTTTCGTGGATGAGGGGGTCCAGTCGGCGTGTGTGCCCGGCGATCCGGCGCAGGCGGGGCTAGGCCGGAGCTGCGGTGTGTCCTGAGAGCCTGCCCGGAGAGGCTGGCGGGATGAGATTGCGGTGGCGAGTGGCGCGATAGAGGTAGGCTGGGCGGCGTTAGTCGTAGGGTGGCCGGGGGGATCATGTTCCTAACCCCGTGCCTGGGGGGGAGAGGGGGGGGGCACTCTCATTGCCGGTTAGGCTGCTGGAGGTTCGGGAGAGCTGTAGTAGCTGTAGTCCAGAAACTGCTAACATGGAGGGGCTTTTAGAGGCAGTTACAAAAAACGTCAAATGCCCAAAACAGCAGCTGTAAAAACATCCTTTTTGCATGAGCCCTTACCTGTAGGTACAGTGAATATCTCCTAAACTGGCACTGTTTAGGGGATATTCACACAACATGCAGCTGGTGATGTCACTGCCTCGTGCTCTGAAGGGACGGCATACCGTGCTGGACCTTCAAAGCTCTGTATCAGACCCGGGATTGATGTCATTGCGACCCTGGCCACTCCATACAGCTGGAGCCCGCAAACCCGAAAAGGAAGACTAGGTAAAGATGGCAGCAGCAGGGAGCTGCCCAGCGCTGGAGGGCCCTGTGTTTGGGTAAGTCTGTCATAATATGCTAGTATGCGGTGCGTACTAGTACATTATGAATTAAACCTGAAGGGAGGCCCATTATTTTTTTATTTTTCTGGTGGTTTACTATCGCTTTAATAAGGCTATAACTCATAGTAAGAGGGAAAGAAAAATCCAGGGAGTTTTAGAAGACCATAGAAGTTAAGTACAGACATCATCAAGGGCCTGCATAATATTACTATACTTTAGATCAGCCTTTCTGAACCGTTTTACTCCATAGGAATTTTTGACACAATTTTCGTGTCTTTGGGTACCCCAGCTAAAATTAAATAATTGGGAGTCAGAAGGAAGAATCTCCCTTACATTAATGATTAGTCTAAGGCCGCGTACACACGGGCGGACTGTTCGCCCAACTTAGTTTGTCAAACAATCCGACAAACAGTCCGCTCAAAATTTGCATGAGCGGACTTGACCACACACGATGAACGAACAGTCCGCTGAAAGCGTGCGCGATGTCGTGAACGGCACGTACGACGGGACGAGAAATTCGACGTCCAATACACTGCAATGCAACCTTCGCCGTGTAAATCCTTTCTGAGCATGCGCGAAACTTAGTTTGTCGAACAAGCCTACACACGAGCGGACTGTCCGCTCAAACCAAGTTTCAGCGGACTGTCTTACGGGAATTCCGAAAAACTTTGTTCGTCAGACTGTCCGCTGAAACTGTCCGCTGAAGCCCACACACGAGCGGACTGTCCGCTGAAACACTGTTCAGCGGACAAAGTTGGGCGAACAGTCCGCCCGTGTGTACGCGGCCTTAAGAATGTTTCTCTTATACCGCGTACTATTCAACAGACTTTGCAGTTGAGGTCCATCAGACTTTCAAACAAACGGACTTGCCCACATACTATCACTCCAAAAGTCTGCCAGATTTGAACGTGATGACGGACGACCGGACTAGAATAAGGAAGTTCATAGCCAGTAGCCAATAGCTGCCCTAGCGTCGGCTTTCGTCCGTTGGACTAGCACACAGACGAGCGGATTTTTTGACTGGACTCGAGTCAGTCGGAAAGATTTAAAACATGTTTTATTTCTAGGTTAGGTTATTACAGCACGACTGCCTCAGGTGACCTGGACGCGACAACTGCGGCGACTTCTGTATAGAAGTCAATGCAAGTCTCCTCAAGTCGCCCCAAAAGTCGTACAGGAACCTTTTTCTAAGTCGGAGCGACTTGAGTCGCTCCAATTAGAATGGTTCCATTGCACAGAGTGGGACGTTACTTGTCAGGCGGCTAAGTCGCCCCTATGTGAACCGGCTCTAAGTGGTAGCATTGAAACTACCATTTGAAACCAAAATGTTATGAGCTGAAGTTATATTTTCCGAATACAGTCATCAGAACAGTAATGTGAAGTCATCCAAGCACTAACCTTCTATTTGATAGATAGGCTTATATGGAGAGCAGCACAATAGGGCAGCACAATAGAGCTACTTTCAGAGTATTTGGGTAATAAACTATTATATGTGATTGGGACAGCTGACATATAAATATAAGATGATGGGCACGAACATAAGCCAAAATCATATCAATAACAATGAAAAATGAACTCTCTCTCTCTCTCTCTCTCTATATATATATATATATATATATATATATAATGTACAGTTGTGCTCATAAGTTTACATACCCTGGCAGAATTTATGATTTCTTGGCCATTTTTCAGAGAACATGAATGATAACACAAAAACTTGTCAACACGGTTGATTGATAATAAATGGCTTCAGCCAAACACCTACCACGAGTGAAAGAAAAGTTTTTGCGTTTTCATATTCTCTGAAAAATGGCCAAGAAATCATAAATTCTGACAGAGTATGTAAACTTATGAGCACAACTGTGTGTGTATATATGTATGTATGTATATGTATGTATATAAATATATATATATATATACACATACAATATATATGATGGTAAAAGCATTTGTTATATAAAGTCTCAAGAGATGAAAATATAGGTCTTCTTGAAGAAGAAATGCTTTTTACACATTGTGAAATTTGATAATGTTGCAAAACAGAGCTATTTTAATGTTCATTGGTATGCTCAAATCTTAAAGACAAGGTCAGCTTTTAGAAAATGTAAGCCTTCTATTCATAGCCCAGACTTGGCCCACCTAAACCTATTCTTCCCATAGGCAGCAGGGCTGAATGAGAAAAAACTCTGGAGGAGCCGCTGTACTAACCATGCAATGTTAGTGCAGTGATCTCTCCTGCTGTGCTATTGTGTTGTGACAGGAGGACCGACACCCCCCCTCCCACGCCATAACACTCTGGTCAGCTGCTCTCAGATTGGCAGACCTTTTTTGGTCATGCCCCATCAACAGAAGACTCTGTTGGACTGGCTGCAGTACACACGGGCCAAATGTTGGCCGGTTTCTATTTATCTGGCCAATGCCGTCTGTGTGTACTAGGCTTTAAAGGGATTGGTTTACTAAAGGTAAATAGACTTCTCACTTTGCAAAATAATTTTCCCTGAGCTTTTTTTTGCACGTGAATGAAGTGGTTGTTAATGTATTCTTGGCATTAAGGAAGAAAAAAAAATCCTTATGATATCAGCTTCCCCCAGATTCCCTAAATACTTACCTGAACCCAATCTCGATCCAGCGATGTGTCCAAGAGCAGCAGCATTGCTCTCTCTCTCTCTCTCTCTCTCTCCCTCTTTTTTCTAACTGGACATGGAGGCAGCAGCAAAAGCTATTGGTTCCTGCTACTGTCAATCACAGCTTGTGAGGAGGGGGGGGCTGAGCTGCGCTGTGCTGTGTGTGGTAGTGGACACACATAGCCTGGCTTGGGAATGAGCCTGCACAAGTGACTTGATATGGGGGCACACAGAAGGGAAGAATAGCCAGAAGTGCCATCGGGGACCTCAGAAGAGGAGGTTTGTGGCTGTTCTGTGCAAAAGCATTGCACAGAGCAGGTATGATTGGTATGTTTATTATTTACAAAAGAATCAAACCTTTAGCATTACTTTGAGTATTCTTTGCAAAAGGAAATTTTACCATGTGACAGAAGGTTAATATCAAGACAGACCTTGGTACTTGTGCACCAACTCTAAGCAGTCTAGAAACTGTGTTAAATAGTTGTAACTTGTATTAGAATACAGTGACTCTCTCTACTTTGTTGTAATAACTAAGAATTTTTGTGCAAGAAAGTCAATAAAGCTTAACGGAGTTGAAAAGCTAGACGTTTTTTTTTTTAATCTTAATGCAGTCTGTGCATTAAGATAAAAAACCTTCTGCGTGTAGCAGCCACCCCAGAACCCCCCTAATTACTTACCTGAGCCACATCTCTCTCCAGCGATGGCCACGAATGTGTAAGCCACCCTGGACACTCCTCCTGATTGTCTGAAACTCAGCAGCAGCATCACTGGCTCTCAATCAGATGAGAGAGGGAGTGGGGGCCGAGTCAGGGTTCCATGTCTGAATGGACACATGGAGCTGTGACTCGGCTCCAGTGCCCCCATAGGAAGCTGCTGGCTGAAGCCACAGCCGGGCGCCCACAGTCAGAATGCTGGCGCTGCGGAGAGGAGCGGGGCTTTGTTTGCCCGCTTGCTGGACCATGGGACAGTTGAGTGTCTGATTATTAAAGCACTTTTTGTAGCTGCTGAGTTTTATATGGGTGGAACTCCGCTTTAATAAAGTGGTTGTGAAGACTTGTGAAGAGGTTTTTTACTTTTTTTTTTTTTTTTTGAAAATGTTTTTTATTGAGTTTTAGACAGACAAACGAACATTCAACAAAAAAAAACAAAAAACAGTGACATGCCACATTGTTATGGTTAGACCCACGCAGGGGTCGTCAAGTGATTCTAACAGAATAATCGACACCTGTAGCACATCCACAACAACAATCACTAACTTAGTGCTAGGTTGGCTCCCGCTCCATATAACAACTTAGGACCAATTTCTGTAGTCGGGCCGCAAGGGGCACCAGAATAAGTGAACTAGGCACATAGGATTGGTAACACTAAAAAACCTAAGACATTGAAGTGGAGCAATGCCAGGGGGCCCTCCCCAACCACACTCCCATCTTCCCTCAGGATGACATCCCGGACATGTTAATCTGTAGTCACTGTGGAGGCATCAGCCAGCCACTTAGACCACACTTTCATGTATTTTTTGGGGCAACCCCTGTTATGATACGTTTCTTTATAATGTGGTAAGATTTTATTGACATGGGATTTCCACAGTTGTAATGACGGCGGGGCCTGCTTTTTCCAGCATAAGGTGATCATTTTCCTGGCATAAAAGAGTAGAAGTCCTATCAGGGTTCTGTCTGCTATCCTGGGGGCCACCCCTTCCACCAATCCCAGAAGGCATATCCGCGGGGTCTGGGCTACATCTATTCCTACCACTTCATGAATTATGGACAGTACCTGTGACCAGTAACGCTGAATTACCGGGCAGGACCAGAAGATGTGTATAAAGTCACCCGGATCCCCAGTACATCTCCAGCATTCCGAGGACAGGGAGGTTCTCATTTTATGTAATCTATACGGGGTAATATATGCCCGGTGTAGAATTTTGTATTGTAAAGAAAAGTCAGTCAGTACTCGCAGCGCTCCCCTAAGAGAAGGGCCTGCGTCATTCAGAAAAAGCAAGAGGTCGTCAGCATACAGTGCCACCCTCTCCTCCAGCCATGCCATTTTCAGTCCCTTTATATGGGGTGAGACCCGCAATGCTTCCGCCACCGGTTCCATAGCAATGGCGAAAAGTGCTGGAGAGAGAGGGCAGCCCTGCCTGGTACCCCTGGACAACGGGAAGGGAGCAGAAACATCCCCCGCCAGCCTAATGGGGATCCTTTGGGGATCTGTACATAGTCTGCAGCCACCCAATAAAAACCAACGGAAACCCCATCCTCCGCAGAACCTCCCAGAGATAAGGCCACTCAATCGAATCGAATGCCTTCTCGATATCAAAGGAGGCAACCGTTCTAGTGCCCACATTATCATGTTTGGCATGGAGATTGGTGAAAAGTCTGCGGAGGTTGATGTCCGTCGATTTCTGGGCCATGAACCCTGTCTGGTCAGGGTCTATAACGGAGGGCAGAAGGGGGTTAAGTCTAACCGTGATTAATTTAGATAAAATTTTAAAGTCAGTGTTAAGAAGAGCAATGGGTCTATAGGAGGCGCATTGTTTGGGATCTTTATTGGGTTTGAGAATTAAAATGACATGGGCATCTGCCATGGAGGGTGGAAGCGCTCCCCCCTCCAGACACTGGGTATACAGGTCAGCCAGTAGAGGGGCCAGGAGATCCGCGTGGGATCGGTAGAACTCGACGGGCAGACCGTCCGGGCCCGGGGCCCTCCCAGCTGCGAGCGAGTTAATAACAGCATGCACTTCCTCCGCAGTAATAGGTCGGACCAGATGGGACCTCTCCTCATCTGAGAGCCACCCCAAGGCCAGGGGGTCCAGGAGAGGCGCCATCCCGCCCGGATCCACAACAGGAGGGAGCGTGGAAGTGTATAATGTCTGATAGAAGGCCCGAAACTCCCTTAGGATGTCCTCCCGGGATGTAAGAGAGTCCCCGGTAGGAGAAACCAATTCGGGAACCAGGGTCATAGGGGTATCATGGTGAGACATCATTGCCAGTAGCCTACCATTCCTATCACCCTGCTCAAAAAACTTTTGTTTAGAGTGAAAAACCTCCAACCGGGTAATCTCAGAGAGGTGGAGGTGGAGACACCGTTTTGTGGAATGAAGCCGATCGAAATTGGAGACCGAGGGGTCCGACCCATAGGCAGCAGCTGCCTCCTCAATCTCTCCCTCCAACTGGGTTTTTGTGACCTGCTGAGTTACCTGGACCGCCTTAATTTCTGACATATATTGCCCTCTAGTGTATGCCTTAAAGGCATCCCAAACTGTGGGAGGAGAGGATGACCCCGCATTAAGTTGAGGTTTTTTACTTTAATGCTTTCTCTGCATTAACCTCTTCACACCGTACACATATATGTGGCTTCTCGGCGGGTGGGCCTTAATGCCAATATATGCGTACCAAAATGTAAACAATGCTGTGCCAAGCATGCGCACTCTTCGCACTCCTGGTACAGTTACCCTTTCTGTCAATGAAATCTAGTGGGGAGGGTGTGGGGCTGATCTGCACTTTGTGTGTCAATAGACTCACACAGACCTTTTTGGGCTCGAGTCTGCACATGTGCCACCATAGGAAGCCGCTTTCTATGGTGGCACATGGAAAAGAAGAAGAGCCGAAAGCGGGAGACCTTTAGAACAGGAGAACTGGGGCCGACATGACATGTTTGTTATTAAAAAAAAACAAAAAAACTTTACAATCACTTTAAATAGGCCTGATGCTGTTGGAGAGCCATGATTTTCTGGATGGGGGATGCCAACTAAATTTTTGACTCTACCTTACTAAGGCAAATATGTATAGTATATGGCATGCTTCCTTTGAATTATTGATTTCAACAAGTACGAATGTATTTTCAGCATTTTTTTTAAGATTTTATGCAGCTTCTTAAAAGCTTTTTTTTAAAGCTTTTTAGAGGTGTATTACACGAGTTTTACAGCTTCAGGCATTTTTGTTTAGCCAATAGAAAGCACTGGGGGAGGAGAGAGAAAGGAAATTAGGGATGGAAAGCTGCTATTTGAACGTTTTATGAGCGTTTTTCGGCTCAAGTCAGGCATTTCTATTGAAGTCTATAGGGCCAAAAACACTTTTTCTGTTTTTTTTTTGTGTTTTGCTTCAGGCCACAGAACGCTCATATGTGAACTTTTGAAATGAATAGAATTTAGCTTTTTTGGCATTTTGGAGCTTCAGAGATGAGCGTTTTACAAGCTGAAAAGGTGTGAACGGGGCCTTAGTTAAAGTGCGGTTCAGTTTTAGCTGATCAAGATGTTTTCTGCTGGGCAAAATAACAAACGTAAATGAGGGCTATACATTTAGGTTGCCTTCACACCTAAGTATTACTGTAATGAACATTTATGGTTACTGTAAAGGCACAGGCTATACAAAGTATCTCACAAAAGTGTGTACACCCTCACATTTTTGTAAATATTTTATTCTATCTTTTCTTGTGACAACACTGAAGAAATGACACTTTGCTACAATGTAAAGTAGTGAGTGTACAGCTTGTCTAATAGTGTAAACCTCAAAATAACTTAACACACAGCCAATAATGTCTAAACCACTGGCAACAAAAGTGAGTACCCCCCCCCCCAAGTGAAAATATCCAAATTGGGCCCAAAATGTCAATATTTTGTGTGGCCACCATTATTTTCCAGCTCTGCCTTAACCCTCTGCGCATGGAGTTGACCAGAGCATCACAAGTTGCCACTGGAGTCCTCTTCCACCCCTCCATGATGACATCACAGAGCTGGTGGATGTTAGAGACCTTGCGCTCCTCCATCTTCCATTTGAGGATGCCCTACAGATGCTCAATAGGGTTTAGGTCTGGAGACATGCTTGGCCAGTCCATCAACTTTATGCCCAGCTTCTTTACCAAGGCACTGGTTGTCTTGGAGGTGTGTTTGGAGTCGTTGTCATGTTGGAATACTGCCCTGTGGCCTAGTCCTCAAAGGGAGGGGATCATGCTCGGCATCAGTATGTCACAGTATGTTGGCATTCATGGTTCCCTCAATGAACTGTAACTCCTCATTGCTGGCAGCACTCATGTAGCCCCAGACCGTGACACTTCTACCACCATGCTTGACTGTAAACAAGACACACTTGTCTTTGTACTCCTCACCTGGTTGCCGCCACACACGCTTGACACCATCTGAACCAAGTAAGTTTAGCTTGGTCTCATCAGATCACAGCACATGGTTCCAGTAATCCATGTCCTTAGTCTGCTTGTCTTCAGCAAACTGTTTGCGGGCATTCTTGTGCATCATCTTTAGAAGATGCTTCCTTCTGGGACGACAGCCATGCAGACCTATTAGATGCAGTGTGCGGCATATGGTCTGAGCACTAACAGGCTGACCCCCCACCCCTTCAACCTCTGCAGCAATGCTGGCAGCACTCATACCTCTATTTCCCAAATACAACCTCTGGATATGACGTTGAAAACACAAGCACTCAACTTCTTTGGTCGACCATGGCAAGGCCTGTTCTGAGTGGAACCTCTCCTGTGAAACTGCTGTATGGTCTTGGCCACCATGCTGAAGCTTAGTTTCAGGGTCTTGGCAATCTTCTTATAGCCTAGACCATTTTTATGTAAAGCAACAATTCTTTTTTTCAGATCTTCAGAGAGTTCTTTGCCATGAGGTGCCATGTTGAACTTCCAGTAAGCAGTTTGAGAGAGTGAGAATGATAACAACAAATAAACACACCCGCTACCCATTAACAACTGAGACCTTGTAACACTAACGAGTCACATGACAACGGGAAGAATGGCTATTTGGGCCCAATTTGGTAATTTTCACTTAGGGGTGTACTCACTTTTTTTTGCCAGTGGTTCAGACATTAATGACTGTGTGTTGAGTTATTCTGAGGGGACAGCAAATTTACACTGTTATACAAGCTGTGCACTCACTACTTTACATTGTAGCAAAGAGTCATTTCTTCAGTGTTGTCACATGAAAAGACGTGTGGCAATATACTGTATATATTGCCTTTAATAATCAGTTTTTATTGTGAATGTGAATGCAGGAGTTCGTAAATGTGCCTCAATACACCCAAAATCTGTATAATTGTTTTTCTACATTTGGCATTACTAAAATGTTTACTAACTTTCTGCAAACAGGGGTGTGTTGGCAAATCATTTTAATAATGGAAAAAAATTCTCCTATTAAAAATACTTTAGGTGTCTTATAAATGTGAAACGTAGGTATTGTACAGTTTTGTTCCTGCAACAGCTTTAAATCAGCTGTTAATATTATAAAATAAACATTACAAGTGTACTACTTACCCTGCCATAAGTGTAAGTGAATTTGGCAGAATTTCACTGGCTCATTATAGAGCAGTAAAATGATTAAAACATTAAAGATTTATGATATTTTTGTGGAATGCAAAGGCAAATGGATTTTGTAGTCCTCAATGGGGAAAAAAACAACTCTAGTTATCTAGATAAATATATCTTGGTATGTATTCATGTACATGTTTTGTAACAGTCTTTTGTATGAAGGTAAATCATTTTATATTTAAATGTTTACATTTGCCACACTTTATAAAAATGTAATAATTTACTGAAGTTTACTGAAGTCTATGTACATCCAATGTTCCTATCACACTCACTCACAGCCCCCAGATGTTAACCCCTTCCTACCCAGTGTCATTAGTACAGTGACAGTGCATGTTATTAGCACTGTTCACTATATTAGTGTCAGTGTCAGTTAGCCAGTGTCGAATGCCCGCTGCACTATCACAGTCCCACTATATGTCAGTGATCAAAGAAAAAAATCCAGCATATATACCGTCATTTGTAGACACTATATTCATGCATGCCAATTAATATACACTTATTGGGGGTTTTTTATGAAAGTTATGTAGCAGAATACATTTTGGCCTAATTTTTTTTTCATTTGTTTATGGGATATGTTTTATAGCAAAAAGTAAAAAAAAATGTATTTTCTTTAATTTTTGTTCTTTTGTCATTTAAAGTGCACAAAATAAAAAACCCAGTGGTGATCAATGGTGATCAATTTCCACCAAAGAAAGCAATATATGTGTGAAAAGAATTATAAAAAAAATGAATTTGTGAACAGTATTGCATGACTTTGCGATTGTCAGTTAAAGTAGCGCTGTGCCTTAGAGCAAAAAACCTTTGTTAATAATAAAACCCAGGTGAGTCACATTCTCTGTTTATGAAGCATTTGGATCTTTCATTCTCCAGAGGGTGTTTCAAGTCTCCAAAAGGTCAACTGATTTTAGGGCCTTTTGGACTTTGCCTGCAGAAAACACTGATATTCTATGAAATACAGTATATCTAGGTGGCAACTGTTGTTTTTTTTTTTTTGCTGTTGAATGTTGATTAAAGGATTCATCATTCTTATAAAAAAAACACATTTGCCCATGGCTTTGGCTAGTTGGACCATATTTCCCCATTTATTCAACATTTGGATCTTTTATTCTTCAGTGGGCATTTCACAAAGGTCAACTGATGTTAGGGCCTGTGTCCACAGCATTTGGTCTTATGTCAATGGCCTTAGTATGACATCAGTTTAAGATACTTCTGAGATCATTCAGAATTCACTGATGGGTGTATTTGACCTGCAGTTGACCACCTTTGGATCCTGGCCCACTTCAAGTAGGTTTTGCATTCCAAAAACGTATAAAGAAATTGATAACCCTTTGAAGAGAACAAAAGCCATGTCACAAAGGTCCTTAAAGATGCTATTTCCATTCACTTATAATTAAATGCTTTTTTCAATTGTTAAATCATTGATTCCTATGGAGACCTTCCACGTCCAATCCTGCCAAGTCACTCAAGTCCTTGTTCAATACAGTGGAAATTAGAATTTAAATGTACAATCTTCATTTACATATGACAGCATTTAGTACGTGTACCTGGTACTGCTGTTATAAGTTCTGATAATATTGGGAGGTGAATGCCAACACATGGCTGGTGAATGTGTAATGCTTCAACCACTTATAATAAAAATGGCCCTTAATTTAAAATTTTTGCATTGGCAAAGAATCCAAACCTAGTACGCAGCTTCTTGCTGAGACTTCCTTTCAACCCATTTTACTGTTGTTTTGCTTCTTGTGATTTTTTTGTATAGCGTTAAGCCCAGTTACTTATGAAATATACTTGAAAGCTCTGACACATCATCTGTGAGGACTGCAGCTTCTGTGACACCTTCACGTGCATGTGCAGGTCATATCTGCTGGGACTGATGCCGTATTATATTTGTAATCCCATTTTGTCTATCCGGAATTGTCTGCCCTCTCTGTCAGAGGACAGCCACATACAACAACAAAAGAGCAAGTTGCAATGGATACCCATTACCCCTGGCCTGGAGATCATTACTTATTAATACTACTTTTATGATCTTAAAATAGACTGCTGTTTACTTGAGAGTGGAGTCTATCTCCTGTCTGAACTTTCTTGAATTCGCCAAGGGTTATGATTCCACAGGAAATTTACATCACAGAGCCAGCCAGCATTAGCTTGTACAATACAAACTAAAACTCGCACTAATGGAATGATAAACAATGAAACAAATGGTGCAAAAAAATGTGAAAACACAGCAGCTATTACAAAGGTGCTAAAACCCTAAAAAATTAGTGTACAGGTATTTAACAGTGCTAGTGCAATATAAGTAGTAGTAAGTAGTAACATACAATAAATGTAAATACAAGTGCAAAGTGCAAATAATATGATACTGAAAAGTGATAGAATAAGGTGTCAAGTGCTTCCAACGACAATTCACACAGCCAGGTAGAAATAAGTCTCAGATAATACTGAAAGTGATACAATAAAGTGGCAAGTACTTCCAGCGGCAATTCACACAGCCAGGTAGAAATGAGTCTCAGAGAACACTCAAAGGACACATGCCCCTCTTGTGACCCCACTCACCAGAACGTATGGACCCTCAGCTTTGCAGTGCAGGGGTCAGAAATGCTTAATGGGGTTGTGGTATAAAGATCCAGAATCAGAGATGTTTCCCCTGATAATATTCATGCGGACCGAGCAGGATAATATATGTTGGAAAAAGAGAAAAAAGTAACATAGTGAAGTACTACCGGCACTGTATTACTGCACATTTAACAAACACCACTCAAGAGACGGCTTGAGAAAACAGGCATCAGTGTGTTCCGGGTTTGCATTGCGTGACTGATACGTAAAACCAAAAATGCGTTAGTGCGCTTCGCCCCTCCTCCAAGGCGTCATCAAGGACATCCTTACTGACACTCTGGAGGAGGTGCAAAACTCGTCAACACATTTCTGGTTTTACGCACCGGTGACTCAACTTCGTAAATGTGGAACGCATGCTGCAGACGCGAACCTGGAACACACTGATGCCTGTTTTCTCAAGCCATCTTGTGAGTGGCGTTTTTTAAATGCGCAGTAATCCAGTGCCGATAGTACTTCATTATGCTAGTTTTTTCTCTTTTTCAAACATATAGTATCCTCTTCAGTCCGCATGAATATTGTCTGGGGAAACATCTCTGATTCTGGATCTATATACCACAACCCCATTAAGCATGTCTGACCCCTGGACTGAAAAGCTGAGGGTCCACAAGTTCTGGTGAGTGGGGTCACAAGAAGGGAGTGTGTCCTTTGAGTGTTCATTGAGACTCTTTTCTACCTGGCTGTGTGAATTGCCGTTGGAAGTACTTGGCACTTTATTGTATCACTTTTCAGTATCATATTATTCGCACTGTGCACTTATATTTACATTTATTGTATGTTACTACTACTTATATTGCACTAGCGCTGTTAAATATTTGTACATTAGCTTGTATTATCATTTACTAGAAAAGGAACTATCAGCTGAATCTGGGGTATAAAGGATTAAAATGAGCTAAATATGAATTGGGTATGGATTATGATGTTGGTATAAGGCATTCTGGTTGGTTGCTATGAGTCCCTGCAGCTGACTCGGAATTAGGTGTCTGTAATGCAATTGTTGAAAGTATGTTTTGTTTCTGAGAAAGGGTTTTGAAGGATCAGCAGGAAGAGTGCAAGTTGCATTTACCGGATGCGTGAATGGTTTGTTGCTGTTGGCTAAGTGGCTTTTATTTTCACATCTATCACTCAAAAAAGCTATATGGGATAGTTTTGTTGAATGCATGGATCAATAAGGCAATGATCACTACTTTAGGTTTATCATGTGACCATAACAGCCACGGTAAGTTCTTTGTCTCCCTCTCTTTCCTTAATTGAAGAAAGGAGGAACTTTTCTCTCCAGTACAATATGTGAGATTGTAATGAAGACATTTTCAGGTTTATTCAGTATGGTAAAATACAGTAATCTGTGGAAACCAAAATAATATATCTCTCTCTCATCTAAATACAATATAATAAATATGATTGGTTGCTCTGTACTTCTGCACTTTCTACTTCAGCTTTGCTTTTTACATTTTATCATAAATGACTGGCAATATTTTGTTGTATTTATTAAGTAAGCCCACGTGATTAATGAGGCACAGGCTAAAAAATAATGCACTAGCAAATAAATAAATAAATTGTAAAAAAAAAAAAAAGTAATTCCCCTTAGTGTGGTTTTATATAGTGTTCCTTCCTGAGCAAAGTGTTGCTTGTTGACTGTAATAAATTGTGCTAGCTTGCAACAAATACTCTTTCATACACTCAGGCTTTGCAGTTGAAACTACAATAGCCATACTTACATCACATAATAGAAAGAATTTATACAGAACCTTTGGACCTGTTCCTTTTGAATGTATTATGCCGTTAATAGTGATATTTTTTTATTCACAAAAGTAATTTCTCCTGTGGTACAGTAGCTGTCATTTCCATTCCTTTACCCTACTTATGCACAGCCAGATGCAAATTCATTTCTTAGAATTTGGCAAACAGTATTATGACTATATAAAAATTATTTCTTTATTGTCCTTTGAGGTACACAAGAAAATAGTAATTCTTAGGCAATTGGGTTATATGCAGCTGCCTTCAGAAGATGGACATTGACAAACAGAAAAAAAAGGCTATCCCTGTGTAACCCCACACATAGCCCCCCGCCCCATCCCCCCCCCCCCTCCAACCATCATACTTTTTTGCTAGTGCCCTACAATAATTTGCTAGTGCCCTAGAAGGTTGAGTGCCTTTTCACCAGCTCTTAGGAGAACTCTATCTATATTTTTACTGTTTCTTTTCTTCTATACTATGAACATTCTCACTACTTTGTAGATGTTTTTTTCTCTTCAGTCAAGACTTGCCACTAGAGCTGGTCCCTACACAGCTGCGTTTCAAATAGCTTTGGACGTGGACTCAGCTGAACCGAAGATTGATCAGCCTCTGTTGTGGCCCAGTGTCTAAATACTCATATGAGTGAGTAGGCCTCTGGGCGTGGCAATGCTAGGCTGGAATGTGGCCTTCAGGTACCAGGTGTCAAAGGGCTTTCTGGGTCCACAGCTGTGGTATGACCTCTGGTGTGACATGGTCTCTGAAAATTCATTATGTAAGTAGGCTCATGGATGGGGCATGATAAACTGGAATGTGATCTTCAGGGCAGTAAGCCAGTTTCAGAGAAATGGTACAGTCTTCAGTGTAACCCAGTCTCTGATGTCTGATGTTTCCGAGTGTATGTAAGCCTGCAGATGTGGCAATATCCTGATATGTTTTTTAAACACTGAACTCTGCATTGTGGCATTTTTAACTTCTTAATATTGTATTATAAGCCTATTATGTGATCTTCCAGCACTGGGCTCTTTCCAGTTTCAAAGCCTTGGCTCAACCCTTGTTGTGATCCAGTCACTGAAACTCATATGCCCTGGACTTTGCCTTATGTCACAGTTGTCTGTTCACTGCTTTTATTATTTTGTGGAGTACTATCCAGGTTTAGAGCTGTAGCACCGCCTGTAGGTGTGACCTAGGCTCTCCTAATGCATTTATTGATTAGGCCAGCCAGGGTGAAGCAAGGGAGCAGCATCACAATTGTAAATATTATTCTGGATTTTTTTTCTTTTAATACTGCCCTTTTACCGAGATAACATTTTTAGACTGAGGGAATTTAGTGCTAATTCTATTTTCCTAGAGATGTTGCTTCTGAACTCCTTTTCTGCATTCATTCAGAAGAGAGTATTTTCCCTCAGCTTTCACTCTTTGAAATGCATTGTTGACTGTCCTATTTCTATAGGATTGCTTTATTAGGAGCTTCTATGTCTATGTCTCAATTGATTACATACTTTAAAAAGGACTCTTCTAACATAGAACGAGACGCTCAAGTTTTTCCACTTCTTGAGCAACTGTTTGAAGCCCTCCACAGGTACAATGACCCTTTAGAAGCATCTAAGTTGGTTCTTCGCATGATAGCAGGGCTCAAGTCCTGCGGGAACGCATGGAAACGGAGTTCCTGTACTTTTTCCACAACAGGAACTCAGTTCCCGTTAGCAGCCGCGTCCCGCATATGCCTGAGTAGGTTGCTAGGCTGAGCAGCACCTTTGAGAGATAGCAGCCAGCCACAGACACCACACCAGACAGAGCCACACTTACTGCTGGTAAGGATCCAGCCTTTGCCCACTGCCCAGTCAGTGCCAGACAGTCCCGGGGCTGCCGCCGACTACTCCCACAGTCGCTGTAGCACATTGCAGCCCAACTCTGAGCTGCCAGACTTCTCCAGTTCAACTTCTCCTCTCCTGAGCTGAGCCTCTGAGTCCTCCCACCCACGAGGTCCGCTGCGAGTTTGCCACCCGCCAGAGTCATTGACAAACTTCCAGGTTTGTGTGTTACACACACTTTGTTAGTTACAGTGAGCATGCTCCCCCTCCGTTCTGCTGCTGTCCCCCACTCCCTCTCCGTTCCGCTGCTGCCCCCCTCCAGTTTTCCTCCATGTCCCCTTCCGTTCTTGTGGTTATTAGTCTGTTAGTTTGACAAGTTAACTTATTTTGTTGTTGTAAACTGGCACTTTATAATAAATGTTGCACTGTATATTCTGTGAAATATATATGCATATGAGAGCATCCTTTTATTTATTTTTTGGTGGGGGAGTGGATCTTAGGTGGGAGTTCCCACACTTTTTTCCCCAGGACTTGACCCCTGCATGACAGTAATGATGTCCATATGGTCCATATGGGTACGGTCCTGGAACATATATTCAAAAATGCATAAGGCATCTGTTTTGAACATATAGTGTACATAACAGTGGCATGTCCAAACCTCCTAATTCTCGCGCTGCACACCATTTTAACAAAGAAGTACCCAGTCTTCGGATGATACAGCTAAAATATCTTATAGGTAATCAAAACTTTCTCCCATGTGAACTGTAGATCTTGTAGCCATACACTTTCTATTCAAATGTATACCCCCATTTTTACCTGTGGGTTATTGTTTCCTCATTCTATTTGATCTCTGGGAAGTTTCTTCCTTTCAGTTTGAATCATCAGGCTTAAACCTACAGCTTATTTTGTCCTGTCCCAAAGTTTTCAAACGTCAGTTTTCTTAATGATTACATTCAGTTCTCAGAAGATTTTGGGATTCTTCCTACAGCACTAGGTATTCAGTCTATACAAGTGTTCTTTGATCCTCACTGAAAACTTGTCAGTGCCCTGGATTCTGATAGTTCCTGTTATGCTGTCAGAGTGTCAAATTGTCTCTACACTTTAAGTATAGCAGGTTCTATCTTGAGTTGCAGAATCTGGATTTCAGTAAATATATTTCTCTCTTAGGTTTGGTTCTATAGAAGCGGGAAGCTTCCTAAGTCTTAAGACAATATTTGATTCCATCTTTAGTGCTGACTCGCTCTTCACTTTAGGTGTGCAGTTTTCAGGGAAAATGAATACTCAGGCTGTCATTACAGATATCTGCCTTTTTTACACTGCACAGTGTTGGCGATCCCCTCAGTATTTCCATGTAGGATACAAAGTTTTACCTCTGGGTCCCTCCATCTGAAAAGATTCCTCCTTCCCAGGAGGGTTCTGTTTGTGAACGCAACTTATTTTCTTTACTTACAAGAATTCAGTACATCCTCATTTAACCTTTTTATATATAGGTATAGATCTTCCACCCTTTCCTTAAAAGGAACTTGGTAGTCTTGTCTTCTTTGTTTTATTTTGAAGGGTTCCTTTTAGAATACAATTAAGAGGGCTGAGCTGACCCTCAGTTGTTTACTGGTTGGTCCTTGGTGGGAACATACTTTGTCCAACATTCCTTTCCCTGGGGTCAAGGGATAGGTATCCTAGGTTTCAGCCTTTTCCTTACAAACATTATTGTATCATTGATCTGTTGGTCTAAGTTTTCTTTCACCTGTTTTAACTTACAGTGGTTGCTTTTTTGTACTCCACATTATTGTTAAGGTCTATCCCTCTTTCAGAATAGCAGCCCTACACTTTAGCTACCTGCCCTGCTTTTTTCATCTTGTCTTGCTCAGGCATTTATTCCTTTGAATATTTTTCTAGTAGGATTTTCACATCTGTTGGATTTCTAAGTTACAGTTGCCCACCCCTCCGATGGAGTGCTTAGGGTCACCCCAGTTATCTAAGAATTAATATTTCCTGTGTGCCTTAAAGGACAATAAAGAAAATAAGATGTTCGAAATGTGTTGAGATAAAATAGTCACACAAAGAGGAGGGAATGTTAGAAAAGTTTTAAATGTTTATTGTGTGACTATTAGAAAAACAATATTCCTGAGACTGATTTTTAAAAACTTACTTCTGAGCACATTATTGTATTAACTTGTTGTATTGTTTTGTCTTAACTAACTCCATAGTAAGTTGTAGGATATATAGATTTAACTAAATATGATAGCCTAAGAATGTACGGGGAACATGAATCTCAAAATAAAGTACCATCGTGTACCATGACAACGTTATTTATGTTTCCTCAGCCAATAGAAGCATAGAGGTGGTATTCCTGTAGGAATAAGGGGGGGGGGGGGGAGACACATTCTTTTGTGAGACATTTTTCTTCAGCTTCTGTCCTGTAAGCATGTCTCCCTGTTGTGGGCCACATCAGAAATAAATTGTCTGCTTCTCAATACATCTGGAGTTTTGACTGATCACAAGAGAAGATTCCTACCATTTGTACTTACCATAGATTTTTTTTTCATGAAGTCCATTGAGGAGTACAGGTCCTATGATATTTATGATCCTATGATATTTAGGGATGAGTTTATACTACAGGCTGCCCTTCAATTTTTTTTGTTTGCCACTTACTGAGGGCACAACCCAGTTGTCCAAGGATTAGTAACTTGCTGTGTACAAAAAAATATTTTGTTATCTTGAAACACTATTGTAGTGTCCACACCTATAGGATGATAAACTGACTTTTCTGAGTTCGGCATAATTATATAACTGCGGGCATTTTTTCAATGCTTTAATAAGGGTAAATACTAGCCAGATAGGATCAATACCAAGTCAACAGACATATATGCATGTTGCTGTAGAATACATGTAATGGAACTTTAGTAATATGTGTAAAATATATGTGTTTGTACATATGAGTATTTCCACATGCTCCTTGCAGGTTTTAGCTTATCCTTTTAAATGTTTACAATACATTTATTTAAAAAAATTCAAGTTAAGGGTTATGTTGCACCAGAAACTTAGCAGCAAATATTTGTAGCAGCTACAAATTTCACTTATTTGCTTTGGAGTTTTGTAGCTGGCTACAGAGTTGTTGCAGTAGCTGACTACAATCCTGCTTTATGCAACTACAAATTGCTTGTGTGCCTTGATCACCACCAGCTGCATTGGATAATATCATTAACTACTGAACCAGAGATTTTGTACCTTGCCATGAGTACTGCAAAATGGTTAATGGCTCAGTGACAGAGTTACAAATCACTGGAATCAATGCAAAAAAAAAAAAATGTGTTAGAGAGAAAATCTGTATCTGCAACAAAATTACTCTACCTAAGGCTGCCAATAAGATGGATAGATATCTGTCTTAAAACAAAAAGGATTATTTGCCAGCACGACACAATATTTAAAAGTACTCCTTCCATATTCAGTTTTAAAAAATAATCGTTTAAAGAAAAAACTTTTCTTGCATATACTGTATCACCGAAAGAAAGTGTTTGCTTATTTAGCCAAATTCCCAAGCATCTTCTAACTTTTTCCTGTTTCTTTTTTTTTTTTTAAGGCAGTGCTCTTCATACTGGTATATTGTGAATTTAAATCAGTACAAGTACTGTTCGGAGTGAGGATGGTACCACAGACAACTGCACTATGGCCAAATCTATTTCTTCACTAATGCTTACACAACTTGTTGGAGTAATGAACATGTCAAGCTACCAACTTAATCATGGATTGAATATAAAATGGCAGCATTTCACAATTTAGAAAAAATGGGGGACAGCATACATGGTTGACCTGAAGGAAAGAAACAATGCTATCCTGATGTAGAAACCTTCTTGATCAAGGCAGCCATGGGCGAAAATGTGAGTTTTTGGGAAAGCCTTGTTACCGGACATCCAGTGTGTCCTGAGTGGAGGCAAGAGGCCGAGGGATCCATTTACCACCTGGCCAGTGTTCTCTTTGTGTTAGGTTGTATGGGTGGAAGTGGTTTCTTTGGACTTCTATATGTGTACGCCTTCTTTGCCTTGAGTTTTCTCTGTACCTCTATATGGGCCTGGCTGGATGTCTGTGCTGCGGATGTCTTCTCCTGGAACTTCATCCTTCTTGTGATCTGTATTGTGCAGATCATTCATCTTGCCTACCAGCTGAGAAGTGTCACCTTTGACAAAGAATTCCAAGATGTGTACACTGCAGTCTTTAAACCCCTGGGGATCTCATTAACTATATTCCGGAAGATCATTTCATACTGTAATGCAGAAGTGGTCACGCTGGAAAGGGAGCATTGTTATGCAGTTCAAGGCAAAACTCCCATTGATAAACTTTCAATGCTTGTGTCTGGAAGGTTGGTGTTATAGTTTAATATATCTATATATACATATGTAGATGTTTGTAAATACGTCCAATCAGGCCAGTGGTAGCTTAGCTTATCAGCTTTTAAATTGATGCTAACCTTTGCCAACCTTGGGTATGCAGCTTTACGTTGCATATTCCTTATTGAGTGTTTTTCTACTTTTAATGTGTATGTAGGGGCAAAATACAAAAAATAAAAAACACACATGTGCAGCATATCTCTTTATGCAATTAATGCACATTTACTCATGTTCTGTCTGTTTAAAAATACCTAATGGCCAGGGTTGCCAACCGCCAGTATGTTTACTGATAGTTTGTAAAAATCTGTGATTTTTATTTATTTTTTTACAACTGCCAGTAAATATCAGGGACTACTAATTTCACACTGTGTTGACTTTTTAAGTGTAAATCAAGCAAATTGCTTTGTTATAGGTATTGTCAATGTTTCCATATCATGTGTATACTGTTTAAATATTCACTGTGTTAATTTTCAATAGGAGTTCTGTAATTTGTCAGGTTGGCAGTAAAAAAATGTGCTCCGCCAGTAAGTTTTCCATGTTTTGTCAGTAAAAACTGCTGCAGCTGCAACTATTGGCCCTGCCACAAATCCATCAAGCTTCTAGCTTTCTGTAGCAAATTGACAGTGCTACCTCTGCTGAAATACATAGTAGTGTTGTCAGCCTTGCCCATTGTATTCCATACTGGATTGTAGGGGTGCAACGGATCAAAAAACTCACGGATCAGACCGTTCCTCGGATCAGAGTCACGGATCAGATCATTTTTTGGATCAGCAAATAATAATTGAATTTGCAAGAACCTGTGAAAATTCCACCACCGTATAGTCCCCAGTGTAATATCCACAATCTCCCCACTGTAATATACATCTCCCCCACTTGTAATATCCACAATCTCCCCCACTGTAATATCCACGTCATCTCCCCCACTGTAATATTGGCTGAGCATGGCTGCGTACGGCTGAGTATCGCTAAGTATGGCTGGGTATTACCGGGTATGGCTGGGTATGGCAGAGTATTGGCAGGGTATTGCAGAGTATTGGCAGGGTATGGCAGAGTATTGGCAGGGTATTGCAGAGTATTGGCAGTGTATGGCAGAGTATTGCAGAGTATTGGCAGGGTATGGCAGGGTATTGGCAGGGTATTGCAGAGTATTGGTAGGGTATGGCAGAGTATTGGCAGGGTATGGCATAGTATTGGCAGGGTATGGCATAGTATTGGCAGGGTATGGCATAGTATCGGCTGGGTATCGCTGAGTATGACTGGGTATTACCGGGTATGGCTGGGTATGGCAGTGTATTGGCAGGGTTATGGCAGAGTATTGGCAGGGTATGGCAGGGTATTGCAGAGTATTGGTAGGGTATGGCAGAGTATTGGCAGGGTATGGCATAGTATTGGCAGGGTATGGCATGGTATTGGCAGAGCATTGGCAGGGTATTGGCAGAGTATTGGTAGGGTATGGCAGAGTATTGGCAGAGTATGAAGGGATGGCTGTGACTGCAATTGTCACAGAACAGAGCTGTGGGCACAACAGATGCAGCCCACAGTGCTCCCCCCCCCCCCCCCACTGTACAGATCTGTACACAGAGGAGAGAGAGGAACTGGCATCATCATGACGCCAGTTTTGTTTACAAGTGATCGCTCCGCCATTTGACGGAGCGATCACATTGTAAACGCCGATGGGTGCACCAAGATGGCCGCCGCTCCGGAAGTAGGCCAAAGCCGCATCCTTTCCTAAGGCCGAGACCGCGGAGCACTCGGTGACGATCCGTTGCACCCCTAATGGATAGCATAACTACATGATGACATCACCACCCTCTTTTCACCATTTATATTTTGAATAATTCTTAGTACAGGTGAGGAAGTGCTGATAACATAAATAGGGAGAGATTGTTGAGACGAAGAGGAGGATTTGTTCTTTAGTCCAGTAGGTGAAAACATAGGGCTCATAGAAGTTAGGAACTCCCTGAATAACTGTACTTGCAGCATTTTTACAAAATGTGATGAGGCGTGCATACATTTTTTTTTTTTTTTGCCCAGACATAAACCTTGAAGAAAACTTAGCCCTGTTTCAGACTAAGGGAATACTGCTCTGTTGGAATAGGGGGGCTTTGGAGGTGCAGATGATGTAGAAATATTCCTCACTAATCTGCCATTCCTAAAGTGTTACTAAACCCAGGACCCTGCATTCAATATATCTGGTCTCCCACATTACACAGAACATGGACATGCAATTATTTTAGTAAAATAAACTGCTAAATACTGTGTCTCATCAGCAGTATATAGCAGTCTTGTGACTTCTATCAGTCTGGTTAAAGCTTGTAGAAGGATTTTTCCTTTTACTATGACTGCCCTATGAGGCTGCAGGACCCAAGACCTTCTGTCTGCACAGCGCTGATTGGCCCTGTGCTGATCACATGCACCCTCCCAAGAAAAAAAAATAATAATTCTCTAGCAATGCACACCAAACTGAGCATGTGCAGAGTGCCCCCCAAGGCTCAGCAGATGGGTTGTGGACTATGGAAGAAGGGGAGGATCAGAGAAGACGGAATCAAACAGCCTTTAGGTTCCACAGTGAGTATAACAAGTATGCTTTACTGCAAATACAGACTGATTTTACTGTTGTGGGTTTAGTAACACTTTCAATTACCTTCTCACCTCTTGTGTATTAGATGTACGTACCTCTGATTGTAGTAAGCAGTGATCCCAAGGAATGGTACGGGTATTTTCCAAGCCTAAGCAGGAACCAGAGGAGGAGCTTTTCTGATATTTACAATACCTACTTTGACTGGTTACATTTGAAACTCATCTTTTATGTAATATTTATTTGTGAGCTTCAGCATTTGTGTATATTGTTTTGTGTTGATGTTTAAGCAGAATATATACTGTATACATTTTTAATTGCTGAGTTATTTTATTTATTTCTGTTCTCTTGAATGAGACACAATGCAGACACCACTAGGTATTCTAATTTCAGACAGGAGTGGTAAATAACTGATTAGATGATTGGTATAAAAAGCAAGAAAAATGTTTGAATATTATAATCTGTAGATGCCAATAGATTTTTTTTTAATACATATTTTTTGTGCCATATACATTATATCTATAAAACTAGAATTTTTTTTATACCCCCTGTGAAATGTGAATCTAACTGAATACAGCTAGGGGGATCTGAATGGCATAATCTATCACTCTAGTCTGTGTTCACATGAAGTACAAATCAAAGTTTTTTTTTCTAAAATAGAAACTTACACTAACCAAAATGGGTCATTTCAGATAACTAAAGCTTTGTACAGACAATCGGATTTTCCGCAGACAAAGCGTCTGACTTTTGTCTGAAGAGCGCTGGCCAGAAACTTAATATATAAACAGCATACAATTGTTGGCCAACAAACACGAATGTAGTGAAGTACTACGTGGTTTTTCACCTCTTTAGCGCCACCCTTTGGGCACCTTCTGCTAATGTTGTGTTTGGTGAGCATTGATTCCGAGCATGCGTGTTTGTACTTTGGACTTTTGTCTGACGGACTTGTGTACATACACTCGGAAAATCCGTCAACACACCGTTGTCCACGGAAAATTTGTAAACCTGTCATCCAACATTAGTCCACAGAAAGTTGGCCAACAATTGTCTGATGATGGAGCGTACAAGCGGTCAGATTTTCCGCCAACAGCCTGTCATCACACAATTCCCGTCGGAAAATCCGATCGTGTGTACAAGATTTTAGAGCTAGGGTGCTTTGTGGGTAATTTGTCACTGTTCAGATAAGCCTGAAGGCCTCAGATAAGCCTGACGGTTCTCTATGTATGCGAGGTTGGATTAGACATCCCTTTACAGAGGAAGTAAACCCTGATGGGATTTACTTACTTTTTTTGTTCCCTGCAAAGTAAAAGCATAATGTGCTAGTATGCATCACATACTAGTACATTATGTGACACTTACCTGAAAAGCCCATGCTGTCCCCACTGGCCGCATCCATGTTCGCCCTTCTTCCTTCCTGGGGGCCACGAACTCCAGCTCTGTGACTGTCTGGCAGTCACTGCACTCGCTAGTAAAGAAACGGCACAGAGGGCCGTTTCTTCACAGCGCATGCGCTGATGACATCATCAGCGCAGTACAAAGTAAGTATCTCCTAAATGGTGCACGTTTAGGAGATATTTACTGTACCTATAGGTAAGCCTAATTATAGGCTTACCTATAGGTACAACTTGAAAATGGACATTTACAACCTCTTTAAGTATTGTCATTTGTTTTTTTCTGGGGGGGAGGGTTGAGACACCTAGTATCTGTTAACTCAAAATTATTCTGCCCCTTCAATTGCTGTAAAGCACTCTGCCCCAGCTGTCAAGGTGTATTCATCAACCCCTGTCCCACTGTCTGTCTCTCTGACAGCGCCTGCATCTGCCGCTGTAGATATAATGTGACCAGCATCCCTGCCCTTTTATTATGTGTGGCTGCATTGAGGAATTTCACGGCTGCAGCTGATTGGGCATGTGGCCTGCTAACATGTAAAAATTTCCCATGGGTTTGGCCTGGTTCTCTTGGTGTTGTTCCTCTAAAGAGGCCTGGTGGGCTTCAGATAGCTCTTGTATCTGTGGGGCAATTAAGAGGTTCACCTCCTGCAGTAGCTGATTAGTCGGTTGATTATTGTTTGCCCAATAAAAGCTTTTTTTTTTTTTTTCCAAGTTCCTTGTTTGGATTCAATAATAGATTTCTATAATATTAAGGCACTGCTTACACCTGAGCACTAAGTTTTAAGAGGAATAGGCTAGACTGCTAGTGGCAGTGCTAAACCATGCATGAGACCAGGATACCCAGGAGCAGTAAGAGCAGGCTTGTCTTGCACTTTTATTCAGTAAGGCAGCAAAAAAACATGCAGTAGTTTCAGTACAGGAGGGCTTTGTACATCATGTCTATAGCATAAAATATACAAAACATCTGATTGTCCAACTAAAAGACTAAACTAATAATGTAGAATATTTTTGTGTAAAATAACTACGTATTTGTTAGAAAAAACTAAAAAACTCAGATCAATTTCTGACTAATAGGGACCCCCTTAATAGGGTTCTCCAAATCAAACAGGCAGCACCTGTATCTTTTTAGTGTTATGTCAGCACTTAGTCTTTTCATACTGCAGCAGCTCCCACAGCAGAGAGCAAAAGACAGGCCTGAAGACCTGACCATTGGTATGCTCACATATAAGCCTGTGTACAGCTGAGACAGATAACAAGGTCTGACTACCAGGTAGGATGTGGACCTAGGAATGGAGGATTATTCCAATCAAATTCTGCAAATCCTCCGGGTTCCAGAACCCAGTACAGAATTTATTATGATTCTACAAAAACACGTTTGCTTTCCCTATATCGGTCATCAACCCTGGAGCCTCCCACAATGTGTAGGTGAGTAAACTAGGTGACACATACAGTATACACCCTCCACTAACCTACTAGCCAGTGCCTCACAGCATATATTTCAATACTGAAAAAAAAAAACCTTTCCAATGAAATTTTTTTTTTGCAATGATGAAAAATGAAAATCAGACAGCTTTTATGTTTATGCAAATACCATTGAATAGGGTCAATTCTGTAAGCTATTTGTAGTTATTTGTATAATGATCTTTATTTTCAGCTTTTTTTTTCGAAAAGCTAAAAATGCTTGTCGCTATGGCAAATCGAAATTATTATAGCTTTGTGAATTGAGCTTGGTGTCTTTTCCATGACCCTGGGGAACCTGATTTACAAAATAGGATTTTCGTACGTACCATAAATTCTTTTTCTTAAAGTCTGTTGAGGGACACAGGACCTGTAGAAATTCCTAATGTGGTTGTAAGGGCAGAAGGTTTTTTATCTTAATGTGTTCAACTCTCCCTCCAACTCTCTCTAAATACTTACTTAAGCCTGATCTTGATCCAGCACTGTGCCTAAGAGCAACAGCTCTCTCCTCTCTCCCCTCTCTCTCTCTCTCTCTCCCCTCACTGGACACGGAGGCAGCAGTGGAAGCCATTTGTTCTTGCTGCTGTCAATCACCACCTGTGAGAATAGAGCGGGGGCCAATTCATGCTGTGTGTGTCAAGGGACACTCATAGCCCTGCTTAGGATTGATCCTACACAAAAGCCCTCATAGTAAGTGTCTTGCTATTGGCACTTGGAAGGGAGGAGGAGCCACAAGTGCCGACGGGGGACCCTAGAAGATGAGGAGCAGGGTTGCTCTGTGCAAAACCATTGCACAGAGCAGGTAATATGAAATGTTTATTATTAAAAAATTATTACCACCACCACATTTAGCCAGCCCCTGTATAATCCCACCTCCTACTGTCATGCTTCAGTTTTGTGAGCAAGCAGGACAAAGAGCTAGTGAGAGAGTGGGATGGGACATTTATCCTTTAATGGACAGTAAGTAAAAAAAATCGCATTTCTTTATTGTCCATTAAGGGACACATGAATTGTAGAATTCCTTAAACTATTGAATGAGTGAGTGACTTGTATAGCGCTACCTATGCAAACTGAATCGCCTCAGGGCGCTTTCTTGCCACCAGAGTCCATCTGTGGCTTTGTGTGGTCCTTTATCCCGTAAGGTCCTGACACGCTTACAAACACATACAACATTGACATACACATACACACATATTAAGGCCATTTTTTTTATTTTTTTTTAGACAAGGTCTAATTAACCTACCAGCATGTCTTTGGAGTGGGACATCCGAAAGCAGTTCAACTCAGGGGTGGGTAGTAGCCACTAAGAGATCCAACAGATGTGGAGATCATACCACAAGGGTATCTGAAGAAATCAACGTCTGAACAAAGACTAGAGGATCAACCAATAAGAAAATTGCCTTGACCAATAAGGGGGTACAGAGGATCAGCCTAATGCTCCAGACCAAGAAAGATCATCACAACTAAAGAGAAAAAAATTACCTCAAGTAGCTTTAGGCCTCAATCAGTTAAGTGTAGGACCAATAAAAAATATAAATATAGTTGCGCTACCAAAATAAAGTGAAAAGTGTAGCAGCCAGCATCAACAATGATGAATTGTGAAATCAAAAATAAACAAAAAACGCAGCGCTATATTAAAGAGGAAGTAAACCCTGATGAGTTTACTTTCTCTTTCATTCCCTGCAAAAGTAAAGCATAATGGACTACTATGCATCGCATAGTAGTCCATTATGTGTCACTTACCTGACACAGGAGCCAGCGAAGTCACCGCTGTCCCCTGTAGTCCGGCGCATCCATCTTCTCGGTGGGTATTGCTGCTCCGCCGCTGTCATTCGGCGAAGCCGCGATAACGTCACTCCCGCGCATGCGCATAGAGGGGCGCCACTCTCAGCATATCGCCGTTGACAGTGGCGTGCTCAGTGCTCAAGTAATCATAAATAGAAATGTGATAAACAATCAGGGAGATAAACTCACTAGTGGCAGTAAACCAAGCAATAATAGTGAGACAAAGAAATATTATATAAAGAATTTCATGACATTAAATCCAGAAAAATTATTAATATAAAAAACTGTGCAGTTCATAATAAATGTAAAGTATCCTGAACATAGAATCAAAAATCACATGGGAAATCAAGTAAAGTTTACTGCCACAACACTGATTAGTCAGTCCTTCATGAAACACAATCCAGTTCTGATAAGGGGGACTTCAAATGTACAGTGCCTTGCGAAAGTATTCGGCCCCCTTGAACTTTTCAACCTTTTGCCACATTTCAGGCTTCAAAACATAAAGATATAAAATTTTAATTTTTTGTGAAGAATCACCAACAAGTGGGACACAATTGTGAAGTGGAATGAAATCTATTGGATTTTTGAAACTTTTTTAACTAATAAAAAAATGAAAAGTGGGACGTGCAAAATTATTCGGCCCCCTTGCGTTAATACTTTGTAGAGACACCTTTTGCTGCGATTACAGCTGCAAGTCACTTGGGGTATGTCTCTATCAGTTTTGCACATCGAGAGACTGAAATTCTTGCCCATTCTTCCTTGCAAAACAGCTCAAGCTCAGTGAGGTTGGATGGAGAGCGTTTGTGAACAGCAGTTTTCAGCTCTTTCCACAGATTCTCGATTGGATTCAGGTCTGGACTTTGACTTGGCCATTCTAACACCTGGATACGTTTATTTGTGAACCATTCCTTTGTAGATTGTGCTGTATGTTTGGGATCATTGTGTTGTTGGAAGATAAATCTCCGTCCCAGTTTCAGGTCTTTTGCAGACTCCAACAGGTTTTCATCCAGAATGGTCCTGTATTTGGCTGCATCCATCTTCCACTCAATTTTAACCATCTTCCCTGTCCCCGCTGAAGAAAAGCAGGCCCAAACCATGATGCTGCCACCACCATGTTTGACAGTGGGGATGGTGTGTTGAGGGTGATGAGCTGTGTTGCTTTTACGCCAAACATATCGTTTTGCATTGTGGGCAAAAAGTTTGATTTTGGTTTCATCTGACCAGAGCACCTTCTTCCACATGTTTGGTGTGTCTCCCAGGTGGCTTGTGGAAAACTTTAGACGAGACTTTTTATGGATATCTTTGAGAAATGGCTTTCTTCTTGCCACTCTTCCATAAAGGCCAGATTTGTGCAGCGTACGACTGATTGTTGTCCTATGGACAGACTCTCCCACCTCAGCTGTAGTTCTCTGCAGTTCATCCAGAGTGATCATGGGCCTCTTGGCTGCATCTCTGATCAGTCTTCTCCTTGTCTGAGCTGAAAGTTTAGAGGGACGGCCAGGTCTTGGTAGATTTGCAGTGGTCTGATACTCCTTCCATTTCAAAATGATCGCTTGCACAGTGCTCCTTGGGATGTTTAAAGCTTGGGAAATCTTTTTGTATCCAAATCCGGCTTTAAACTTCTCCACAACAGTATTACGGACCTGCCTGGTGTGTTCCTTGGTCTTCATGATGCTCTCTCGCTTTCAACAGAACCCTGAGACTATCACAGAGCAGGTGCATTTATACAGAGACTTGATTACACTAAGGTGGATTCTATTTATCACCATCAGTCATTTAGGACAACATTGGATCATTCAGAGATCCTCGCTGAACTTCTGGAGTGAGTTTGCTGCACTGAAAGTAAAGGGGCCGAATAATTTTGCACGCACCACTTTTCAGTTTTTTATTTGCTAAAAAAGTTTAAATTATCCAATAGATTTCGTTCCACTTCACAATTGTGTCCCACTTGTCGGTGATTCTTCACAAAAAATTTAAATTTTATATCTTTATGTTTGAAGCCTGAAATGTGGCAAAAGGTTGAAAAGTTCAAGGGGGCCGAATACTTTCCTAAGCCACTGTATACAGTGGTGTGGAAATGTTGATACTTTGCGGTCCAAATTCCACCAGCAAAACTCTTGTAAGGAGATAGCAGGCACACTTAATAAAGAAATATAATGGGCACTCTTACCCTAAGGTGTGGAGCCACACACCATGATGGTGAGTCAATCATGCATCGAAATGAATCCACCGCAAATGGTCCTCCAAAGGTGATGGACGAACTCCCAACTTTCAATCAAGATATCCAATGTAGATTGTCAGTGTCTTGAACTCCATGGAAAGTGTGATTGTGCACGTGAAGGTAAGTATAATGGGGGGAAAAAAAAATAGAAAAAAGGCCTCCACATAGAGTAGATCACTCCAATACAAAAAATAATTTATTTAAAAATATATAAAAAAACATAATTCATGAAGGTACAAGCCATCAAAATAAAATATGCAAAGGCAGAGTAATTCATAAAAAAGCATGGTATATCTGGCCGACAGGCTATGTAACCTATCCCATACACACGGTCGAATAAAGTTGTCGGAAAATCCGATCGTTCGGAATGAGGTGAAGTACAAAATGTACGACGGGACTACGTAGAGGCCAGTAGCCAATAACTTTAGTCTGCAAATTTTTTCTGAGCATGTGTGGCACTTTGTGTGGAGGAATTTTCTACACACGATCGGAAAAAGTCAGAACGGATTTTATTGACGGAAAAACTTTAGATCCTGCTCTCAAACTTTTTCCGTCTGAAATTCCAACGGAAAAAGTCCGATAGAGCTCACACATGATCGGATTTTCCAACAACATAATCCGATCTGACTTTTTCTGTCGGAATTTACGACCGTGTGTACAGGGCATTAAGCTGGTAAAAAATTGAAGTATACTAATCTGTAATCCTTCGTAAAGTGGTTGTAAAGATTTAAGGATTATTATTTTATTTTTTTACCTTATTGCATTCTCTGTATTAAGGTAGAAAACCTTCTATGTTCAGCTCTCCCCCCCCCCCCCCCCCAAATGCTTACCTGAGTCTGATCTTGATCCAGCACTGTGCCCAAGTGCAGCAGCACTGCTCTCTCTCCTCACTGGACATGAAGGCAGCAGAGGGAGTCTCTGGCTCCTGCTGCTGTCAATCAAATCCACTTAGGAGTAGGAGGGGCCTAGCCACACTATGGGTGTCAATAATTACATACAGCCTGGCTATGGATCAAGCCTGCACATGCTCTACCATAGGATGTGGCTTCCTGTGGTGGCACACAGAGAAGAAGAATAGTCGAGAGTGAAGATTGGGGAGCTCGTTAGTATGATATGTTTGTTATTTTTTTTTAAATGTACTTTATAATCACTTGAAAGCCTAAGTACATCCAAAATCACAAACGGAAAAATCAGCACAACACAACTTATAGTCAGTAAGATGTGTCCCTTGTGCTGATTTCTCTTCTGTTAGTGAAAATCTCCCTGTGTCCGAGATAGAAGAGGACTCCTCTGCAAGGAGGACTGTGAGTATGAGTGGGATACCATAACCAAGGATAGGGTAGGCTGCTGATTCAAAGGTAAAAAGTATAAGCTACAGGGGGAAGCTTGAGCACTAAAATTGCAAGGGAATAAATTAAGTAGGATGAACAAATAGGTCCTCACTGAGACATAGGGCTTTTGGCATATTAAGAAATTGCTCCTAGAAGCAATAGAGGAGTATGAGTTGAGGTCACCTATGGCACAGGGGCTGCCCTTTGAGTGCAACATGTTGCACTATGTAACAGAAAACTAGGCCCAAAGTGAGGCAAGGTCTAGTGTACTCACAAACCCAAACAGCTGATGCTCATAAGGGCCGCAGGTCACCAAGTCAACGACAACAAATGATCCATGAAGTGTTTCAGAAGTAGGAACAGCAGCAGGGTGGTGTTTCCTGTAGGCTAAATGGTGGGAGGAGTGCATGCAACATTAAACCTAGTGGATTATGGCTGAAAGATGTCAGTGGTGGGAAAATGGCACCCAACTGTACTAATTATGAGGTATCTCTCAGTTCTTCAGCCAAACTGGCCTCAGAGACAACACCAGAGGCTGTGCCACAGCTCTGGGCCTGTAAAGCACTCTGCGGCTAACAGTATACAACGGCCTGGAAAAAGCCACAATGTGGAGTGCCCAAAGGTCACTTTTTAAGCTAGCCCTGCAATCTTTGGTCCAGCAGATCCCAGGTACAGTTTACGTTTTTTCTGAGAATACGCCAATCTGGATTGCTGCTGTTTAGAGACTAGCTCAAGCAGTGTTTTTGTCTTAATTAACGTCCCTATTGAGGAAAAATATTGACGGTGAATTGAGTATATCGATTGAAGAAAAAAACGGAATAAAAAAAAGAACAAAAAGGCTAGTAAAAATATAGTTAGGCCTCATTCACATGGGCTTTTTAAAGCAGAGAGCAGATCCCCGTGCAAGAATCAGCAGATTCTTGTGGCTGGCTGGAATCACGGAAGGTTTTAGATAGCTGTGGCTGCTCAGCCAGTATAAATCAATGACAGGAGGAAAGGAGCTGCAGCTATCTCATACTGTAATATCTGCACATCCATCTGTTGCCTGTGGCAAGGAACAGATGCAGACAGATAGCGTCCAGGGCCAATCATCTGTCATCTGTACCCACAGGTAAGGCTGAGTAGCCACAACTGTCTGAAACCATCTGTGATTCCAGCTGCAAGAATCCGCTGCTTGGACAAAAAAGTCTGTGAATGAGACCTTTTACTTTTGAGATACTTTTTCTTAGCAGAGCTCCAGTCTCCTAGCACACTAGTGTAGTACACCCCACGTAGAAGCTGCAGATGAAAAGGGATCCCCCACCCTCCACAACTAGGCATTCCAAATTTCCACAGTCTCCCAAAGTAAAAATTTTGTATTTTATTGAGGGGATAAAACCTTGATGGGGAGTAGGTAGGGCGGCCTGTCCATTAATGCCGCTCGGGTGCCACCCCCGTCCATCGGCGCCTCCCCTATCCATGCGTGCGGCCCCTTTCAGGACACCGGCGCATGGATTCCAATGCGGAGGGGCTGTTTTTTTGAAGCATCGATTAGAGACAGAGGCTCTAATAGGCTTCAGTATAGGGTGGGCTCGGGTCGCAGAGAGTGCAGAGAGAGCCCACCCAAGTGTGTTACAAAAGTGAATCAATATTTACTGTTGTAACACTGATCCTCCTCCCGGCCAATCAGGAAGCAGGTCCATCGCCACTTTCCCTATCCATGCGTCTGGCCCCTTTGAGGACACCGTCGCAAGGAATCCAATGCAGAGGGGCTGTTTTTTTTGAAGCATCGATTAGAGCCAAAGGCTCTAATAGGCTTCAATATAGGGTGGGCTCAGGGCGCAGAGAGTGCGCTCTGAGCCTACCCAGGTGTGTTACAACAGAGAATATAATGGGCTAGCATAATGGGCTTGTATGTATCGTCCCTCTTCCTTCCGGGGCCGTGGACTCCAGCTCTGTGACTAGCCGGAGTCATGAGACGTCACTCCTGCGCATGGGCGTGGAAGCCGTCAGTCATGGTACTTGCTAGTGAAGAAATTGCATGACAGTGGCGGCCCGTCATTAGGGGCACCCGGTGCCGCCACCTCTATCTTCACCACCCCCTATATGAATAATGGATAGATTCATGCATAGCTGTTGTAACACTAATCCTCAATATGGGCAATCAGAAGCGGGTGTTAGACCCATTTTCTGATTAGCTGAAAAGAGAAGACTCCCGATTGGCTGGCGAGAAAGATGGAGGAAATGGAAGCTGCTGCCATGGGGACCCGTGGAGAGCAGGGGAACAGGAGGCCACTGCCGAGCCTGAAAAGTCATGATGGGGTAAGTGCAACTGACCATCCAGTCCAACTGACCGAGCGACGGTTGCATACTGTTTGCCGCCCCCCCCCCCCCCCAAAAAAAAATGTCCACCTGCAGCCACTGGAGGCAGGTAGACACTGAGGGCCATTTCTTCACAGCGCATGTGCCGCTGACATCATCGGCACAACTACAAGGTAAATATCTCCTAAACGGCGCACGTTTAAGAGATTTTTACAGTACCTATGAAATGGATTAGAACTATAAATCAGTTCTTGGTTATCTGCTGCTATTCCTAATTAAAAAGTATAAATGTGCATGCACATTAGAAGTAAACACTCTCTGAGATATGTTCAGCTCAGGCTACTTCTAAATACTGATTTATTGGTGGGCGGTGTTAATATTTTATACAGAAAGATACGTCATTGCTATGTCAGTCTAATTGGTACATCTCATTGGTTACAATACAAGAGAAATTAAGAAACTTGATGCTTGAAGTTTGGTTGAAGCTGGTTCTGTTATCTCAAATGAATTCTTCTAATGCGTGGGATGTAGGGAGTGGACGCCATCTTGGCTCCGAACATATAGTCAATCTGTATACTACATAATAAGTAAGGAACATGTATACACATAAGCAAATAGACATTTTCTGATTATCATTATGTACATTGGATTCCTTAACAGTCCCCCCTAAAATGGCTATTTTCTTCTGTCCCTCATCTAAAAGGTCCTACTCACCTGGCCCATTCTCCTCAGCAACTCTTTTTAGGCTGTATATAGAGTTAGGCAGCAACTAGTTCACTACCCCCCTCGATACAGCTGGAGAAGGGCAATCAGGTGCTATCTACCCCTATAACCCTAGAGGATTGTGAGATTTTGGACAGGAAGTGACTGTAGAGGAGTGAAGGGTTTGTCACCCTCCATCATAAGAGGGTCCTCTTCTTCTTGGTGGAGAAATGTAGGTGTGCTGTTGTCTACAGCCTTGCTTATTAACTTCTTTACGAAAGGTAGAATACAGCATACAATCAGGGCTAAAAGAACCAGGATTATTAGTACCGTTACCCCTATCTGGGCGAGCACCTTCTGCCACCCACTCATCCAGCTAAAATATTGATCCCATGGGTCTGTAATACCGGAGTTCTTCTTCAATTCCAATGACAGATCCTCTAATTTCTTTATAGCTAAAGTTACTTTACCATTTGGGCCGGTATTATCAGGAATGTAGGTGCAACAGGTTCCCGTTTTTTTTTTTTTCTATCATTTTACAGACACCTCCTTTCTCAGCTAACAGCATGTCTAAGGCCATCCGGTTCTGGAATGTCATGTAGGAAGTGGGGGGGTAACTGATCAGCAATTCCCTGGCTTTGAATTCATCAGGGACCCCCCTTGGGACCCCTATAGCATCTATGTACACATGAGTGTCAAAGCTTCCGGAGAGAGCTGCTCGCTTCCTCCTCTGACTGTGTGCTGGGTCAGTGTATGTATCAGGGGTATCTTCTGCTAGGATATGGAGGGGCATAATGACCTTTTTAAGGGCACATTCACCGGTCCAGATACCCTCTAATCTGGTCCTATGTTCCAACCCACTGTCCCTCCCAGGAACCACAATTCTGGCCCCAGTAACTGTCTGTAAAACACACATATATATCCTTACCATCAGGGATGTCACTGTACCAATGGCATTGCCATGAAAAAGTCAAACGGACAAGGTACTATGTCACAGTAATCAAAGGTAAAGGTGGTCACATGTGTACCTGAAGAGTTGTACCAAAATGTAATTATGTTATCATTTTTTGTGATGACCCCCTCCTGGGCCTCCCCCCTAGACCAAACAGAAAAAGGATATGCAGCATGGTCGTCATGAAGTGGGCGGGATCTTGTCCTTGGGGGTGGAGCTTTCTTGCAGTGGGAGGCGTGTATTCAGGTGTTCTTCCCGGCCAATTCCACTGAGGTGGCTGTGGTCAGCAAAACTTGGAATGGACCATCATATCTGGGTTCAAGAGAATGTTTTCTCACAAATTTCTTTACCAGCCCCCAATCTCCAGGCAGTAGTTGGTGTGTTCCTGTATCTAATTCAGGATCTGGAATGGAAGAAAACACCTGGACATGCATTTGGGTTAATTCTCGTGATAATGAGGTCACATAATTAGTCAACACATCAGATTGCAACTGTAACTGTTGTGGAAAGTGACAGCCAAGTCTGGGGCTGAACCAAACTAAATTTTATAAGGGGGATAGGGTATATTTCCCCCGGGGTGTGTAGAGCCAACTGAACCCCCAGTGCTGCCCTAATCTTTTGTAAGGGTTGCTGTGAAGGCTGGGCCTGATCACTCTCTATCACCTCTGGGACCTCAAATCTACATACTATCTCACTCAGTAGTTCCTTAGCTGTGGTCCTGGCAGTCATGTCCACCTGCACTAGGGCGTATTCGAATCTGTCACTCCTTTGGCATTTGGGAGTGATCAATTTGTATCCTCTGGAAGGGGTATAGAGCTTTTGCCAGGTGCTTCTTCTGTGCCTTTTCTGTACATTCTGGGTTACATTTGTTGCAGATAGTGCATGATCTGCAGAAGTTGTTGGTCAATGAAGTAACTCATAAGTTCATAAGAGTCTTTGTCAAGTGGGCAGTTCCATTTCCCCATTGCACCATGGCTGGGTACATACTCCTGGGTAGACAAGGCTTCTTGCTGCACTCGAATAGTCCATCTCTGAGAGTTCCTCCTCTCCGTTTTCCAGCTTTCCTTCTCATCCGGACTTGCTGCTTCCTGTAATTATTTCAGATAAACTCTGTCCACTGGGAGAGTCTGTAGGATAAGCACAGGGTGGTCTTCTTCTACCACCCTGCTGTCCACTTCCCGTGGAACACTGCCTGTCTGTTTGGCAGCTGAATCGTCTAGATTGCCTCGAGCTTCCTTCGAGTTTAGTTTGTCGTGTGCTTTACTTTAGAATAGTCACTTGGGTTGGGAGAAGCAGGGCGTCCATCAAGTCCTTGATGGCTGAGCTGTGTTTCACAGGTGTTCCTGCAGCCATCAGGAACCCTCTGTCCTTCCAGATAACACCAAAATCATGGGCAACGCTGAAAGCATATCTTGAGTCCGTATGAATGTTGGCTCTTTTTCCCTCTGCCAATTTACATGCTGTAGTAAGTGCTTGCAGCTCTGCCACCTGTGGCATCACCGGCGGTAAGGTTTCAGTTTGGAGAACCGAGTTTTCAGTGGTGACCTGGATCCTGCAGGGGTATTTCACTCACGGTGGGGAGATGGAGATGCGTGGTTTCCAGCCGCATTCGTTCGATGCAGTTATGGGGTGACAAGTCAAGACTCCTCCTCCTTACCCCCCTCGAGAAGTGGAAGTAGGGTGGTAGGTTTCGGTGTTTGACAACGTAAGAGTAATGTTGTCTAGAAGGTAGAAACACAGGAGTCTCAAGTGTCTGGCAATGGACAGATGTTTCGGCTGGATCTTGGTGGAGTATGGGAGCAATGTCATGGGAGCAAGCAGAACGAGGCAGAGTCCGAGAGCCAAGTCCAAAGTTTTGTCAAACAAGGCTTGTGCAGCAAAGACAGCTCGCAGACACGATGGGCCTCCTCTTGCTATCGCATCCAGCCGACAGGAATAATATCCTATAGGGCGTAGGCAGATGCCGTGTGATTGGGCGAGTACACCTGTAGCATGTCCCAGATGTTCGGATACAATGGGCTTGAACGTTTTGTCGTAGTCTGGGAGCCCTAGCGCCAGAGATGGTGTGCTTGAAGGCCTCAAAGTTGGATATTGCTTCAGGAAACATCTGGAAGGGGTCTGCTTTCAGGGCATCATACAAAGCTTGCATCAGTAGGGAGCCTTCTGGAATCCATGCTCTGCAATACGAAATTAGTCCAAGGAAGGAATGAAGGGGCTTCTGGCCTTGTGGCAGTGGGATGTCAGAGATTGCTTTCACCCTGTCTTCAGTGAGGTGTCTTGTCCCATGGGACAGTGTCCAAGAACAATTACAGATGTTGAGCACCACTGCAATTTGGGCTTTGAGGCTTCGCAACCCTGTGTGGCAAGATAGCCCAACTGGCTTTCTGAGGTGACTTCAACAGTGGGTAAGTCAGCTGCACAGTGGAGAAGGTCATCAACATATTGGAGGAGAATCACTTCCAGGTGATCCTCTTGTTATGTGTCAAGGATGATAGCCGTAGCATTTGCAAACTAGCTTGGAGAGTTCTGTGCCCCTTTTTGGCATAACTGTCTGGGTACGTTGCTGCTTCTTTTCGTGGGAGAAGGCAAAGAGGTACCTGCAGGAAGGATGCAGGGGTACACTGTAGAAGGCATTTGCCAGGTCCACCACAGTGAAGTACTCAGCCATTGGAGGTACAGCTGATAATAAGGTATGTGGATTTGGCACAATTGGGGTGTCCAACACTGTGACTTCGTTAATTGCTCGCAGATCCTGCACCATCCTGTATCTGTCAGGTTCTCCCTTAGGTGTTTTCTTCTTGACAGGAAAAAGAGGTGTATTACATGGTGAGGTACAGGGGATCAAGGCCCCATTCTGGACCAAGGCAGCTACATGTTTCGAGATAGCTTCTGATTGCGCCAACTTAAGTGGGTATTGTGGTTTCCGGGGCAATGATGCGCCCTCTTTGAGCTTGACTGAAACTGGTGGCACTTTTAAGTGACCAATGTCTTCCGGGCCCGTGGACCATAGACACGCAGGAATTCTGTCAAGTACTTCTTTTGGTATTGAACTTGGAGTTATTGCTTCATGAAGTGTCATCAGGAGAGGCAGAGAATACAAAGCAGATGAGTCTTCCAAGGATAGGGGAGTATGTAACTTCACCCCCCCCTATAGGTGTGAAGATGAATGACGCCTGTAGTCTAGACAGCACATCAGCTCCTTGTAGATTCAAGGGACATGTAGAGGACACCGCGAATCTGGTAAGCAAATCAGGAAATGTCCCCACTTGGAGAGGCTCAGTGAGTGGACTGGAGAGGGGCACCCCATCGACTCCCACGCAGGAAACATCAATAGTGGAAAGGAAAGAATTATCAGGCAGGTCCTCAGCCCTCAACACACTCCTGGCTGCACTCATGTCAATGAGAAAAGTGGTAGGTTTTCCTTGTATAGGTAACGTGACCTTTGCTAGGGGTCCTCCAGTCACATTTGAGGACACTGTCATAAGGGGTGTTACGGGTTTGCCCATTTCCTAGCGTGAGTTGGGGCATGGTGGTGGAGGTTCATTTCCACGTTGCCCTTCGCGGGGATCCCTGTCTTGTCCCGGATATCTTGGGGTTCTGCATACTCTTCTGATGTGACCCCGCTTCCCACAGTTGTAACAGATGATCTTTTCCCTGGTATTGGGCAGTGGTGGTGGACGAGTGTAGGCGGGATCTTCATCTTGTGTTACCATGAGGGGCGTTGGTTTTTTCCTTTTTGGTTTTCTATCCCTCTGGCCACCAACAGTAAATTAAACATTTTCATTGAGCGATATTCAGGGCGGGCCACCATCAGGCTTTTTTCTGATATCCTCTCTGAGTCCTGAGACAAAAGCAGATGATAATGTGTGTGTCTTTTCATAGAGGGAGAAGCCCAGATGTTCAAAGGCCTGTATGAGTCTAGCATGATACTTCTCCACAGACTCCCCTTTATCTTGGGCAATATCTTGGATTGTGGTGGTCTGATCTGCCAATTTCTCCTTTGCCCAGTCGCGGAGTTGTGCACAGAACTCCAAGCCTGAGGTATAAGAAGTGGCACTTGCCAGGCAGGCATCATTGAAGGCTGTCTGCATGACTGGCCAAAAGACATGTCCTGCTTTAATTTGGCATAGGGTGATCAAGTCTCTCCAGGCAGCTGAGTAAGCTTCTTGTATCTGCACTATCCTGCGGTAGAAGGGCATTGGCTGTTTCTCTGGGTCAGGCAGACTTGTCACTAAGGTTGCTGCTTGTGATGGGGTAAAAGCGACATACATCACCAGTGCCCCTTCTGGTAACCGAGACTGGTGTTGAGGCGGGGGGGCTGAGAATGGGCACTGTTTCTCATGGTTGTCAGCATATGTTTGAGATCCTCTCGGAACTGTGAGTCCGGAGCCGGATTAGGGGTTAAGACAGCAGGTGGCCTTGCTGCCTGTTGTTGGCCTTCCCACTCGGACGCTTCTTCATCATTAACATATCCAGCCTGTGAAGGTAGTGCTTCCATATTAGGGAAGACAGGTGTGTGGTAAGAACCATCCTGGTTTAAATGGGAAGAACTGGTTATATGCCACGGCTGGGCCTATTGGGTGTACCAAGATGGCCGCCGGCAGGAAGTGCACTGGGCTGTGCCTGAAGTGAGGGCTTGGGTGTACCAAGATGGCCACCTGGGAGTGGTCACAGTGGGTTGTGCTCGGGTTGGGGTGGTGAGAAGGGAGTGGGCGGATAGCAGGGTTGTCCCTCTCCTCCTTCGTTCCAGTTTTTGTATATGGGGGCGGTACAGCCACATGATTATTAACTCTGTGATTCACATACATCCTCTTCTATCCAACCTTCTTTGCAATGCCCTAGCTGTCCTGAACCATGCTTCTGCCACATCCAATAAGCCGTTATCACACAGAGTCCCCTTTGTCTTCTTATCAGCACATGCCATTCCTCTGCTTCTTGCAACATCTTCTCTCTTCTTCTAATATCACATTCTAGCATTCCCTTCTCTCTCTCTCTCTCTTTTTCAGCGGACGGCTTAAGAGGAGAATACAGGCAACAAAGTGGTTAATACTCCTCTGACTGCTGTCTTATCAAAGAATTCCTAGGGTGGGGGCTCGCATCCCTGCGAGAGATCTGTCTCCTAGCACACTCCTGACTGTTCGAGGGTCAAAACTAGCACGTCAGAGGTGGTGTGGAGCAGTGGCTTATGGCCCAACTGATCCTTCAGGTAGCCACTTTCTCTCACTGTCACCCTCTTCGTGTATATCAAACAGTAATGGACAAATACATACAGGACATGACACCTGACACTCTTTGAACTGCAAAGATAGCTCTCGGGAAAAGCTCACCTGAGTCACAAGACTGCCAAATTCCAGCTAGCCTTCTTTCAAACTGCCCTAATTCACAGTTTGAGATAAACCCTCAGGAAAGCTTTCCCGAGCAGAACATTCATAGACGTTTCGCAAGACTGCCACATCCGCAAGCCTTCTTTCAAACTGCCCTAATTCACAGTTTGAGATTAACCCTCAGAGGTCCTACACAGCCAACCTCGAGTAACCCCGTCTATAAATGCCTGCAGAATTCCACCCCACCACTAGAGGTAGAATCTAGGGGTGAGGATGGACACACGCGCCTGCAGCTGCACTTTCAGTCTGCTAAATCTGCAGCCCTTCAGAATGACAGACACTGAACAGATAATAGTCAGCAGAAAACCATTAGCAGGTTCGTTAAAACGGCTTCAGGCGAGAAATAAGTTACCTGCCTCTTTGAACAATCGAAAGGAGCCAACAAGACCAAATCAACCAGCCAAATCAGAGAGGTCGTACAAATGGTAAGGATAAATATGCTTACCGTACTGTTAGGGCTGCGCGCTTAACCCCCTTCTCTGATCTGGCCAGCCGTTCAGTCCTGGAATGCGGTCTCCCTTCGATTGAAGCCTGAAAGCCCCCGCAGATTTGGGCGCCAGTTGAAATGGATTAGAACTATAAATCAGTTCTTGGTTATCTGCTGCTATTCCTAATTAAAAAGTATAAATGTGCATGCACATTAGAAGTAAACACTCTCTGAGATATGTTCAGCTCAGGCTACTTCTAAATACTGATTTATTGGTGGGCGGTGTTAATATTTTATACAGAAAGATACGTCATTGCTATGTCAGTCTAATTGGTACATCTCATTGGTTACAATACAAGAGAAATTAAGAAACTTGATGCTTGAAGTTTGGTTGAAGCTGGTTCTGTTATCTCAAATGAATTCTTCTAATGCGTGGGATGTAGGGAGTGGACGCCATCTTGGCTCCGAACATATAGTCAATCTGTATACTACATAATAAGTAAGGAACATGTATACACATAAGCAAATAGACATTTTCTGATTATCATTATGTACATTGGATTCCTTAACACCTATAGGTAAGCCTCATTATAGGCTTGCCTATAAGGAAAAGTGTCAATGAGAGGTATACAGTCACTTTAAGACTGTTTTCAAATTTTCACAGTTCCTGTGTCTATTAATGAATTATAAAGAAATATTTATTTGAGAATCAAAATTCAAGACTGGCTTTCCCCTGTTTTCTTTTAAATGTGATGGTCAGTAACCAGTAGCGAAGTGTAGTAGACAAATCAGCTTTCAACTCTTGAATTTCAAGGCCTCTAAGTGTCTGGAGAAGGCACTGAAATCTATATGCTATTCATTAATGTTGAATGAAAGAAAGCTACAGATCATTGCAGTGCAGTACTGAGCTCAGCCTGCTCAGTTATAAGGCAATGTACACAAAGCACTGCGCTCTGCTGGGCCGCTAGATGATGCATCTGGAGCTCTGTGGTCTTTTAGTGTAAATACTGCAGACGCCAAGGTGGGCTTACAGAACTCTTTTCACGTAATTGATGGAACGTATCCGTTTATAATACCTATATGTACTGTATGAAATCTATATGTCCATTTTATTACAGAGATTACTTTTTTTGTCATATGTTTAACTGATTGTCAAGGCATCTATAATGTTCACATTACAACTAGATGTCACTTTTACTTGGGTGCTGTTCCCTATTTTACCTTCAGACTTGCATGTTCCCCCTGACTCTATCATTTTCTTCCCACAAATAGAGATTCTTTTGGTGGTATTTAATCACCTCTGGGGTTTTTATTTTTTGCTAAACAAATTAAAAAAGACCCCAAATTTTTGAAAAAAAAAAGTTTTTCTTAGTTTCTGTCATAAAATTGTGTTTTCTCCTTCACTGACGGGCACTGATGAGTTGGCACTGATGGGCACTGATGAGTTGGCACTGATAAGGTGGCACTGATGGGCACTGATGAGGAGGCACTGATATGTAGAATTGATGGACACTGATAGGTAGCACTGATATGCAGCACTGATGGGCACAGATAGGCACTGACAGGCAGCACTGATGGGCACTGACCGGCGGCACTGATGGGCACTGACCGGCAGCATTGATGGGCACTGATAGGTGGCACTGATAGGCACTGACAGATGGCAATGATGGACACTAATAGATGGCACTGATGAGCAGCACTGGTGACAGGTACAGGTATTGACAGGTGTTACTGTTGGGCACTGTGATGGGCACTGATTGGTACTGTGATGGGCTCTGATTGGCACTGTGGTGCACTCTTTGATTGGCACTGAGAGACTTTATTGAGGGGGCACCGACTGGCAGCTGTTGGGCACATCTGAAGGGGGCTGAAAATGAATGTGCTGCACAGACACCCCCCCCCCCCTTTCTGACAGGGAGAGCCGCCGATCGACTCTCGGGGTCAGCTTGAACCGATGAAAGACGTTTACCGGCACTTCCTAGTTCACACGATAATCAGCAGTAATTGGTCACAGCTGATCATGTGGTAAGAAGCCACTGTCCGAGGCTCCTTCTTACGATCAGAGATGCGTTGTGTCAGACTGACACGCCGCACCACCAATCGCCGTGCTGCACGCCCCCACAGCAGCATGTTATCCTGCTGGACCTCATATGACGCCAAGTCAGGATAACAGAACTACCGCACAGCCGTCAATCTGCTATAGGCCGGGCAAGAAGTGGTTAACAGACAATCTAAGAGTTAAAGGATGAAGCTAAAACATACACTCACTGAGCAATTTATTAGGTACACCTTGCTAGTACCGGGTTGGTCCCCCTTTTGCCTTCAGAACTGCCTTATTTCTTAGTAGCATAGATTCAACAAGGTATTGGAAACATTTCTCAGATATTTTGGTCCATATTGACATGATAGCATCACACAGTGGCTGCAGATTTGTTGGCTGCACATCCATGATGTGAATCTCCCGTTCCACCACATCCCAAAGGTGCTCTATTGTATTGAGATCTGGTGACTGTGGAGGCCATTGTAATACAGTGAACTCATTGTCATGTTAACCACTTCAGTTCCGGACCAATAAACACCTTAAGGACCAGAGGTCTTTTTGCAATTTCGCACTGCGCTGCTTTAACTGGTAATTGCGCGGTCATGCAATATTGCACCCAAACGAAATTTGCGTCCTTTTCTTCCCACAAATAGAGCTTTCTTTTGATGGTATTTGATTGCCTCTGCGATTTTTTTTTTTTGCGATATAAATGAAAAAAGAGCGAAAATTTTGAAAAAAAAGATATTTTCTTCTTTTTGTTATAAGAAAAATCGAATAAACTAAATTTTAGTCATACATTGAGGGCAAAATTTATTCAGCCACATGTCTTTAGTAAAAAAAATGTCAATAAGCGTATATTTTTTGGTTTGCGCAAAAGTTATAGCGTCTACAAACTAGAGTACATTTTCTGAAATTTACACAGCTTTTAATTTATGACTGCCGATCTCATTTCTTGAGGTGCTAAAATGGCAGGGCAGTACAAATCCCCCCCAAATGACCCCATTTTGGAAAGTAGACACCCCAAGGAAATTGCTGATGGGTATGTTGAGCCCATTGAATATTTATTTTTTTGTCCTAAGGGATTGAATAATGACAAAAAAAAAAAAAAAAATTTTTTTTACAAAAAGTTGTCACTAAATGATATATTGCTCACACATGCCATGGTTATATGTGAAATGACACCCCAAAATACATTCTGCTGCTTCTCCCGAGTACGGGGATACCACATGTGTGGGACTTTTTGGGAGTCTAGTCGCGCACGGCACCCCGAAAACCAATCACCACCTTCAGGATTTCTAAGGGTGCAAATTTTTGATTTAACTCCTCACTACCTATCACAGTTTCGAAGGCCATAAAATGCCAAAATAGCACAAAACCCCCCCAAATGACCCCATTTTGGAAAGTAGACACCCCAAGCTATTTACTGAGAGGCATGTTGAGTCCATGGAATATTTTATATTTTGCCAAAAGTTGCGGGAATATTACAAACTTTTTTTTTTTTGCACAAAGTTGTCACTAAATGATATATTGCTCACACATGCTATGGGCAGAAGTCAAATTACACCCCAAAATAAATTCTGCTGCTTCTCCCGAGTACGGGGATACCACATGTGGGGGACTTTTTGGGAGCCTAGTTAACTAGCTACCTAGCGACACTAGCGACACTGATGCAGCGTTCAGAAAAATTATCGCTTAGTGACACTGGCAAAAGGGGGTGAAAGGGTTAACTAGCGGAAATCAGGGGGTTAAAACCATTATTGGGTAGTATATCGGGGTACCTAGCGCTATAAAAACCTGGCGGTGAACCTAAAAAAATAACTAGCTACCTAGCGACTGTAGCGACACTAATGCAGCGATCAGAAAAACGATCGCTTAGTGACACTGGCAAAAGGGGGTGAAAGGGTTAACTAGCGGCAATCAGGGGGTTAAAAACATTATTGGGTAGTATATCGGGGTACCTAGCGATATAAAAACCTGGCGGTGAACCTAAAAAAATAACTAGCTACCTAGCGACACATGCAGCGATCAGAAAAATGATCGCTTAGTGACACTGGCAAAAGGGGGTGAAGGGGTTAACTAGCGGCAATCAGGGGGTTAAAAACATTATTGGGTAGTATATCGGGGTACCTAGCGCTATAAAAACCTGGCGGTGAACCTAAAAAAATAACTAGCTACCTAGCGACTGTAGCGACACTAATGCAGCGATCAGAAAAACGATCGCTTAGTGACACTGGCAAAAGGGGGTGAAAGGGTTAACTAGCGGCAATCAGGGGGTTAAAAACATTATTGGGTAGTATATCGGGGTACCTAGCGATATAAAAACCTGGCGGTGAACCTAAAAAAATAACTAGCTACCTAGCGACACTAGCGACACATGCAGCGATCAGAAAAATGATCGCTTAGTGACACTGGCAAAAGGGGGTGAAAGGGTTAACTCTAGGGGCAATCAGGGGGTTAAATCTTTATTGGGGGGTGATAGGGGGCTACCCTGGACCTAACACTAACTGTCCTGACAGTTTTTACTGTCACAACTGACACTGAATGCATTGATCAGTAAAGAAATGATCAATGCAATCAGTGACACTGTGACTGGGGGGGGAGGGGGGGCGGGGGGGGGATCGGGGGGCGATCGGGGGGGGTTTGTGTGCCTGTGTGTACCTACATGTCAGTGTAGTGTTCGTGCAGACTTACTTTTACTCTTCTCCTCGTAGTCCGGTCAAAAAGACCGCCCCGAGGAGAATGACATCACTTCCTCCTTCCTGTGTAAACAATACACAGGGGAGGAAGCTTCTCATTGGCCAGGAGCGATCCAGAGGGGGTGGCCGAAAACGAACGGCCATCCCCTCATCACGGAGCGCTCCTGGACCGAATCGGACCGCCGTATCCAGCGGGAGGGGGTCCGATGGGACCCCCCACCCGCTGGAAGGCAATCACGTAGATGTACGTGATTCTGCCTGCCTGTGCCATTGTGCTGACGTACAATGGCAATACGGCGGTCCTGAAGTGGTTAAAGAAACCAGTGGGGAGATGATTTGAGATTTGTGACAAGGTGCATTATCATACTGGAAGTAGCCATCAGAAGATGTGTACACTGTAGCCATAAAGGGATGGACATGGTCAGCAACAATACTCAGGTAGGCTGTGGCATTTAAATGATGCTCAATTGGTACTAAGGGGCCCAAAGTGTGCCAAGAAAACATCCCCCATACCATTACACCACCACCATCACCAGTCTGAACCATTAATACAAGACAGGATGGATCCATGTTTCATGTTGTTTATGCCAAATTCTGACCCTACCATCTGAATGTCGCAGCTGAAATTGAGACTCAAGAGATGGGGCAACGTTCTTCCAATCTTCATGCAATTTTGGCGAGCCTGTGTGAATTTGTAGCCTCAGTTTCCTGTTCTTAGCTGACAGGAGTGGCACCCAATGTGGTCTTCTGCTGCTGTAGCCCATCTGTTTCAAGGTTCAATGTATTGTGCATTCAGAGATGGTATTCTGCATACCTTGGTTGTAAGATGTGGTTATTTGAGTTACTGTTGTCTTTCTATCATCTCAAAACAGTCTGCCTACAACAAGGTTTTTTTGTCCACACAACTGTCGCTCACGGGACATTTTCTTTTTTCGGACCGTTCTCTGTAACCCCTAGAGATGGTGTGCACAAAAATCCTGTCACTTCCTGTCGAGTATCTTGTGGCCATTTCCTGGTGCTGGAAGGCATGCTGACTCTTGGAAGGGCAGCATTGGTGTACCCAGGGCCGTCTTTAATATTGATTGGACCCCGGGCAAAAAAATTTTTGGGGGCCCCCTCCCAATTTCACTCTCCACCTGCTCTGAGACATACAATAAATAGAAGCTGGACTTAAAATCTGTTTACAGTATCAGATCAGGCAGCAATTGTGATTGCTTGCCAGAGGTTACAGCATATCATTACTGCTTACTGACTGGTTGCTAGAAGTTACAGCACACATTACGGCTCACTGATTAGTTGCTAGAGGTTACAGCAAATGATTTCTGCTTGTTAATTAATTGCTAGAGATTACTGTACAGTAATACTGCTCACTGATTGCTAGAGGTTACAGCACATCATCTTCTCACTTCAGGGAAGCATGATATACATATGAATGCCACCTTTATTTACATATCAATGCAGATGGCCACAGCTCTTTGCTTAGTAATGCCGCTGCTATTTACATATGAATGTCAGTTATTTACATGTAAACACAGGGTCTGCAGGTGAGTCATCTGTACACAACAACAGGGCTAAAACTTCAAGGGACAAGGAAATTTAAACTGGGATATTTGGCAAGTATGAGGCAGCTGCTTTGGGTCCCTCAACAATGACAGGGCCCAGGGCAGCTGCCCCTTTTGCCCTGCCTTAAAGACGGGCCCTGGGTGTACCCTGCTTGAGGCTGTATATGTTGGCAGCACTGGAAAATAATTAAAAATAAAAAAAAATTGATTTTTTCTTTTAGCTGCTATTTCGGGTAATAAACCTATTGCACTATCACCATTGTTATACTTTTTTTTGGGTACGTGGTTATCCACGGAGGAGATCAGGAGTAACTATTGGTTCTAAAGGCTTGTTAAATTTTGATGCCTGGTGGGTGTTCATCTGTCACACACTGTGGTGGAGCACATATGAGCTAATATTGGCACACTATTCACTTCTGAGCACGGTGTTTGGAGGACTTTTGAGAAGAAGATCTTCAGTTTTTTGGGATATTCCGGACTTTATAATTCTTCTCTTTTTTTTATAATATTCTTATTTTTTGCACATACAAATTGTGAAGATTTATATATTTGTTCAAGGATTATATTATCTTTTATGGATATTTTTATGTAATACACTATGTGATTTTGTGGTTGCACAATAGTGCCTTATGCCCCGTACACACGGTTGGATTTTACGATGGAAAATGTTCGATGGGAGCTTTTTGTCAAAAATTCCAACCGTGTGTAGGCTCCATCGGACATTTTCCATTTGAATTTCCGTCATTCAAAATTTGAGATCTGGATTTCAATTTTTCCGACAACAAAATCGTGTGTACACAATTCCGACGCACAAAGTTTCATGCATGCTCGGAATCAAGCAGAAGACCGCATTGGCTATTGAACTTTATTTTTCTCGGCTGGTCGTATGTGTTGTACGTCACCACGTTCTTGACGTTCGCAATTTCCAGCCAACTTTGTGTGACCGTGTGTATGCAAGACAAGTATGAGCCAACATCCGCCGGAAAAAATCCATAGATTTTGTTGTTGGAATGTCCGATCAATGTTTGATCATGTGTACGGGGCATTACTTTTTTGTTATATTTTATGCACATTGAAAGGAGAGATCGCTGGTATCGCGACCACCGGCCACGCTCATCGGCTCCGGCATCACGCACACGCCCCCTACAGCTCTTAAAGCAGCGTGCCATGGCTGCGATTTGTCCAGGGGAGCCAACCTGTCACAGTGTAACTGCGGCAGCTGTTCCCTAAGTGGTTAAAAAAGACCTCCACAAGGCTCAAATCATCCCATAAAAAACATCAAGGACAGTGTTTGTACAAGTTTTATATACATGGTGGTGATACCAAATACCATAAATGACTGTACATTTCAAATAGTTCAGTTATGCCGCATCAACACGACCGGACTTTCCGGCAGAAAAGGTCCAATTGACTTTCAACGGAGTTACAACGGACTTCCAAACCAACGGACTAAAGTCCATTCAAAAGTCCATTCGTTTTGAATGTGATGACGTACGACGGGACTAAAAAAAGGAAGTTCAATAGCCAGTAGCCAATAGCTGCCCTTGTGTCATATTTGGTCTGTCGGACCAGCATACAGACAAACGGTTTTCCCAATAGCAATTGAATCTGTCGGACAGATTTGAAACATGTTCCATTTCTAGAAAAACAAACAAAAATCTGATTATCCCACACATTCCGTAAGACCTATTCTGCCGGAAACTCCGGTCTTGTATATGTGGCATAACAGTTTTGTATGGAAAGGGAACCCCAACGCATTTCAAATATCTGTAAGTTATCTTCATCAGGGATAGCTATCCCCACCCTGTAATGTAGAAAAGGCTGCTAATAATTTGCATTCTACATTCGTACATCATAATACATAATTCCAAAGCTATATATTTAACATCTGCCAGTCTCCATGTAGAGCTCAAAAGTCCTCCACCCAGCGGGCGCTTATAGAATCACCCAACAGGACCACATATCTTTTTGATTCATATACATAACCCCTTAGGGCTGAGGGCTTTACCTATCTCTCAATACCGTATTTGCTTCCAACTCCAGTCTCTGGAGGGATTTTTCCTTGTTGGACAACTCAGCCCTTGGGGGTTATATATATGAATTAAAAAGATATGTAGGGTGATTCTATAAGCGAATACTCTCATTGGTGTTTTTATGGGATGATATGAGCCTCATGGAGGTCTATTTTAGAATTGGGAACAATAAAAATTTATATTTTTATACCATATTTTTTTGTTACATTATTTGCCATGTAAAAGTCCCACAAAGAGGCATATTGGAGTATTCTTGAATTAGGCTGAACTCTACTAGGCACAAAATTGTTCATTTATTTTATATTCCTCAATGGCCACAAAGGATTGAAATGCACTTTGTCTTGCTTTGCGAAGAGCAGTGACATAATTACTGTGTTGTACATACGTAGCTTGCACAGAGAGCAGAGATGTGGAAGGAACCCAGCAGGCTCCACCCACTATCGTCTGCCTATAGAAAACTACAGAAGGGGCGGAGACAAGACCAGTCAGCCTACAAAAGGAGCGAGAGAGCAGCAGTGACTGGTCTTTACTACAGGAAGCTAACGCTATAAATAGTGGGTGTAGACTATGAGTAAATGAAAGGGGCTCTAGAAAAATCTTGTTTTATATTTTGCTTCCATAGAGATGTGAACATCCTAAACTCATGCAAGACTTGGACTAGGAGGTCAGGTTGTCTTATGCAAAAAAAACTTGTTGGTTGGCACATTTCCCTTTTCAAACCACTTCTAGTTCATAAAACAGGCGTTTGATGTAATAAACTGGGGTGCTGGATTTCCCAATCTTCATGTTACATGATTCAGTTCTAGGAGTGGGTCCTCTAGAGCAGGGATCTCCAAACTTTCCAAACTAAGGGCCAGTTTACTGTCCTCCAGACTTCACGAGGGCCAGACTGTGGCCATTGGGAGTAGAAATTGTCCTGGTGTCAGAGGGAATAAACAATACATCTTTGGTATTAGGGGGAGGAATATTGCCCTATCGCTGGTGCCCCATCATTGGAATAGTCCCCCATCATTGGTGTCAGTGGGATTAATAGTGCCATATCGCTGGTGTCAGTGGGAGGCATAGTGCCCTATTGTTGGTGTCAGTGGGAATAATAGTGCCCCATTGTTGTTGTCAGTTTGAATAGTACTCCACTGTTGGTGTCAATGGGAGAAATAGAGCCCCATTGTTGGTGTCAGTTTGAGGAATAGTGTTTTGTATCAGTGGAAGGAAAAGTGCCCCAAGGGCCAAATAAAGACAAGCAAAGGGCCGCAGTTTGGAGACCCCTGCTCTAATGGTTTTCTATGTGCCCTGTTCACATTTGAATGCAGCCTCTGGGTGAGTTGCAATGCAGTGCAGAAATCTACAACATGTCAGTATTTTTCTACTCCACACCCGCCAGTCCTTTTCTCTACATTACAGCTGAGCTGTGATGTATCAAAACAAATGAAATGTAACACTGTGACATTTTAATAAATGGAAAAAAAACAGGACTCTGCGCTTTACAAGTGCAAGGCACGTCCTGCCAGAACAGATATTTCATGCATGATAAATTGTGGCATTTTACCATGCATGAAGTGTGAACAAGCCTGTAAACTAGCAAAGCAAAATGTATTTTATTTATTTTTTTGGATGGAGGAGAGAAGGGTTATACCCTCTTTCAGCTTTTTTTTCATTGTGTTTCTTTAGGGACACTTCCTGTTCCATAGTCTAAACAGGAAGAGGGAGAAAATCCTCCCAAAGTGAGGAAATTCCTTGTTGTCACCAGAACTAGTGTCCCCATTAGAAGATTTCCCTTTATTACTGTTCTGGTGACATCCCAAAATTTAGGATTTTCTTGCAGTTTCATTTTTGGTGTAAAGAGGACAAATGGAAAGAGTGAATCTTCCTAATGGGAGTACAGATAGCAATAAAAACCTGACAGGTGTTCAAATCCCTCTCCACTCTATCCAAAACTAAAAACAAAAACAAAACAAAAAAAAAAAATCTAAAGCCCAACTGTAGCCAGGAAAGGGCTAGAATCTCTGTCAGGTTTTGACTGCTATTTGGCTATGTCACTTTTGGAGAAATGAACAATCACTTTCTGTTCTGATAAAGCAAAAACATTTATAGTAGAGTTGGGAAGAGTTGAACTTCTGATACTGTTTTTATTGCTGTTGGTGCTGTCCTGGTAACAACCTTGTCCTGGTGTTAGAGGAAAATCTTTCAATTGGGGTCACAGACATAAGTAAAATCTCATAGAAATGTGTATCTTCTCGATCTTTGGTGTAAAGTTTTAACTGATATTGTATTGCTATCTGAAAGCATAAAAATACTATAAGGGCTCATGCACAGAGGTGTATCAGAATATAACAGGCAAAAAATCCAGCGTAACTAATGCTTGTTTTGTCACACAATTATACATTTTTAACCCCTTAAGTACTGGATATTTTCGGCCCCCTCCTGCCCAGGCCAATTTTCAGCTTTCAGAGCTGTCACACTTTGAATGACAATTACTCAGTCATGCAACACTGTGCTTGAATTAAATTTTTATAATTTTTGTAGAAAAAGAACTTTCATTTGGTGGTATTTATTCACCACTGTGTTTTTTTCCCAAATAAACGAAAAAAGACCAAACTTTTTAAAAAAGAAAAAAGTTTTTCTTAGTATCTGTTTTAAAAATTAGCAAACAAGTGTTTTTCCTCTCCACTGATGGGTGCTGATGAGGCTGAACTGATGGGCACTAATGAAGCAGCATTGATGGGCACTGATGATGCAACATTGACGGAAACTGATGCTACAGCACTGATGGGCACTGATAAGCTTCACTGATGATCAGGGCATTATGGGGTTGATTTAATAGGCAAAAGGCAAACAGACAAGTGCAGTTGCTCCAGAGCTTAGAAAATGAGGTAAAGCTTTACTTTGCAAAGAATACCCAATCACATGCCAGGAAAAAAATTTAATAAAAAAATTAGCTTGCACATGATTAGATTATGAAAGTCAGCAGAGCTCTCCCTCATTTACTAAGCTTTGGAGCAACTGCTTTTGCAAAGTGATCAGTCTATTTGCCTTTAGTAAATCAACCCCTGTGTGTCAGAGTATATAATTTACTCACTGTGCCCCTCACAGATCGTCTCTCCTTTCCTCACATGCTGTGAGGAAAGGGGAGCCGATAACTAGCAAAGGCAATTTATTCTGTTTACATCTGTTACAGCTGTGATTGGACATAGCTGATCACATGGTAAAGGGCCAATGTGATTGGCTCTTTACCCAGATCTGTGACCTGCTGTGTCCAAGGCACACAGCGATCCCAGAGCATGCCCAATGCATGCTTCTGGGGTTGCACAGGAGCTGTGCACATGGGAGGACGTCCAGAGACACCCTCCTAGATCTAGGAAGCCATATTGTAGTTCAGCCCTCAAAAATTCACCTGATAGCATTTTGCGAGTGAATTTTGAGGGCTGGCGAGGAAGGGCTGCCTGGGAGTGAGGGGTGGCGAGCACCGCCGGCCAGCGGGTTGTATTGGAGTCCTTTACCCAGCAGAGGGGAAGAGAGAAAAGAGAGCTGGCTGGATGATCATTTCATTTCAATAACCGAGTATTCCCCGCACTCGCTGTCACACACAGCCCCGCCCTCCTGGTCCCAGGGAATTTGATAGACAGATCACCCATCCAACCCGGGACAAGTGATGTGTATCAAAGTTCTGAGGCCAGAGGGGTGGGGCTGTATGGGACACAAGCAGCGGGAACAAACAGCAATTGAAATCAAAGCTGTTCCAGTGATGCCCCTCTGCGCTCTCTCATCATCCGGCCAGCAATGTCCTTCTCCTCTGCTCCGCTGCATGATGAACACAGGTAGGCAGCACGATGAACATGGGCAGTCTGCATTGGTGGACACGGGTGAGGCTGCATTGGTGGACACGGGTGAGGCTGCATTGGTGGTCACGGGGGAGGCTGCATTGGTGGACACAGGGGGGGCTGCATTGGTGGACACGGGTGAGGCTGCATTGGTGGACATGGCTGAGGCTGCATTGGTGGACACGGGCGAGGCTGCATTGGTGGATAAGGGTGAGACTGCATTGATGAGCATGGATAAAGCTGCTTAATTCTGCATTTAAGGGTAATTTCATGAGATAATTTATGAGGGTGTGTTTGGGGGTGGAATTAGGGGCACGGAAAGGTAGGGGTTGGGTGGGGCAACTGGTGGTGAGTAATCCTTGAGGCCTGGCTAGTAGCTCAGGGCTTGAAATTTCTAGCACTGTAGTAGCCATATATCGGCTATAAACCAAGCGGCAAGTGGTTGAAGGTGTAGAGTGTTTCGAAGCATATGCATGTAAACTAATTTTCTTCCTAAAATATAATTTTTTTTCTAGCCACTAGAGTGCATTTACAAGTGTTTATATGCAGACGCCCACCTCCCTTTTCTAAATGCAGCTCTTCCGGGCCAGAGTAGATCGATTCTCTGTGATGGCAATGAACAATAAGAATCACTGTGGTCAAACCCGTAAGCATTACACAGGGAAGAGGGAAAAGAGCGGGGATTTTAAATCCTCAGACCACTAAACCAGCTGTGGGGACACAGCTCAACAATGGTACAGAACAGAGGTAAGTACAGTCGGAACCGTGAGGGTGGGGAGGGCTGTGGTGCCAGTCCACCTTTACATATTTTCTGTAAAGGTGAACTAACACTTAAAGGCTTCATGCACTTGGCGTAGCAGAAAATTCCAGCACAAAAGAGTGTTCATTTTGGGGCCTTAACAGATGTGTAGCATTTAGAAATGTATGTGTGTTAAACTAGAATATTGTTATTTTGGCCACTGGAATTCATTTAATTTGTCACCTAGGTTTATGTGTGTTTATGTGTAAGTCGTGTCAGTAAACTCCTCTCTGAATGCAGGTTTGGGACTAATAAATATGGGCCTAAATACCACATTATATGTGGACATATTGGCTAAAATAGTGCTCAATTCCGAGGCATAAACAAAATGAAAAATTTCTCCAAACGTGGCATGAGCCGAGGGCCCCATGCCACTAAGGAGCCCCATCAGGGTTGCCAGCCTCAATAAAACCAGGGACAGTATGTAAAAATCTGTATTTTTTTTAAAAATCCCAAGATTATAGCTGCCCCGCCTCTTCAGTACCCTTTCAGTGTGTGTATGTGTATTCTGTGTGTGTATACTTTGTGTGTGTATATTGTGTGTCTATGTGTGTATACTATATGTGTGTGTATACTGTGTGGCCCCATAATCTATTGCCTGGGGGCCCCATAATCTTCTATTGCCGGGGTACCCATAATCTTCTCCTATTGCCCAGGGGCCTCATGAGTTGTCAGTCCCCCCCTGTGCATAAGTCCTTAGTGAAACCTAAAGGATTCTCCCTGCATTCCTATTGTTCTTTACTGGTAAGTACTTTAGTGTTTCTCTGTGTACTTGAGCATAATATAGAGATGGAAACACTAAGAGCGTGGAAAGCTGTTAACTACTAGCGTATGGCCAGAACCACCATATTTGGTCATTGGAATGTTTCCACGCAGCCCTGTGACATTTCCAAGTCCTTCAACCATACCTTTTGTGGAGTCTCACATTTTACCATACCTTAGATAGGATGCTAAACATATAGACGCTGATTTGGAAGCTGGGATATATTTGCCACCAAACCTTCAAAGCTTATCGCCTTTCACACACTTGTCACTTGTCACAATGAGCGTTTGCTTTGCTTTGTGTTCCCTTTCTATAAAGAACATAGTTCAGATGGGATAAGAGAGAAAAGAAATCTCCAAAAGGAATTTCATTTTGTACCAGGAATAGAAGGTTGACCTGCAGATACAAGAGGGAGCACACAAGAAACAAACCAAGAATTAAAATGACATTAACTCCTGTTCTTGGCTAAGGCTAGCATTCACGTGACAAGCTCTGGAGCAGATCGCCGACCTAGAAAAAAAAACGCAGGCCTTTTGGGTTTTCTTTATCAAGGCTTTTTTTTTTCTGATTTCAATGCATTTCATTATAAAAGAAAAGATCCAGATGTATTAACTGCTCTTGTCTCTTGGATTGTATCTTTTTTTTTTTTTTTTTTTTTTATAATGCTTGGCCAAGATGAATATATAAAGGTTTTAATATTTCTTCATTTTATAGCAGAGGATGAAAAATGATCAGATATCTTTTCACAACCTTCAGTTAATCAGGAAATATTCTTCTCTGTTTTAATTTTAGAAGAAAGATATTTTTTTTCTGGCAAAGCATATAACTGAATCGCACCTGAGGTGTTTAGGAAATAGTGTCATCATACCACCAATTTATTTGTTTTAGTTTTAAATGCAGTAACCCAAAGAATCCATTTTGTACCTGTCCTTCAGCGAAGTTCGATTTGATTGGTTGCTATGGTTTACTGTGGGATTTTCATATAAAGAATGTGTAAACCTTTACATACTGTAGACTCAATGAAGTGACTGGCCTCATGTGATACACAGAGATTAAACAAATCATCCTACATATGTTGTACCTGTGTATCTACAGTCTTCTCTACATCTGCTCAGTCCAGAAATATAAAGCTTGTCTGACAGTTCAGAAAAAAAGCGGGGGTGGGGGGGGAGCTGAAGTTACACTCTGAAGAGCTGAGTTAGGAGACACCTCCCCTCACACAACTCACAGGAATAGACCTAAGGCTGTGAATCTGCTGAAGGTCCCTCCCCTGTCACCATTTTTCTCTTGGAGTCTGTAAAACTTGTCAAAAGTTATTCTTGCTTCCACCTCCCCATACAAAGAGAAGCCAAGTTTGCCCTACTACATTGCCCAATTCCAGCCTGTTTGCCTACCAGTGGAAGCTCGCTTCCTTTCTATTTCCTATCTATTTTTTTCACCCAAGAGATTGATTGCCCAAGCTTGGAAGAAACCACCTGTCCCCTTCCAGGGAGTAAGAGATCACATGACCACGTTGATGTTTAAAGAACAGATGTCTAGCATCCGCAACAACACTCATAAGTTCCTGAAGGTTTGGGAACCATGGCTGACTTATGCCTTTCCTACTCTCCCCCCAGCTAGTTTGGGTCACCTATGATGGACGGCCTTGATGTTCCAGAGGCCCCCTCTCTAGGCCTCTAAACCACTTCCTCTCTAGCTTTCTTCACTCTCTCCCTGGCTCCCTACTCTTCGGGTGTGCATTCTCTCTTTCCTTAAGCCCCATCTTTCTGTCTACCTTCCTCCTGGTTTTTAATCTATCTCTTCTTTTTTTTAGATTTGTATAGGCCATAAATTGCACCAATGTATGGATATTGGTGGGCCTAGTGGATGTGCTGTTATTGTAGGGATCTTCCATAAGACCCCTTGGCCCTCATGGGCATTATGAATAGGCCTATCTCATGTTGTTACACTGGTTCTTGTTTTAATACCGCTGCATTTTTTCTGTGTAATCTAACTTTTGTTACCACTGTCAATGCTAGCCCCTTTGAGGGTAGAACAATAGCATGCTAACTACTTGTTAAACTGAATAAAAATGATTGAAATACAAAAGTGATCCATGCTGATATCAGAGGAACGAAGTAGCAGACAGAAATGTCACTTAGTGCACATATTTGAGACAAGTAGACACTATAGAGGGATATGCTTTGTTAACATTTCATATCTGAGGTTTACAACCACTTTAAGTGACACCAAAATATATAATTTTTCTCCAAATATAATCCATAATCATCTCCCACTTGTTGGTCCTGCAATCCATATTACATTGAACATTGCCTTCTGGGTAAGCATGGGTAATGTCACATGTACCCCGTGTACTCAGAAGTCCAAGTTTGCTCTCCAGCTTCTAGCTACAGATCAGGAAGTTGAGAGCAATATAAATAAATGCTTTCAAAGAGGAACTTCACCTTTACCTTACAACTAGGGTGTGCAAACTTTTTAAGCACAGGAACAGTTTTCTGTCCTTCAGACTTTAGGAAGTAGAAAATGCCCCAGGCTTGGTGGTCAGTGGTGGGGAAAAAATTACCTAACGTCTGTTGGCAATAGGAAGTATTGGTATTGGTGAGAATAATAATCTTCATTGTTGGTGTTAATGGGAGGAATGGTGCCCCATCATTGATATCAGTGGAAAAAATAATCCCTATCTCCCCATCATTGGTGTCATTGGGATCATTGGTGTCAGTGGGAGGAACAGTACCCCATCTCTGGTGTCAGTGGAAGGCATAGTGTCCCATCATTTGTGTCAGTGTAGGGAATAGTGCCCCATCATTTGTGCCAATTAAATAAATAGTGCCCCATCTATGGTGTCAGTGGAAAGAACAGTGCCCGATCATTGGTGTCAGTGAAAGGAATAGTGTCCCATCTTTGGTGTCAGTGGGAGGAATAGTTCTCCATCTTTGGTGTCAGTTGAAGGAATGGTGCCTTGTATCAGTGGGAGGAATAGTGCCCAAACGGCCACATCTGGCCCACAGGCCGCAGTTTGGAATCCACTGCCTTACAACAAAGACACCGTTAGAAATGTTTAGTAATAATCTACAAAAAGATACTTATAGGTAATTGCCTTATTTTTGTTTTCTATATATACCTTTATACCTTTTATACCTCAATGTTTCTTTTCCTACCCATTCTTCTCATGGTGGTTATTTTTGAAATAAATCCATTTCCCTATATTTCCTGGAGCTCTCTCTGGAACTCTGGGTCTGCCTCAAGACAGTGTACATCATCTGACAGGGGAGGAAAAAGCTTTTCCCCTGAGATCCCCAAGTTTTAGGTTCCAGGTGAGATTTCCCAGGAAGTCACTGGTGATATAGCCACCCCAGAATGCAGCTGTGAGGCCAGGGCTACATCACCAGTGTTCCACTCAACCAAGGCAGTAGTCTAAAAGTAACTGTAAGTAAAAGTAAAACATGTTTGTTTATGAATATAAGAGGAGGCAAAGTTCTGATTTAAGAATCCCTGCAGTAAAGTGAACCTGTACTGTGCCCAGTATGAGGAAGGTACAGGTCCACTTTAAGAAAAGGAATACTTTATTGAATAAGTCTGTAAAACTTTTCCTTGGACAGTAATGGTGACATTATTTATAGCAGGAAAGGAGTGAAATCCTTCATGTCATTCAGTTTGAATGAGTGCCAAGATATAATTCATAACTGTCAGTGGCATGCCGATAACCTTGTAGAGTTATCTTTGTGTTCTACAAGCTTTAACTTTCAGTAGGATGCCTAGGAAACACATAAAGTTATACAAATTTGGATACCCCTATATAATACAGCGGGGATACATTATTCCCAATATTATAATATGTTTACACACATAATAGAAGAGGAGCATGCATATATTTAGCCAGTGATCGGTGTTGCAAGACGAATGCCATAGTATACATAGTTATTTACTGCATAGTCAGTTTTTATATTTAGCATAGGCTGTGTGCTGGTTTTATCCTCCTAATTAAAGATGGCATTTTATATCTAGCATACGTAACAATTTCACCACCAAAGCATTGTATACGTAACTGTTCTTTAATCTGTAATGCTTTTTGCACTTTGACCATTGGTGACACACAAAATAAGCCAATTCACTTCATTCCTTTCTGACAAAGGGACCTTAGCATGTCTGTGCTACCCCATTTACTGCCCAGGCCAGCTATTGGTTCAGGTATCAGATGGCAGCACATTGACAGAAGCATACCCATAGGAAAACTATTGTGAAAGCTTATGGGGTTTCCACATGATTAGGGAGAGTTAGAAATGCGCACATGTTCAGCTGCGCTTGGTGGAAAAAAATTTAATCCCAGGCTGTTATTAACATTTTCCTACAATTCCACAAGGTGAAAGAAATGTAAAAGGGATCATTATAAAGTAGGACAAACAGGGTAAGCATTTAGATTGAAGAAGAACCTTTAGGATCATAATCAACTAAATACGTTGTGCTTTAAATGCTGAGTTTATAAGTGGCCATGTTCATGCATGTTTCTGTGCAATAATTAATGTCTTTGAATGTCCAAAATGCATCTTAAAGTGGAACTAAACATTCCTATCCTTTTCAACCAAGGGAGCTGCCATCTTGGCTTCTGTTTGATTTGTAACTGCCATGATGCAACACATGTTATCAGTTATGACTCCACCCATTTGATGGTTTGACAGTTTGGTTGAGGGCACAAGCAAATGTGACAGTTAGCATTCCTGGCATTCCGGGAATATAACTGTTTTTTGAAACTGCTAAATCAATGGGTTTAGTTCCACTTTAAACAGGAACTAAACCCTTCTATTCTTTTCAGCCAAGGAAGCTACCAACTTAGCATTTGTTTGATTTGTAACTGCCATGATGCTGCACATGTGATCAGTTATGACACCAGACATTTGATGGTTTGACAGTTTGGTTGAGGGCACAAGCAAATGTGACAGTTAACATTCCCAGCATGCCTTGAATATACTGTAACTGCTTTTTGAAACCATAAAATTGATGGGTTTAGTTCCGCTTTAATAGAAACCTACACTATGAAGGAGGCTACTGCTGTCTGACCTCTGAAAATGTTCACTGCTTGGCTGATCCTGGCTACAATACTCTGGGAATTATTGATGGTTGGATTGAACCAATTTTGTCAGCTCCCATGGAAAACTGTCACATGATCACATCTCCACCAGCCCTCTCAGCAGTGCCTGGGTCATTCCCCACCCTGTAGTTGCACATACGATGGGTGGGAATACTCATGACAGCATTAACCTAATATGAATAAATAAAGCTGCAAGACCAGAGGAAGAACAAGAAAGATGGCGCCATCTTTGTCCAGGCATTATCCAGAGTCACTGTCTACTTCTTGGACTGAGATGCCAGTTCAGTGATAGTTGAGGAAGTCTTATACCTCATTCACACAATCAGATTTTCCGACAACAAATGTTGGATGTGGGCTTGTTGCCTTTCCACCAACAAATGTTAGCTAGCAGGTTCTCACATTTTTCCACCAACAAAACGTCGGAATTTGCAGATCGTGTGTACACAAGTCCGCCACACAAAAGTCCACACATGCTCGGAATGAAGCAGAAGGAACCGCACTGGCTATTGAACTTCCTTTTTCTTGGCTCATCGTATGTCTTGTATGTCACCACGTTCCCACATTCGTAATTATTGGCCAACATTTGTGTGACCGTGTGTATGAGAGACAAGTTGGAACCAGCAACCTTCAAACAAAATTCCATGTTTTTTTTGTCAGAAAGTCCAATCGAGTGTACGGGGCATTAAAAGAACCATACCTCCATCTATTGACTGGGAGTGCGCACAGTTGTAGGAGAGTCCCTAGTGGAGAGGAGGTTTTGGAGTATCCACAGATTGGGAAACATACAGGCACAATTTCTTTTGATTGGTATGAGTTTTGAGAGCACATTGGTTTTACCATAAGAGCACATTTATATACAGTACAGTGTTGGATTTTTATGAACACTATTTTGTATGATTGGACATTTCTAGTTTATGATAATATTATATATTGCAATATGAATTCGTTTTATGTTCATGTGTCGTTTTATATACTACTATGAGCATATATACACTATGTTGTGAAAAGTATTGGGAGGCCTGCCTTTACACGCACATGAAATTTAATGGCATCCCAGTCTTAGTCTGTAGGGTTCAGCTCTTCTGGGAAGCTGTCCACAAGGTTTAGGAGTGGTCCAAATAATTTGGTGGAGGGGGGGAATCATGGTGTGGGGTGGTTTTTCAGGGGTTGGGCTTGGCCCTTTAGTTCCAGTGAATGGAACTCTTAAGGCTTATGCATACCAAGGCATTTTGGACAATTTCATGCTCCAAACTTTGTGGGAACTGTTTGGGTATGGTCCCTTACTGTTCCAACATGACTGTGCACCAGCGCACAAAGCAAGGTCCATAAAGATATGGATCAGCGAGTTTGGGGTGGAGGAACTTGACTGGCCTGCACCTAGTCCAGACCTCAACCTGATAGAACATCTTTGGGATGAATTAGAGTGGAGATTGCAAGCCAGGCCTTCTCATGCACATCAGTACCTGACCTCATAAATGCGCTTCTGGAAGAATGGTCAAACATTCCCATAGACACACTCCTAAACCTTGTGGACAGCCTTCCTAGAACAGTTGAACCTGTTATAGCTGCAGTGGGTGGGCCAACGCAATTGTGAACCCAATAGACGAAGACTGAAATGTCAAGTTCATGTGAGTGTAAAGGCAGGTGTCCCAATATTTTTGGCAATATAAGATGTATGTTTCTATATGTGATTTAATTAGGCAGTCACTTTGGTCAGTGTACACAGTGAAGTGTTATTCACAAGTATTTATATATACTACTTTTCTGAATAGCACACTAAGCATTATTGATTATTCAAAGATCAGGGCTACACTAGTTTGCTTTTAAGCATTAAAGGGTCCATATAGTGAACTTGGTGTTGAGTTATTCACTTTAAAGTATAACTAAAAGGTAAAACTTGTTTTTTAGTTTTGGATAGAGAGGAGATGGGTCAGAATACTTGTCAGTTTCCATAGCTGTCGCTGCCCCCGTTAGGGAGATTTACTCTCCCTATTTGGTTTGTTTACCATTATCGCTGAAAATGAAAGTAAAAGAAAATGCTAAATTCTGGGTTGTCCCCAGAAAAGTATTAGCCCTTGAACACACAGTCGGAGATTCCGACGGAATGCTTCCTATTGGACCGTTTTGTCGGATATTCCGACTGTGTGTGGTCTGCATCGGACTGTTTCCGTTGGAAAATCTGACGGACCAAGTTTTCCAACTTGCCGGTAAAATTTTCAGACAAAATGCTTCTATTGGACATACTCTGATCATGTGTAGCCTACTCCGACGGACAAAGTGCCATGCATGCTCAGATCAAATTCCTAGACCAAAGCTATTGGCTACTAGCCTGAACGTAGTCCCGTCGTAACGAAATAACGCCATCACGTTATGTACAATCTGATTTTCCGACAACTTAGTCCGACCGTGTGTATGCAACATCACTTCTGGGCCTCTTCCGGAATTAATCCGTCAGAATTATTCCGACGGATTTGGTTGTCGGAATCTCTGACCGTGTGTACAAGAGCTAAGAGGGGAAATCTTCCAAAGGGGACACTAGTTCTGGGGACCAAGGAATTCCATTAATTTGCAGGGATTTCCTCTCACTTCCTTTTTGGCTACGGGACAGGAAGCGAAGGGAAATCTTTGCAATGGGATGGCGAGAAAAAATCTGACAGGGGTTATAACCCTCCCTTACTCTATCCAAAATGAAAAAAAAAGTTTTGCTTATAGTTCTATGTTAAAGTCATCACAGAGGACAAGAGGTTACTCTTTGCATTTGCAGGAAAAGAGATTTAATCTCCAAACATGGAAAGGGTTCTTGCCGCGTACACACGATCTGACTTTCCGGCGGACCAGAGACCGTTGGACAATTCGATCATGTGTGGGCTCCAGCGGACTTTTTCTTCCCAAAAATCCAGCAGACCTAGAAATATTTGTCTGCTGGACTCAGCTTTTAGCGGACAATCCGTTCGTCTGTGTGCTAGTCCGACAGACTAAAACCGATGCTAGGACAGCTATTGGCTACTGGCTATGAACTTCCTTATTCTACGTTATCACGTTCAAATCTGTCAGACTTTTGCAGTGATCGTGTGTGGCCAAATCCGTTAGTTTGAAAGTCCGACGGACCTCAGCTGCAAAGTCCGTCGGATTGTCCGCCGCACCAAGTCCGTCAAAGTCCAGTCGTGTGTAAGGGGCATTAGAGCTGTGAAAATGTCAAATAGACTCCCTCCAGAGGTGGTTCTGGCCTGCTCAGTAGATTTCTTTAAAAAAGGCCTGGATTCTTTCCTCAATGTACATAATATAACCGCGTACTAACATTTATAGGTAAAGTTGATCCAAGGAAAATCTGATTGCCTCTCGGGGGATCGGGAAGGAATTGTTTCCCCTGCTGGAGCAAATTGGACCATGCTTTGCTGAGGTTTTTTGCCTTCCTCTGGATTCACTCAGAAGGATTGTGTATATGGGATTGTATGATTTTATTTATTTATTTGTATGGGTTGAACTAGATGGATTTGTGTCTTTTTTCAACCTAACTACTACCTAACTATGTATGTAATATAGCCAAAAGGCCATGTTTGGTTTATGACATTAATCTAATATGGCCATGTGGTCATATTAGATCTATGATGTCACAAACATCCTCTGCCCTTTGTGCACGTTCAACTGTGATATGGGGAATGCCCCAGGTGTTGCTGATTGTATCGGAGGGAGTGCAATCATTTATCAACTCCCCACAACTTCAGTCAAACTGGATTTGGACCAGTTTGGACTTAACCCAGCTAATCCCTCCTCTTGATCAGCATGCTTGTTCCAAGTTAGCACCTTAAAGTGTATTTGCTCTTTTATAAACCCGGTGGTCCTGCCAGTTGTCCCTTGTCTGACCACACCAAGCACTAAAGCTTGTAGCTGCTGGCGTGGTCATTTAGCTTGCCAATATTTGCTCCTTGGAGATGCTGGATACACTGTTACACAGAGTGCCTATATCTCTATAGTCAGTTTACCAGGGAATTGGTGTTTTTACAAGGAGAGCTCACTTACCTGTCTCCATACATCCTTGTTTGAGGTTTAAATCAAGATAGGTCCTCGTAATCCAGTGTGGATGGACAGTGAGATATCTACAATAACTGAACTGGGCTTGTTTAATAATCAGTGAGAAGAATTTATAATGTATAAATAAACCATAACAACGAGTCAGCTTTTACCTAATCAGATCAGTACTTTCTGATTGGTCAGTAACTGTAATTTGTACTTCATCGTTGCTCCATGTGCTGCCTTATTTAATAATCATATATCAATGATCTCACTTATAATAAGTTTCTGTGAACTTTCTTAGATGTTCAATTTCTGTGTTATGAATTATATCTTACAAATTTGGCAGGATACGTGTGACAGTCGATGGCGAGTTTCTTCATTATATCTTTCCGCTCCAGTTTTTGGATTCACCAGAGTGGGATTCACTTAGACCCTCTGAAGAAGGGTTTTTTCAGGTAAATAGCTGCAATAGGCTAATGCATGGCTTTTGTTTTAAAGTGGATCTAGAATTCTTGTGTCATTGTTTAAAAAAAAAAAAAAAATCTGTATTTGGAAGCAGCTATATTTGATATTTACAGTTACATGCCATGTTTCCTGTTTACTGACGCTGTATAGTGATTATGCTTTTTTGTTTCTTTCTGGCAGTCTGCTCTGAGTGATTGGCATCTTGAAACATCTTCACCTTGCAACCTCAGTGTTTGTTAGGTAGGGGTGCTGTCTGTACTGCCTGTTGATGCCAATTAACGCTTAAGCTAGCCATAAATGGCTCAGTTTTTTTTTTCATTCAGCCAGCGGGCTGTGGTGACAGCAGGGGAGTTAGCTGGACTCCACTGTCAGAAAACACCAATTAGCAATGTAGCCTATAGACTATGACACCTGTGACTTCCTGCTATCTCACAGCCAGTTTCCCACTGCGCGCTACACTTTCTCAATGGTCCCGCAGTCTTCTGGGACATGTGGCATAATGCTCCAGTCATCACAATAACCTGCAGCCCAAGGATCACATGCGGCCTTTTGGTATATGATGTGTGGCCCTCAGACCTCAGCAGTTTGTCAGTCCAGTTTGTAGAAACATTGATTGGGGTAATAGCGTTGATGTCTACTAGCATCATGTAGCATGCTCCCAATTTCATATTGTCTTCTGCAGCATATCCTCAGCCAAACATGTACACAACATACACTCTCTAACTCTCCTTTTCATAAAGAGGAAGTAAACCCTGATGGGTTTTACTTCCTCTTTGTTTCCCTGCAAAGGTAAAGCATAATGGGCTACTATGCATTGCATAGTAGCCCATTATGCATCACTTACCTGACACAAGAGCCAGCGATGTCACCGCTGTCCCCTCTTCCACAAAGCGTCCATCTTCCTTCTGGGTATTGTAGCTCTGGCGCTGTGAATGGCCGAAGCCACGATGACGTCACTCCTGTGCATACGCGCGGGAGCTGCCACTAATGGCATGATCGCTGTTAACAGCGGCACGCTCAGTGCACCTGCGCGCCCCTGTCCACAGTGCATGCGCTGTAGACAGCGGTACCTAACATTTGCAAATATCTCCTAAACCGTGTAAGTTTATGAGATATTTCTTGCACCTACAGGTAACCCTTATTCTAGGCTTACCTGTAGGTAAAAGTGGTCTGTAAGGGTTTACAACCACTTTAATTGTTTCTGCCGTTTCTGACACTTGTATCAAGCATTTCATATATGGAACATTCTGTGTGGCCCTTTGAAGATGTCAGGGGTCACATGTGAGGCTCCCTATTGCTCATATGTTGGCAACCACTACCCAAGTGCATACTACTTATGTAGCTTCATTCATGACTGTATTTATGAGCCTTGGAGTCACAGGCCTTGCATACATTCATCTGTAAAAACCAATGACAGGATGTGGCTATACACTGGTAAACATGGATCTGAGTGTATACATGGGAACAGATACAGATGGACACCCCTGGACGCAGTGTGCATCCAGAGAAATACACATGTACGCTTTGTTTACCAATGTAAAGACACATCCTGTCATTATTTTTTATCTGTAGAGGTATGCAAGACCTGTGACTCCCGGGCTTAAAAATATGGCCGCATATACACTGTATGGCCCCCACTGCACCTGTGTGCATGAGCCCTTAGGCTTAGTTCACATTGGGGCAGCTTCAAAGTCGCCCCATACAGCTCGACTTTAGCGCCGCTTGCAAATGACTTCTTTCATAAAAGTCAATGCAAGCCACTCCAAATTCGCCACCCAAGTAGTGCAGGAAACTTTTTCTACTTGAGTCGCTCCGATTAGAATGGTTCCATTGCACTGAATAGAGTGCGACTTGTGAGGCAACTAATTCGTCTGATAAATCGCCCCAGTGTGAACTGGGCCTTAGATTTGACAGGTTGTGTTTGGTACACAGATGTGCTAATTAGTAATGGCACACAGAGCTCATTCATGCTGCATGTGTTTTCATTGGAAAAGGTATATACATTGAGGCAGATTTATTAAAGCAGTTGAGAATGTTCACACAATAAACAGCATAGAAATTCACTTTAATTATCCAGTCATATGCAGATGAAATAATTAAACAGGAATTTTCTTTTCACCTGATTGGATAATGAAAGTAAATCTTCACGCAATTTATTATGTGAACTTACTCAAATCTTTTTGTAATTTCATTGAGATGTAATGTTCTGCATGCTTTTACATGTATTTTAAATGCATTTTACATCCTTTGTCATCATTTTAATGAATTCTTATTGATGCTGAAAACGCTTATAAAAGTACAATTTCTCACAAAGTATATTTCCTCCCATTGCTTGGAGAGGATAAGGCACCTTTCACACAGGCATTCCATCTGTCCATTTTTCATCCATCCATTGATGGATAAAAAATGGACAGCAATGCATTTCTATAGGCAAATGGATGTAAACGGATGATCCGTCCGGTTCTTTTATTTTGTTTTAAATGGAACAAGTCTCTATTTTTTAAAAACAGAAGCAGACCTAAACAGAAATAAACTGATATATTCAGAATACTTTTTTAATCCCAAAGGGAAATTATTATAACATCAGTTTTTTTTTTATCTGTTTGTCCATCTGATTTTGCATTGGTTGTTAGGAGCCAGCACCCGCCAGAGTCCTAACAACCAATGACTTGTCCCTTCTGTCAGCAGCAGGGATGAGTCATATGATGTTAAAGAGCCAGCACAAACCAGCATTATAACAATCATGACCCATCCCTGCTGTCAACGGGGAATTCCACAATCGACGTGCAGTTCCTGATGAGAGAAAGAGCTGGGAACACACCGCTCAAAGCTACCTGTGAGGATCTGATGAGATGCTGAAGAGATACGGGTGCTTGCTTGGTCCACAGCCAGGGAAATCCAATGGCAACAAAGAAGAATGGTGCAGAACCTGGAAGTAAAATCAAGAGAATTTATTGAAAGTTCATAAAATCAAGCGAATATGACAAACATCAATCCAAAAAAGATGCTTAATTATCCCACAAGGGATGAGTAAGCATGTCTGTGTGAAACGCGTCCACTGAGCACCTTTTTTAAATCGATGTTTGTCATGTTCGCTTGATTTTATGTACTTTCAATAAATTCTCTTGATTTTACGATTTTACTTCTGGATGTGCCACCTTTCTTCTTTGTTTCCATTGGACGTGCAGTTCCCCCGACTAATCCATACCAGGCCCACAGGTCTGCTATGGATTTTGGGGGGGAAACCTCACCCCAGGAAACAAAAAAAATGGCGTATGGTCCACCCAAAATCTACACCAGGACCTTTTCTGAGCATGGAGCTCAGCAAGCCAGCCAAGAGGTGGTGAGCGTGCCCCCTCCTGAACTATACCAGGCTATATGCCTTCCATCGCTTAAGTAAACAAGGGGGTGGTATCACAGCGTGTTTATTTAAGTGGCTGGGGAAAGTGGAGCTGCCATTTGGCGTTAGCAAGCATCAGGTGCAATCAGGAGTCGGCAGCCCTCGTTTACCATGATTGACATGGAACCTACATCATTTTTAAATAGATTTTAATACTTGTAAAAAACTGTTTTGTGTTTTTATTTACAATTGTAATTGTTTTGGTAAATGGGTAGGAGTACTCATTCACATGGAGGGACCAGGATCTGTGGGCCCATTGTTAAAGAGGGCTTCCAGATCCTGATAAGTCAACCACGCACCCCCCACAACCACTAGCTTGGGCTAAGGGGAAGAAGACCTTGCTCCCCCTGGCAATGTACCCATATGGAGGAGGACATGTGTGTGTGGCCTTTATGGTTCGGGGGGGACTCTTGATTATCCCCTCCAATTTCTGGCCTGCCAGGCTGCATGTTGGAATAAGGGTCTAGTATGGACTTTGGGGGAGACTTAATTACTTTTTTGTTTTTTTGTTTTCTTTTTGGCATGAGGTCTCCCTTAAAATCCATACCAGACCTGAAGGGTAGGGGGAACTGCACACGTTTAGAAAAAAATAAATATTTGTTCACGTTCTGCTGGATGTAAAAATTGATGTAAACTGAACTGAACTGAAAACTGAATCTTTTTTTCTATGCATAAACCTGATTAAATGGATGATGCCCATGTGAAAGAAGCCTAAAGCTAAAAAAAAGTTAATTTCCAATGCCATGTAGTGCAGAAAGATGCATCAAAATAGAGACGGGGGGGGGGGGGGTTTACTAAAGCTGGTCCACACAGAATCTGGTGCAGCTTTGCATACCGGTAGTAAACAATCAGCCTCTAGGTTTTAATGTCAAAGCTTAGTCGTACTAGCTGACATTGGAAGCTGATTGGTTATTATGTACAGCTGCACCAGGTTGTGTGTGCTCCAGTTTTAATAAATCTCCCTCAATGTGTATGAGGTCAGGTTTTGATTCTATGAAGAGATCTGAGCATGGTACATTTTCCAAGTGGACTGGATTCTGAGAAACACTATAATAGAGAATGGTGAATGCACTTTGATAGAAACAATATATGTTTTAGAGTGACATTTTGTAATGTTGCAAATTATGTCATTTTGCAGGTAACTCTAACTGCAGAAACAAAGTGCCGATACATTACCTGGAGGAGGAAAAAACTGTATTTATTATTTGCCAAGCACCGCTTCATCTCAAGACTCTTTTCAGTGTTGATTAGGGGAGACATTGCAGATAAACTCTATGCATTAAATGAAAAGGTGTTTGTGGACAGTGGGTTCCGATTTGACATCCGATTACCCAACTATTATCACATGGCGTTACCACAGCAATCAAATACGACCACGCCTACTATTCGTGTTCAGGACTTTTCTACGAGGAGGAAAGCAGCCAAACAACCATAATAAACTCTACTACTTTCTTACTGGCATCCCAGAATGATCTGGGGATCGATTATGGTCAAGACTTCTCAGCCATTCAAAGTGCCACTAACTGCATTCATAATGAGCAGTTTTCATTCGTATTCAGTCTTTTTATAATGTCCAATGTCTATTGATCTCATTACAGATCATTTGAATAGGTACTGTATTTTAATAAAATAAATGTAGGCATTGCAAAAGCCATTGGTGTTACGTTACCCAGATTGCAGAAATCTATACGTGGGCCAATTACTGTGCCAGTTTTGAAGTAAATACACCATCAATTGCGACTTATATAGGGAAAACATGGCAGATCAGTTTCTGAGATAAATCAAATACAATGGATGGAAACTTGAATTATAGAATACTTTTATGTATCAATATATGAGGTCCTCCTATTTTTTATTAGTTTTTTTATTATTTAACACATGATCCAGTTGCAAAGGGAAAATTCATGGGACGCCATGCTGGCCTTCCCTTCTAAAAATGCTTGCCTGGGGTTCAAGGTGATCCAATAACTTCAATACTTTTAAGTTGCTAACTCAGAATAAGCTTGCAGATCTGGAGTTGTGACCTTATTCTGATAAAACAAAAAAAAAAAAGTTTTGATTACATAGATACACTTAGGTGTGTGGTCTTCAATGTTTGTGTTAGCAATGTAGATGGAAACCCGATGTGAGTTTATCTTCACGTTCTCTGCATACGTTTAGGGCAATAGAGTAATGTTTCTTTTACAAGGATATATAACTTCTGCCACACATTGCAACATTCCTGAAGAATGACTAAAATTCCTAAGCCATGAACCCTGTAAATGAAGACCAGCCTGCTGCCAAATAAGCCTTTAAACCAAAAATGTGCATGTTTTGGCCTAGGAAGGAGAAAAAAGTTGAGGGTTCAGTCTCCAGCCTACCCAAGGGTAAACCAATATCAAATGGCTCTGAAAATCCATTACAGCCTATTACATTGTCCCCCAAAAGTCCTCACGTGGGAGATGCTGGAATAGGGCCACAGATATGGAATAGTTATTTATGTAACAATCTAACTGTACAAATCCTTTTGGCTAGGGCTACATGGGCAATTTATTTTTTTTGCTATGAGGAAGTGTAACTACATGCGCTTTTCACTGGCTACACACTGAAATCAACATGGTGCTAATGAAATAACAGTCATTAAGCAATTAAATCTGTAAGTAGAAAAGAGAGTTATTCGTCCATGCAGCACTACCCTTAAGATTACCAAAACTATGTAATGTGAGGGTCCATCCAATTAATGTATTCAATTTGTATTCGCTTAGGCAGACCTTTGCACTGCATACCTGTTAATTGATCTAAAGGAGGCTGCAATTATAATGTAACGTCCATTGTGTGCTTAACATTTAAAGCACACCAATTGTTTTCATGTGACAAGCACATAGCATTTATAAGTATTTGCTAAATATGCAGTTTTCATGAAGGAAATCTGTACAGACGGGAACTTATAGACTGCCATGCTTGCTTTCCAGGCCGCAATTATACCCAACATATTTTTCTCACTTTAGATTTCCTTTAGGCTACAACTGATTGAGCCTTACCTGGCATAGGTGGTCACATTAACCAGCAAAAAATGTAAATTAACCTGCTAGTCCAGGCCTGAATTGTGTGTAAGTTACTCATAGGAAACCTATGGAGATTTCCATTAAACAGAATTTGGCTTTAATGTTTTCTGGGTTTCTGACCTGAAAGGTGTATGCAGCTAGTGAAGTCAGAACACTTGATTTGCATACTTGTTCCAGGATATGGACACAAATGGGTTGATTTACTGAAACTGGAGAGTGCAACATCTGGTGCAGCCAATCAGCTTCTAACTTCAGGTTTTTCAATTAAGGTTTGACAATAAAACCTGGAAGCTGACTGGTTTCTGTGCAGTGTTGCTCCAGATTTTGCATTCCCCAGCTTTAATAAATCAACCTCAAAGTGCTGAAGCTAAGGAAGTCCCAGAGACCGCCAGGCAGTTTCAGCTTTAGAAAAATGTTGGTAATGGTAGCCTGTACATTTCTCTCAGTATGGAATTTCTTGTAAGGGCTCATTTACAGTACACTTTCTTCAACTTCAACACACATTAACCTCCCTGGCGGTACGATTATTTTGGATTTTAGGTGCTAAAAGTGGTACAATTATTTTGCATGAAAATTTGGCGTTTTATATTGTAGGCCTGTAATTCTTAGGAATAACTCTCTTAAATCTGTCCAAACCAGAGTCTAGCAGACATCTCGGGTATGATAAAGTTTGAAAAATGAAATCATAAATTATAATATAATAATTAATCATACCAAATAATAATATAACAATAATAAAAATGATTCAATAATGTAATCAAAAACACTGAAATTTGCTCAGTTGCAGAATTGTCACTGTCATTACTTTTCAATATTTGATGACGGATCTACCCACAAATCGCTATCTCTCAATTCTGCAAGTGATTACAATTTATTATCGCTGTTTTCTAGCTGGTCTAAAATCATTTTTGATGTAAACGGACAGTTTTGGTTGCTATGGGCAATCTCCAGTTTCCTGCCATAAAGAACAGTTTGTATAATATAAAACTGCATGCAGGACACTGGACAGACCAGTAGGGACAAGGGGGATGGGAAATTATTACATACAGCAATGTAATCTGTAAGATTACATTATACTGTATGTAAACTGTGTGTTTCACTTTTTGAATTTGGCGCCAATCCCTGTCCCCGTGCGTCGCAATGCTCACAGGGAACGGAGATCGGCTCTGTGATGAATCGAGCGGAGGACGAGCCGCTCGTACAGTGGGGGGACATCGCTGGATCCAAGGGAGAAGGTAAGTAACCTCCTCCTGCATTCAGCGATGCGTCCCGAGTCTGGCTCGGGGTTACCGCTTTTGGTATAAAACTTCCACCCCGAGCCAAATTCGGGAATACCGCAAGGGGGGTTAAAGTGCCTACCGCTTCAACATGCTTTTTTCATGTGTTTTTGATGCTTCTGTATTGCTTCAGTAGTGCCTCGGTGGTACTTCTATGATGCTTCGATGGTACTTCAGCAGTGCTTTTTTCAAGCTTTAATGAAGCTTGGCAGATGCCCTGTGTGTGTGTGTTGATATCGCATACCTGCAAGTTCTCCAAAACAAAGCGAAGCTAAAGAATTAAAGCCACTCAAAAGCTGCAGGTGCTTCAAGCAAGCTTTGCCATAGACTTCTGTGGAGGCTTTGCAGATGCTTTGAGCACCAATAAAGCAACATGGGGTATCATTTTTCAAGCAAAGCCAAAGCAGATCAAACGCAAGGTGTAAACAGGGCTCTAAGATAACCATTTTACTTAGTTACAGGTGCTTTGACTGGCATTCAGAACGCTTTTGCAAAGCGTGTCCAAAGCCATGTTTTGAAGCAAGTGTAAATGAGCCCTTAGGGTACATTTTTAGCGAAGTTGACCTTTAGATCTTTCCTCCCCCTCAGTGGAAGTCACATAGCAATGTAATTACCTTTAGTTCCACTACCAGAGATCTGTGACCCTGGAACATCTCTAAAGAGCCTTTGTACAAAAGAGTTCCATCCTTGCCCATCTCCCTACTGTGCATGTACCTCATTACTCCATTCCTTCTTATGGCTGGGTCCATACTCTTGATGAACCAAGCTATCCGAAGGAGTACAGAGTCAGTCATAGGAAAGGATGGGGCAAGTGCCACACACGAGCAGTGTGAACCAGATACAGCCAGTGAAAATCATTGTGCTACCACAACAGGTTGGTATAAATGGGCCCCTAAGGATGAAGAAAGTAAAGAGTGACCTATAATTGACACACACCAAGCAATACTACTAAGAATGAATGCTTTCTAAACATCATTAATAATTGACATTTGTTTCCTGAGGAGGCTAAGTGCTCAAATTGAAATAGTGACACTTGCTAAGAGCGTTGGTTTTAAGGCTACCCATAGACATTAGATAGGATCTTAAGTAACATGTGATTTACAGTTGATTAGAAAAATAGCACAACCAATACTTCCAGGAAAAAATAATGATGAAAAAAAGATGGAATTGATTTACTGTTTCTGCTAAATAAAAAATCTATTCACATGAATTTTTATTTATCCACAGGTTACAATTCACATACAAGGGCACCCGTCAGCATTACGTAATATTATATTGTAATAATATTACAATATTATTTTGAAAAACCTACCTCTTGTGATAAATAAAAAAAACGCCAATACCAACCCTTTTTAACTAGACAAAGCAAGTCATATGGGGTGGATTTACTAAAGATAAATCCACTGTACACTACAAGTGCACTTTGAAATGCAGTCGCTGTAGATCTGAGAGGAAGATCTAAAAAGAGGGGAAGCTCTGCTGATTTCTATTATCCAATCATGTACAAGCAAAAATGCTGTTTTTTTTATTTTCCTTGCATGTCCCCCTCAGATCTACAGTGACCACACTTCCAAGTGCACTTTCAGTGCACTTGTAGTGCACAGTAGATTTACCTATAGTAAATAAACCTCCATATGTCTCTGCCCATGAGGAGCATTATGTATATTTTACATATTAGAGAAAATAGTGAACCCTGACGTAAAGTGTATTCTGATAGGAACCCCTGGTGTAAGGTGTACTCTGATGGGGACATGTGATGTAAGGGGTGATGTAAGGTGTAATCTGATGGGGACCCTTATGTAAGTGGTACTCTAATGGGGACACCTGATGTAAGGGGGTACTCTGATTGTGACTGATGTAATGGGGGACTTTGATGGGGATACCTGATGTAAGGGGTACTCGGATGGGGACCCTGATATAAGGTGTACTCTGATAGAGACCCCTAGTGTGAGGGGTACTCTGATGGGGTCGTGATGTAAGGGGTACTCTAATGGGGACACCTGATTTAAGGGGTACTCCAATGGTGAACCTCGTGTAAGGCGTACTCTAATGGGGACACTTGATGTAAGGGGTACTTTGATGGTGACCCTGATGTGAGGGGGGCCCTGATATAAGGGGTACTCTGATGGGGACCCTAATGTAAGGGGGACTCTGATGGGGACCCTGATGTTAGACACGACTCAGATGGGAACCCTGATAAAAAAATGGGCTCTGATTTGGTTTCCTGATGTAAGGGGGGACTCTGATAGGGAAACCTGAAATAAGAGGCATAGGTTCTGCTTAATCATCCTAATGTAATGACAGCATAACACAAACTAGTGTTCCCTGTTCACTCTTGCACTGCTTCTGCACTACCTGTCATACATTACTTCCGGGTTATGATTTATGGTACAGAAGCGCACCGAGTATTCAGGGAATACTGGTTCCCTGCATCACTGTTATACTGTTGACATTATGCCCCCTGACTTTTTTTGACTGCACCCCCAGATCACATAAGCTAGATCTGGCTCAGGGCTGTATATGTAATGAGTTAAGGTGGTTATAAAGTCAAGACATTTTTTATCTTAATGTATTCCCTGCATTAAGATAAAAAATGTCCCACTACTATCGCCCATTCACCTCCCTAAATACTTACCTGAGTTCTATCTTGAACCAGTGCCTGTCTGCAGTGGCACTTGTCTGTGTTCCTCCCCACAGGACACATAGGTAGCCAATGGCTCCTACTGCTCTCAATCAAATCCTGTGAGAAGGGAGTGGACCTATGGACACACACAGCCCAGCCCAGGAGCGAGCCTATACGTCTGTCCCCATAGCAATCAGTTTACTAGGAGGGCAGACACAGAAGAGGAGGAGCAGACAGTGCCAGTGGGAGACACTAGAAGAGGAAGTGCAGGGCCACTCTGTGCAATACCATTGTACAGAGCAGATAAGTATACCACATTGCCAATTTGAACTGTTCTATTGCAGACAATGGGGTGCAACTTGTCATGTGATTTGGAACTGTCAAATTGCATGACAAATCTCCCCCACAAATGGGGGCAAATGGTGCTACTAATAAAAGGATTGCCAACAATGGGTTTAAAACGTAGTAATGTGAGTCGTATTGATCCATGTTGTTGGGATCATTTTTTTACATTATATATAGAGACCAACTGAAAACTAGTACTTAGACCTTGAGATGCATATATAGTACAGCATACTTGCCAAGTAAAGCTTCGTACACACATTTTCTGATGGGAATTGTGTGATGACAGGCTGTTGGCGGAAAATCCGACCGTTTGTGCGATCCATTGGACAATTGTTGTCGGATTTTTCCACAGACAAATGTCTGCTGTCGGATTTTCCGAGCGTGTGTACACAAGTCCGTTGGACAAAAGTCCAAGGTACAAACACACATGCTCGGAAGCAAGGACAAGCTAGAAGCAGTCGGTCTTGTAAACTAGCATTTGTAATGGAGAATTAACATTCCTGACGTAGCAAATTATGAAATGTTGAAATGCAGAGCACATTCTCTTCTTCTTTAATGGGATAATAATGAAGCTGCTTTTCTGGTGATACTGATGGAGTTATTGCAAACACATTTTCAAAGGCTTTTTTTTTGTAGTAATATCATGCTTGTTATTTTTTTGTTTGGTGCAAGTTACCACAACACCATTATCCCATAGTTTTTAAGATCAAAGATACAACTATGTTGGTGTCCCTTGTTAATTTTACATTGTATTATTTAAAATGTAACTGCCTACTCCCAAACTGTTATTTGAAGTAAAACACATAGCCAATTATTATTCTCCACAATTTTTTTATTGTGCATTAAAAAAAAGAAAACAAATAAAATTAGACATGCTATCTGCCAATAGAACTTAACCAAAAAGTGCATTCTATGCATCCAAAAATATAGAAAATATACCAAATCAAATCATTATTCAACCAAAAAATTGAAATAAAAGCCTCATGCATGTGTCTTGCTTCTTAATATAGGGGGTCAACAATGCCAAGAGTTGGTGAAAGCAGGGGTCTGTCATCCGGAGATAATTCTGAAAATCATCTGGATTATTCTCCTGGAGCTCCCGCAGCAAAGGCATATGAGATAATTGGTCATGATTAATAAAGCAACCAATTTTTGGTCCAAGAAATCCTCCTCCTCCTGTTCTTGGACTGGGCTTGGGTCAAAGCAATTACTTCAAGGCCAATAATAAATAACACATTATCTCCTCCGAGTCCGCAACATGGCTGGTTGACGAACGGCCATTCAGAAACAAACTGAAAAGCTGGAAATTAAATGCATGAAATGAGAAGCGCAAAGCAACACTCACCAAACTTCTACTAGCATGAAATTAGCAGAAGGAGCCCAAAGGGTGGCACTAAAGAGCTGAAAAACCATGTAGTACGTCACTAGGTTCATGTTTGTTGGCCAGCAATTGTGTGCCTTTTGTATGCAAGACATGTTTGGGGCCAACGCCCTTCGGACAAAAATCTGAGGTTTTGTCTGTGGAAAATCAGATTGTGTGTACAAGGCTTAAGTTCACTTTGTCATCTAGACATTGCTCTAGAGCACCAGTCTAACCTAATCCCCTCTTATCATTAATTTGATGATCTGAGAACCCTGCTTGTGATTTCCAAATATCTATTGCATGCTGCCTTTCTCTTAAAGAAAGCCTATTTCAAAAAATGATAGTAGTAAGAAGTTTCTCACAGCCTTGTATAAAAGTTTTATTACCTAGTAATACCATAAACTATGATCCAGCAATCTTGACGCTGATGGTTTAGAGTGCACTGATCAGTCCGCTGAAGGTGTTTATTATACCAGTCTGCAGCCATCCCTTGGTGGTCTTCATCACGCCTGCGCTGTCATCTTTGTGGGACCGGTAGCCATGTCATCAAGATGGAACTTGGTTGCTGCTAGTGGTACCTACTTTCCATCCCTAAAGATCAGAGGACTGGTATGTCAGCTGTTGTGGGACAATGATTAGATAATTAGATATTACAGAATATTATATATATATTTTTTTTTAAACTGTGTTTGTTTATAGGTAGGAGGCATTTTTAATGTGGCCAGAATTCCACTTTAATTAAGGCGTGTACCTGTCCAGATTTGTAGTGTTTGCTGGGTAGCATTAGTAGCTCATGATTGGTTTTCCTTTAAATAGAATAGCTGAAGCATGGGGCAGACATTAGTTTATGATGCTCTTGCCACCGAGACCAAAAATCATCTAAAAATGTTGCTTTCTTACTAAATTGAAAATTAAAAAAAAAAAAATTGTAGAAGGAATGTTTTACAATACTATAATAGTAACCTGCCCCACCTTAGAATATGATTGATAATCCCTTGATGCCTGTTGCTTACCTGGCATGCCTTGCAGTGCTTAGATCCTGGCTTTTGTTTTGTCCAGGAACAGTATCTGCATGCAGTTTGAATGTTATTTACTGTATGTGGGTTTTCCTCCAGCATTCAAAGTCACACTAATGGGTTAAAGTGTATGTATACCCTAACAATGAACTTCTCATATTTTTTTTCGCTTTTCATATGTTAAATACAGCATTAAAATATTTTTTTTCTTATTCAATATCTGTTCTATGCGTGCAAAAAAAAAACCAACAAAACTGTTGATCCTGCCACAAATCTAACGAGCTGATAACTTTCTTTACTCTGCACCTGTGCTGCCTTATATCAGATAGCATTGTTCCCAGCTATCTCCGTAAATGACAGAACACCAGCTATATGTTATGGAGAAGAGGGGAAGTGTTCTGTAGTCCTAAAACACTTCCTGTGCTAAGTTGCCAGCGCAATTCCTCAATAGTTTCAGTACGGCGAGTAACTGTTGTCAGCCTAGGACAGTAAGTGTGTTACTGGTCAGATTACTAGGAGAAATTAAGGAAAAAAGCCTGAAAACCAATGCAGCCCACACATCCAAAGAGGGGTAAGTTGCAGTATTTTATATTTTTGTTCTTGGGTTTAGATACACTTTCATTTGATCTAATGTATCAGTGTTTGACTGAAGTAGGGAGTTACATTGCACTGTAATCGCCATCTGGAGATAAGAATTATTTTGTGTACTTTGTAAGGTGCTGCACAATTTACCCGCACAATATTAATCAATAAAACAAGCTAATGCAACCATACTGATACAATAAATGTTTCTTGATAATTGCATGCACATGTACAGATAACAGTCACCCGCCTAATGTGTTATCTCCATGGTGCTGAAAAAATACTTGAATTCTTTTTCTGCCAGAGCCATTTTTAAAAGAGAAGTATGGACTTTTTCTGAAACATACCAAGCCGAGTGCTCGGTTCTCAGAACTCCCTGAGCAGAGAGCTGGTGTCTGTCAGTCACTGCTGTCTGCTCTGCAGGGGCGGGGGCAGCCAGCTCAGGCTCTCAGCAACTCACTGAGAGACTGAGCCAGGTGGCGGTCCAGGCATGTGGGCAGATCCCAACTTCATTGTCGTGATCTTGCCTGAGCCTGGACCAGCTCTGTGACATCAGCTGACAGCAGGTTTTGGCCCGCTGTCAGCTGAAAATGGGTCACAGGGGTGCAGAACGAACTGCACTTCTTTGATCCACAGGGGAAGTACAGCCAACTGAGCTTTGGCTGTACTTCTCCTTTAATGTTTTTTAACTGCAGATTTTAGACCTGAAGGTTAAATGTAAACATCTTCCCCCACCCCAAAGCCTATTATATTTTCTGAAAACTCAAACACTGTAGAATAAAATAGTGGCAAAAAATGGTGGCAGTGGTAGTGGTAATTATTTATGTTATTTATGTCACAAGATAATTAAGCTACTGTTCTTCAAATCAATATTTTCAGTAATACACTTTTACTATATTGACACTTTAATATGTTAACACACACAAACAGAATATGCTACACAATTTTTGTTATGATATAAAATATTAGGTTGTGTCATGTAATTAGATATCAAATATGTCATATCTTAAAATAGCACGCACCTGAAATGGCAAAAAAACTATAGTATCTAAATTTGCCCACTTTAAAAACCTTATCATTTTAGTGTTAACAGTGAATCATGGCACTAGCAATTTTGCTCTAACTTTTTTGCGCACCCGACACATGCATTTGCATTCACATGTGCACACTCTTTTTGTTGTATTCATTTTTAATTTTAACCATTTCACCGATCCTAGAGCCATTTAGTCATTTTTTTTAGTTTTTGTTTGCATATTTCAAAAATCATTTTAGGTCTAGAGATTACTTAAAACTCCCAAAATTATTTTTTGAAAGCAGACACCCTAGTGAGTAAAATAGTGGTAGTTTCATGTGACAAGTTTTTGTGTCACATGATATTAGTGCAACCGTTTTTAAAATGCTAATTTTCATTAAAAAATATATACTAAAGTTAATTTTAGGGCATCATACATGTCACTTCCTGGTCCATTCATGGGGGGGGCCTTCACACTGACACCCGCTATGACTGCACTGGGCCCGCAGATGGGGCAGCGGAGCCCAGTATACATGGCATGGGTTGGCACATTGTGCTGATTGTGAAAGTGATTGTTAGCTTCAGAGCTGCTCGTATCACTTCAAAATGAAAGCCGACAGTCAAATTTGCAAATGTAAACACACCACCGGCCGGTATACCAACTGGGTGTGTGTTTAAAGCATGTGCTCCCAGTGCAGTTTTTTTTTCTAAACTTTATTTCTCTCATAGTGTTTGCACAGTGTAGGTGACAGGTTTTGTTTCTATTAGACCCCTAATGTTACCTCAGCACTCTTTTGAAGCCGACTGGGCATAGATTGAGTTTAATCAACTTTTTACCTGGCCAAGAAGACCAGTGATTGACAGGTCTGAACCTTGAAATGCTCAGAGCTGAGCATTTCCAGGTTCATTTTTCACAAAGGTGATCAGTGAATGGAAGTTCCATGGCTCTTCATCCTGACACCTGCTATGAAGGTACCAATCACCCAGGAGGGACAGGGGAGCCTTGGATACATGAAGTGATCAGCCACCTGAAGTACTTCTACTGCATAGCCTGAGGTAAAAATGCAAACAAACTGCTGGCTGCTATAGCAGTCTGTTTACATGCCAGCAACATAACATTTGTTGACGGCAGCAAAAGGATTAAATCGCAGGTATAATATACCTGTTTATACAGTATATACATACACACACACATGCTAATCTAAATGTAAAAATAATATCATAAAAGTTATACATAGTTGTTTTTACTAAATGTGGCTCAATTGACCAAGTTTTGCATCAGTCATTTTTTTTTTTGCACAAATTTTTCTTAATAATATTCAATTCATGAAAAAAAAAAAAAAAGATCACAGCACTGAAATCGTTTTTTGTTCATAAAATGGGCATCTAACAGCTGACAGCCTTATTTTTTTTTCTTGATTTAGTCACCTCAAAGCACAATCCAATCTCCATTTACAGACATTAGGCAATGCTACTGTATTTTTGAACACTGCAATTCACTCAACTTTAAAATGAGTTTCTGGAATGGATCACTTTCTCCTGGTAAGCCAGTTGAAAAGCAATTGCCTCTAAAACTCACGCTGAGCTGACATTGTGAGTGAGCAGGCATGGCATAGAGAGGCAATGATTATTCATATCTAACAGAATTCCTTCTCATCTGAAAGTGAAAGCAAGATTCCTTGATTTCTAGTTATTCGGCACATGTCATCCCTGATGTAAAAGAGTGGTCATAATCTTATTGAAATTGTGCGTGTAATTATGTAAGGGCCAGAAGCATGGGGCTACACAATATTTATCTGCTACTAAGTACTTGGTGACATAAACGTCTAAAAAGGGAAATTCCCTCTGGTGTTTCGATTTTCAACCACAACAAGCATGCACAGACTAAAAGTTCCCTCTCAAAGAAATAAAGCAGGCTAAATACAGCAGACATTAAGACACAATCTGACCACTTTCAGATATATTTGTCTCTTAAGGGCTAGAGATCAGGAAACTCTAGTTTAGGACTAGAGAGTAGGCATCATGGTAACATACTGTATTAAGATTGGCTAAAAAAATAAAATAAAAAAAAGACAAAATTTCCACTAAGTTAAAAAAAAATCCTAAACCCACAGTCAATTTTGCAGAAATTTGTACATCTACCATATTTGAAGCAAAACAAAAGCTATCCAACAATTCCTCCTCCATAGCCAGTAACCTCATCCATAGCCAGTGCTGACTGCAGATGTCCAATACAGGCATACCCCACTTTTAAGTACACAATGGGGTTTATTTACTAAAGCTGGAAAATGCAAAATCAGGCTCACTTCTGCATAGAAACCAATGAGCTTCCATGTTTTATTACCAAAGCCTAATTGAACAAGCTGGGGTTAGACGCTCATTGGTTTCTATGCAGAAGTGAGCCTGATTTTGTACTTTCCAGCTTTAGTAAATAAACCCCATTGTGCACTTAAAAGCGGGGTATGCCTGTAAATGGTAGATTGCTGCCTCTATCTGACTAGGAACTGCATATAATGTTTTCTGGCATTCTTTTTTCCAAATAATAATATAGTAGTAAATGGTCAGACGATTTGAAAGTGGGGATTTCTTCTACAGCAACTAAAACTACTAGCCATACAACAGCAAAAATGGGGACATTCATACATATTAGCAGGGCCGTCTTTAATATTGATTGGACCCTGGGCAAAACTTTTCTTGGGGCCCCCCATGCAGTTTCACTCTCCACCTGCTCTGAGACATACAATACATAGCAGTTAGACTCAAAATCAGTTTACTGAATCAGATCAGGCAGCTATTGCGATTGGTTGCCAGAGGTTACAGTGTATCATTACCGCTCACTGACTGGTTTCTAGAGGTTACAGCACACATTACGGCTCACTGATTAGTTGCTAAAGGTTACAGCACATGATTTCTGCTTGTTGATTGGCTGCTAGAGATTACTGTGGATATGACCTCAGGGGACATATCAATGCCGCCGACCGCTGCTATTTACATGTGAATGCCAGTAATTTACATGTAAACACAGGGTCTGCAGGTGAGTCATCTATACACAACAAGAGGGCAGAGCTGGGCAGCAATAGTAGCAGCACTTCACACTGAGATATTGGGACACAGCACAGGACTAAAACCTCAAGGGACGAGGGAATCTAAACCAGGATAGTTGGCAAGTATGAGGCAGCTGCTTTGGGCCCCACAACAATGGCAGGGCTCAGGGCAGCTGGCCCTTTTGCCCTGCCTTAAAAACAGCCCTGCATATTAGGCTCACACCTTCAGACCTCCAGCCCCAGTCTTTTTCCTGGAGAACATAAGCAACTGTCCAAGGAAAATCCATCTCATACTAATGATTTTTTTCTCTGGGACCTGTTCCATTATCTGACCATTATCTGCTGGATCAGGTCATGATCTGTTAATGTATTTGGGTTCCTTACAACAAAGGTGTGGTTAAAAATTAATTTGTTGTGTTTAAATAGCCCAGAGGTGTAGAGTCAAGAATAATAGATGCTGTAAATAGCTGGTGTAACAGATACATGTTTTTCTCAGTGGTGCCTGGAATTCTTGGCTGCCATGCAATAACTAATTCTCCTCATCCACTACTTGCTCCTAGTGTGAATCAGACTAATGGAGGGCAAGGTTTTTACTGACAAATAGTGATATCTTTACTGATGAAACACATTTTTACCAACAGCCTAAAAAAAACCCCAAAAAAACAGAACTCCTATTAGAAACGAATGCAATTAGTATTTAAAGAGTAAAAACAATATGTAAAGGTAATGCCCACAATAAAGCCTGGGACTCTATTTTAAAAGAGAAGTTTGTCATTATGAAGCAAGTGTTAAGAGAAGTATGGGATTCCAAAATAACGAACACACATACTTTGCTAGATGGCTGCAACATTGATCTGAGTTACAGCTGTCCCCCACAGAGAACTAAGTGATTAAAGACCACTGACTGTCAATCAGCCCTCTATGCTCTGCCCCTCCAGCGCTCACGGAAGTGCTGGACTGGAGGAGCGAGACCGGCTAGCTCAGGCTCTCTGCTGCATGCTGAGAGGCCGAGCCAGCTGCAGGTCAAGCTCCTGGGTGGATCCTGACATTATTGTCAGGAACTTTTCAGAGCCTGGACCAGCTCTTTGATGTCAGCTGACAGCTGGCTTTAGCCTGGATACAGAGCACTTGACAAAACACATCAAATGGTTAATAAACTATAGAAATAGCCGCTTACATCTCGGTACCTTTTGTTGTTTTAAATACATTTGGAATCATGCCCTAAAGCCCGGATAAAAGCAAGGACAGTGCCACATCTGGCCCCAGGGCCACATTTTGGAGACCACTGGTTTAGATTATTTGGATGACCATGACTGTGACCATTTCCACAAAATATATGAAGGGAAATCTGTGAAACAATTGTTTATACTGGTATCATGCATGTTGGTCAGTGGCTTGAGATAAGCCGTTAAAAGTGCCATATACAGTGTATAAGAATCATTCCTAAACACTTCATCCATATCTATATAAAAGTTACCAATGCAGGAAAATAAATCATTTCCCTAAAAATAGACCAAGTGATACATAAAATATACTCGATTAACATCTCTGAGATAGACATCAGGCAACAGCATGAATAAATATGACACAGCATTCTGTATGCCAGACTAGAATGTCTGTGCTGTCCTAATTAGTGAACATGTGCTTTTCTTGACATCATCCCTGACAAATACCCTGCTGTTAGAACTCATACAACACCTGTTGTACTTTCTGTGCCCCTTATTGTCCAGTAAACTATAATAAATTCAGAATCAATTCTGCTGTGCAGCAGCTGCCGTCATCATGACCTCCGTTTGTTAGCGCAAGTGTTAATCAAATGAGTATAAGCTTTCCTTTTTTAATTGCCATCATCCCCCTAGTGGAATAGTTGTCTTGTACATCCAGGTAAGTAATACCCAAATACAATTCCTTTTTCTTAGCACAGATCTCTGCATAGAACAAGAGTCACTAAAGCAGTTGGGATGATTAATATGTTGAATATTATCTTTTGTAATAATTTTCATTTCCTTTGGGACGCCAGCTCATTATCAAAATGGCTTTGCTGCAACACAAAAGATTCTGTGGGGCCTCTGACATCAGCAGCTGCTACAGGGATTACTGGCATAATGTTGTCAATGGTAGAACTCTGGTAGATGCATGGACATGACAATAATAAATACATACATTTTATTTAATAGAGATGAAACTCAGAATTTGATTGTACTCTCAAACAGTGGTAAGATTTAATTACATAAAAGCAAATCACACTATCCGCAAAAACAAAATGTATGACTGCATTACTAAGGGTGCATACATTCATCATTATGTTGCTGTATACTCATTTGTATACGTACCAGCATGCGGCAGACTTGTAACAGTAACAGCTAAGAGAACATAATGATAGCAAAATGTGCTTTTACATTTAAGTTTGCTTATTGAGCAAAACAAGTTAATTTTTGCTCTGATAAATGTTGCATTAGAACACAAAACATATTAAAAAACAGTATTTGATATTCACGCAACTGATATATGAACTCATTATCTGCCAAATCAGACCTTATATGTCAATAATATGCACATACGTAGTAATTAAACTAGATAGACCTTATTTCCCAATAATCTGCACATACTATATCTATATATATCAGACAACCCTTAAATATAAGACTGAACATAGGAAAAAACAGCAGTCAGGCAGGCAATCCGGTCAATATGAGTCTATTCAACCAGGGTTGATTGTTCCTCTTCAGATTATTACACAAAGCTTTTATTAGCCAGGCTACATTAAACTGATCTAACATCTAGGTATCATTAGTAGTCCCAGGACCCAGAATGTTCCAATATTCATATTTCAAAACTGCCTAGCAATGTTAAGCTGGCCCTGAATCACATCATTATTTGGGCCCAGTCCTGACAAAGAAAGCTGGATGGGGCAGGCCAGCGCTTAAGACCTCTAGGAAGTGTTATATAAAGCATATTTGAGAACAATGGATTCCAGGAACTTAAAATCTCTGAAGGTATTGTTAACTGAGTGCTGTACTTAAATCTGTAAAATGTAAATAGAGAATGTGAGAGAACACCTGGCACCCAGCTTGGGTGCTTCCACCAAACAGCGCCTCATGCCTTCCAAACCGTTCCAGCAGATTGAATGCTAATACCAGACCTTTTATGCAAAGCATCGTACACACTTATATACAAGATGTTGAGGTAAAATCCAAAGGAATGACTGTTTTTTGAACAGAAATACTGTTTTTTATACACTTCAAAGGTAGGTCAGTTATCACATGAACAATGAAGGCAAATATTTACCCAAAACATTACACAAGGGTTAGATAACAAGCTAAAGTTGACACAAGGCTAATCCCATCATAAGCACCTTCAATAGTTAGCCACATTAGCCAACAGACAGAAACAACAAGTGACTCAATTAACTCAATTAACAATGGGAATGCACACCTAGGACACAAAGGGAGAGATATACATAACAAAAACAGTGATCCCATCCCACCTCAGACTAGCCGGCAACAGCCTACAACAGTCTATGAGACAAACTCATACAATGTTCCAGTAGTCTGAAAAGGTGGAATTAATAGACCTCCTGTGGGATATTGTTAAATAAATAATTTCTGTCCCAAGTGAAGTTGCCTCTGCAATCCAGTCTGAAGTAAGGCCACCATATTTCCTCTGACCCTTAACCTATGCAAGATTCATATTACACCTTCCCATCCACTCTAGAAGGGAACCTTTTTTGTCCTTTTTCAGAGAGTTAATCTAGGCCTTACTCTCAGCGTTAATCACATTGTTGTCCATCGTCCATTGTTGAGAGAATTATCTGCTTTCTCCATGGGATCAGAGGTTGAACTGAGCTCTTCACCATGATCTGACTTGAAGGAGCAGACAAAATCCCTAGTCTCCTCCATGGACCATAATCAGTTGGTAGGAGGTTTGCACCTAGCCCTCTCCAAAAACCTCTGTCCTGGTTGGGTCTGTCACAGAGAACATTGTCCACCAACTCAAGGCAATAATTTTTCATCCGGGTACAATCACAGTGCATAATTCCATTCTAGTGCCCTTTGACATTAACTTAGGATCCCCTTTTTCTTCCTCTATTATATTACTATAAGTTCCTCATTGCCACCAGTGAAATCAAAACATGTATCCTGTATTGAAGATGGGGCCAACAGATGAAACCACAGTGTGCAGCAGGGCACATAAGCATCTGACACAGTCAAACGCTTTGGATGCTGAAGATTCTGACAGGCCATAGCCCTAAAGAGACATCCCTTAATGCCAGATAGGTAAGTATTTTTAGCCATCTTTTGCAAGCAGTTTTTTTGGGGCATCTTTTCTAGCAATAGTTTTAATTATTAATGTATCGGCAGAAAGCATTACATTAAACAATGTATGACAATAATTTAGGTCAAAATCTTAAACTATCCACCAAACAACCAAACCACTAAAAATAAAGTAATAAAAAGACTGCTACTCATCCTTTAGCAAAATCAGACTTTCACTTATACTTGCACCCCACTCGATTCCTGGCATCTGTAAGATTCCAGGGCTGTGCACTGTAATGCAAAAGACCTGTTGGAAAATGTTTGTTTTCAAGTTTTACTACCCAATTTAAGGTTTATTTTAAGATTTCCTTTAAATCATGTCATTATTTGCATAATGGTATATAATATGTTAAGTAATTAGGGAGTATTTAATTGCTAGTCAAACAGTTGCATTGGGGTTCATTTACTAATGGCAAATTTTCAATTTGCATGGACATTTTCACTTAGCCTAAACTCTGTTAACTTCTATCTTCCAATAATGTGTACACAAAAATACTATTTCTTTTAATTTCTCTTACATGTGATTGGGAATTATTTGCAAAGTGAATTCTCACCACCTCAGTAAGCTAAGGTAAAACTTCCTTGTAAAGTGAGCAGTCTCTTTTCCGTTAGTAAATCAACCCCATTGTGTCACTCCTGGTGTTATAAATATACTGGTATATGTAAGCAGCAGCAGGGGAGTCTGACAATGATGCTTACAGGTTGAGCAATCCAACTATAGGTTTGTACAGTGGTAACTGAATTTAGGTCTGTTTGTTCATGTGGACAATTACAAAATCTCCAAACCTACAGTGCATTGGAGAAGGAATATATGAATATGAATCTAAGTATTATTAATATGATGCAGAATTTATATAGCGTCAACAGTTTGTACAGTGCTACAAAGTTAAGACAGACTGCTACAATACAAATCCATACAGGAGGGTCCAGAAGACTCTTCTCATGAGAGTGTATAATCTAAAGGAAGAGTAAAGCCAGCACTGAACTATGTAAAGGAACAAGTGCATTAAAATGTATCTCCGAGACATTGTAGGTATGGTAATTTTCTTTCTCATGACAGGGACTGTTTCGGTATGGTATGACTAGTGCTTTAGCTATCTCAGTAACATAACACTTGCTTCATAATGACAAGGCCTAAGAGTGCAGCTGACATTTACCATGCACTCAATCCTGTTTCCATCCAGCAAGAAGCAGGCAAACACACTGATAAGTCTGTAGTTTGCTCTGAATACTCACACTTCTTTTATTCACTGACCTCTGTCTTCTCAGACTAACCTTTAAAGGAAGCCTTTGTGCTGATCCTCTACTGTAGATTCAATGTCTTCTGAGTCACTGAACTTGAGCAAGCATACTGATGGGGATTTCTAACTTCACTTGCTTCATCCTTTTTCTCAGACTGTGACTAAGGAAGTATATTTGCTGCAGATTCTTTGTTAAATAAAATAATTACAAGCAATAAGATAGCTTTGTTTGACAAAATATAAATTATTTCTCGTCTACATAATGAGATGGGTATTGGTTCAGGAGTACTTTTCTCCAGGGCCAGAGTGCACCCCCCTCCACTATCCTCTATTCTTCTTTCTATCATCCCTTTTCTCTCCCTCTTTTCTTTAAACTCAAATTTGCTGCTTTAAGTCAGGGACTCCGAGGGTCCCCTGCTTTCTGTCTCTAGTTAGTACTTGTAAGCTTATTCTCTGCTTTTTTTCCTTTCCAAATAAACCTAAGGAGTATTGTTTTCCAGATTTTAAAATACGCTTTTGGGAGAGGTATCGGCAGCATCTGAAATTGATACATGATCTTTGGCAGTAGACCCATTTTAAATATATTGATTCTCTCCAGCCATGACACGTGTGTAGACGATATCTTACTTAAGTCCTTTTTAATTTCATTCAGTAAGGGCAGGAAGTTTGATTGGTAAAGCATGTCCATGGACTTTAATGTTGACCCCTAAATAGTCTGTAATCTTGACCCCTAAATATTTTAGCTCTTTCTCTCTCCAAATAAATTGGAACTTATCCTGATATATAAGTGCCTCCTGAAAAGGGACACCTATATTCAGGATCTCTGACTTAACTGGGTTTATTTTAAAATTGAAACATTCACCATACTGTTGGGGGATGGTATAACAGTATTGAATTTGCTTCTAAGGGCACATGGACCAATTATGGTCCCCGGGTCCATTCAAAAGTTAAACTAGTAGGTTGCGCCTAGTAGTGGTGACAGGGGGAGATAGGCTTTTCCCCCACGGATCCCCCATGCTGCATGTTGGAGCACACCTGTGCACCACCTAGAGGAGGTGTTTTATTTTGGTTTAGGTCTGACCATACTATATAAACCTAAAATAAGGATAATGATAAACAAAACCTCACATAAATACAAGATAATTTGTGATGTGACTGACTCATAGCCGATTTGTTAAATGTACCATTACTTCGTACTACTAAATCTTGTACTTGTTAAAAATTTTCTGAATAAAAATATTGGAAAAGAAAAAAAGATTGCCAGATAACCAAGGAAGTCAGCAAAGGCAGGCCACATACTTCTGCCATGACAGGTGCTTTTTTCATTATCTCCATTAGGGTCCTTTCACACAGGCCATGTCCGGCCAGTTCAGCAGTGGATCTGTGGACAGATCCACTGCTAAATCGGAGCAGAACAGGACAGATGTCACTTTTGTGATGTCCTTGTCTGTTTTTTCCTTCATTTTCACAGCAGACTTTTGCAGACTGAAAACAGACTTACATCTGTTTACATTAGACAACCTCTGATGTGTCACACAGCCCTTGATTTTTTTTTTCTGGAACTCAAGGGTCTCGAGGGTAAGTGGATATAAATGGAAGCATGTCCATTTACATCTGCCCATAGATTTACATGGAGCTTCCAATCAGGTCCACCTGACCAAACTAACAGCCTTTAGAAGGAGCCTTCCCTAGGTCAGTGATGACGAACCATGGCAACTTGTTTTCCCATGATGCTCCTGCTCTTTGCAGTGTAGTTGAGCATCATGTGACATGTAGTTCCAAAACATTTGGGGTGCCAATGTTCGCCATCATTGCCCCAGGCTATAAGAGGAAGTGCATTCCCCTTCCTGAGGGACACAAATGTTTGCACATAATGACACATATTATTTTCTCAATGTAGTTCAAAGAGAGATGAAAATACAAGTGGCAACTATTGCAATGGGAAATTACATACATATTATAGCTTAGCAAATTGAAAAACATTGTACAATACAATTCATGAATCACAGTTCATTCTATGCATTAAGATAAAAAACCTTCTGTGTGCTGCAGCCACCCCCAGCCCTCCTAATACTTACCTGAGCCTCAGCCGTCCATGACTCTCCCTCCTAATTGGCTGATACAGAGCAGCGGCACCATTGGCTCCCGCTGCTGTCAATCAAATTCAGTTACCCATTCAATAGACAGAGGGGACGGGCTGAACAAGGACTTCGTGGCTGAATGGACACACTGAGCTGCAGCTCAGCTTGGGTGCCCCCATAGCAAGCTGCTTACTGTGGAGGCATGTGGCAAGAGGAAGGGGCCAGCAGACCCGAAGAGGGACCTGTGAAAAGGAGGATCAGGGCTGCTCTGTACAAATCTACTGCACAGGGCAGGTAAGTATAACATGTTTATTATTAGGCAGATTCCTACCTTTTGTTTCTCTAAAGAAATAGCTGTTTGTTTCTCTGTGTTCTTTGTGGACTGATTCTGAATGGGAGGGCCTGGCTCATTATAATTACCTGGTGCACTTTCAGTATTCTGATGTGAAAAACTGCAAGGTCTACATCCCTTTATTGCTGATGGTGAATAAAACTTGACTTGTATGTCAGTGCAGATGAGAAATTCAGTAAGCCAATCACACAAGCAAGAAATTACATTTCCTGGGGCATTTCATACACCAGTGGTGTACAGAACGCCTTCAGTTTATCATACTGCATTGAATTATACAGTAAATTACATTAGCTGCAGATTCAAAGGTAATTTTTAATAACATTAAACTGCTATATGGCATGTATATGAAGTATAGATATATATATATATATATATATATATATATATATATATATATATATATATATATATATATATATATATATGCATACACATACATATATATATATATATATATATATATATAGAGAGAGAGAGAGAGAGAGACACACACACATACTGTTATATTTGAGTTACCCTTTAAACAGTTGAATGCCCATTTCATGTCAGGAGAGATGATTCAATATTTAAAGCATATTTATGTTTGTAACCATATGAAATAACAAATACAGTTCAATTAACTTCTCAATTTTAATGAATTTAGCCTTGTAATCTACAGTATGTGCCATATCAGTCTGCGTTTTTTGAAGTACAGTCTGACCAATGTCATTGAGAACTGATGCTGTGAATTTTTAAAATGCACCCTATATATTACATTAACATTACAAGGTATTCTAAGGCAAAAGATAGGCCTGTGATAATTGTTCAACAGTGGCTTATTAAGAACCCAGCTGCAGGGATAACAGGATGAGGGGTGAGGAAGGTGGGCAATTGAATCAGCCAATTGAATCAAGCAATTGAATATGTGCTACCAATGTCCAGTGTAGGAGATGAATAATTATTCACCATTTCCTACACTGGACATTGGTAGCACATTGGACCTCGATCTATATCCTAGAACGAGGCAATTTTTGTGTTCAACTGTCACTCCACTGTTTTTTTAATTTTTTTATTTCACTTAGTTTTGTATATGGGTGATTCAATTGCTCACCTACCCAACTCCACATCCTGTTATCCCCATAGCTGGGCTCTTAATAAGCCACTGTTAAACAATTATCACAGTCCTATGTTTTGCCTGGGCTATCTTGTACAATATTGATTTATACAACGTATTATGTTATTCTCCACAGAGTTCCCTATTGACTGATCCCACTCATCTACTCAGCCAATATCAATGATTTGTACCCACCTTTCTTGCTGTCCTGCTTTGGCACGCCACCACAGCTCCCGGCAATGACTTTCTTGGGGTAGTAATATAAATATAGTTTTTTATCATAGATCCATTTTCACGCGTCTCGCTCCTGAAGATTGGCTTCAGCCATGAAACGCGTTGAGATACAGATGCGTGTACTAGGCTATGCCCACCCAAAACATTTTATGTTTTTTATCCTAGATAATTGGTTCCATGGCTGTCTATGTTTATTCCTTATGGGATGATATAATGAATATTTATGATAAGGATCCATGACGCCCCACAATTGGCCACTATTGTTTATGTATATATATATATATATATATATATATATATAATCAATAATCAATTTAACTATGTATTGCTTTACAGGCGTACCCCACTTTTAAGTACACAATGGGGTTTTATTTACTAAAGCTGGAAAGTGCAAAATCCAAAGCTTAACCTCCCTAGCGGTAATCCTGAGTCTGGCTCGGGTTGGGATTTCAGCACCACGAGCCAGACTCGGGATTGCTGGATGCAGGGAGGACACAGGGAGAGTTACTTACCTTGTCCCCTAGATCCAGCGATGTCCTCCGCGCTGTGTGAGCGAGCTGTCCTCCGCTCAATTCACACAGTGCTGAATGCCACCAAGCTCCGTTCCCTGCGACGTTACAGATTACAGTACTGTATTAAAAAATACACACCCCCTTTGTCCCTAGTGGTCTGTGCAGTGCCCTGCGTGCACTTTTATATTATAAATACTGTTTTTTTCTACCTGAAATTTGGAGATTGTCCATAGCAACCAAAAAGTGTCCCCTTTTCAGTGTTTTAGGATTTGATTACATTATTGAATAATTTTTATTATTCTTTATTATATTATAAACTTTATCATACCCGGGATGTCTACTAGACTCTGGTTTGGACAGATTTAAGAGAGTTATTCCTAAGAATTACAGGACTACAATATAAAACGGCAAATTTCCATGCAAAATAATTGTACCGCTTTTAGCACCTAAAACCAGAACGAATCATACTGCCAGGGAGGTTAATTGAACAAGCCGAGGTTAGAAGCTTATTGGTTTCTATGCAGAAGGGAGCCTGATTTTGTACTTTCCAGCTTTAGTAAATAAACCCCATTGTGTACTTAAAAGTGGGGTATGCCTGCACTTTATAACCACTTAAGGACCGCCGTATTGCCATTATACGTCATCGCAATGGCACAGGCAGACACAAGCACGTAGATGTACGTGCCTGCCTTCCAGCGGGTGGGGGGTCCGATCGGACCCCCTCCCGCTGGATACGGCGGTCCGTTTCCCTCAAGAAGCGATCCGTGATGAGGGGATGGCCGTTGGTTTCTGGCCACCCCCTCTCGATCGCTCCTGGCCAATGACGAACTTCCTCCCACTGTGTATTGTTTACACAGGAAGGAGGAAGTGATGTCATTCTCCTCGGGGCGGTCTTTTTGACCGGACTACGAGGAGAAGACTAAAAGTAAGTGCACCAAAACACTACACTGACACATAGGTACACATAGGTACACAAACCCCCCCCCGATCGCCCCCCGATGCCCCCCGCCCCCCCTCCCCCCCCAGTCACAGTGTCACTGATTGCATTGATCATTTCTTTACTGATCAATGCATTCAGTGTCAGTTGTAAAAGTAAAAACTGTCAGGGCAGTTAGTGTTAGTTCCAGGGTAGCCCCCTATCACCCCCCAATAAAGATTTAACCCCCTGATTGCCCCTAGAGTTAACCCTTTCACCCCCTTTTGCCAGTGTCACTAAGCGATAATTTTTCTGATCGCTGCATCAGTGTCGCTAGGTAGCTAGTTATTTTTTTAGGTTCACCGCCAGGTTTTTATATCGCTAGGTACCCCGATATACTACCCAATAATGGTTTTAACATCCTGATTGCCCCTAGTTAACCCTTTCACCCCCTTTTGCCACTGTCACTAAGCGATCATTTTTCTGATCGCTGCATTAGTGTCGCTACTGTCGCTAGGTAGCTAGTTATTTTTTTCGGTTCACCGCCAGGTTTTTATAGCGCTAGGTACCCCGATATACTACCCAATAATGGTTTTAACATCCTGATTGCCCCTAGTTAACCCTTTCACCCCCTTTTGCCAGTGTCACTAAGCGATCATTTTTCTGATCGCTGCATCAGTGTCGCTACTGTCGCTAGGTAGCTAGTTATTTTTTTAGGTTCACCGCCAGGTTTTTATATCGCTAGGTACCCGGATATACTATCCAATAATGGTTTTAACATCCTGATTGCCCCTAGTTAACCCTTTCACCCCCTTTTGCCAGTGTCACTAAGCGATCATTTTTCTGATCGCTGCATCAGTGTCGCTACTGTCGCTAGGTAGCTAGTTATTTTTTTAGGTTCACCGCCAGGTTTTTATAGCGTTAGGTACCCGGATATACTACCCAATAATGGTTTTAACCCCTGATTGCCCCTAGTTAACCCTTTCACCAGCGATTACAGTATAAGTGTCACTGGTGACGCTGGTTAGCCAGTTAGTTATTTAGGTTCCCCGTCAGGTTTTTATATAGCGCCAGGGACCCCCATATACTACCTAATAAAAATTTGAACCCCCTGATTGCCCCTAGTTAACCCTTTCACCACTGATCACCGTATAAGTGTTACGGGTGACTCTGGTTAGTTTGCTTTTTATAGCATCAGGGCACCCACCATTTATTACCCAATAAAGGTTTAACCCCCTGATCACCCAGCGGGTGATATCAATTAGGTTTTAGGGTCAGGGTCTGCGTCGCCCCAGGCAGCGCTAGGTTAGTGCCAGTACCGCTAACACCCACGCGCAAAGCATACACCTCCCGTAGTGGTATAGAATCTGAACAGATCAATATCTGATCTGAGCAGATCTATACTAGCGTCCCCAGCAGTTCAGGGTTCCAAAAAAACGCATTGTTAGCGGGATCAGCCCAGATACCTACTAGCACCTGCGTTTTGCCCCTCTGCCCAGCCCACCCAAGTGCAGTATCGATCGATCACTGTCACTTACAAAACACTAAACACATAACTGCAGCGATCGCAGAGTCAGGCCTGATCCCTGCGATCGTTAACAGTTTTTTTGGTAGCATTTTATATTTAAATCCGGAAGGCAGTGCTTGGTTTTCGGGGTCCCATACGTGGCTAGGCTCCCAAAAAGTCCCCCACATGTGGTATCCCCATACTCAGGAGAAGCAGCAGAATTTATTTTGGGGTGTAATTTGACTTCTGCCCATAGCATGTGTGAGCAATATATCATTTAGTGACAACTTTGTGCAAAAAAAAAAAAGTTTGTAATATTCCCGCAACTTTTGGCAAAATATAAAATATTTCATGGACTCAACATGCCTCTCAGTAAATAGCTTGGGGTGTCTACTTTCCAAAATGGGGTCATTTTGGGGGGTTTTGTGCTATTTTGGCATTTTATGGCCTTCGAAAGATAGGTAGTGAGGAGTTAAATCAAAAATTTGCACCCTTAGAAATCCTGAAGGTGGTGATTGGTTTTCGGGGTGCCGTGCGCGACTAGACTCCCAAAAAGTCCCACACATGTGGTATCCCCATACTCGGGAGAAGTAGCGGAATATATTTTGGGGTGCAATTCCACATATAACCATGGCATGTGTGAGCAATATATCATTTAGTGACAACTTTTTGTAAAAAAAAATGTTTTTTTTATTTTTTGTCATTATTCAATCCCTTGGGACAAAAAAAAAATATTCAATGGTCTCAACATGGCCCTCAGAAAATAGCTTGGGGTGTCTACTTTCCAAAATGGGGTCATTTGGGGGGGTTTTGTGCCATCTTGGCATTTTATGGCCTTCAAAACTGTGATAGGTAGTGATAGGTAGTGAGGAGTAAAATAAAAAATGTATGCCCTTAGAAATCCTGAAGGCGGTGCTTGGATTTCGGGGTCCCGTACGCGGCTAGGCTCCCAAAAAGTCCCACACATGTGGTATTCCCGTACTCAGGAGAAGCAGCAGAATGTATTTTGGGGTGTCATTTTACATATGCCCATAGCATGTGTGAGCAATATATCATTTAGTGACAACTTTGTGCAAAAAAAAAAAAAGTTTGTAATATTCCCGCAACTTGTGGCAAAATATAAAATATTCCATGCACTCAACATGCCTCTCAGTAAATAGCTTGGAGTGTCTTCTTTCCAAAATGGGGTCATTTTGGGGGGTTTTGTGCTATTTTGGCATTTTATGGCCTTCGAAACTGTGATAGGTAGTGAGGAGTTAAATCAAAAATTTGCACCCTTAGAAATCCTGAAGGTGGTGATTGGTTTTCGGGATGCCGTGCGCGACTAGACTCCCAAAAAGTCCCACACATGTGGTATCCCCATACTCGGGAGAAGTAGCGGAATATATTTTTGGGTGCAATTCCTCATATAACCATGGCATGTGTGAGCAATATATCATTTAGTGACAACTTTTTGTAAAAAATTTTTTTTTTTTGTCATTATTCAATCCCTTAGGACAAAAAAAATAAATATTCAATGGGCTCAACATACCCATCAGCAATTTCCTTGGGGTGTCTACTTTCCAAAATGGGGTCATTTCGGGGGGGGTTTGTACTGCCCTGCCATTTTAGCACCTCAAGAAATGAGATAGGCAGTCATAAATTAAAAGCTGTGTAAATTCCAGAAAATGTACTCTAGTTTGTAGACGCTATAACTTTTGCGCAAACCAAAAAATATACGCTTATTGACATTTTTTTTACTAAAGACATGTGGCTGAATAGATTTTGCCCTTAATGTATGACTAAAATTTCGTTTATTCGATTTTTCTTATAACAAAAAGAAGAAAATATCTTTTTTTTTCAAAATTTTCGTTCTTTTTCCATTTATATCACAAAAAAAAAAATCGCAGAGGCAATCAAATACCATCAAAAGAAAGCTCTATTTGTGGGAAGAAAAGGACGCAAATTTCGTTTGGGTGCAATATTGCATGACCACGCAATTACCAGTTAAAGCAGCGCAGTGCGAAATTGGAAAAAGACCTCTGGTCCTTAAGGTGTTTATTGGTCCGGGGCTGAAGTGGTTAAACTTGTTTATTATGTATGTTGGGGATTAAGAGAGGCCCCAGATTATATTGGCTAAATTGTATTTTATATACCGTTTGTTTAATCATGCACACTGTTCGATTTTGTATTATTACCATGTATGAATCAAACTGGGTTCTGATGTATTATTACCATAATACAGCCTGGTTATGAACTATTAAATATCAGTTTTACTCAATCAAATATATCTATTTACTTTGTACCCACATGTTTCAATTAAAGTCCAGATTTCCTCAGCCCCCCCATTTTTAGTAGAAACAGGAGTAATATGCACAGATTATGTAAATCACATGGGCCTTTAATGAAAAATCAGTATTCAGTTTGTGCCAGCAACTGGCCTTGATTGGAGACCTTTAGAAGGACAAATCAGCAACAAAAAAAAAGGGAAAAAAGGTTGTATACTGAATGTGAGAAGATTGTGAAAATGAAGCAGAGTATGCCTAGTGTGATATTATCAAGGGAGGTGTTACCCCTGATATCACAAGATCATCTTTTACTGTTACTTGTTTATATAGTATACCACGTCAAAGCGCTTTTTGTGCATAATAAACTATCCATTAAGTCAGGAACAGACAGGTCTTATACCAGAAAGGATTTCATTTTAACTGGAGATAAATTTTATAAAGAAAAACATATGCAAAAAGAGAGAAGAATTCTAGAAGGTAGTGAAAAACTATATATAGTACCGTAAATATGATCTGAAAAAAGGAAACATGGGCAAAAAGATTACATAAAATATCCACTAATTGTGTCTTGTCTGATAAAGTCATAAATTGAAATCTATTCAGGAACTGATATAAAACATCCACGGAGGCTAAAATGCACCTGCTGGGTATACATCTATATTTAGCACATTTAATTGTAGCATTTTGTATAGCAGAATTCCATGCACTGTCTTGGTGAATTTGTCAAGTAATGTTAATTCTGCTCTATCCCCCAGTGGGGCTGCTGGGAAACATCAGTGTTTTTTTTTCTTCCGAAAAATTGGCATTAAGCAAGGTATAATATTTCATATGCAAGTCTGCGTTGTAATTTTCAAAGAGGTGTAGCTGTACAAGATAACACAGCACAAAAGAAAGCAGCAGGGGATTTCATTTGATGGATACTGTTAGCCTCAGGATATGCTGACTTTGCCTTGAAAACATTTTTTGATGCTTACAGTTTTGGGTGCTGATTTGATACGGGAGTTCTAACTCAATGAGATCTGTGCTGAACAGTGATAGTAGTAGTGATAATATTCTGACATCGCCCACACCTAGCAAGTTGTGTTGTCATGAATTACGTTGTTCAAACCAGGAAACTTGTCATGTGATGGCTTTGAAATTGGTGTTCCAGTTAACTTCTAGCAAAGATATCCAACACTAGGATGAGGGATTTTTAAGGGGCCAAAAACTACAAAGATAAAATCAAATCCAAATGAGAAATACAAATCTATCTATCTAAATATAAATATATATATATATATATATATATATATATATATATAAATATAAATATATATATATATATATATATATATATATATATAATATATATATATATATATATATATATATATATATATATATATATATATATATATACAGTGCCTTGCGAAAGTATTCAGCCCCCTTGAACTTTTCAACCTTTTGCCACATTTCAGGCTTCAAACATAAAGATATAAAATTGTTATTTTTTGTAAAGAATCACCAACAAGTGGGACACAATTGTGAAGTGGAACGAAATCTATTGGATTTTTGAAACTTTTTTAACTAATAAAAAAATGAAAAGTGGGGCGTGCAAAATTATTCGGCCCCCTTGCGTTAATACTTTGTAGAGCTACCTTTTGCTGCGATTACAGCTGCAAATCGCTTGGGGTATGTCTCTATCAGTTTTGCACATCGAGAGACTGAAATTCTTGCCCATTCTTCCTTGCAAAACAGCTCGTGCTCAGTGAGGTTGGATGGAGAGCGTTTGTGAACAGCAGTTTTCAGCTCTTTCCACAGATTCTCGATTGGATTCAGGTCTGGACTTTGACTTGGCCATTCTAACACCTGGATACGTTTATTTGTGAACCATTTCTTTGTAGATTTTGCTGTATGTTTGGGATCATTGTCTTGTTGAAAGATAAATCTCTGTCCCAGTTTCAGGTCTTTTGCAGACTTCAACAGGTTTTCATCCAGAATGGTGCTGTATTTGGCTGCATCCATCTTCCCCTCAATTTTAACCATCTTCCCTGTCCCTGCTGAAGAAAAGCAGGCCCAAACCATGATGCTGCCACCACCATGTTTGACATTTGGGATGGTGTGTTGAGGGTGATGAGCTGTGTTGCTTTTACGCCAAACATATCGTTTTGCATTGTGGGCAAAAAGTTCGATTTTGGTTTCATCTGACCAGAGCACCTTCTTTCACATGTTTGGTGTGTCTCCCAGGTGGCTTGTGGCAAACTTTAGACAAGACTTTTTATGGATATCTTTGAGAAATGGCTTTCTTCTTGCCACTCTTCCATAAAGGCCAGATTTGTGCAGTGTACGACTGATTGTTGTCCTATGGACAGACTCTCTCACCTCAGCTGTAGTTCTCTGCAGTTCATCCAGAGTGATCATGGGCCTCTTGGCTGCATCTCTGATCAGTCTTCTCCTTGTCTGAGCTGAAAGTTTAGAGGGACTGCCGGGTCTTGGTAGATTTGCAGTGGTCTGATACTCCTTCCATTTCAAAATGATCGCTTGCACAGTGCTCCTTGGGATGTTTAAAGCTTGGGAATCTTTTTGTATCCAAATCCGGCATTAAACTTCTCCACAACAGTATTACGGACCTGCCTGGTGTGTTCCTTGGTCTTCATGATGCTCTCTGCGCTTTCAACAGAACCCTGAGACTATCACAGAGCAGGTGCATTTATACAGAGACTTGATTACACACAGGTGGATTCTATTTATCACCATCAGTCATTTAGGACAACATTGGATCATTCAGAGATCCTCGCTGAACTTCTGGAGTGAGTTTGCTGCACTGAAAGTAAAGGGGCCGAATAATTTTGCACGCACCACTTTTCAGTTTTTTATTTGCTAAAAAAGTTTAAAATATCCAATAGATTTCGTTCCACTTCACAATTGTGTCCCACTTGTCGGTGATTCTTCACAAAAAATTAAAATGTTATATCTTTATGTTTGAAGCCTGAAATGTGGCAAAAGGTTGAAAAGTTCAAGGGGGCTGAATACTTTCGCAAGGCACTGTATATATATATATATATATATATATATATATATATATATATATATATATATATATATATATATATATATATATATATATAAAACAACAACATTAGACAGTGTTGTTGAGCTTTAAAACAGTCAAGGAATACCCATGTGGTCTGTACATATAGTTATATCCACTCAACATGTTTCGCCAATCACTAGCTTCTTCTTTTTCAGCTTCTGGGGAATTTCTCATCCTGATGACATACATTGAAGCCCATTTAACATTTTTGATCGGGCGGACCTCAATTTGTTTGTATTCCTCCTAGGGCTCACTAATATGTCAGTGGGTGATCCTTAATTGCGCAAAGGCTGTTTGTTAACTGGTTCTTGCTGGCTAGGCTTGGACATTCCTGTGGCATTTTTATGTAGTACTGTAAAATCTCCTGGACATTCCTTGATTGCTTTAAAGCTCAACAACACTGTCTAAAATGTTTTATATATATATATATATATATATATATATATATATATATATATACTTCTCAATAAAAATTGTGGATATTTTATCTTATTTTTGTAGCTTTTGCCATCTGATGCCCCATACACACGGTCGGACATTCCGACCACAAAATCCGTCTGATTTTTTTCTGATGGATTTAGGGTCAAACCTGTCTTGCATACACACGGTTGCACAAAGTTGTCGGAAAATTTGATCGTTCGGAACGAGGTGACCTCAAACACGTACGTCGGGAGTATAAACGGGTCAGTAGCCAATAGCTTTATTCTGAGCATGCGTGGCACTTTGTCCATTGGAATTGTCTACACACGATTGAAATTTAAACGTTCGGATTTTGTTGTCAGAAAATTTTAGATCCTGCTCTCAAACTTTGTGCGTCGGAAAATCTGCCGGAAAAAGTCCAATAGAGCCAACACACAATCGGATTTTCCGACAACATAATCCGATCTGACTTTTTCAGTCTGAATTTCCGACCGTGTGTATGGGGAATTAAAAATCCCTCATCCTAGTGTTGTCTTCAAAATGTCTTTATTGGATGTGGTGCCCATGGTTTCCGGGTTGACCGGTGCTATTCTTACTTAAAGCAATCATCAATCATCAATTAGCAACAGCAACCATCAAAGTTAAAGGCAGTTAAGTATAGACTCAGCCCCATAAAAGAAAAAACACTTTTCGTATTGCCTTGCCTTGTCACTAGCTGGGGACTTGCATGAATCCCAGGAGTCCTAGATTAAAGGCTATTACAGACAACCTGTCCCTGAGAGCCTCTTGGAATGGTAGTAAACCGAAAGCTAAAAATGAAGAGTAGATTTGATTGCCTGGAATAAAATGACCTAAAGTTACCGGTGTAACTGATTTTTTGCATACCATTGATTGTTATACACCATTGTGAAAATATTTATTGAGAAAAAAAAAACAGAAGGAGAATGCATATGATGGCAGATTTGACTAATTCAAGTTATTTAACAACAGCATAGTCTGCAGACCTATACAGGGTACATAAAACCAAATAAGCCCCTCCACTCACAGTAGCTTATCATACACCAGTGCCAATTTTCAGTGGAATATTTTATACGGATTTATATTAATTATGATAGGAAATCACAACAAATGCAAACACAATGTGTTAGTACTTACCTTGAGTATCAGACAAGAGCCCTTTCATTTCATGCTGCTGGCTTTCTGACGACCATTGCTCTCATCCTGCACCTCTTTCTTTGGGTATGGAGTACACAAGAAGCAGTGGGCCCCAGTGGGCCCCAGTGCTAAAAATGATGGGCAGATATTTCCTTGTCCAATATGTTTTGTGAAAAGATGTGCTTGTCTTTGTCTAGCCAAACACAGCTACCTTTCTTTATAAACACTTAGATAAATTATATTTTTGTTTAGGGGAATACTTTGCCTTATTTTGCTGTTAAATTTTGCTTTTGTACAATCTAAAAATTATATTGAAGTAAAATATATCAAAGAGGAAAGTATGCTGAATGAAAAAAGGTGCAAAAATAGTAAAATGCTGTTAAAAAAAAAAAACAATAAACTTTGAGGAAGGTTCCTTCCCTGGGTTCACTCAATTAAAAATACTAAGTGGTATAATTTTTTTAACACAATTACTCACCATAGCCCGAATATGGGATACATAGGTAGAACCAAAGTAACTTTGTTGGGTAAAACTGTTGACAAAAATTTCCCATAAACAAAGAAGATCAATTCCGAACTTTTGAAACTAGGTCTTCAATTCATTGTGCATTATAAGACACGTTTAAATTCTTTAGCCTTCAGGTGAACTGAATGCAGCTTTTTGCTTGCAATACGGGAATAGCACTAAGCTATTGAAAAATATTATCAGCAAGGACATTATCTGCCACACAGATTTCCAAAAACTACTATACTGTTAGCTTTTATCTTGCCAACATTTTTATACAGCATGGTGCCTGGACCTCCAATCAAAATAATCATTATGACCTATCAAACAGGAACAAATCTATCTGGGCATCCTGCCACAGTGAAAGTTAAGATGTTATGGTTCTCAGTGAGATCTAAAAGATTTGGAACTACATTGCTACTCGAGACATTGATTCCCAACATTACCATCAAGCAAAGCTAGGAAGATAATATCAATGTATTTACAAATGTAGGTTCATTAAAGTGGAAGTACAACCTAGGATTACTCTATGAACCTTAAAAAGCCATATAACACATGTACTTGCATAGCATTGTGTTTGACATATGTCCATGGTCTGGTTGTTTAACAATCAGCACTTAAAACTGTCAGCTGTTTATGAGCGATGTCATGCAACTTATAGTGTTGCTCAGCCCCCCTAGTTCCATCTACGTCGTTGATTGCATCAAGGCACAGAGAAAGCATCTTCAAGTTAAGCTTTGCAATCACATGACACAGATAGCATGAGGGGGCCGAGTGACAATATGAGTTGCATAGTGTCGCTTGTAAATGGCCATGGGTTTCCACTGCTGATTTCTGGACAACAGGAGCACGGGAGACAGATATCAAACATGCTTTTTTTCATGATACATGTGTTATATGTTACATAGTTACATATTAAGTCTGGTTGAAAAAAGACACAAGTCCATCCAGTTTACCCAATAGAAGGGGGAACAAAAACATGCAATCCCACATACACAATCCTATACCCACAGTTGATTCAGAGGAAGGCAAAAAAAAAAAAAATACAATAAAACATAATCCAATTTACTCCAGCTAAGGGGGGGGGGGGAGATTCCTTCCCGATCCCCTGAGAGGGAAACGGATGATCCCTGGATTATTTTTACCTATAAATGTTAGTATCCAGTAACAGTTATATTATGCACATTTAGGAAAGAATCCAGTCCTTTTTTTAAATAATATACCGAGCTGGACAGAGACACTTCTGGAGGAAGTCTATTGCACATTTTCACAGCTCTTAAGCCTCATGCACACGAGACGCAGTTAAACGCGCGTTCAGATGCAGTTGGACAGTTTTTTCAACTGCACCTGAACTCATTCAATGTTATCCTATGTGTCCATGCACACAGTCTCGTTTTTTTCCGTTTATATGCAGTTGCGTTTAATCTCGTTTTTCCAGAAGCAAAAAAATGCGTTCAGAAACAAAAATTTCTGCGTTTCAGACGCAAAACGCGGCAAAACGCGGTAAAACGCGGCAAAACGCCGCTACCGCGTTTAGCCGCGTTTGCGTTTATATGCGTTTTTAAAGGTGACCTTTTTTTTTACATTAAAAATCTCAAAAATGATTGCAAATGATGAAAAACCATTAGAAAAATATTTTAAACAATTGCAATTGCAAGTGGACAATCCACAACTTGTGGCAAGTGACGTGGCAAGTGGACAATCCACAACTTGTGGCAAGTGACATGGCAGGTGGCAAGTGATGTGGCAAGTGGACAATCCACAACTTGTGGCAAGTGACGTGGCAGGTGAAGTGGCAAGTGACGTGGAAAGTGGACAATAGACAACTTGTGGCAGGTGACGTGGCAAGTGACCTGACAGGTGACGCGGCAAGTGACTTGGCAGGTGACGTGGCAAGTGGAAAATCAACAACTTGTGGCAGGTGACTGGCATGTGACGTGGCAAGTGGACAATCCATAACTTGTGGCAGGTGACGTGGCAAGTGACGTGGCAAGTGGACAATCCACTTGTGGAAGGTGATGTGGCAAGTGACGTGGCGAGTGGACAATCCACAACTTGTGTCAGGTGACGTGGCAAGTGGACAATCCACAACTTGTGACAGGTGATGGGGCAAGTGATGTGGCAAGTGGACAATCCACTTGTGGCAGGGGATGTGGCAAGTGACGTGGCGAGTGGACAATCCACAACTTGTGTCAGGTGACGTGGCAAGTGGACAATCCACAACTTGTGGCAGGTGATGTGGCAAGCGATGTGGCAAGTGGACAATCCACTTGTGGCAGGTGACGTGGCAGGGGACGTGGCAAGGGACGTGGCAAGTGGACAATCCACAACTTGTGGCAGGTGATGTGGCTGGTGACGTGGCAAGTGGACAATCCACATCTTGTGGCAGGTGACGTGGCAGGTGACGTGGAAAGTGGTGTGGCAAGTGGACAATCCACAACTTGTGGCAGGTGATGTGGCTGGTGACGTGGTAAGTGGACAATCCACAACTTGTGGCAGATGGCATGGCAGGTGACGTGGAAAGTGGACAATCCACATCTTGTGGCAAGTGACGTGGCAGGTGATGTGGCAAGTGACGTGGCAAGTGGACAATCCACAACTTGTGGCAGGTGATGTGGCAAGTGATGTGGCAGGTGATGTGACAAGTGGACAATCCACATCTTGTGGCAAGTGACGTGGCAGCTGACGTGGCAAGTGACGTGGCAGGTGACGTGGCAAGTGACATGGCAAGTGGACAATCCACATCTCGTGGCAAGTGACGTGGCAGGTGATGTGGCAAGTGACGCGGCAAGTAGACAATCCACAACTTGTGGCAGGTGACGTGGCAGGTGACGTGGCAAGTGAACAATCCACAACTTGTGGCAGGTGACGTGGCAAGTGACGTGGCAGGTGATGTGGCAAGTGACGCGGCAAGTAGACAATCCACAACTTGTGGCAGGTGATGTGGCTGGTGACGTGGCAAGTGGACAATCCACAGCTTGTGGCAGGTGGCATGGCAGATGACGTGGAAAGTGGACAATCCACATCTCGTGGCAAGTGACGTGGCAGGTGATGTGGCAAGTGACGTGGCAAGTGGACAATCCACAATTTGTGGCAGGTGACGTGGCAGGTGATGTGGCAAGTGGACAATCCACAACTTGTGGCAGGTGATGTGGCAAGTGATGTGGCAGGTGATGTGACAAGTGGACAATCCACATCTTGTGGCAAGTGACGTGGCAGCTGACGTGGCAAGTGACGTGGCAGGTGACGTGGCAAGTGACATGGCAAGTGGACAATCCACATCTCGTGGCAAGTGACATGGCAGGTGATGTGGCAAGTGACGTGGCAAGTGGACAATCCACAACTTGTGGCAGGTGACGTGGCAGGTGATGTGGCAAGTGACGTGGCAGCTGACGTGGCAAGTGGACAATCCAAAACTTGTGGCAGGTGACGTGGCAAGTGACGTGGCAGGTGACGTGGCAAGTGGACAATCCACAGCATGTGGCAAGTGACGTGGCAAGTGGACAATCCACAACTTGTGGCAGGTGACGTGGCAGGTGACGTGGCAAGTGAACAATCCACAACTTGTGGCAGGTGACGTGGCAAGTGACGTGGCAGGTGAAGTGGCAAGTGACGCGGCAAGTAGACACTCCACAACTTGTGGCAGGTGATGTGGCAAGTGACGTGGCAGGTGATGTGGCAAGTCACGTGGCAAGTGGACAATCCACAACTTGTGGCAGGTGATGTGGCTGGTGACGTGTCAAGTGGACAATCCACAGCTTGTGGCAGGTGGCATGGCAGATGACGTGGAAAGTGGACAATCCACATCTCGTGGCAAGTGACGTGGCAGCTGACGTGGCAAGTGACGTGGCAAGTGGACAATCCAAAACTTGTGGCAGGTGACGTGGCAAGTGATGTGGCAGGTGACGTGGCAAGTGATGTGGCAAGTGGACAATCCACAGCTTGTGGCAAGTGACGTGGCAAGTGGACAATCCACAACTTGTGGCAGGTGACGTGGCAGGTGACGTGGCAAGTGAACAATCCACAACTTGTGGCAGGTGACGTGGCAAGTGACGTGGCAGGTGATGTGGCAAGTGACGCGGCAAGTAGACAATCCACAACTTGTGGCAGGTGATGTGGCTGGTGACGTGGCAAGTGGACAATCCACAGCTTGTGGCAGGTGGCATGGCAGATGACGTGGAAAGTGGACAATCCACATCTCGTGGCAAGTGACGTGGCAGGTGATGTGGCAAGTGACGTGGCAAGTGGACAATCCACAATTTGTGGCAGGTGACGTGGCAGGTGATGTGGCAAGTGGACAATCCCCAACTTGTGGCAAGTGACGTGGCAAGTGGACAATCCACAACTTGTGGCAGGTGCCGTGGCAAGTGACACGGCAAATGCAAGTGTACAACTGCTCTCTATGCTGCTGCTGCTCACTCTGATCAAAATAGCAGAAATAGTTAAAAAAAATGCTTTGAGAGCTTGGGGAGGGTCTACATGATGTTATCTTTATAAACGCGTCTAAACGCAAACGCGTCTAAACGCGTCTAAACGCGTCTAAACGCGACATGCAAACGCGGCAAAACGCGCGTTTCTAAACGTGCGTTTCAGCTTTTTTTTAACAGAGGTTTCATCTGCGTCTCGTGTGCATGAGGCCTTATTGTGAAGATATTTGTATTTAGAGATTAAATCTTTTTTCCTCCACACTTAAAGAGTGCTCCCTTGTCCTCTGTGATGACCTTAAAGTGAATAACTTCACACCAAGTTCACTATATGGACCCCTTATGTATTTATACCTGTTGATCATATCTGCTTTGCCTGATTAATGTTCATAGAGTAATTCTGTGGAGAACTTACACTTTAAAGTGATTGTAAACGATCGTCTTTTATTTTATCTCTCTCATGGCTCCTACCCACATCAGATAACCCCCTAGGTGAAGCACCTACCTTGTGGGTGCACTCCCGAGTCCACAGACACGAATGCCGGACTCGGCCCTGCCCCCGGAGCCCACGTCATTGGATTTGATTGACAGCAGTGGGGGCCAATGGCTGTGCTGCTATTACTCTATTCAATCAAGAGCCAGGACCCCGTGGAGAGAGGGACAGCGCATCCCCGCAAAGGAGATGAAGGGGCTCAGGTAAGTAAAATGGGGGGGGGGGGTCTGGGGGGCCGGTGACTGCCAGATGTTTTTTCACCTTAATGCATAGGATGCATTAAGGTGAAAAAACACAACGGTTTACAACCACTTTAAGGCTGTCCATAATGTCCATGCAAAGAAAATATGTTCTAAAAAAAGACTGGATTTTCTGGGTATACCAAGTATGCTATTATAGCTGAACCTAATAGAAAAGGTAAGAAGGGATGATGGGTTGGGTTGGTTAGTTGAAATGCCTCCTTAAACATTTTTTCAAATGTTCAGTATAAATTAAATGAAGGTTTGTGGCAGGTATACCTTTTGCAATGCAATTATTCTGCAAAAGTTTAGGTTTAATGTTATTATAGGAACGAATCTGTAAATATGGTGATTTACCTGTTTTGTCCTAGGAAGCTTTAGTGACCCTAAAGTAAGGTGATTTCCTGGTCAAATAAAACAAATTAAAGTGAATTCTCTAATTCATTCTGAAATTAATATTTAAAGTCTCCACATGATCTCCTCTCTGAACAAAGCATTCCTTCTAACAGTAATATGGAATTAAAAAGCAGACGCTTGCTGGAGATGTGAAACGAAAACAGGCACAATGACCCACATTTGGCGGCATTGCACCCTGATTGCAACCTTCTGGAACAAAGTCAGAAACTTGATTAAGAAATTTACAGAAACTAAATTGAATATTATGCCCTATACCAGTGATGGCGAACCTTGGCACCCCAGATGTTTTGGAACTACATTTCCCATGATGCTCCACTACACTGCAGAGTGCATGAGCATCATGGGAAATGTAGTTCCAAAACATCTGGGGTGCCAAGGTTCGCCATCACTGCCCTATACACACGGCCGGAATGAGGTGACGTATAAAATGTACAACAGGACTAGGTAGAGGCCAGTAGCCAATAGCTTTCGTCCCCAAATTTTTTGTGAGCATGTGTGGCACTTTGTGCATCGGAATTCTCTACATACAATCGGAAAAAGACAGATCAGATTTTGTTGTGGGAAAATATTAGATCCAGCTCTCAAACTTTTTCCGTTGGAAATTCCAACGGAAAAAGTCCAATAGAGCCCACACATGATCGGATTTTCCGACAACAATCTGATCTGACTTTTTCCGTCTGAATTTCCGACCGTGTGTATAGGGCATAAGTGCGCCATGGTGCTTGCTACACGTGGCTAACTTCTCCTTTAAAAGATATAAACACTCACTGACCAAACACCTCCTCAATGCGGCCAAATCACTGATTCCATTGCAGTGGAACTCTCCTCAGGTCCCCTCTATTTCAGAGTGGCTGAACAGGGTCAAATACATCTGTGTAATGGAGGACACCTTGGCGCAAGATAAAGATAATTTGGAAAGATTCCACAAGACTTGGCAACCATGGTTTGTTTTTAAATACGATCAGGATTTTGTAGACGCCATGTCATCTTAACAGGTGTCCCCCATTGATGGTCCTCATCAATGACTTCTAGGAGCCAGTTGACAATGGTAGTACACAACACACACTAAACCTAACCCTTTCCCCTCATTTCACCCTTCTTCTCTATTCCTTACCTATCTTTTCACTCTCGGCTACAATTTTGACAGCAGATGACGACAAACATTCAGACTAAAATGTGGTTATCAATTTTTTTCTTTTCTATATGTTGATATTGTTGATCCGATGATAACGGCCAAATTTAATCCTTTTTTTTTTCCTACCTCTGGATTTGATGTCATGAGACCAGTTCTGATGTAATTGATCTATGGGTAAATTACAAATGCTGAAAACAGCTAGACGATATTCTCAGGTTCATATATGCTTTATAAAAAAGTTATGGAAAAACTCGTGCAGTTGCATGTTCGATTTGCGTATTGTGCATTTTTTTCTTTTCACTTTTCAATAAAATTTTGAATGACAAAAAAAACAGTAATACTGTATGGAAGTATGAGCATACATTTTACTGTGGCATGATAATAACTTTATCAGGAGGCTAGGAAACAAAAATCATATCATGGCATATATGCTCCATATACGGTAACTACTGAAATCAGTGCCTTTCCAGATAACTATTTTAGTATTCTAACAGACGTGTCCCACCCTAACATTCATTTTATAGTAAATTATTTCCAACATGTTAAAGCTTATAAGAGATTTTAGTTATTGGATTTATGAAGCATCAAAACATATTTTCCTTTGTTATATATTTTTGTGGCTCCTCTGCGATATCTGTACAGTCATTAATTCCATTATACTAAATCATGTTTCAATTACTGCTTGTATCTCATAATATATGTACCAACTCTTTGTTGGAATGTGTAATCAATGTGCAATATTTTTTATGGATTGTATATGTGTAAAAATATAAAAATATTAATATATAGCAAAATGTATGGAATCAATTGATACAAATATTTAAACATAAACAATTCGAATAATTAAAAACTACTTTTGATCCAATCTGTTTCATTGCTCCCGTGTGCTTCATGGAAAAGTCCCGCTAGCTACGTTCTCCTACTTTTATATATTTTCCTTTGTATCTCGTTGTTTCCAGATGTCTGATTTACATATATTCTTTGCAGTGCATCATGGAATAAAGTATAAAGTATTCCATGTGCAATGAAGGGCCCATAGAAGTCTGGGGGCGCATGAAAATGCACCATACATGCATTTTCATGTGCTCTCAACACATGGTTACATAGACCCTTCCTTGGCAATAAGTCATTGTGGGGAATTCAATAATGTCCTAGCTACACTTTTCTGTCTGTATGGCCCAGGCATGTACTGTCCATTGGGACTACAGGGGGTTTCCCGATGGGCCGATGGCTCAGTGGGCCGGTTCCAGTGACAGCCTCTCAAATTAATGGCTACATGACTTGCATGACAAGGGTAGGTATGTAACTTCCTAAAGCAGCGTGAAGCACTTTAGCTCTTCTGCCCCCGCTCAGCTCTTTCTAGACACTGCACACATCCTCGGCCACTTCCGACCCACACTCGTCCTCCACCATGCGTCACCATGCGACTTCCCTGCCCCCTTCCTCTCCGACAGTTCTTCGGCTTCTTCGGGCAAAACTCGTCTATCACTGGCGGCCTCCAAAATAAGGGATGCTGTGAGTTTAAGTGAGCTGCCTGTGTGACATTCTGAGAGCAGCCAATGGGCATCCGGAGTGGATGAAGGAGGCTGGAGGTTGACGGTGCTACAGGAACCTGTCCAGGTAACTGGCCGGCCCAGCACAGCCGCATAATGCAGATCCATTGAATATATAGCAAAGGATGTGGCGCTAACAAAAATAACATCAAAAATCCATTTGGTGCAAATAATGATTGAAACAATATGCAAAATCCAACTTAACTAAAAGTTCATCAAAAGTGTCAATTAATATTGAAATGTGCAAAAAATAAACGCATAAAAATATTTTCAGTAAAAAAAATCATATATAAACCATGCTTATAATTAAAACCATTATATCCAAACTATGTCCATGGAATTAAAGTGCAAAATGAGTGCAAAAAAATTTGCAAATTAGTCTCTTCGAATGTGCAGAGAAAACAAAACTGTGCAAAATATGCAATCAAAGCAAGTCACGCTGTAATTCATACTGAAGTCGTGTCCAAGTTGCCTCCCAAAGTCGCGCTGCAAGTCGTGTTGCCCCTGTGTGAATGGACTCTAATGCCACGTACACACGATTGGAATTCTCGTTGGAAAAAGCTCTGATGGTTTTCCAGACGGAATTCCAACGGAATTCGGCTCAAGCTGTCTTGCCTACACAGGGTCACACCAAATTCCGATCGTTTATAATGTGGTGACGTACAACACATACGACGGGACTAGAAAAAAGAAGTTCAATAGCCAGTAGCCAATAGCTTCTGTCTCGTAGTTGAATCTGAGCATTCGTGATTTTTGGCGTGTCGGAATTGCATACACACGATTGGAATTTCTGATAGAAAGTTTTTCCATCTGGAAAATTGAGAACATGCTATCAATTTTTGGCTGGTGGAAATTCGGACAGCTAAATTCCGATGGAGCATACACACCGGTCGCATTTTCCGATAAAAAGCTCTCATCTGTCTTTTTCTGGCCGGAATTCTGATCGTGTGTACGCGGCATAAGAGTAAAGTGTCCCAGTGCAAGAAAAAAACTCTGGGTAGTATGATCCCACTTTTGAAAAAAGATTTGTTACTTGATCCTCCATCCTGCTAGACCAGTTTTCAGAGAGTCTTTTCCCCCATGCACCAGTAGTCTAAGGTCTTCTGATGTCATCGAGGCATCATCCCTCCATTGTAGGGCTATGGACCCTGCTCTGTTCTTGATGATATCAGGGGACATTAGATCACTAGAGCATGGGGAAGGAGAACACATCATGTGGAGGAAGACTTATCATCTCGTCCAGTGTAGGGCTATGGTTTCAGTCTTGATGACATCAGAAGACCTTAGACTGCTGGAGCATGGGGGAGAAGACTCTCCGAGGACAAGTTTAGCAGGATGGAAGATCAAGTAAGCAAATCTTCCTTTTTTATGCTGTCTGGACCTAAACAAACCCTTACAGTGTGGGCACGATTTTATTGTCACATGACAAACTTTCCTGCTGTCACTTCTGCCGGGGGCTTCCCCCCTCATGGGGTCTTTCTTCTGGGTTTGCGTGCTCCTGCTGTGTGGATAGCCGGGCCGTAATGATGTCACTCTCGTGCAAATGCACAGGAAACTGTTCTTGTGCGTGTTCGCAAAGTGGGCCTGTCTGGATGAATTTTTGTCCCAGTCCAGCCCTGGTATGCCCTCTTAAATCAGCTTTACTGGCACATGCAGCAGATTCAGGTAGTCCGTAATAACTCAATTTTTATAAAGTGGTGCTATTACTGCATAATATATAATATATATATACAGTATATCTGATAGTAAAGCTGGTCATGCATGACTTAAATTTTGGCTGATCCCTTCCTCATGAATATGAATGGGATTTGTATGGGGGGGGGGGGGGGGGGAGTGTGTTAAAATAATAAAATAAAATCCACACAGAAACTTTGTTTTAAAGCAATAGTAAACTTGCATTAACCACTTCAGCCCCGGACCATTTTGCTGGCTTAAGACCAGACCACTTTTTGCGATTTGGCACTGCGTCGATTTAACTGACAATTGCGCGGTCGTGCGATGTGGCTCCCAAACAAATTTGACATCCTTTTTTTTCCCCACAAATAGAGCTTTCTTCTGGTGGTATTTGATCACCCCTGCGGTTTTTCTTTTTTGCGCTATAAACAAAAATAAATCGACAATTTTGAAAAAAACAAATTATTTTTTACTTTTTGTTATAATAAATATCCCCCTAAAATATATATAAAAAAAAAACATTTTTTTCATCACTTTAGGCCGATACGTATTCTTCTACATATTTTTGGTAAAAAAATCGCAATAAGCGATTATTGATTGGTTTGTACAAAAGTTATAGCATTTACAAAATAGGGGATAGTTTTATGGCATTTTTATTAATATTTTTTTTTTTACTAGTAATGGCGGCGATCAGCGATTTTTATTGTGACTGCGACATTATAACGGACACATCGGAAATTTTTGACACATTTTTGGGACCATTGTCATTTATACAGCAGTCACTGCTATACAAATGCAGTGATTCCTGTGTAAATGACACTGGCAGTGAAGGGGTTAACCAGTGGGTGGCAGTGTAGTGGTTAAGTGTTCCTAGGGGCGTGTTACTAACTGTTGGGGGCTGGGCTTTCTTTTAGTGAACACTGATCTCTGCTCCAATCACATGGAGCAGAGATCAGCGTCACTTGTTGCTAGTCAGAACTGAGAGATGCTGTTTACAATGGCATCTCCTAGTTCAGCCGCCCCGTGAGACGATCGCGGGTATGCCCGCGGCGATCGAGTCCGCAGGACAATCGAGTCCGCGGGACATGCTAGCATGTGATGCATACTAGCACCAGGGCTCAAGTCCTACGGGAACGCATGGGAATGGAGTTCCTGTACTTTTTCCACAACAGGAACTAAGTTCACGTTAGCAGCCGTGTCCTGCAAGACTTTGAAGTATGCAAGCTGTGTGGCAGGTGCTACACCAGCAGCCGCTGACACAGCTCGCAATAGTAAGTGCCGCACACCAGGGGTGGACTGACCAGTCAGGCATTGCCAGTAGGGGGCCCCATGACAGCTTCCGCTTCGATCTACCTGTCAATCACAGCTAGCTGATGAGTAGATCAGGTCCCTGCTGCTAAGAGATTGTATTTAGTCAGATCTCTCGTGATGCGCTCCTCCCCGCCGACCCCTCCTGATTTTCTGTCTCCTCATCCCCCCCCCCCCCCATGCCCAGTCTCCTGCATACTTGCTCTATGTGTCCCGCTGAATCCCCCCCTCCTCTATCTTCAGTGCCATATGATGAGAGAACCCAGAGGAGGAGCACAGCTATTCTGCTCACAGGACATGCAGGGAGAGAGGTGAGCTGAGAGAGGAACATCAGTTCGGGGTGGTAAGCTGAGCACAATACCTGGCAAAGTTTAATGCCAGGAGGGAAGTCTATGTGGAAATATGTGAAGGGTTGGAATAGCAGTGAGTGTGTGTTGGAGCCCTGCAGAGTTTGCAGCCCCACAAGCTAACATACATTGCCTAAGCAGGAACACATCAATGTCCAGATAATGTACAGTTAATTTATGATCTTTCCGTTTAACCCTGTGTTATCCAAACTCTGTTTAATGAAAAGTGTAAACTCACCACATAAACACTCTATATACAAAATAACATTCCCCAATAAAGATCAGAACACGATGTTCACATTTGCATGGAAACACGATTGAATGAATGCTGATTATTCCGAGAATTACCGTATTTATGTTTATTGAGGATTGTTTTTTTTATGTACTAACAGTTAAGCTTCATACACACAATACGAAAATTGGATGAAAAATACCACTTTTGAAGCGTTCGTGCATATGAGCGTATCAATTTTTTTTTTTGGTGGGGGAGTGGATCTTGGGTGGGAGTTCCCACACTTTTTTCCCCAGGACTTGACCCCTGACTAGCACATTATGCTTTTACTTTGCAGGAGCAAGTAAATTGCACCCACATTTCACCCAGGTGTGTTAGAACAGTGAACGAATATTCTCTGTTCTAATACTAAACTGCCTCTCCACGACAGGCGCTGTGATTGGACACCTATCAGGAGGAGGGGAGGAGATGCATGGAGGACACAGCTCGCTGCTGTCACCCACTGCCCCACAGAGATAGGGTAAGTGCTAGGCAGATAGCAAGCGGGCAGGGGGTCACAGTGTTAACTTTTAAATGGGCACAGTGGTGGTACTTGATGGGCACAGTGGCAGCATTTGATGGGCACAGTGGCAGTATTTGATGGGGCACAGTGGTGGTATTTGATGGGCACAGTGGCAGCATTTGATGGGTCACAGTGGCGGCAGGTGATGGGCACAGTGGCTGCAATTGATGGGCATAGTGGCTGTGCTTCATGGCACAGTGGCTGCGTTTGATGGGCACAGAGGCTGCATTTTATGTTTTTTTTCCTGAATTTTTCAGTTTGTTTCCGCCCCCCCCCCCAAAAAAAAAATTTGACCGCCAGTTGCCATTGTACCTAAGGGTGTCCTGGCCCTCACCCTCTCTCCCACAGTTCTGTTTAAGAGACAATAAATCTCTTTGCATTCAAAAAAGTGTCTGGCGCCCACCCTTTTCATCCTGCATTACACCCACCATGCCTTGTAACCCACTCTACACAGAAGAATGTCAGCTGTCCCTGACTCTGGAGGTCACCATTAGGCCTAAAGGGGCCCAGGACTTTGTTACATAAATAACGAGAATACTGTCATTATGATAAATGAGATCATTTACTGAAGTTTGTTATCAGCTAACAAGTTAGGCTTGGTTCACACTTGTGTGATGAGGGAACCCTGTGAATCCACTGCAAGTTCCCGCATCACACTGCCATATACTAACTGCTGGTAGTGTTAATACATTGTTAATGACACCCCCATTTCAGCTCGCATATGCGAACTGGACATGAATCATATGTACACACCCATGCGATCCCATTCTGGTGCAGACCAAAAAAAGGATCCTGTGCGAGTATTGTCCGCATGCGATGCAATATTAGCCATATTGTCTGTATGGCTGAAATCGCATCGCACGGACATCACATGTGATTTGCAATGCAGTGCGAATTTCATGCGATATCACAGAGCGCGCAAGTGTGAACCGCCTTTCGTCTTTAAAAAGAGGGTTCCCAGTCCCCACGCTCTCAAAATATTAGTGTAACTATTTTGCTAGTTTTGGATCTTAGTAAAGCCTGAAGGGTTACCTATGGATGTCTGTGCTGTATGGTTTGCTGAGACATTGTCCAGAGCAGAATGCAGTCTGCCCAGAAGCCTACTCTAAAATTAACATCCAAAATGTAATAAATATATATTTTTGTTATATTTTTATGTATGCTGTGTGAATCTGAACACATAACAACCTCTGATTCCTCCTGTATTGTAACCGTACTGTCTGATCTCATGTTAGAAAGTGCTGTGCAAACTGTTGGTGCTGTATAACGGTATAATAATAATAATAATAATAACAAATGGTGTGATTTTCTCAAATGTGACTGTAAAAGTGTAAATATACTTTAACTGTATTTTGTTTTGTACATTAAAAAAAAACAGCCATAAATAAAACACCTTAAAAAAAGCAAAAATTTGTTAAAAGCATGTGATGAGCTATCAGTGTGATCGTCCAATGCACAGTAGCAGAAAACTTCTACCTAGGAGTGATGTGATCTCTCAGTGCTCGGCCCCTCCCCTCCTCCTCCTCCTGCCTCCAGCTGTCAGTGTGGCCCCGCCCCCGGCGTGTCTCCAGCACTCAGAGCAGTACAGGCTGTGCTGGGAAGGGGAGTTGCTCGGCGGGTGCACGGCTGCAACCTTCTCCCTTCTTTCTCACTATTTTAGTCACCCCCCCAACCCACCTACCCATCCCCCGGTCACCGATCAGCTCGGCAAACTTTCCCGGGACGGACGATCTGCACACACAGGTAAGAGGACAGCGGTCACTGGGATAAAACATGGCTCTGCTAAACTTCCCATCAAAGTCATCAGATCGGCAGCAAGTGGCACATCGCCTATAAGTGTCAGATCGCCTGTATTTGTTATCAGATCGCCTATAAGTGTCAGATCGCCTGTATGTGTCATGAGATCGCCTATAAGTGTAAGATCGATTTTATTTGTTATCAGATCGCCTATGTTAGATCGCCTGTATGAGTAATGAGATCGCCTATAAGTGTCAGATCGCCTCTATGTGTCATGAGATCGCCTATAAGCGTCAGATCGCCTGTATGTGTCATCCGATCACCTATAAGTGTGAGATCGCCTGTATGTGTCATCCGATTGCCTATAAGTGTTAGATCGCCAGTAAGTGTCTTCAGATCTCCTATATATGTCAGATGGTCTGAAAGTGTCATGAGATCGTCTATAAATGTCAGATCGCCTGCATGTTTCAGATCGCCACTAATGGTTATCAGATCGTCAGTAAATGTCATCAGATTGCTTTTAATTGTCAGATCGCCTGTATGTGTCACCAGATAGCTACTAAGTATCAGATCACCTGTATGTGTCATCAGATTGTATATACATGCCAGATCGCCTGTATGTGTCATCAGATCGATTATAAGTGTCAGATCGCCTATATTTGTGTGTCGGATCACCACTAATGGTCATCAGATCGCCAGCAAGTGTCAGATCACCTGTATGTGTCATGAGATCGCTAATAAGTGTCAGATCACCACTAAGTGCCCAGATCTGGCAGCCCTAGGTGTAATCAGAGGTTGCTGCCATGGTTTTAATTGCAGTGATGCCTGTTATCTGTGGTGATGGTCCCCCAGGAGGGTTGTTTTGTTAGCAGTGCACTTCTAAGCACTATTGCATACACAATCCGATCTGATCTGAATGTGCCTGGCCTGTAATCACTGACAAGTGCAGTGGTGGGAGGGAGGCAGCAACAAGAGAGGCTGCTTGGGCTTTGCTGAATATTTTATAAGAGCAGCTCCAGGTTCAGTAAACTTGTGTGTACAGCAAGCCTGGAGAAACACAAGGCTGTCCATGAGCAGAGATCTGATGAGGACTGCTACATTTGGGCACAGATACAAAGCAGTCTTCCAGATATGCTCTTTTCAGGCTGATTTACTAAAGGAGGTGACAGTCTGCACTTAATAAATTGGGTGAGAATTCACTTTAGTTAGCCAATCCTGTGAAAAGCTAATTCCTGCTTAATTAAATAGTTAAAATGTTACTAAACTCTCAACAGTAAAATCAGTGTGTATATGCAGTAAAGCATGCTTGTTATACCCATTAGTGTGGAACCTAAGGTGTTAATCCTGTGCATTGTTTTAAAAGGTTGTTTGATCCTGTCTTCTCTGATCCTCCCCTTTCTTTTAGAGGACAGAGCCTTAGGGGTACTTCGCACATGCTCAGTTTGGTGTGTATTGTTGGAAAGTTTGTTTTTTCCTTGGGAGGGTGCATGTGATCAGCACAGGGCCAATCAGCACTGTCCAGACAGATGATCAGGGGTCATGCAGCCTCATAGGACAGTCAGAGGAGAATGAAAACTCCTCCTACAAACTTTAACCAGTGCTCTGCTGCGTACTGATAGAAGTCACAAGACTGCTATATACTGCTGAAGACAAAAGGTATTAGGGGTATTTCACACCACAAGCAGTCCAATGCATTTTTGTCCTGCATCAAAAACACATGGAAAGTAGCTTATATGGTTTTTAATGGCATAGTTCACACCAGTGCGTTCCAGTTCCAGAAAAAAAGTAGAACATGCTGCATTTTTCCTGCACTGGACTGTACTGGAAAGCTGTAAAAGCATCAAAAACACACTGGAACGCATCGGAATGCACTAAAACACACTGGAACACACATGTCCTTATTTAGGGCTGGTTCGCACCACAAAAACACACTCCAGATCTGTCATGGATGCAGTTCTGCATGCACGTTTTTAACACTTTTTCTATGCATTCCGGTGCATTTTTGAAGCGTTTCAGAATGCATTCCAGGTGCTCGTTTTCTCCCTTTTTCCAGATTTTTTTTTCAGCACTATACTAGGGTCCGGTGCATTTTTGATGTGTTCCAGTGCGTTTTCATATGTTTTTGATGGATTTTACTGTGTTCCAGTACAGTCCAGTGCAGGAAAAATGCAGCATGTTCTACTTTCTTTTCTGGAACTGAAAAGCCCTGGAACTGACTGCACTGGTGAGAACTATGCCATTGGAAACCATATAACCTACTTTTTATGCATTTTTGATGCAGAACAAAAACACACTGGACTGCATGTGGTGTGAGGTTAAGAAAAAAGAGGGAGGGAAATGCGCTGGACTGCATCAAAAATGCACATGCAAAAAAGCATCTGGAATGCATTCCTATGGTGTGAACTGGCCCTTAAAGTGGTTGTATAGTCAATTTTGGGACATTTACCTACAGGAAAGTCTATAATAAGGCTTACCTGTAGGTAAAGGAGATATTCCCCCTCGCAATGCGCCGCTGACTGCAGCGGCGCATGCGCACAGGGGATTCTCAGCTGAAAGTCCGGCAGACGCCAGACCCTGCCAGAAAGAAATCTCTTGCGCACATGCGTGGGAGTGACAATATCGTGGCTCCGGCCACTCACAGCGCTGGAGCCGCCATACCCGGAAGAAACGCAGAGGGAACATGTCAGCTCCCTCGGCGTGGATCGGGCCAGATGTCGGGGCCTCGTTCTAAGGTAAGTATTTCATAATAAGCTAGTATGCGGTGCATACTAGCTCATTATGCCTTTTCCTTTGCAGGTGAGTAAAAAAATTAAAAAACTTCAGTGGGTATACAACCGCTTTAAGCAGTTTACTGTATATTTATATGTAAAACGCTGTGCAAACTTTTGGCACTATATAAATCCTGTACTGTATAATAATAATAATAATAATATTTACTAAAATAATTGCATTTCCATGTTCTGTGTACTGTGGGAGACCAGATATAGTGAATGCTGGGTCCTGGGTTTAGTAACTTTTTAACCCTTGCAGGATGGGCACAGCTTCACTTCAGGGGAACTTTTTTCCCAAAGTTAACTATAGGGAAAAAAAAGTGCAGCATCATAGTTATTTGCAAACAATATAAAGACAAATCATAACCAGACCATAGGCACTGTGCATTGGACACAGATCTGCTGTCTACCATACACTCTCCAATTTGTACAGTAAATCCCATGAGTTAACTGAACTTAAAGTGATACTTAAGTCTCGTTTTTGTTCTTCTTTTAGTTAAAATGAACAAACATATTATACTTACCTCCCCTGTGCAGTTGGTTTTGCATAGAGCAGCATGGATCCTTGTCTTCTCGGATCCCTCTTCAGTGCTTCTGGCCCCTCCCTCCTGTTGAGTACCCCCACAGCAAGCAGCTTGCTATGGGGGCACCCGAGCCGAGCCACAGCTCTCTGTGTCCATTCAGACATGGAGCCGTGGCCCGCCCGACACCTTTTTCTCCTTATTAGCTGACTGACTTTGATTGACAGCAGTGGGAGCAAATAGCGCCCCGCTGCTGTCTTATGCCGCGTACACACGAGCGGATTGTATGGCGTACTTAGTCCGTCGAAACACATTTCAGCGGACAATCCGCTCGTGTGTGGGCTTCAGCTGACTTTTTCAGCGTGCAGTCCGGAGTACTAAGAATTTCGTTTTTTTCTAAATTCTGGACTGCATGTGGTGTGAGGTTAAGAAAAAAGAGGGAGGGAAATGCGCTGGACTGCATCAAAAATGCACATGCAAAAAAGCATCTGGAATGCATTCCTATGGTGTGAACTGGCCCTTAAAGTGGTTGTATAGTCAATTTTGGGACATTTACCTACAGGAAAGTCTATAATAAGGCTTACCTGTAGGTAAAGGAGATATTCCCCCTCGCAATGCGCCGCTGACTGCAGCGGCGCATGCGCACAGGGGATTCTCAGCTGAAAGTCCGGCAGACGCCAGACCCTGCCAGAAAGAAATCTCTTGCGCACATGCGTGGGAGTGACAATATCGTGGCTCCGGCCACTCACAGCGCTGGAGCCGCCATACCCGGAAGAAACGCAGAGGGAACATGTCAGCTCCCTCGGCGTGGATCGGGCCAGATGTCGGGGCCTCGTTCTAAGGTAAGTATTTCATAATAAGCTAGTATGCGGTGCATACTAGCTCATTATGCCTTTTCCTTTGCAGGTGAGTAAAAAAATTAAAAAACTTCAGTGGGTATACAACCGCTTTAAGCAGTTTACTGTATATTTATATGTAAAACGCTGTGCAAACTTTTGGCACTATATAAATCCTGTACTGTATAATAATAATAATAATAATATTTACTAAAATAATTGCATTTCCATGTTCTGTGTACTGTGGGAGACCAGATATAGTGAATGCTGGGTCCTGGGTTTAGTAACTTTTTAACCCTTGCAGGATGGGCACAGCTTCACTTCAGGGGAACTTTTTTCCCAAAGTTAACTTTAGGGAAAAAAAAGTGCAGCATCATAGTTATTTGCAAACAATATAAAGACAAATCATAACCAGACCATAGGCACTGTGCATTGGACACAGATCTGCTGTCTACCATACACTCTCCAATTTGTACAGTAAATCCCATGAGTTAACTGAACTTAAAGTGATACTTAAGTCTCGTTTTTGTTCTTCTTTTAGTTAAAATGAACAAACATATTATACTTACCTCCCCTGTGCAGTTGGTTTTGCATAGAGCAGCATGGATCCTTGTCTTCTCGGATCCCTCTTCAGTGCTTCTGGCCCCTCCCTCCTGTTGAGTACCCCCACAGCAAGCAGCTTGCTATGGGGGCACCCGAGCCGAGCCACAGCTCTCTGTGTCCATTCAGACATGGAGCCGTGGCCCGCCCGACACCTTTTTCTCCTTATTAGCTGACTGACTTTGATTGACAGCAGTGGGAGCAAATAGCGCCCCGCTGCTGTCTTATGCCGCGTACACACGAGCGGATTGTATGGCGTACTTAGTCCGTCGAAACACATTTCAGCGGACAATCCGCTCGTGTGTGGGCTTCAGCTGACTTTTTCAGCGTGCAGTCCGGAGTACTAAGAATTTCGTTTTTTTCTAAATTCTGGACTGCATGTGGTGTGAGGTTAAGAAAAAAGAGGGAGGGAAATGCGCTGGACTGCATCAAAAATGCACATGCAAAAAAGCATCTGGAATGCATTCCTATGGTGTGAACTGGCCCTTAAAGTGGTTGTATAGTCAATTTTGGGACATTTACCTACAGGAAAGTCTATAATAAGGCTTACCTGTAGGTAAAGGAGATATTCCCCCTCGCAATGCGCCGCTGACTGCAGCGGCGCATGCGCACAGGGGATTCTCAGCTGAAAGTCCGGCAGACGCCAGACCCTGCCAGAAAGAAATCTCTTGCGCACATGCGTGGGAGTGACAATATCGTGGCTCCGGCCACTCACAGCGCTGGAGCCGCCATACCCGGAAGAAACGCAGAGGGAACATGTCAGCTCCCTCGGCGTGGATCGGGCCAGATGTCGGGGCCTCGTTCTAAGGTAAGTATTTCATAATAAGCTAGTATGCGGTGCATACTAGCTCATTATGCCTTTTCCTTTGCAGGTGAGTAAAAAAATTAAAAAACTTCAGTGGGTATACAACCGCTTTAAGCAGTTTACTGTATATTTATATGTAAAACGCTGTGCAAACTTTTGGCACTATATAAATCCTGTACTGTATAATAATAATAATAATAATATTTACTAAAATAATTGCATTTCCATGTTCTGTGTACTGTGGGAGACCAGATATAGTGAATGCTGGGTCCTGGGTTTAGTAACTTTTTAACCCTTGCAGGATGGGCACAGCTTCACTTCAGGGGAACTTTTTTCCCAAAGTTAACTATAGGGAAAAAAAAGTGCAGCATCATAGTTATTTGCAAACAATATAAAGACAAATCATAACCAGACCATAGGCACTGTGCATTGGACACAGATCTGCTGTCTACCATACACTCTCCAATTTGTACAGTAAATCCCATGAGTTAACTGAACTTAAAGTGATACTTAAGTCTCGTTTTTGTTCTTCTTTTAGTTAAAATGAACAAACATATTATACTTACCTCCCCTGTGCAGTTGGTTTTGCATAGAGCAGCATGGATCCTTGTCTTCTCGGATCCCTCTTCAGTGCTTCTGGCCCCTCCCTCCTGTTGAGTACCCCCACAGCAAGCAGCTTGCTATGGGGGCACCCGAGCCGAGCCACAGCTCTCTGTGTCCATTCAGACATGGAGCCGTGGCCCGCCCGACACCTTTTTCTCCTTATTAGCTGACTGACTTTGATTGACAGCAGTGGGAGCAAATAGCGCCCCGCTGCTGTCTTATGCCGCGTACACACGAGCGGATTGTATGGCGTACTTAGTCCGTCGAAACACATTTCAGCGGACAATCCGCTCGTGTGTGGGCTTCAGCTGACTTTTTCAGCGTGCAGTCCGGAGTACTAAGAATTTCGTTTTTTTCTAAATTCTGGACTGCATGTGGTGTGAGGTTAAGAAAAAAGAGGGAGGGAAATGCGCTGGACTGCATCAAAAATGCACATGCAAAAAAGCATCTGGAATGCATTCCTATGGTGTGAACTGGCCCTTAAAGTGGTTGTATAGTCAATTTTGGGACATTTACCTACAGGAAAGTCTATAATAAGGCTTACCTGTAGGTAAAGGAGATATTCCCCCTCGCAATGCGCCGCTGACTGCAGCGGCGCATGCGCACAGGGGATTCTCAGCTGAAAGTCCGGCAGACGCCAGACCCTGCCAGAAAGAAATCTCTTGCGCACATGCGTGGGAGTGACAATATCGTGGCTCCGGCCACTCACAGCGCTGGAGCCGCCATACCCGGAAGAAACGCAGAGGGAACATGTCAGCTCCCTCGGCGTGGATCGGGCCAGATGTCGGGGCCTCGTTCTAAGGTAAGTATTTCATAATAAGCTAGTATGCGGTGCATACTAGCTCATTATGCCTTTTCCTTTGCAGGTGAGTAAAAAAATTAAAAAACTTCAGTGGGTATACAACCGCTTTAAGCAGTTTACTGTATATTTATATGTAAAACGCTGTGCAAACTTTTGGCACTATATAAATCCTGTACTGTATAATAATAATAATAATAATATTTACTAAAATAATTGCATTTCCATGTTCTGTGTACTGTGGGAGACCAGATATAGTGAATGCTGGGTCCTGGGTTTAGTAACTTTTTAACCCTTGCAGGATGGGCACAGCTTCACTTCAGGGGAACTTTTTTCCCAAAGTTAACTTTAGGGAAAAAAAAGTGCAGCATCATAGTTATTTGCAAACAATATAAAGACAAATCATAACCAGACCATAGGCACTGTGCATTGGACACAGATCTGCTGTCTACCATACACTCTCCAATTTGTACAGTAAATCCCATGAGTTAACTGAACTTAAAGTGATACTTAAGTCTCGTTTTTGTTCTTCTTTTAGTTAAAATGAACAAACATATTATACTTACCTCCCCTGTGCAGTTGGTTTTGCATAGAGCAGCATGGATCCTTGTCTTCTCGGATCCCTCTTCAGTGCTTCTGGCCCCTCCCTCCTGTTGAGTACCCCCACAGCAAGCAGCTTGCTATGGGGGCACCCGAGCCGAGCCACAGCTCTCTGTGTCCATTCAGACATGGAGCCGTGGCCCGCCCGACACCTTTTTCTCCTTATTAGCTGACTGACTTTGATTGACAGCAGTGGGAGCAAATAGCGCCCCGCTGCTGTCTTATGCCGCGTACACACGAGCGGATTGTATGGCGTACTTAGTCCGTCGAAACACATTTCAGCGGACAATCCGCTCGTGTGTGGGCTTCAGCTGACTTTTTCAGCGTGCAGTCCGGAGTACTAAGAATTTCGTTTTTTTCTAAATTCTGGACTGCATGTGGTGTGAGGTTAAGAAAAAAGAGGGAGGGAAATGCGCTGGACTGCATCAAAAATGCACATGCAAAAAAGCATCTGGAATGCATTCCTATGGTGTGAACTGGCCCTTAAAGTGGTTGTATAGTCAATTTTGGGACATTTACCTACAGGAAAGTCTATAATAAGGCTTACCTGTAGGTAAAGGAGATATTCCCCCTCGCAATGCGCCGCTGACTGCAGCGGCGCATGCGCACAGGGGATTCTCAGCTGAAAGTCCGGCAGACGCCAGACCCTGCCAGAAAGAAATCTCTTGCGCACATGCGTGGGAGTGACAATATCGTGGCTCCGGCCACTCACAGCGCTGGAGCCGCCATACCCGGAAGAAACGCAGAGGGAACATGTCAGCTCCCTCGGCGTGGATCGGGCCAGATGTCGGGGCCTCGTTCTAAGGTAAGTATTTCATAATAAGCTAGTATGCGGTGCATACTAGCTCATTATGCCTTTTCCTTTGCAGGTGAGTAAAAAAATTAAAAAACTTCAGTGGGTATACAACCGCTTTAAGCAGTTTACTGTATATTTATATGTAAAACGCTGTGCAAACTTTTGGCACTATATAAATCCTGTACTGTATAATAATAATAATAATAATATTTACTAAAATAATTGCATTTCCATGTTCTGTGTACTGTGGGAGACCAGATATAGTGAATGCTGGGTCCTGGGTTTAGTAACTTTTTAACCCTTGCAGGATGGGCACAGCTTCACTTCAGGGGAACTTTTTTCCCAAAGTTAACTATAGGGAAAAAAAAGTGCAGCATCATAGTTATTTGCAAACAATATAAAGACAAATCATAACCAGACCATAGGCACTGTGCATTGGACACAGATCTGCTGTCTACCATACACTCTCCAATTTGTACAGTAAATCCCATGAGTTAACTGAACTTAAAGTGATACTTAAGTCTCGTTTTTGTTCTTCTTTTAGTTAAAATGAACAAACATATTATACT